>NC_067250.2:294863680-295488680 GCF_019359855.2 Lolium perenne | reverse complement strand
ACACGTCGAGAAAACGATATACGGACCTCCAGGGGTCCGGGGGATTATATAGCAGGAATTTTCACGGCAAAAGGAAAGTACCAGGTCGAACCAAAGTCGGAGAGGGGCGACGAGGCGGCCAGCTCATAGGGCGGCGCGGGCCAAGGCCTGGCCGCGCCGGCCTATGGGGGCACGCCCTCGTGCATCTCCTCCACTCCGTTTCGATCTCGTAATTTTTCATATTTTCCAAAAACAGCAAAAACATTGTTCGGAAAGTAAATTGCGAACTTTTCATTACCAGTACTGTTACCTATTCAAACTCGAGTTCTGGCGGACTATCAATTTGACCTTTGATGAAAGCCTCCGGTGTTTCCACTCGAATAACATCAACATCTACATTATAAGAATCACCTGAGATA
This sequence comes from Lolium perenne, assembly GCF_019359855.2. Taxonomy (NCBI): domain Eukaryota; kingdom Viridiplantae; phylum Streptophyta; class Magnoliopsida; order Poales; family Poaceae; genus Lolium; species Lolium perenne. Next base: position 295,488,282 of record NC_067250.2, on the reverse strand, counting down.
TAATGCTTGAGTCTTTGTCCATTCACCACTTGTGTGGCATTTCCTTGGAGAGAGCTAATTTTAATTGCTCCTAAACGATACACCTCCTCAACAACATATGGTCCTTCCCATTTCGAGAGTAATTTCCCTGCAAAGAATCTGAGACGAGACCGATACAATAAGACTTTATCCCTGATACGTCCAAAACGTATCTACTTTCCCGAACACTTTTGCTATTGTTTTGCCTCTAATTTGTGCATTTTGGATGCAACTAACACGGACTAACGCTGTTTTCAGCAGAACTGCTCTGGTGTCTCGTTTTTGTGCAGAAATCCAACTTTCGGAAAAATTCTCGGAATTTATGCAGAAGGCCCTATTTTCCCAGAGAACTGGCGGAGCCAGAAGGACAAACCAGGTGGAGGCCCGAGGGCCCCACACCATAGGGCGGCGCGGCCCAGGGGGGGCCCGCGCGGCCATGTGGTGTGGCCCCCTCGGCCGGCCTCCGACGCCCTCCTTCGGACTATTTATCGGCCTCGACCTAAAAACGCACGGGGAGAAGTCGAAGTCGCCAGAAACCCTCCAGAACGCCGCCACATCGCGAAACTCCGTCGCGGGAGCCAGAAGTCTCCGTTCTGGCACTCCGCCGGGATGGGGAATTGGAGGAGATCATCGCCATCATCACCCCAACGCCTCTCCATCAACCAGCCATGTTTCCCCCATCCATGTGTGAGTAATTCCCCCGCTGTAGGCCGAAGGGGATGGTAGGGATTGGATGAGATTGGTCATGTAATAGCATAAGATTGTTAGGGCATAGTGCCTAGTGTCCGTAATTGGTACTTTGATGATATTGTTGCAACTTGTTATACTTAATGCTTGTCACTAGGGCCCGAGTGCCATGATCTCAGATCTGAACATGTTATTGTTTCATCATGATATTCATTGTTTATTGATCTTACCTGCAAGTTGTATACACATGTCGCTGTCCGGAACCGATGGCCCCGAAGTGACAGAAATCGGGACAACCGGAGGGAATGGTAGCGATGTGAGGATCACATGTGTTCACGGAGTGTTAATGCTTTGCTCCGGTACTCTATTAAAAGGAGTACCTTAATATCCAGTAGTTTCCCTTGAGGCCCGGCTGCCACCGGCTGGTAGGACAAAAGATGTTGTGCAAGTTTCTCATTGCGAGCACGCACGACTATATATGGAACACATGCCTATTGATTGCTTTGTACTTGGACACCGTTTTATTATTATCTGCAAATGCCCTGCTATGATTGTTACATGAGTTTCTCTCATCCATGCAACGCCCATCATCCGTCCCCGTGCCTACAGTATTTTAATCCTGCTGTTTACTAAAATCACTACTGCTGTCTTTGTTACTCTGCTGCTGTTATTTCACTACACTCTGCTATAAAACTGTTACTATCGATAAACTCTTGCGAGCAAGTCTGTTTCAGTGCAGCTGAATTGACAACTCCGCTGTTAAGGCTTCCAAGTGTTCTTTGTCTCCCCTTGTGTCGAATCAATAAATTGGGTTTTACTTCCCTCGAAGACTGTTGCGATCCCCTATACTTGTGGGTCATCAAGACTATTTTCTGGCGCCGTTGCCGGGGAGCATAGCTTTATTTGGAAGTTCACTTGGATTAATATTGTTCGCTGCAAATTCTCCATCATGGGTAAACCTCGCGATTCTAAAATCGCCATATTACCATCCACTACAAGAAAAGGTACAATTCTGAATACCTCCGCTACACTTGATTCACCATCTGTGATTGATAAACTTGTTTCACCGCCACATGCTTCACATGGGGGTACTTCTGCTGAATCTGAAAACTCTCATAATATTGATAATATTTCTGCTGTGCTTGATGATAGTGGTTCATTGGGATCTTTTCTAGATGCTACAATTGCTAGGTCTAGACAAATTGAAAATACTGAAACTCCTAATGCTACTACACCTGTTAATTCACCTGAACTTGATTATTTTAGTGATGATCCTGATGAAGATTATGTGGAGCTTAATGATGATTTTATTGAAAAATACAATGCTACTACTGATGCAAGAAAAATTAAAAAGTTGCTTGCAGAACATGCTGTTAGATATAAACTATCTCCTGATCCTAAGTTTGCCACATCTTCTATAAACATTAAGGATAAAGATTATGATTTTTCTCTTGATCTATCTCATATAGCTATTGTTGAGAAAACACCCTTTTGTGGTACTGAAAAAGAAAGTGCTGTTGAACACATGATTGAGTTATCTACTCTAAGTAGCTTGTTTTCTGATGATGTCAAGATGCGTACTTACTTTGTTGCTAAAATCTTTTCATTCTCATTAAAGGATGACACTAAAACTTGGTATAATAGTTTGCCACCTAATTCTATTAAAAGTCCAAAAGAATTGCTTGATGTTTTCTTTCGTAAATACTTTCCTGCTAGTGCTCAACATATTGCTCTGCAGAGAATTTATAATTTTAACCAGGAAGATGGAGAGAAATTGCCTGAGGCTTGGGCGAGATTTTGCTCTCTTATTAGAGCTCGGCCTGACCATGATTTGGAAAAGCATGATTTACTTGATATATTTTATAGTGGACTAACCATTGAGTCTAGGGCATACCTGGATAGTTGTGCTGGTTGTGTTTTCAGGAAAAGAACTCAGGGCAATATTTGAAGAATTATTGGCTAAAATAGGCCGGAATCATGATGATTGGACTACGCCTGAACCAACTCCAACGCCAATATTGAAGAAGAGGGGTTTAATTAAATTGAATGATGAAGATATGAGGGAAGCCAAGAAGTCTCTCAAGGAGAAAGGTATTAAACCTGAAGATGTGAAGAATCTTCCTCCCATAGAAGATATATGTGAGATAATTCCCCCTTCATCCATGATTGAGGTAAACTCCCTTCAACGCTTTACTGGGGAAGATATTCCGTATTCGAAACCTCCTGCACAATGCTTAGATGAGTTTGATAATTATATTGTTAAGCAAGAAAATTTTAATATGAGAGTAGAGAATCATTTAATGGAAAATTCTCGAGGTATTAGTGAATTGCATGATATTGTAGAAAGAACCTCCAATGATGTTAAGATGCTTGTTAAACATTTTCATATGGTTCAAACTCAAATTGATCAACTCACTAAAGTGCAAAATGACTTGTTAGGGAATAATTCTAAAGAGAAACATGCTTATGAAGTAACAACTAGAGGTGGTGTCTCTACCCAGGATCCTCTATATCCTGAAGGGCATCCCAAAAGAATTGAACAAGATTCTCAACACATTGAACCTAGTGCTCATTCTAAGAAGAAAAAGAAGAAGAAACATAAAAATGTTGTAGAATCCTCTGAACCTGCTAATGATCCTAATAGTATTTCTATTTCTGATGCTGAAACTGAAAGTGGTAATGAACATGATAAAGATAATGATAAGAATGATGCTCCTGATAAAGAAGAGGTTGAAGAAGAACCTGAAAAGCATGCTAAAAATAAAAAGTACACTAAAGAAGATTTTATTGCTGAGAAACATGGTAATGAAAGAGAACCTTGGGTTCAAAAGCAAATGCCTTTTCCTGCTAAGAAACTAAAATCAAAGGAAGAAGAACACTATAATAAATTTTGTGATTGGATGAAACCTTTATTCTTGCAAATCCCTTTGACTGATGCTATTAAATTGCCTCCTTATTCAAAGTATATGAAAGATATTGTTACTAACAAAAGGAAAATCCCCAATGAGGAAATTTCCACTATGCTTGCTAATTACTCTTTCAATGGCAAAGTGCCAAAGAAGTTGGGCGACCCAGGTATACCTACTATTCCTTGTTCTATTAAGAATAATTATGTTAAAACTGCTCTATGTGACTTGGGAGCCGGTGTTAGTGTTATGCCTTTTTCTCTTTATAAGAGACTTTACTTAGATAAGTTGATACCTACTGATATATCTTTGCAAATGGCTGATAAATCTACTGCTATTCCTGTTGGTATATGTGAGGATGTTCCTGTTCAAGTTACTACTAACTGCTTAATATTAACTGATTTTGTTGTGTTGGAAATGCCTGAAGATGATTGTGGGGCCCCGGACTTACCAGTCCAGAACTCCTGTTATGCATACAATTTCACAATCCCAAGATCATTTCATCGTGAATACATAACCGAACTGATATCAGATTACATCATCCATTACAGTACCGAATTACAGATATTACAGAAGTCTTACATCATAGGCCATCAAGGCCGAAGTTCAACAAACAGCAACGGAATTTATTCGACTTCAAACAGCGGTGGAACCCAAGTCAGGCCTTTACCCTACAGGCGGCTGACTGGGAGAGCGTCCTAGTTTGCGTCTTCGGCATCGTAGTCTTCTTCTTCGTAGTACTCCTCTTCAAAGCCTAGCCAAGTAAATAGCCAGGACAACAATGCCAATGAGTACGTTTGAATGTACTCGCAAACCACCTTAGAGAGAAATAAAGGATATGCAATATGGCAGTAGCAAGGAACAGGCACTAACTAAGGCGACAAAGAGCGAGAGAGAGTTTCTCTCGAGAATAAGATATCTTTATAACTTTGTTGAAAACCTTTTTGAAAACAATTGTCATTTTAAAGACTAATAGGTAAGGGTGACCCAATTTATTTTCCCGGCCCTTGAAATGGCCAAAACAACTGTACCACTTTCCACCGTACCTCTCAGGTACATTTCCTCCAGTCCCACTGGCATTTTCCTGTACCTTCCCGGTACTTTTCAAAATCTTTTCTTTGAAAACATTTGTAAAACAAAAACTCTTCAGCGTAGGTATCATGCCTTCCCAACCGTCCATGACCACGGACGCGGCTATTCGAATAGTTTTCACTCTGTAGAGGTTGTACACTTTCACCATAAGATCCGATAAATCCACCGGGATCATCCCTGGTTCACCAGGCGTCAAAACGCGAGGTTCGGATAACCGATCGCAGTTTTTCGCTTGCTCGCCTTAGCCTAAGACATGCCGAATGAGATGTACCTCCCAACACCAGAGTCCGGGATGCCGTTTACCCAGGAGTTGCAAAGTCCCCGGCACACCCGACCCTCCGGAATGCCGTTCAACCACTAGGCATCTTTCAATGGGAGCTCATAAGTTGTACCCCGCGTACCTGAACAGGCAAATGGGTTGCGTCCCTTCTCATGGGAAGAACCCCGGTCGAAGCGTCCATGGTCGGACTGCCACTACACTTGCAGGACTCAGTCTAAGGCGAGACAAACTACTACACTACGCCCCGTGCCCACTTTGGGGTAATATGGTTGCACTGTTTAATTGGTCAGGTTAAGTACCCAAGGCACCGAAGTTTTCGGAAACCTTTTTATCTCCACTTTATCCCAGCAAAACTCACTTTTGCAAATCAGCTCTTCATTTTCAAACTCCCACTTGGGCAGGGCTACCCCATTCCAAGGTTTTCGAAAAACATCTTTCTAGGAAAATATTTTCCAAAAACTTTTCACAAGGGCTCCCAACCTATAGTCCACCTTTTCTTGAAAATCGGCGACAAGGATGATAAGGTGATAAGCACCATATCACTATTAAGATGGGGATCAGTAGGTTCCAATGAGGTCTGCACCCTAAGGGTGGATTAATTAAAACTCCGGTGGTGCTAACCACCGACAATAATAAATGAAAAACATGCACTTTGCAAAACTTGGAATAATGCAAGAACAAGGTATATGTAGGATCAGATATGCATCAAGAGGTGGCTTGCCTTGATCAGCAAAGTGCCCCTGGTCTTCCTCTTCAATCCCTCCAATGTCTCCTCCTCCTTCGTTGTCGGCGGTGTTTGAATCTAGCGTCGCAAAAAGAAAACAACAAGCCATACCCAATCAACAAACCACACCAGAATAATTCACATAAAAATTTGGTAAAATCACAGTATGTAAAGGTTTACTAATGCAAGCTACTGAAAGTGGTTTCACCCATTTATGATTTTTAAAACAAAAGATATGATTTTTGCAATTCCAGAAATGACTTAGGAACCATTTAAATGGTCTAAATCTTTCTGTATGTCATAAAAATGCATGCAGCATACCTACTGAAAGCTAATAACATGTAGAGTACACATGCACAAGAATCACATGCAAATAATCTTTTAAATGACCTAGGTAAATTAACTAATGCAGAAACCAGAGCATACAAACATCAAGCCACACCAGTATCAGAGCATCACCAACCAACACCAAACATACCCCTGGATAGGTGAGACTAAATGTGAACTAACCACACTGGTTTGACATTTTTCTGAATTATAAATTATTTTACAAAAATCATACTCTGAAACGGTATACTGTTTTAGTAACAAAATCCTTAGAATTAGTATACAACTCTGAAAAACATTTCCTTTGGTACAAAATTACCCTATAGATGTATCTACCAGTAGCACTTGGATTTGCTTCAAAAACATTAACAGTTTTCAGTTTAGAAAACATTTACTAGCTCTCTGGACATAAATGGTTTTGTAAAACAACTTAAATCCAGGAAAATCCTGCATGCTAGACTAGTGCCAAAATGAAGCTATCTACATATACTTCACAACAAAATTAACCTCATGCATAAAGGTTCTACAGAAAATACACGCTAAATAAAATACTCAATTAGATAATTTTTTAGGTTTTCATTTAACAACACATTTTTACAGAACTAAATCACATGCATGCAACTTTCTATGGTTAAGAAAACATTTTTGAGCATCTAGGAACTTGAATCAACTCATTTGGTCACTGGATGAATTTGTGGTGATTTAAATACTGAACAGAGATTTGCTGTAAGGTTAATAGGAAGAAAAAGAGAAAGAAAAGAAAAGGGGCCGACGCTGCTGGGCTCGCCGGATTCGGCCCAGCAACGGCTCCGCAGCGCGGGAGCGGCCGTTTCAAACGGCGCCGACGTGGCGTCCACGCGGGCGTGGGCCAGGGGAGGCGGATGCATGCGTCAAAATCCAACGGCGCTGCTCTTTTCTCCTTCCTTACGTCGTGGACGACGTACAGGAAACCCCAGGAGACGGCGGGAGCTAGTGTGCTCACCTCGATGAGCAGCTGGGGGCGGGACCTGGCGCATTGGAAGCGGAGAAATGAGGGCGTCCTAATGGGGGTCGGCGGAGACGAAACAGCGGCGCTTTTTCCGGCGGTCACCGGCGGCGGCGAGATCGCTGTTCGAAATGCCGGCGTCTATAGGCGATCCTGGGAAGCAAAAATGAGCGCGTTAGAACGAGGCGAGGATGGGGCTTCCAGTGGAGGTGGTGGCGGCCAAAACAGAGACCTTCCGTCCAGCGCTCGATAGCGACGGTCACGGACGGCTGCGCGTCGCGGCGACGTCTACCGGCGTCCCTGGAAGAAACAAAGGAGTGCATCAGCACTAGGAGAAGGAAGAGCGTCCAGAGAACTAAGGGAGAGAAAGAATGGTGAGGTCCTGTGATGGCAACCTCGACCGTGGGCTTGCCGGTGTCGATCATGGCCACGGCCAGAAGGAGGGGGTGGAGTTCCTCTCCGCTGTGGAGGAGAGCTGGTGGTGCAGGAGGAGTCTGGTGGCGAAGTGGCTTGAACGGAGGAGTCCTGCGCCGTTTTATGCCGTGTCGCGCGGTGCATGGCGCGCGAGTCCGTGGCGAGGAAGAGAGGGCGGGCGGCAGCAGCGCATTGGTTGCGAGGGGCGGCGTGCTACGTGGCTGATCGACGGTGCCACGCCGTGGACACACGCACGCGTCGTCAGCAACGAGAGAGAGAGAGAGACAGCTCGGTGGTTTGGCCGCCAGCGTGGTGTTCGTCAGAAATATATGACAGGGCGTCGACGGTGGCGTGCAGATGATGGGAGGGGACGGCGCTGGTGTGTGTCTGCGTGACCGATGAGTCATTTTCCGTGCCCGCCCCATTGTCCATGGTCACCGGCGCGCGAGGGTGGAGTGGCCAGCTTGGCCGTGTCAATGCCGGCGTGCTCGTTGCCCATTGGGGGTGACCACGGCGGGTCCGAGGGAAGGAGTGAGAGAGGGGAGACAGAGAGGTGTCTAGGGGGTTTAGTGGGTTGCAGTGAAGGTCGATGACACGCAGGATTCTCGGCACAAGCAGCAGGGTGAACGGAGGGAAAGGTTGGCCGCATCTGGGTGACCACGGGTGAGATTTGTCGAGTGTGCGACCTAAGCAGCTAGGAGAGGGAACAGGAGGTTGTCAGGGTGAGAGAGAGGACAGTGCCGAGCCTCCAGGACAAACAGGTCGAGCCAAAAAGAAAGGGAGAGGAAGGCCTCCTCTATGTCCACATGCACGGTTCACATGACCTTGTCCAAGAGAGGGAGAGAGAGAAAGGTCAAACTGGATCAGGGAGGGTGTAGGTGAGCTGGTGTGGCTCAGCAGGTCGTGTGTGAGTGTGCTGGTGAGGAGACGAAGTGAGGGAAAAAGGAAAGGGGAGGGATGATGTGCATGGCCGGCATGGCCTTCTCCTCTCTTCCCATTTCTTTGCAATTATGGGAACATACCTCTTATGTGTGATCAAGGCAAGGCTAGGACAATATAATGATGACTAAATGGTTACTTGCTTGGAGAATTTTCAAATATGGAGTTGTGAGAAAGGATGGAAGAAATTGGAGGATGGAAATTTTGAGAGAGATATGATCTATGGAGATCATGGTCACCTGCACTAAGGATCATAGGCTCTATGGTTTTGTACTGGTTTAGTTAACTCAAGCAAGAAATAAGAAAGGATTCTCATGTAGAAAGAGTTTTAGGATTTCTAGTGGTGGCCACACAATTGGAATATTCACAAGCACATACACACACATATCCTACAACCAATGCAAGAGTAACTATATGCATGATTTTTTTTTTAATGATAGAAAAAGTTTTTGTTGGCCCAAAAATTTGTATTCCAAAATTTTAATCAAGTCATAAAAGTTGGGTTGTTACAAACCTTCCCCCCTTAAAATGAATCTCGTCCTCGAGATTCGGTGGCTAAGAACTGAAGAGTACGGGAAAGTCCTTCCGAAGTTGATCCTCTCGTTCCCAAGTGGCTTCTTCCTCGGAGTGATTAGTCCACTGAACCTTACAGAATTTGATCTTTCTTCTTCGGGTGAGACGGATAGCTTCTTCCAAAATCCGAAGGGGTACTTCACAATAGGTTAAGTCAGTGTTGAGGTCGAGGGTGCGATAATCGATGTTCTTGAACGACTCCGGCTTGTCAGGCACTTGGAGGCATCGTCGAAGGAGAGAAATATGGAAGACATCGTGGAAATCTGCTAGCTCGGCAGGCAGTTCCAACTTGTAAGAAACATCTCCTCGTTGATCGAGGATCTTGAAGGGTCCAATATATCTTGGCGCCAACTTACCCTTAACATGAAACCGTTGCATTCCTTTGAGTGGGGTGACTCGAAGATAGACATAATCTCCAATATTAAAGGTCAATCTGCGACGCTTGGAATCAGCGTAACTCTTCTGACGGGATTGAGCGGCCTTGAGGCGGTCGCGAATCAGTTGAACTTGTTCTTCGGCTTCACGGAGGTGGTCAGGTCCAAAAACTTTACTATCTCCAGTCTCGGACCAGTTGAGAGGGGTCCGACAACGGCGACCATATAAGGCTTCGAAGGGGGCCATCTGCAGGCTGGCTTGGTAACTATTGTTGTAAGAGAACTCAGCGAAGGGTAGACAATCTTCCCATTTTGCTCCATAGGCGAGGACACAAGCACGAAGCATATCTTCGAGGATCTGATTCACTCTTTCGGTTTGACCTCCGGTCTGTGGATGATAGGCGGTACTGAAGGACAGGTTTGTCCCGAGGGCTTCATGCAGGCTCTTCCAGAATCTGGAGGTGAATTGGGTGCCACGATCCGATACTATCCTTTTTGGTACTCTGTGGAGACTGACAATCCTGGATATGTATAGGTCGGCTAGTTGGGTTCCATGATAAGTGGTCTTGACGGGAATAAAGTGAGCTACTTTGGTAAGTCGATCGATGGTGACCCAGATGGAGTCATGACCACGTTGAGACTTAGGAAGTCCCGTGATGAAATCCATTCCAACTTCTTCCCATTTCCATTCAGGGACTTTGAGTGGCTGGAGTAGTCCAGCTGGTCGCTGATGTTCAGCCTTCACTTTCTGGCACACGTCGCATCGAGCGATGAAAAAGGCTATTTCTCGCTTCATACCGTGCCACCAGAATTGTTTCTTCAGGTCTTGATACATCTTGGTTCCTCCAGGGTGGATTGAGTATGGGGTGTCGTGGGCTTCCTTCATGATGAGTTGTTTTAGGTCTTCAACATTAGGCACGCATAGGCGTCCCTTGTACCATAAAACTCCTTCGGCATCAATGGTGAAGCCAGGAACTTCTTCCCTATCCATTCTACACTTAATTCCTTCAATGCTCTCATGACCCACTTGAGCTTCCTTGATCTGGTCGAATAAAGTAGGCTTCAACTCCAGATTTGCCAGGAAACCATGGCTGACCAACTCGAGGCCGAACTCCTCAAGTTCTTCATATAGCTTGGGTTGAGCAACCTTGATGAGAGCATTCAACAAACATGGCTCTCGACTAAGGGCATCAGCTACGACATTGGCTTTACCAGGGTGATAATGAATGCCGAGGTCGTAATCCTTGATGAGCTCCATCCATCTGCTCTGCCTCATATTCAGCTCCCGCTGAGTGAAAATATACTTCAGGCTCTTGTGATCTGTGTAGATCTCGCAGCGATTCCCAACTAAATAATGACGCCATGTCTTCAGAGCGTGAACCACCGCAGCAAGCTCTAAGTCATGCGTGGGGTAGTTCATCTCGTGTGGTCGAAGTTGTCTTGATAAATAGGCTATCACCTTGCCTTCTTGCATCAGCACACTTCCCAGACCAAGTTTCGATGCATCGCAGTATACATCAAAATCCTTGGTGATATCAGGCATGGTCAAGATGGGGGCTGTAACTAATCTCTTCTTGAGTTCCTGAAAGCTGGCCTCACATTTGTCGGTCCATTCGAACTTCTTATCCTTTTTCAATAGCTGCGTTAAGGGTCTCGCAATGCTGGAGAATCCCTCAACGAACTTGCGGTAATAACCCGCCAATCCTAGAAAGGCGCGGACTTCGGTCTGATTGGTTGGGGCTTTCTTCTCCATGATGGACTGAATTTTGGACGGGTCGACTGACACTCCTCCGGCAGAAATGACATGACCAAGGAATCCTACTTCTTTCAGCCAAAATTCACATTTACTAAACTTGGCGTAGAGCTGATGGTCTCGGAGAGTTCCCAAAACAATCCGCAGATGTTCAGCATGCTCTTCTTCATTCTTGGAGTAGATCAGAATATCGTTGATAAAAACCACGACGAACTTGTCGAGGTACTTCATGAACACCTTGTTCATGAGATTCATGAAATAGGCAGGGGCATTGGTTAGTCCGAAGGACATCACAGTATATTCAAATAGTCCATACCGTGTGGTGAAGGCAGTCTTGGGAATGTCTGACTCTCGGACTTTGAGTTGATGATAACCAGTTCGGAGATCTATCTTAGAGAAAACTCGGGCTCCATTCATCTGGTCAAACAGATCTTCAATTTTCGGGAGGGGATATTTGTTCTTGATGGTAACATCATTCAGTTTCCGGTAATCCACACACAGGCGGATAGTACCGTCCCGCTTATCCACAAAGATAACGGGAGATCCCCAGGGTGATGCGCTCGGGCGAATCAACCCTTTTTTCAACATATCATCCAACTGCTTCTTCAACTCCACTAACTCTTGAGGGTTCATCTGGTAAGGTCGCTGAGCGATAGGAGCAGTTCCGGGAACTAGCTCGATGATAAACTCGATATCCCGATCAGGGGGCATACCGGGTAACTCATCGGGGAAAACCTCAGGGTACTCACAAGCTATGGGTACTTCATGCAGGGTTGGACTAGCGACACTCTTCTTGCATAAGGCCTTCGATGATGGCATGGTCGCCACATGCTCAACTACTTCACCGTCCTCAGCAGTCAGGGTTATGGCTCGGCGAACACAATCTATGTGACCCTTATACTTCACCATCCAATCCATACCTAAAATAACTTCCAGACCTTGCTCACCCAACACTATCAGATTGGCGTGGAAACGCTTCCCCTGAATATCTATGGGAACTTCTTTGCAAGAACTCTGGGTTTTGCTGGTGGCTCCAGGGATTTGTACGAGCATAGGTCGCTTCAAGGGGGTGGGGGTTAAACCTCCTTTTCTCACGAAAGGCTTGGTAACGAAAGAATGCGATGCTCCGGAATCAAACAAAACAGTCGAGGACACTGAGTTGACGGGGAACGTACCCAGAACGATATCCGGAGCTTCCTGAGCTTCTTCAGCGTTGACGTGGTTGAGGTGTCCCCTAGCTGGTCCAGCTGGCTTCTTCTAGTTCTGGTTCCTTCCGGTAGTAGCGCGGGCTTGTCCCTGATCTGGCTTGGGTGCATTGGGGCGCTGTGCAGTGTTCATCCCGTTGGGACACTCCTTGGAGAAATGACCCGGCTGTCCGCATGTGTAGCACCCATTGGTGGGGATGCGGACAGTGTTGTTCTGGCGGTTGTAGTTGGGATTGAAGTTGCTTCCTCCAGGACGCTGAGGGTTGTAGTTGCGGTAGGGGTTGTTGGGGCGAGGTGCAGGGGGTGGTGCTCTCTGCTGTTGGGGCACCGGCTTGGGTGGAGGGAAACTGCGGGGTCGCTGAGTGCTGGAGCTGCCTTGCTGCAGCATCGCCTTGCGCTTACGGTTCTCAAACGCATTCTTGCGCTTGCTCTCAACCATGATAGAGGCATCTACTAGCGACTCAAGGTCAGGGTATGGAACAGCCACCAAGATACTCTGCATCTCATCATGCAGACCATTCAGAAAGCGGTCCTTCTTCTTCTCTTCTGTGTCGGTGTCTTCTGGAGCATACCTGGACAGAGTGGTGAACTTGTCCATGTACTCCACCACAGACATACTTCCTTTCCTTAGATTCATGAACTTGTCCTTCATGAGCTTTATCAGTCCCGATGGAATGTGGGTCTTGCGGAACTTGGCCTTGAATTCTTCCCAGTTGATGACGTGTCCTTCAACTTGAATAGCCTTGACATTTTCCCACCAGGCACGCGCAGGTCCAGAAAGGAAATGAGTGGCGAATAATACTTTCTCATCATTGCCGACTCCGGCGACCTCCAGGTTGTTCTCTATGGTGCGAAGCCAATCATTGGCATCGAGGGGTTCAGTGCACTTGGCGAAAACGGGAGGGTTGGTGCTCTGGAAATCTTTCAGCTTAGAGCGGGGGTCTCCATTTCCATCCCCGCCATTATTGTTGTTGGCGTTTCCGGTAGCAAGCTGAGCGAGGTGCTGAAGGGTCGCGAGGTTAGCTTGGCGCTCCGCACGGGCTGCCTCGCGGTCTTCCATCATAAGGCGCAGAAGTTGCGCCATGGTTGGGTCCGGAGGTGGAGGGGGATTTTGGTCTGACCCGCTGGCGCTTCCTCTACGGGTGTCAACCATCCTGGAGAAGGGTGGATTCAGATATTAATGGGGAATAAGGAGATGGGCAGCCACTTAAAAGGGGAGGGTTTGGTAAAAACGAAAGTTTTTAAAACTGAAACAAACAATGCAAAGAAAGCGAAAATGAAAACATAACATAGTAGGGGTGCCGAAGGCACAAAATAGCATCACACAACAATCAAGCTCACACTTCGGAACTACAACAACTACGGTAGTCACGCATAGGACTAGTTTTCAAGGGACACCTAATATTTGGGTATCCTATTCGAAACAACTGAGCTTGTCGTGCCTTCAATACCTCAAGTCCTGTGAGTCTGAGTTGGGGAACATCGCCAAATATATATGTTTGAAAGAGGATGAGACAGTAGAATAAGAACTTTAAAAGTCGCTAGAAATCAGAGAAGTGAGAACTTAGAAGTTTTTGAAAGTGTAAGAAAGATAGAAGCTAAACTTCTAGTATGTAGGAAAACAATTTTAGTAAATAATTTTACCAAAGTAGTATTTTTCCTAACTAACGCCCATGCTAACTAAGGTCTCCTACAGTCAGGATGGCTCTGATACCAGCTCTGTGGGGCCCCGGACTTACCAGTCCAGAACTCCTGTTATGCATACAATTTCACGATCCCAAGATCATTTCATCGTGAATACATAACCGAATTGATATCAGATTACATCATCCATTACAGTACCGAATTACAGATATTACAGAAGTCTTACATCATAGGCCATCAAGGCCGAAGTTCAACAAACAGCAACGGAATTTATTCGACTTCAAACAGCGGTGGAACCCAAGTCAGGCCTTTACCCTACAGGCGGCTGACTGGGAGAGCGTCCTAGTTTGCGTCTTCGGCGTCGTAGTCTTCTTCTTCGTAGTACTCCTCTTCAAAGTGTGGCCAAGTAAATAGCCAGGACAACAATGCCAATGAGTACATTTGAATGTACTCGCAAACCACCTTAGAGAGAAATAAAGGATATGCAATATGGCAGTAGCAAGGAACAGGCACTAACTAAGGCGACAAAGAGCGAGAGAGAGTTTCTCTCGAGAATAAGATATCTTTATAACTTTGTTGAAAATCTTTTTGAAAACAATTGTCATTTTAAATACTAATAGGTAAGGGTGACCCAATTTATTTTCCCGGCCCTTCAAATAGCCAAAACAACTGTACCACTTTCCACCGTACCTCTCAGGTACATTTCCTCCAGTCCCACTGGCATTTTCCTGTACCTTCCCGGTACTTTTCAAAATCTTTTCTTTGAAAACATTTGTAAAACAAAAAATCTTCAGCGTAGGTATCATGCCTTCCCAACCGTCCATGACCGCGGACGCGGCTATTCGAATAGTTTTCACTCTGCAGAGGTTGTACACTTTCACCATAAGATCCGATAAATCCGCCGGGATCATCCCTGGTTCAGCAGGCGTCAAAACGCGAGGTTCGGATAACCGATCGCTGTTTTTCGCTTGCTCGCCTTAGCCTAAGACATGCCGAATGAGATGTACCTCCCAACACCAGAGTCCGGGATGCCATTTAACCAGGAGTTGCAAAGTCCCCGGCACACCCGACCCTCCGGAATGCCGTTCAACCACTAGGCATCTTTCAATGGGAGCTCATAAGTTGTACCCCGCGTACCTGAACAGGCAAATGGGTTGCGTCCCTTCTCATGGGAAGAACCCCGGTCGAAGCGTCCATGGTCGGACTGCCACTACACTTGCAGGACTCAGTCTAAGGCGAGACAAACTACTACACTACGCCCCGTGCCCACTTTGGGGTAATATGGTTGCACTGTTTAATTGGTCAGGTTAAGTACCCAAGGCACCGAAGTTTTCGGAAACCTTTTTATCTCCACTTTATCCCAGCAAAACTCACTTTTGCAAATCAGCTCTTCATTTTCAAACTCCCACTTGGGCAGGGCTACCCCATTCCAAGGTTTTCGAAAAACATCTTTCTAGGAAAATATTTTCCAAAAACTTTTCACAAGGGCTCCCAACCTATAGTCCACCTTTTCTTGAAAATCGGCGACAAGGATGATAAGGTGATAAGCACCATATCACTATTAAGATGGGGATCAGTAGGTTCCAATGAGGTCTGCACCCTAAGGGTGGATTAATTAAAACTCCGGTGGTGCTAACCACCGACAATAATAAATGAAAAACATGCACTTTGCAAAACATGGAATAATGCAAGAACAAGGTATATGTAGGATCAGATATGCATCAAGAGGTGGCTTGCCTTGATCAGCAAAGTGCCCCTGGTCTTCCTCTTCAATCCCTCCAATGTCTCCTCCTCCTTCGTTGTCGGCGGTGTTCGAATCTAGCGTCGCAAAAAGAAAACAACAAGCCATACCCAATCAACAAACCACACCAGAATAATTCACATAAAAATTTGGTAAAATCACAGTATGTAAAGGTTTACTAATGCAAGCTACTGAAAGTGGTTTCACCCATTTATGATTTTTAAAACAAAAGATATGATTTTTGCAATTCCAGAAATGACTTAGGAACCATTTAAATGGTCTAAATCTTTCTGTATGTCATAAAAATGCATGCAGCATACCTACTGAAAGCTAATAACATGTAGAGTACACATGCACAAGAATCACATGCAAATAATCGTTTAAATGACCTAGGTAAATTAACTAATGCAGAAACCAGAGCATACAAACATCAAGCCACACCAGTATCAGAGCATCACCAACCAACACCAAACATACCCCTGGATAGGTGAGACTAAATGTGAACTAACCACACTGGTTTGACATTTTTCTGAATTATAAATTATTTTACAAAAATCATACTCTGAAACGGTATACTGTTTTAGTAACAAAATCCTTAGAATTAGTATACAACTCTGAAAAACATTTCCTTTGGTACAAAATTACCCTATAGATGTATCTACCAGTAGCACTTGGATTTGCTTCAAAAACATTAATAGTTTTCAGTTTAGAAAACATTTACTAGCTCTCTGGACATAAATGGTTTTGTAAAACAACTTAAATCCAGGAAAATCCTGCATGCTAGACTAGTGCCAAAATGAAGCTATCTACATATACTTCACAACAAAATTAACCTCATGCATAAAGGTTCTACAGAAAATACACACTAAATAAAATACTCAATTAGATACTTTTTTAGGTTTTCATTTAACAGCACATTTTTACAGAACTAAATCACATGCATGCAACTTTCTATGGTTAAGAAAACATTTTTGAGCATCTAGGAACTTGAATCAACTCATTTGGTCACTGGATGAATTTGTGGTGATTTAAATACTGAACAGAGATTTGCTGTAAGGTTAATAGGAAGAAAAAGAGAAAGAAAAGAAAAGGGGCCGACGCTGCTGGGCTCGCCGGATTCGGCCCAGCAACGGCTCCGCAGCGCGGGAGCGGCCGTTTCAAACGGCGCCGACGTGGCGTCCACGCGGGCGCGGGCCAGGGGAGGCGGATGCATGCGTCCGTTGGATTAGATCCAACGGCGCTGCTCTTTTCTCCTTCCTTACGTCGTGGACGACGTACAGGAAACCCCAGGAGACGGCGGGAGCTAGTGTGCTCACCTCGATGAGCAGCTGGGGGCGGGACCTGGCGCGTTGGAAGCGGAGAAATGAGGGCGTCCTAATGGGGGTCGGCGGAGACGAAACAGCGGCGCTTTTTCCGGCGGTCACCGGCGGCGGCGAGATCGCTGTTCGAAACGCCGGCGTCTACAGGCGATCCTGGGAAGCAAAAATGAGCGCGTTAGAACGAGGCGAGGATGGGGCTTCCAGTGGAGGTGGTGGCAGCCAAAACAGAGACCTTCCGTCCAGCGCTCGATAGCGACGGTCACGGACGGCTGCGCGTCGCGGTGATGTCTACCGGCGTCCCTGGAAGAAACAAAGGAGTGCATCAGCACTAGGAGAAGGAAGAGCGTCCAGAGAACTAAGGGAGAGAAAGAATGGTGAGGTCCTGTGACGGCAACCTCGACCGTGGGCTTGCCGGCGTCGATCATGGCCATGGCCAGAAGGAGGGGGTGGAGTTCCTCTCCGCTGTGGAGGAGAGCTGGTGGTGCAGGAGGAGTCTGGTGGCGAAGTGGCTTGAACGGAGGAGTCCTGCGCCGTTTTATGCCGTGCCGCGCGGTGCATGGCGCGCGAGTCCGTGGCGAGGAAGAGAGGGCGGGCGGCAGCAGCGCATTGGTTGCGAGGGGCGGCGTGCTACGTGGCTGATCGACGGTGCCACGCCGTGGACACACGCACGCGTCGTCAGCAGCGAGAGAGAGAGCGAGACAGCTCGGTGGTTTGGCCGCCAGCGTGGTGTTCGTCGGAAAGATATGACAGGGCGTCAACGGTGGCGTGCAGATGATGGGAGGGGACGGCGCTGGTGTGTGTCTGCGTGACCGATGAGTCATTTTCCGTGCCCGCCCCATTGTCCATGGTCACCGGCGCGCGAGGGTGGAGTGGCCAGCTTGGCCGTGTCAATGCCGGTGTGCTCGTTGCCCATTGGGGGTGACCACGGCGGGTCCGAGGGAAGGAGTGAGAGAGGGGAGACAGAGAGGTGTCTAGGGGGTTTAGTGGGTTGCAGTGAAGGTCGATGACACGCAGGATTCTCGGCGCAAGCAGCAGGGTGAACGGAGGGAAAGGTTGGCCGCATCTGGGTGACCACGGGTGAGATTTGTCGAGTGTGCGACCTAAGCAGCTAGGAGAGGGAACAGGAGGTTGTCAGGGTGAGAGAGAGGACAGTGTCGAGCCTCCAGGACAAACAGGTCGAGCCAAAAAGAAAGGGAGAGGAAGGTCTCCTCTATGTCCACATGCACGGTTCACATGACCTTGTCCAAGAGAGGGAGAGAGAGAAAGGTCAAACTGGATCAGGGAGGGTGTAGGTGAGCTGGTGTGGCTCAGCAGGTCGTGTGTGAGTGTGCTGGTGAGGAGAGGAAGTGAGGGAAAAAGGAAAGGGGAGGGATGATGTGCATGGCCAGCATGGCCTTCTCCTCTCTTCCCATTTCTTTGCTTTTATGGGAACATACCTCTTATGTGTGATCAAGGCAAGGCTAGGACAATATAATGATGACTAAATGGTTACTTGCTTGGAGAATTTTCAAATATGGAGTTGTGAGAAAGGATGGAAGAAATTGGAGGATGGAAATTTTGAGAGAGATATGATCTATGGAGATCATGGTCACCTGCACTAAGGATCATAGGCTCTATGGTTTTGTACTGGTTTAGTTAACTCAAGCAAGAAATAAGAAAGGATTCTCATGTAGAAAGAGTTTTAGGATTTCTAGTGGTGGCCACACAATTGGAATATTCACAAGCACATACACACACATATCCTACAACCAATGCAAGAGTAACTATATGCATGATGTTTTTTTTTTAATGATAGAAAAAGTTTTTGTTGGCCCAAAAATTTGTATTCCAAAATTTTAATCAAGTCATAAAAGTTGGGTTGTTACAATGATAATATGTCTATTATTCTTGGGAGACCTTTTCTTAACACCGCAGGGGCTGTTATTGATTGCAATAAAGGAAAGGTTACTTTCAATGTTGATGATAGGGAGCATACCGTTTATTTTCCCAAGAGGATTGAGAAAGCGTGTGGAGTTAATACTATTTCTAATGTGAGAACTATCAAAGTGGGAACTATTGATTGTCCTATATATCAGCCTAGGGAAGAATATCAAACTCTCGTGATTGGATCCATATCAATACAATTCAAGGTAACATGATTGATTTGAGGTTTATTTCTTCTTATGCTATGTAAAATTTATTTGGTGGCAAGACTTGATCAACCTTGTTAACGAATACCTTTTATATGCATAGAGGGGGTAAACAACATCTCTTTCTTCCTCCACTTGCTCTAGTTGCTGTAGCACTTTTAATTTGCAAAGTTCCTTAGTTAATTGGAGATTTCAAAAATTCTCCTGGCCAGTAATAATAAATTAAATACCCAGAAATGTGCATTTTCAAAGTTTTCAAAAATTCACAAAAATTATACCGTTGGTCCTATTTTTCGACGAGGCACCTGGGAGCACCAGAGGATGACCTGTGGGGCACCAGAGGGTGCCACACCACAGGCCGGCGCGGCCAAGGAGGGGGGCGCGCCACCCTGTGGTGTGGGCCCCTCCTTGCCCTACTACTTCATCTCTTTCTCCCAGCACCTTCTCTCTCCCGAAAAAACTCGTACCAGGTTCCTCTCACTCGCGTTTTTGCTCAAGAGCTCCAGATTTCTCGATCTCTTTGTTCAGCCCAGATTTCTTGCTGAAATTTGGCACATTTGCTCCTTGGTATGTGACTCCTCCACCCATCCAAGTAGAATTTTGTTTGGTTGAGTATATCTTGAATATTTTGCTGCTGTAGGTAACATGTTTAGTGAGCTTGCATGCTTGTTTTAAGTGGTAGAAACTAGTTTTGATGCATGATTAGTACTCTAGCAAGTTCCTATGGTAGTTTCCCTCAATTATATGTCACCAAATCAAATTTTATATTGTTTGTTGAAAATTTCAGAGAAGAGATGAAGAAGTTCAACTTTGGAGAGTTGTTCAAGAAAGGAACAACCAGCACCGGGAGGCCTTCTAGGGCCGCCACCCGGCTTAGGCGATCGTACAACGAGGATATCATCGCGCCTAGCTTCGCGCCCGAAGAGGACAACGGGGCTCCTAATGCTTCGTCTTTTCCATGCTATGATTTTCTGAGGAATGCAGGGATATTGGAGGATTTCTTCACCCTTGTCAACAGGGCGGGCCTAACCACCTATGTGGGAGATGAAAGGGAGCAATACTACATGCTCACCAAAATCTTCGTCGAGAGCTTCAAGTTCCACAACAAGCAATATGAGCCGACAGTTGCATTCAAGATCTATGGTAATCCTGTTACTATGGGATTGGAAGATTTTTGTCGTGCATTGGATATTGCCCCTGTAGGTACAGCAAGTAGGATTGATGACAACCCCCGGGACTTGTTGGAGCTCTATCGAGGGATTACTGATGATGATTGTCGCACCATTCAGCGTGGCAAGATAAGGAACATTCAACTCCCTGCCATTAAGTATTTTGTATATTACATTGCTACTAGCATTCTTGGTAGGGAGAACACTAGCAATATTTCTAGTTACCATCTTGCTTTCTTGAATATTGCACTTACTGGTCGGACATCTTATCACCTTGGTTCTCTTATTGCTCGCTTTGTCTAATAGAGGGCCTATTTTTGGAGGAACTATTGCACTGCGCGTTTTAACTTATCTAAGGCTTCCTCTTGATCCTAATGATGTGCCATTGGCCCCTAGGAAACTCGATATTGCTGCTATGAAGAGTCATCATTTTGTTACCGCTGATTCTACTTTAGATAATATGGTCTATAGAATGTTGTTTGCTGACGGGGATGAGAATGAAATCCCTCTTCCTATTGACAGGCAATCATGGTCGTGCACTAAGGAGGAGGTGGATGAACATATGAAGATACAAGACATCCACCAGCAGCATGACTCTGATGGCGTGTAACTCACACGTTCGTTGGGAACCCCAAGAGGAAGGTATGATGCGCACAGCAACAAGTTTTCCCTCAGAAAGAAACCAAGGTTTATCGAACCAGGAGGAGCCAAGAAGCACGTTGAAGGTTGATGGCGGCGGGATGTAGTGCGGCGCAACACCAGGGATTCCGGCGCCAACGTGGAACCTGCACAACACAACCAAAGTACTTTGCCCCAACGAAACAGTGAGGTTGTCAATCTCACCGGCTTGCTGTAACAAAGGATTAACCGTATTGTGTGGAAGATGATTGTTTGCAGAAAATAGTAGAACAAGTATTGCAGTAGATTGTATTTCAGTAAAGAGAATTGGACCGGGGTCCACAGTTCACTAGAGGTGTCTCTCCCATAAGATAAACAGCATGTTGGGTGAACAAATTACAGTTGGGCAATTGACAAATAAAGAGAGCATGACCATGCACATACATATCATGATGAGTATAGTGAGATTTAATTGGGCATTACGACAAAGTACATAGACCGCCATCCAGCATGCATCTATGCCTAAAAAGTCCACCTTCAGGTTATCATCCGAACCCCCTCCAGTATTAAGTTGCTAACAACAGACAATTGCATTAAGTATTGCGCGTAATGTAACTAGAGACTACATCCTTGAACATAGCACCAATGTTTTATCCCTAGTGGCAACAGCACATCCGTAACCTTAGTGGTTCTTGTCACTCCTCCAGATTCACGGAGACATGAACCCACTATCGAGCATAAATACTCCCTCTTGGAGTTACTAGCATCAACTTGGCCAGAGCATCTACTAATAACGGAGAGCATGCAAGATCATAAACAACACATAGACATAGCTTTCATAATCAACATAACAAGTATTCTCTATTCATCGGATCCCAACAAACGCAACATATAGAATTACAGATAGATGATCTTGATCATGTTAGGCAGCTCACAAGATCCGACAATGATAGCACAATGGGGAGAAGACAACCATCTAGCTACTGCTATGGACCCATAGTCCAGGGGTAGACTACTCACACATCACACTGGAGGCGACCATGGCGGCGTAGAGTCCTCCGGGAGATGATTCCCCTCTCCGGCAGGGTGCCGGAGACGATCTCCTGGATCCCCCGAGATGGGATCGGCGTTGGTAGCGTCTCTGGAAGGTTTTCCGTATCGTGGCTCTCGGTACTGGGGGTTTCGTCATGGAGGCTTTAAGTAGGCGGAAGGGTAGGTCAAGAGGCGGCGCGAGGGGCCCAGACCATAGGCCGGCGCGGCCAGGGGTGGGGACGCGCCGCCCTAGGATTTGGCCACCCCGTGGCCCCTCTTCGTTTCGTCTTCGGACTTCTGGAAGCTTCGTGGAAAAATAGGCCCCTGGGCGTTGATTTCGTCCAATTCCGAGAATATTTCCTTACTAGGATTTCTGAAACCAAAAACAGCAGAAACAAAGAATCGGCACTTCGGCATCTTGTTAATAGGTTAGTTCCAGAAAATGCACGAATATGACATAAAGTGTGCATAAAACATGTAGATAACATCAATAATGTGGCATGGAACATAAGAAATTATCGATACGTTGGAGACGTATCAGCATCCCCAAGCTTAGTTCTGCTCGTCCCGAGCAGGTAAAACGATAACACAGATAATTTCTGGAGTGACATGCCATCATAATCTTGATCATACTATTTGTAAAGCATATGTAGTGAATGCAGCGATCAAAACAATGTATATGACATGAGTAAACAAGTGAATTATAAAGCAAAGACTTTTCATGAATAGCACTTCAAGACAAGCATCAATAAGTCTTGCATAAGAGTTAACTCATAAAGCAATAATTCAAAGTAAAAGCATTGAAGCAACACAAAAGAAGATTAAGTTTCAGCGGTTGCTTTCAACTTGTAACATGTATATCTCATGGATATTGTCAACACAGAGTAATATAATAAGTGCAATAAGCAAGTATGTAGGAATCAATACACAGTTCACACAAGTGTTTGCTTCTTGAGGTGGAGAGAAATAGGTGAACTGACTCAACATTGAAAGTAAAAGAATTGTCCTCCATAGAGGAAAAAGCATCGATTGCTATATTTGTGCTAGAGCTTTGATTTTGAAAACATGAAACAATTTTGTCAACGGTAGTAATAAAGCATATGTATCATGTAAATTATATCTTATAAGTTGCAAGCCTCATGCATAGTGTACTAATAGTGCCCGCACCTTGTCCTAATTAGCTTGGACTACCGGATCATCACAATGCACATGTTTTGACCAAGTGTCACAAAGGGGTACCTCTATGCCGCCTGTACAAAGGTCTAAGGAGAAAGCTCGCATTGGATTTCTCGCTATTGATTATTCTTCAACTTAGACATCCATACCGGGACAACATAGACAACAGATAATGGACTCCTCTTTTATGCATAAGCATGTAGCAACAATTAATAATTTTGACATTTGAGATTGAGGATATATGTCCAAAACTGAAACTTCCACCATGGATCATGGCTTTAGTTAGCGGCCCAATGTTCTTCTCTAACAATATGCATGCTTAACCATAAGGTGGTAGATCGCTCTTACTTCAGACAAGACGGACATGCATAGCAACTCACATGAAATTCAACAATGAATAGTTGATGGCGTCCCCAGTAAACATGGTTATCGCTGTTATCACCAGAATTTGACCGAGTCAGAGGTGGGCCGCAATCAAGATGGACTTGAAGAGTATACATGGAAGAATTACGTGAATCGGCCTGTTATGCTGAGTTTGGGCTAGTTTGCCTTTGTATCTGTAACATATTAGGATATGTGTCGATTAGTTAGAATTTTACCCGTGCACGGTTAGGTGCACGTCTAAGTTAGAAAGTCCCCTGGACTATAAATATGTATCTAGGGTTTATGGAATAAACAACAACCAATGTTCAACCAACAAATCAATCTCGGCGCATCGCCAACTCCTTCGTCTCGAGGGTTTCTACCGGTAAGCATCATGCTGCCTAGATCGCATCTTGCGATCTAGGCAGTAGAAGCTTTATGTTGTTCATGCGTTGCTCGTACTGAAGCCTTTTTGATGGCGAGCAACGTAGTTATCATAGATGTGTTAGGGTTAGCATAGTTCTTCGTATAACATGCTATCGTAGTGCAACCCTTGCATATCTAGCCGCCCTTACACCTATCTTAGGTGTAGGGGCGGCACCCCGCTTGATCATTATTTAGTAGATCCGATCTGTTACGGTTGCTCCTTGTTCATCAAGGATTAGTTTAATATCTGCAATAGTTAGGCCTTACAAAGGGTTGGAGGATCCAGCGGCACGTAGGGTGTCGTTTGCTAGTCCTAGACAGGATGTTCTGGGGATCAACCTCGTGTTGGTTTTTAGGCCCTATCTAGGATCGGCTTACGATCACCGTGCGTGGTCGCGAGGCCCAATCGTGAGTAGGATGATCCGATTATGCGGTGAAAACCCTAAATCGTCGTAGATTGAATTAGCTTTATCTTGATCAAGCAGGACCACCATATATTCGTGCACCTCGTATGAATCATGGGTGGATCGGCTCCTTGAGCCGATTCACAGGATAACCTGAGAGCCGATCGAGGCTCGTATTTAATGTTTACGTGTATGCCATGCAGGAAACTAAGCGAGGCATCTCCATCACCTTCCTGACCAGGTATAGGTCAGGTGGCTTGCATCGGCATCGGACGTGTGTACCAGTGGCTTTGCGGGCCGTCGCTCGGAGGGACCTCGGCCAGCCGCAGCCCTAGGTTGTTCCCGGCTCTACGGTGTTGCCCGTCGCTGCCCGCCGGTGGGTTTTGACCGCAACACATTCTGGCACGCCCGGTGGGACAAGCTTCGTCATCGACCACATCGCCATCTACATCTGAGATGGCGGACGGCACTCCAGTCACGTACGAGGATCTGACTGACGAGCTCAAGAAGAAGTATGACGAGATCAAAGTCATCCTCGAAGCCGACCTCATCGGCTCTTTCCACAGAACCCGTTCACATGGCATCAGGTGGAAGGGGTTCTCGCCTAATGGTGCACTCGATGGGATAGACCTCTCTGCCCCGTCGGAAGAACGCACCAGGTCCCTGCGGCAGGAGATCAACTACTTGGTGGCTCACTCGCTACACCGCCACTCTGAGAACCTGGTAAACAAGTTGGAGCCTGGCCTCCTTGAGCCGCTTCGTCAGCCGGCTGGGGGAGAAGGCACTGCCCCTGTACCAATTGATGAAGAAGGCGGACAAGTTCGTCTGGTCACCGCAGGCGGATGAAGCCTTCCGTGACCTGAAGAGCGTGCTTTCAACCGCGCCAATCCTTGCAACGCCGGCTTCAATGGAGCCGATGCTGTTGTACATCGCAGCCACCAACCGAGTGGTTAGTGTTGTCCTGGTGGTGGAGCACAAAGAAGCCGGCATGGAGCAGCTGGTTCAGCGCCCAGTCTACTACCTCAGCGAAGTGCTCTCCCAGTCGAAGCAAAACTACCCTCACTACCAGAAGGTCACCTACGGCGTGTACATGGCGGCCAAGAAACTCAAGCACTACTTCCAAGAGCACCCCATCAAGGTGGTGGCTACAGCACCCTTGGCGGAAATCATTGGCAGCAAGGACGCCAATGGCCGGGTTGCCAAGTGGGCTCTAGAGCTAGCCGCCCACACCATCCTCTACGAGCCACGCACAGCCATCAAGTCGCAGATCCTCGCGGACTTCTTCGTCGACTGGGCCGAGATGCAATACTTGCCGCCGGTGCCGGATTCCACACATTGGAAGATGCACTTTGACGGCTCAAAGATGCGCAACGGCTTGGGAGCCGGCATCGTCATCACCTCTCCCAAGGGAGACCGGCTGGACTACGTCCTGCAGATCCACTTCGGCGCCTCCAACAATGTGGCGGAGTATGAAGCGCTCATTCATGGGCTGAAGCTGGCCAAGGAGATTGGCGTGCGTCGCATACTCTACTTCGGCGACTCCGACCTAGTTATACAGCAAGCATCTGGCGACTGGGACGCGAAGGACGCCAACATGGCCTCGTACCGTTTCCACGTCCAGCAGCTATCCGGCTTCTTCAACGGCTGCGAATTCCACCATGTGCCACGAGCAAACAATGAGGCGGCTGACGCCTTGTCCAAGATTGGCTCAACCCGGCATGCCATTCCGCCGGGTGTCGCCTTGGCGGTTCTCAAGAAGCCGTCCATCACACCGTCACCGGACTCGGATTCAATATTCGTGCCGGCTGACCCGGGGGCTGCTCAGCCGAACCCGGGGGCTTCATCGCCCAAGTCGGGGGCTAACAAGCCAAACCCGCCGCCTTCCATGCCGAACCCGGGGACTTCTCAGTCCAACCCGGGGGCTTCATCGCCAAACTCGGGGGCTAGCAAGGCGAACCCGCCGGCTAGCAAGCCGAACCCGCCGGCTAGCAAGCCGAACCCGGCGACCATGCAGTCGAATCCGGAAGCTCCCACGCAGGAGGCCTTGTTGGTTAGCGTATTCGAGATAAGATGCGTACCTTCGTGGGCACAAGAATTCCTCTCCTACCTCACCGACGGTGTGCTGCCTGATGATAGAGTCCAGGCCAGGCAGATTGAGAGAAGGGCTAAGGCCTATACAATCATCAACCACCAGCTGTACAAACGCAGCGTAAGTGGGGTGTTCCAGCGGTGCGTCGAGCCGGCTGAAGGGATTGAGCTCCTGCGGGAAATCCATCAAGGAGAGTGCGGACATCACGCCTCATCCAGAGCCATAGTGGCCAAAGCTTTCCGGCACGGTTTTTACTGGCCGACTGCGCTCAGAGACGCAGAAGAACTGGTGAAGAACTGCAACGGCTGTCAGCGCTTCGCAAAGAAGAGGCACCAGCTGGCTTCCGCCTTGAAAACCATCCCCATCACATGGTCGTTTGCCGTATGGGGCTTGGACATGGTGGGCCCGTTCAGAACGGCGTGAGGCGGCATGTGTTATCACCAGAATTTGACCGAATCAGAGGTGGGCAGCGATCAAGATGGGCTTGAAGAATATACATGGAAGAATATACGTGAATCGGCCTTATATGCAAAGTTTGGGCTAGTTTGCCCGTGTATCTGTAATATAGTAGGATACGTGTCGGTTAGTTAGAGTTTGGCTCATGCACGGTTGGGATTATTCCCACGTTAGAAAGTCTACGGACTATAAATATGTATCTAGGGTTTATGAAATAAACAACAATCACGTTCACCACAAACCAATCTAGGCGCATCGCCAACTCCCTTGTCTCGAGGGTTTCTTCCGGGTAAGCATCATGCTGCCTAGATCGCATCTTGCGATCTAGGCAGTACAAGTTTATTCGCCGTTCATGCGTTGCTCGTACTGAAGCCTTTTTGATGGCGAGCAACGTAGTTATCTTAGATGTGTTAGGGTTAGCATTGTTCATCGTATCATATGTTGTCGTCGTGCAACCCTGAGGCATCTAGCCGCCCTTACACCTATCTTAGGTGTAGGGGCGGCACCCCGCTTGACCTTTATTTAGTAGATCCGATCCGTTATGGTTGCTCCTTGTTCTTCAAGGATTAGTTTAATATCTGCATAGTTAGGCCTTACAAACGGATTGAAGGATCCAGTGGCGCGTAGGGTGTAGTTTGCTAGCCCTAGACAGGATGTTCTGGGGATCAACCTCGTGTTGGTTTTTAGGCCTTGTCTAGGGATGGTTTACGATCACCGTGCGTGGCCGCCAGGTTCAATCACGAGTAGGATGTTCCGATTATGTGGTGAAAACCCTAAATCGTAGTAGATCGTTTTAGCTTTATATTGATCAAGCAGGACCACCATATATTCGTACACCTCGTGCGAATCATGGGTGGATCGGCTCTTTGAGCCGATTCACAGGACAACCTGAGAGCTGATCAAGGCTCGTATTTAATGTTTACGTGTATGCCATGCAGGAAACTAAGCGAGGCATCTCCATCACCTTCCTGACCAGGTATAGGTCAGGTGGCACGCCCTTGCACCCGCATCGGACGTGCGTGCCGAGTCTTTGCGGGCCGTCGCTCGGAGGGACCAGGGCCAGCCGCAGTCCTGGGAGCCTCCTGGCTCTACTGTGTTGCCCGTCGCTGCTCGCTGGTGGGTTTCTGACCGCAACACATTCTGGCACGCCCGGTGGGACCGTCTTCGACATCAACCGCATCGCCATCTACATCTGAGATGGCGGACGGCACCCCAGTCACGTACGAGGATCTGACCGAGGAGCTCAAGAAGAAGTATGACGAGGTCAAAGCGATCCTCGAAGCCGACCTCATCGGCTCTTTTCACAGAACCCGCTCACATGGCATCAGGTGGAAAGGGTTCGCACCTGAAGGCGCACTCGATGGAGTGGACCTGTCCGCCCCGTCAGAAGAACGCACCAGGTCCCTGCGTCAGGAGGTTAACTTCATGGTAGCTCATTCGCTACACTGCCATTCTGAGAGCCTGGTGAACACTTTGGAGCATGTCGCTCTTCGGGTGATCCAGGAAATCATGAGGCATCAGTACTCTCTGTCAGGACCAGCTCTCGGGACTTACCAAGGAGAGATGCCACTCCAGTCCCGTCCACCGCTGCCATTCGCGTTGGCAGCACCAGAAGTGCCGAGTTCACCGGCATACGTCGTCTACAAGATCGGTGGTGACCCTAGTGACTACCAGTTCTTGCATGAGGCGCCGAAGGAGATCCCTCACGGATACACGTGCACATACGTGCCAGACTGCAGTAACTGGGCACTCACAAACCAGACTACAACAGCAGGGACTTCTGGAACAACAGGTGGAACTTCGGGAACAGATCTTGAGAAGCAGACGTGGCTAGCTAAGTATGCCACTCCGACAAACCTCCAGAGCTCAGCTCCTGCAGTTGGCTTAGAGCTGGAAAAGCAAGCATGGCTGGCTAAGTATGCCACTCCGGCGAATCTTCAGAGTTCGACTCCTGCAGCCAGCACCGCGGATCAGATCAGTACCATCCTGAGAGACCAGTTCGGCATGGTGCCGAAAAGGAGGACAATCGGCTATTCCAAGCCGTACCCCAACGAGTACGAGTTGATCCCGCTACCACCCAAATATCGGCTCCCTGATTTCTCCAAGTTTAATGGATCAGATGGTTCCAGCTCCATCGAGCATGTGAGCCGATATTTGGCACCGCTGGGCACGATCTCAGCAGCAGATGAGCTGCGTGTGAGGTTCTTCGCACAGTCCCTCACAGGATCGGCTTTCGGGTGGTACACATCGCTGCCACCAGACTCAATCCGGACGTGGAAGCAGCTTGGAAGAGCAGTTCCACATGCGGTATCACTCGAGGCTTCCGAGGCCGGCATTGCCGATCTAGCACAAGTACGTCGAAGCGTGAGAAACCGTGGCAGAATACGTCCAGCGCTTCAGAACTGTTAGGAACCGATGTTATTCGGCTCGTGTGACTGAAAAAGAAGCAGCCGAGTTGGCAGTGGTGGGCCTTGCATCACCAATCAAGGATATGGCCTCCCAAGCAGACTACCCTTCACTGGCGCACATGGTTCAGAAACTGTCGTTATATGAACAGCGCCACCAGCACTTGTACCAGACAAATTCAAGCGTGCGGTAGTCCTGGTTGAGGCGGATGAAGACGAAGGCTCTGCGGGAGATCAAGAGGTAGCAGTGGCTGAATGGACTCGGGGGGCAACCCCCGTGTCCTGCAAATGGGTTAAGCCACCAGGTCCGCCCAGAGGGTTTGATTTTGACGTAACTAAAACTGAGCAAATCTTCGACCTCTTACTTAAGGAGAAGCAGCTGAAGTTACCCGAAGGCCTCAAAATCCCCACGGTACAGGAGCTGAACGGAAAGCCATACTGCAAATGGCATAACTCGTTCTCCCATACCACCAACGACTGCAGGGTGTGGCGTCAGCAGATCCAAATGGCGATAGAACAAGGACGTCTAATTTTCAACCAGTACGCCATGAAAGTCGACACTCACCCCTTCCCCGCCGTTAACATGGTGGAGTGCACTTACCCTGGAGGGTGCCAGCCAAGATTCTCGTTCAACATCAACATGGTAGGACCTGGACACCGCTCTGGTAAGGACGGAGACGAGGGCAGCTGCTCTCGTAGCAAGGACACAGAGGAAGCCGTTCCACGCGATCGGCTCCGTCACGATGGCAAGCGCTACATCACAGAGGGAGAAGTGAGGAACGTGAGATATCAGCGACCTCTCTCTGATCACCTTCTCAACAAGTATGTGAGTCAATATGACCAACGCCGGCGACCCAACGACGATGATGAAAGAGATCGTCTGGCTAGGGACGCCAGGAGATGTCATCGGCATGATCGCGACGAGGAGAGATATGAGCGCCATGCCAAGGAAAGGTTAAGAGAGCAAGATGACGAGGATAGGCACTGGGACTGCCCCTTCTTGAGACACTGCTGGGATTCAGGAATGAGCCGATTGCCTACAATCGGCAACTGCCCAGAATGTAGACAGAAGAGGAAGGATGCAGCTAAAACGTGTCCGTGTTCAAACGTCTAGGGCCTCTCCCACCTCGGAACAAGCACACTGAGTCCCCTCGGGTGGAAGATCTCGAGGATTTGGAAGACGATGATGAAGAAGAAGAAGACAGGTACCACCGGCCAAGGTGGTGCCCTGATGGACTCAGCCGTTCCCAAAAGCGTAGGGTTCAGCGACTGCGTGGCTTGGAGGAGGCCGAAAGGTTATACCTGCACACGCTAAGGAAGGCGCGGCCTGATCTGGCCGCGAAAATTCAGCGAACCCTGGATGAAGAGGGTCGACCACAAAAAATGGAGTGGCGCCCCAAGCAAAGGAAAGCCGATGATGAAACATCGGCTGGCACAAACATGGTGTTCATCCTTCCGACGGAGTTTAGTGCTCCAGGATTAGACGAGGCACCCGTGGCACAACTTGACTGCGGCCCACGGCCGGTTATCTTTGAGAAGCCACGAGAAAGAAGCTACAGACATCTGAAGGCCATGTACTTGCGAGGTTATATCAATGGGCAGCCTGTCAACAAGATGCTGGTGGACACCGGAGCGGCAGTCAACATTATGCCATACTCCATGCTACGTCGGTTGGGACGCTCTAGCTCGGATCTGATCAAGACCAACGTGACACTGAGCGATTTCAACGGCCAAGCGTCTGACGCACAAGGTGTTCTGAACGTGGATCTGACCGTAGGAAGGAAAACCATCCCTACGACGTTCTTTATTGTCGATAGCAAGAGCACCTATGCTGTCCTGCTGGGAAGAGATTGGATCCACGCCAACTATTGCATCCCATCCATGATGCACCAATGCGTAATACAGTGGGATGGAGATGAGGTAGAGATCGTCCATGCAGATGACTCAGCCGAGATTTCAACGGCTGGCATGAACGCTTGGGAGACAGCAGGCCAAGAGCCACTCTCAGGCATCAATTTGGACGACTGGGAGCGCATCGATGTGACAAAGGATGGGGTTAGGCTGGTCTTATCCACCGGCCTGACCGTATAGCAAGAACAAGCCTATGGACAAACGTGGCGAGGCCGATCCTTGGGATCGGCCCCAAAGATCTATGAAGGGACATTGCAAAACCTTCATTGAGCGCCTCGATCAACGTGGAGGCCGATTCCAGCAATCGGCCAAAATTATCCTCACCACACATTCTGCATGTGTTCAACGCCGATCTAATGGGCAGCGGTTTTACGTCGGCTGATGAGCTAAAAAATCAGCATTGGTCCTACTGGAGCCGACATTCAAATACAGTGCCTTGGCTAACTACAGAGCCGATATCCGCAGTTACCTGGCAGATTCGGCTCGGGGGGCACCTAGTCAGACGAACATGTGCAGATGAACATGTGTGCAGTGAAATATTGGGGGCCGATAGAAAAATCGGCCAGTAAAAAAAATTCTCATGGTGTACAGCCGATGCACGGACATCGACTTTAGAGCTAAGAAACAAAGCCGATGCACAGCCATCGACTCTAGTACAATTACACAAGATCTACCAGCTGCGTGTTCAAGACACGGATTTCGACCAGGTCGGTTTTCAGTTCAGCCTCAAGGCCAACCTCCAACTTTTTACTCATTAGGCCGTCGGTGTTTCGTCTGCAATATCGGCTTTCAAAGGAAGAAAAGGTGATCGGCTCCGGTGTATCTACCGTCGGCCTGGCTAAGTTGGCCACTTTCTCAGCTACGCTCGTAGGAATGACTAGGACCTCTGCATGGTGGCTGTCTCAATTGCCTGAGTTCAAGGCCCTTGGACTGAACTGTGTATCCTCGCCACTGTTCTCACCTTAACTGAGGCTCGGGGGGCAGCTGATTTGGTAGACACTCTGTTTTTGGGAGCCGATTGGAGTTGCATCGGCTGACCCTGCATCATAACCTTCTTCGAAAGTGGTGAGTTGTTGCAGAAGAAGACTACTAGAGCTGCGGAAAGGAGCCTGAAAGGGAAGCCGTCATCATCTACAGGGTTTGGACCGTCCTGTTGCTGCAAGAAAATGAAGGAGACTGGATTCTCAAAACAACCGATGAGCAGCCATCGGCCATAGGATTGCAAAGTATTATGGTCAGATATCAAATTACAGTCTGAATTTGAGAAGTGCTTGACTGACGATCTAATTGGTATCTGAGTCTGGCTTCATGGGCGTCTGAGGCGAAAAGTCCGATACGTTGCTATCGGTCTTGGTGCGGCAAACGGAAGACTTGAAATTGGATTAATTGAGAGTCAAATTGGAAGAACAATTCTTATTGATTCAAAGGAGCGGCTTTACAAGAAAGAGCCGATGGCGCTCAAAAGGGGGATCCGATGCCTAGTGCACTACTACTACTAGTCCTACACTAATTGGCCCCTGTTCTAGGGGTCGTCGCTGTCCTCATCGTCGCCATTGTAGCTGCCATCGGCGCTGCTTCCAGAGAGTTCCTCATCGCTGCTGCCCCAGCCCTCGGCCGGAGCCTCTTCTTCCTCGTCATCATCATCATCCTCGCTGTCCGCCCAAGTGCGGAAGCGCTTCGCCGGCGGATACCCAGCGGAGGAGGAGGAATCATCCTCCTCCTCTTCCTCTTCTTCCTCTGCTTCTTCTTCTTCCTCCTCCTCGTCGGAGGAGGTGGAGTTCGCCCAGGAATGGAGGTCGTCTTCGCTCTCGCTCTTCAGTTCCCCTTTGATGAGGAACTCGAGGTCGTCCTCCCCATCGGTCAGAGGTAAGTCACCATCTGACCCGACGAGTGCTTCGGGTGGGCCATCTGGCACGGGATCAAAGTTCCACTCCTGCTCGCTCGAAGAGGAAGATTGGAGAGAGAGGCCTGAGGAGATGGAGGAAGAGGAAGACATTGCTACAGGGAAAGAGGGTTTTTTAGGTGCCGATGGCCGGAGCAGAGCAAGGGGATGAAGTGGCGAACCGTTCGGCACGGTTAAATAAAGGGGGTATAGTGGAGATTTAATGCCACAGCAGTTTCCGAGGAAGTGGTGCCCAACAAAAAAACTGCCAGGTCACGCGGAGAAGTTGAGAAGGCAAGGCATCATGATGAAAAATACTGCGACGGTTTTGTTCTGCCACGACATGACCCGACGAAGAAAAAGCAGAGTGATTTTGGAATTATCAATTCCAAAACCAGGGGGGCATGTGTTATCACCAGAATTTGACCGAATCAGAGGTGGGCCGCGATCAAGATGGGCTTGAAGAATATACATGGAAGAATATACGTGAATCGGCCTTATATGCAAAGTTTGGGCTAGTTTGCCCATGTATCTGTAATATAGTAGGATACGTGTCGGTTAGTTAGAGTTTGGCTCGTGCACGGTTGGGATTATTCCCACGTTAGAAAGTCTACGGACTATAAATATGTATCTAGGGTTTATGAAATAAACAACAATCACGTTCACCACAAACCAATCTAGGCGCATCGCCAACTCCCTTGTATCGAGGGTTTCTTCCGGGTAAGCATCATGCTGCCTAGATCGCATCTTGCGATCTAGGCGCATGTTTATTCGCCGTTCATGCGTTGCTCGTACTGAAGCCTTTTTGATGGCGAGCAACGTAGTTATCTTAGATGTGTTAGGGTTAGCATTGTTCATCGTATCATATGCTGTCGTCGTGCAACCCTGAGGCATCTAGCCGCCCTTACACCTATCTTAGGTGTAGGGGCGGCACCCCGCTTGACCTTTATTTAGTAGATCCGATCCGTTATGGTTGCTCCTTGTTCTTCAAGGATTAGTTTAATATCTGCATAGTTAGGCCTTACAAACGGATTGAAGGATCCAGTGGCGCGTAGGGTGTAGTTTGCTAGCCCTAGACAGGATGTTCCGGGGATCAACCTCGTGTTGGTTTTTAGGCCTTGTCTAGGGACGGTTTACGATCACCGTGCGTGGCCGCCAGGCTCAATCACGAGTAGGATGTTCCGATTATGTGGTGAAAACCCTAAATCGTAGTAGATCGTTTTAGCTTTATATTGATCAAGCAGGACCACCATATATTCGTACACCTCGTGCGAATCATGGGTGGATCGGCTCTTTGAGCCGATTCACAGGACAACCTGAGAGCCGATCGAGGCTCGTATTTAATGTTTACGTGTATGCCATGCAGGAAACTAAGTGAGGCATCTCCATCACCTTCCTGACCAGGTATAGGTCAGGTGGCACGCCCTTGCACCAGCATCGGACGTGCGTGCCGAGTCTTTGCGGGCCGTCGCTCGGAGGGACCAGGGCCAGCCGCAGTCATGGGAGCCTCCCGGCTCTACTGTGTTGCCCGTCGCTGCTCGCTGGTGGGTTTCTGACCGCAACAGCATGGCACATCTCTTTGGTGATGATTGACAAATTCACCAAGTGGATTGAAGCCAAGCCAATCAAGAAGCTGGACGGCTCCACGGCCGTTACATTCCTCAAGGAAATCATCGTGAGGTTCGGCTACCCCCATAGCATCATCACCGATAACGGCAACAACTTCTCCCAAGGCATCTTCTCTCGCTATTGTGGGGAAATGGGGATCCGGATGGCCCTAGCCTCTGTGGCGCACCCGGAGTCTAACGGACAAGTGGAGAAGGCTAACGGCTTGGTCCTAGCCGGCATCCGGCCCCGGCTGGTGGAGCCGCTCGAGCGAGCAGCCGGCTGCTGGATTGAAGAGCTGCCCAATGTGCTGTGGAGCCTACGCACAACGACAACTCAGTCGGCTTCACACCATTCTTCCTCGTATATGGGGCCGAAGCCGTCCTGCCGACTGATATCGAGCACGACGCGCCAAGGATCAAGCTCTACACAGAAGCCGAAGCCAAAGAAGCTCGCGAAGATGGAGTCGACTTGGTCGAAGAAGCCCGGCTGCTGGCTGCGTCCAGATCTACTATCTACCAGCAGAGCCTCCGACGCTATCACAGCCGGAAGGTCCAGCCCTTAGCATTCCGAGAAGGAGACCTAGTGCTCCGGCTGGTCCAGCGGACAGCCGGACAGCATAAACTGTCATCCCCATGGGAGGGTCCCTTCATCGTGAGCAAGGCAGTAGGCAATGATTCCTACTATCTCATAGATGCCCAAGAGGCTAGAGAAAACAAGCCGGACAAGGCTGACGAGGAGACTAAACATCCCTGGAATGTCAACTTGCTCCGCCCATTTTACACTTGAGAGCAGGAATGTATGTATCCCTTGTATCCCTTTTGTAAGCTATGAAAAAGCATGCGCCAAGAGCGCCGTTTCCGACAAGTTTTCGCGTACTCTACTTTGTTTCGCCAATTGGCTTAAACCCTCTCACGCGGCCGGCTCAGTAACGTGATCCGGTTTCCGACAGCCGGCTTCCGATCCAGCTACAGACCGCAACCCGGCTGTCCGGCTGGCGGGAGTAAGGCCTAGGGAGCCGGCACGCGAAAGACGACTAAGGGAAAGAGTAAAAGCGAATTGACTTACAACTTTTCACAAAAGTGCCGGATTGCCGAACTCGGCTCGTTTGACTGAAATACTGTCGTCCTCACCCAGCGGCCCGCTCTTGATCCGGCGACGGATCGCAAGTCGGACGTACGACCGGCAAGAGCAAAGCCAAAGAGTGGGGCGGATGGGAAAAAGCGAACAAGTCGAAAGAAAGCAAGTCGGCACACAAATGATTAACAAACACATTAAAAGTGTGACGTAATAAAAGGACAATAATGTTCATACATATGCACCCGGCATCCCGGGGATTTAACAAATTGTCTTGGCAAAAGCAACAACTAAAGGACAGGTAAACTAAGCACCGGCTGGAGGAGGACCAGCCGGAGGAGCATCAGCGGAGCCGGCTGCCGGGTCGTCCCCAGGCGCATCTTCCGCCTCCTCGTCTTCCATCTCCTCATCCTCGCCGTCAGACGGCGGGTTCGGGTCCGCGACGAAGAGGCCCTTGTCGACGAAGTCGGCGATGGCGCTGGCTCGGGCAAGCCGGGCAGTCTTGTATTCGGCCGGGAGCTTGTCCTCCACGCCGGCTCGCCGGTACTCGAGCTGCCCAAGGTCCACCTCGTTGTACCAGGAGAGGACGAAAGACAACGCCATGTCGGCTCCAGCGCGCGTAGCAGACTCCTTCCAGTCGAGGAAGCGATCCGGCGCCCGCTCCAGCCAGGAGATGAGGTTGGAGAGATCTTGCGGCACCGCCTCCGCGGGCCACAGCATCTGGACCAGCTCCTCAGCCGCCTTCCGGAGCTCCCAGCCAAGCTTGGTGATGGGCTCGACGCGGGCGGCCATGGATGCCATGTAATCCTCCATGGTGAAATACTCCGAG
Source organism: Lolium perenne (assembly GCF_019359855.2). Taxonomy (NCBI): domain Eukaryota; kingdom Viridiplantae; phylum Streptophyta; class Magnoliopsida; order Poales; family Poaceae; genus Lolium; species Lolium perenne. The sequence continues at coordinate 295,451,730 of NC_067250.2, read as the reverse complement.
CTGCCCTCGCCAGTCGCCTGCCTCCTAGCCTCGCGCGCAACACCAACAGCCGCCAACGCCGCGTCCTGCGCCTCCGGGAAGGCCGCTGCAAAGAAGAAGCACGTCAGAAGTCGTCAAAGCCGAAATAAGCTGAAAAATGCGAATTTTCGAAGTCCTAAAGTAGGCCTGGCGGCAGCCGGCAAGAGCCGACTGCCCCCAGCCCGAAGATGGAGATTCCGAAGGATAAAAGGAAAAGCCTGGCGGCAGCCGGCAAGAACCGACTGCCCCCAGCCCGAAGATGGAGATAGCGAAAAATCAGAGTTTCTGCCGCCGGCTGCCAACCTAAGCCGGCAGCCGACAGCCGAAAGCCGGCAAAGGGAAAGGAAGAAAGAGAACATGCACTCACCCGACAAGCCACGGTCGAGCGCGCCAATCTCCTCCACCCAGCGCTTGGCGGTGGCCGATAACTCCGCCGACTTGGCGGTCACCTCCTCCTGAAGCGAAAGCCGTTGCTTCTCGACCTCAGTCAGCCGCTTGCTTAGGTCCTCCACCTTCTCCTTCTCAGCCGTCCTGAGGAGGGCAAGTTCCTTGAGGTGGTTCTCCTCAAGCCGGCGCAGCCGCACCAACTCCCGCTCAGCCACATTGAGCTTGGCAGCAGCAGATCGGCCCGCCTGCTCGCTCTCGGCGCACTGAGCGCGAGCAGCCCGAAGATCCACCTCCAGCTGCGGGACCTTGGCGGCTTCAGCTGCAAGGCAGCCAGAAAGAAGCGTCAGCTAACCAAGACTAAAGAAAGAAGACACCAAGTCGGAAGGAAAAAGATCTTACCCTTGACGGCCTCCAGCTCGCGAGCCAAGTCGGCCCGGTCAAGCTTGGCCTTGTGGTAATGAGTCACGGCGCGGTTGTACAAGTTGGTGCGCCGCTCCGTCACAGCCTAAGCAGAAAGAAAATCAGTCAACTAGACGAAACCCGGACCGGCTCCAAGCAGCCGGCCCACGCCTCGGAGGGCTACCAGGATAATAACCAAAGTAAAAAAATAGATGAAGTGTTTACCTTGCTTGCTTCCTCCACCTTGGCGAGGTTGGCTGCAGTCTCAGCAGCCCTGGCCTTGAGGTTGGCCTGGAAGCCGGAGAAGAACATCTTCACCGACGCCTGGCCTGGGTTCCCCTCCCGGCTGGTCACCTCGTAGGAGTCCGCGCTGAGCCACGCCTGCTCCATGGTGCCAGCCGAGCCAAGGCTGGAGTCGGAGGCGGACGGCACGTGCAGAAGCCGAGCGCCCTTGGCAATGTGCAGGCCCCCCAACGACGCCGACAGGGCCTCCGTCCTCACCAGCGCGCGCGAGCCGGTGTCCTCCGTGCGCGCCGGCTCGTCCCTCGCCGGCTCCTCCCTTGTCAGCTCCGGAGGCGAGGGCGCTCCGGGTGAAGCAGTCGGCCCGGTCGGGGCAGCCATCTCCGGCGCTGGAGGTGCCCCCTCCAGGCTCTCCACCAACACCACCACGCTCGGCCCGGCTCCGGCTCCGGTCGCAGGCGGCGCAGCCCTGCCGGCTCCGGCTCCTGTCGCAGGCGGCATGCCTCGGCCGGCTCCAGCCCGCCGGGGTCCGTAAGACGAGTGCGGCGCGGGAACATGTCGTCCAGCGTCGGCTGGCGCGTCGGCTCGGCCCGTGTGCCGCGGCCAGGCGCTGAAGCCAATGGCACAGCGAAGGAAGGCGCCCCTGCGGGAGGCGGAGTACTCGCAGGCGGCGGCGGTGTAGGCGCGCGCGCCGAAGGCTGTGGCGTCTGCTCCCTCCTCTGCCACGGAGGCGGCGACACAACGCGCGGAACCTGCCGGGAGCCACCGCCTTGGGCGAACTTGATGGGAGCCCTAGCCGAACAAATAAGAAAAAGATAAGTATAAAGAGAAAGGAAAGAAAAGGAATCAAACAAGAGAAAAAGAGAACTCACCCGGCCTGCTCCAGAACCTTCTTCGGCTGCTGCCGGCGGAGCTTCTTCGCCTTCGCCTCCAAGGCGACGGTGGAGCGGGGGTCGCCGACCCGCTTCTTCCCATTGGGCGCCGAAGTCGCCGTGGTGCTAGGCGGCCTCGCGCGCAGGGGCACCGCGGGGATCGGCCCGGTGGCGGACGTCGCCGGCTCGTCGTCCTCCGGCTGCTCTGGCGAAGGAGGAGGATTGTGCTCCCCCTGGATGCCTAGGTCAGGCGCCTGCAGAAGGTCGTCGTCGCCGGCCTGGTCGCCGGCTTGGTCAGCCGGATCAGCGTGATCCGGCGTCCACCTCCTTGTCGCCAGGTCGCCGTCCTCGACGTTCTGGCGGTCGAAGAGCTAGAAAACAGGAGATACAAGTAAGCAACAAGCCGGAAGTCGGCAAAGAGAGAAGTCGGCCACGCAGCCACAAGCCGGAAGTCGGCAAAGAGAGAAGTCGGCCACGCAGCCGCAAGCCGGAAGTCGGCCCAAACAACAAAACTTACCAGATCAGGCGGCAAGTCTCGGTTGCGGGGCGCCAGCCCGTAGTTCCAGTCCTCAGGCATGTTCGCCTTGGTGATGTTGTTCACCCGGCGGGCCACCTGGGCCTTGTTGAGCGGCGCCTTGGACGTCCGGGTCGGATCGAACCGGCCGGACATGTGCCCAATCTTGTGGGTGCGCATCTGAAGCGGCAGCACCCGACGCTCGGCGATGGTGCAGATGAGGTCCTCGGCGGTCAGCCCGTTCCCGATGGCGGCCCCCAGGAAATCCCAGAGCTGGCTCACCTCCGCGTCCGGGTCGGTCGTGCGGGCGTTGTAGCCCCAGTTGATCCGGCCGACTGGAGGAGCCGGGTTGAACTCCGGCAGATTGATCCGGTCGAAGAGCGGGCTCTCGTTGCGCACGTAGAAGAATGACATCTGCCAATTCTTCACCGAGTCAACGGTTGGAATCTTGGGGAAGGGCGTACCTGGCCGAGAGTAGATCGAGGCGGCGCCGCAGGTCCGCAGGTGGCCGTCGGTGGTCTGCGCCTTGATGAAGAAGAGCCGGCTCCAGTAATCTATGTCCGGCCACAAGCCGGCATACGCCTCCATGAAGGCCACGTAGCAGCTGAGGAGGACGCAGGCGTTGGCCGGCAAGTGGTGCGGCTGCAAGCCGAAATAGTCGAGGAAGTGGCGGAAGAAGTTGGACGCCGGCAGGCCCAACCCACGGTCAAGGTGCGCGCCGAAGACGACGCGCTCGCCAGGCTCCGGCTTGGGCTCCACCTCCGCGTCGGGCGCCCTCGTGGCCACCGTTGACGGGATCCGGCGGAGGCACACCAAGCGCTCGATGTCATCGTCCCTCATGTACGATCCCCTCCAAGATCCACTCGCGGAGGCCATTGACGAAGAAGAGGAAGAAGAGGACCACGAAAGGCGAAATGGGGAAGAGGAACCTCGCGAGGGCGGCGGCGACGGTGGCGGCGAAGGGCGCACGGTCGAAACGCGGGGCGTCATGGCGCCGGCTTGACGGAGTGGCGGCGGCGGCTTGACGGAGATGCGCTCGCCGGAGTTCGCCAGTGAGAAGCCTCCGCCGGAACAGCAAGAGTGCGAGGAAGAGCAGCGAGGAGCTCGAGCGGAGCGGAGCGCGTGCGCGAGGAAGAAGAAGGAGTGCTGGGAGTGCCGCCTCGATCCCCCCGCCCCCGCGAGGCATTTATGGCCGCCCGGGGTGGAAGGTTGGCCTCCAAGTGGCAGACGTGGCCACGTCGCCCGGATCTTCTGCGCCATAACTCCCCCCACGATCGCTGCGGTTACCAGAAAATGCCACACCACGTCGCCCACAACCGCACCGGATCCGGAGGAGACATTGATGTGACCAGACGAACCGGCGGCAGAGTCCTGACGTCAGACCGGTCAAGTCGGGTGCAGGACCCGAGGCGGCGGAGACTCCGGCGCGCTGCAAGCCGGAGCCGGACGTTAAGTTCAACTCGGCCCAAAACTCTCCTCGCAAGGCGGAGACATCGCCAGGACTTGTAAAAAAGCAAAAGCTGCATAAGTGTAAATAGTGGCCGGCTAGGAGCAGCCGGCCGGAACGAGCCAGAAGAGGGCGCAGCCGGCTGAATGGAAATTCTCAGTCGGCCCCTCCGAGTGCCGCCAAGTATATTCAAGAGATCAAAGGCCAGGAAAACCTGCCTAGGTCCTTCTAAACGCAGGACCTTGCCAGCTCCGGGGGCTAATGTCGGGGGGGAAGACCCCGGGTAGGGTAATGGACGCGGAGCAGCCGGCTGGCCACTGGCCGGCTCGCGGCAAAGGCCGGCTGAGGTGCAGCCGGCTGGCGCCGTGGCCGGCTGGTCCGGAAGCCGGCTGGCTCTAGGTCCTAGTCGGCCTGGCTACGGCCGCCAATGCTGTAGCTGGGCCGGCTTCTACAAGCCATATTCGACTGGGGGTTTGTACCTCAGACCGACTCGAGGCTGGCGAGTCTTGCACTAGAAGGAACCGGGTTGGTGATCCGGGTTCCCAAAGTCCACGCTGACTTCATCTTCCGTAAAGCGCGGGGCACTGTGGAGCAATAGTGCCACGCGCCGGACAGGCCATCATGGTCCACGTCGATCCGTACTGGCTACAGTGGCTGATGGCGACAGGGACACCTCCTCTCCATACCGCTGACCTTGGCAACCGGATGGGACAGGCCATGAGGCCTCAACGGCTCCTGACATCACTGCCTCGGGAAGGAGCGGAAGCCGGAGCCGGCCAAGCCGGCCAGTAGACTATAGGGTCTTATATGTAAAGTGCCGGTGCCTATATAAGCCGCACTACCCCCTCTCGTGCAGGGGATCGATCATTCTCACTTCATTTCCACCCTTAGCGCTGCCCTGTGAGAGAGACACTTGTCTTCCTTAGCCTCCCAGGAGCAGCCGAACACAGCTCAAGGAGCAACCTTTTATTGTGTGATCATCATATATACACTCTAGCAGGAGTAGAGGTGTTACCTCCACCGGAGGGCCTCGAACCTGGATACGTCGCCGTGTCGCTCGTCCCCATACCCGCATCCGGATACCGCCGTGAGATCTCTCAGGAACCACCTTCGTTAGCCACCCTATGGCATATGCCGTGACGATACCACGACACGGCTTGAACCAATTCTTTTGACGGCCAATAGGACGCTTCATGTGTAATTTTTCCCTGTCACAGAGGATCTCAACATTGACTCTAGCCTTGACATTATCCTTTGACTTCCCGGGAATGTTCAGGCATGTGTGAAAGACGGACTCCGCGACATTCTTTACAGTGTGCATCACATCGATGTTATGGGGAAGTTCGAGGTGCGTGTAATACTCGAGCTTCGTTAATGTAACATCCCAAATTTCAATAAAAAGAAAGTTAGAGAATTCCAGAAAGCAAAATTTCAAACCAACAAAAACTTTTTAAGTTGCATATAGTACCATTCATAGGACTTGTGCATTTGAGTGATATGCCATGATGATTGTTATTACTTGTATTTGATATGCTCTAAAACCCTAATGTGATCATATTAAGATCACCAACCAAATAAATCAAAGAGGAAGAAAAACCAATAATTGAAAAACCCTAAAAATCCTCACATATGCCCTATGGCATTTTTATAAATTTTGACCCTAGACCTATTTGGTCTTCACCATTAGTTGAATAATGTTATTAAACACTTATTACAACTTTTGGGAATCAAAGAATCACAATCCAAATGAAATTCAAACACAAAACTAGCTCACATATGATAATGGTCAAAATTGACAATTATAGTCTGGTCACCACTTTGAGCCATTTCCATTCAATTTTCCCAAACCAAATCTTGCTAACTCTTTGCACCATTTCAAAGTCAACATCAAGGTGAACAACTTTGGTCAAGATCACCATGCCAAAATCATCTTTGATCATGAGCAATGCTCATCCAAAGTCCCAACTTTCTAACATATGCAACATTCTACACTTTGCCATTTTTGCCAATTCTTGAAATTCTAAATTTCCACCACCACCTCAAATCCTCTCTGGTCAAATACAACTTATGTCAACACTCACATTTCAAAAAGATTCACCATTTGAATTATTTCAAATTTGGATATTTTTGCAAATTACAAAATCGGGCACTATTTGCAACTATTGCAAATAGTGATTCTACACCACCTAAATTACCCTAACCTACACCATGGTGTCCCCTGGTCCCCTCAAACCCTAAATGATGCATAGTAGTGCTAAGGAGAGGAGGAGAGCAGCTAGGACATGGCCATCCCGGCCATGTCGCCGAGCCCGACGACCTTCCCTCTCTTCCCTTGCATCCCTGCCCTGGCCACTTCGCCACCGTGCGCCACCGCATCGCCTAGCCCTCCCTAGCACCGCCATGGTCGACGAGAACGACGACAACGGCCGGAGATCGCGTGCCCAGCACACGTCCTGGACGCCGCTCGTGTCGCACATGCACGCCATGGACGCGCTCAGTATACGCGCCGCGCCGCCACCTCGCTCTCGCCCTGGACCCGCTCTCGACGCCTTGAGCATCACCACGACACCTGGACGCCGCCAGACACCCGCCAGACCACGACCCGCGCCCACCGCCGCCGGAGAAGGAAACCCTGCTCCGCCGCGGGCGCGACAGACCTGGAAGAAATGCGACACAACCAGGCCCTCCCCGACCGAGCTGTCGCCGCCATTCGCCTCGCCTGGACACGTAGAACACCGCTACACCCTCGCCTAGCTCGACCAGCCACCGGAAGCGCCGCGCCATGGTCGCCCGCATCACTGTCCCGCCACCCTCTCTCAATCCTATAAATAGCACGTTCCCTGGAAGCAACGGAGCACACCACCAGACTCCCCACCTCTCACTGCCACTCAACCACCCCACCGTTCATCTGATTCACGCCGGAGAAGGGCCAATTGCAAGATCGCCGCCGCGGAAGCCCTGCAGAAATCGACGGTGAAGCAGACCACCTCGAGCTCCGCCACTGCTACCAGCCGCTTCGCCGTCGTCCACCACTTCGTCACGCATACTGCCAACCCTAGCTGGAGCCACCGTAAGCCCTCCGACCCCCTACCTGAGCCTCCGGTGAACTCCCCTCTCGCCGGCGGGACGATGAACCACGGCCGTTAGATTTCGATCTAATCCAACGCCTCAGACTCGCCCATACCGATTCGGGTTTAGTGAGTCACTGACGCGCGGACCCCACCCTGTCAGCGCACCGCGCGTCTGTGGACCGTGGTTGGGCTGGACTGGGTTGGTTTGGGCCGTTTTTAAAGTCTTCAGCCCGTTTAGTTTTCCCGCCGGCCTTTTAATTCAAATCTGGTTTAAATAATTACAAACGAATTTCAATACTGCCTCCACTTTGAAAATCAATAGATTCAAATTGGCTAAACCAAATTTAATGAACTTTATGTTGTTGGAAAGCTAGTAAAATTATCTATCCAATGCCACTGGTCCCATGACCATATTCTTTGTAGAATTAATGTGATAAAAATAACAAGGCAGGGACTTTTCCCTGTTCAAATAATTATTAAAAATCAACAAAAATAGATATTAAGTTAATTCCAACTCTAATAGCTCACATTTGACTTACACAAATTTTTTATGCAATAAAATGGTGTGGTCACTTTGCATGATCATGCCATAGTTTAATTAATGGATGATATGGCTAGTTTAACTAGTTGATATTGTCCAAAACTATTAAAGTAAATTATGTGGAGTCTTATACTTCATTTAAACTTGTCTCACATGAATTCATGGGATGTTTGGACCCCTGGTCCCAAACTCTCTTATATGAATTACTTGAGATTTAAATCATATGTAGTGATATTGAATGGTATGAGGTGATCTACCTCATTTAAATCATTTTCCCAAATAATGATGATGAACATTTGACTAAGGTCAATATGAGTTCATCTAGGATTGTTTGAGAAATTAAATCTTAAGAAGATTTCAATGAGAGGAAATTATTTCTCAAGAACCCTATGGAAACTATCATTTACATATTAACTACAAAGAAGTGAATTCTATTTAAACAACACAACCCATGCACCTAAGAAGATTATTTTGTGTGCATAGAATAGTTTGTGTGTTTATATGTGATGTATGGAATAGCCATTGAATTAGTGAGTAATTATACTCGTATTCAAATTTAGACGGTAGCACCGGAGAGTACGCCGAAGAAGAAGGTTGCTACCAAGAGGAGGAGGAGGAACAGTTTGAGAACTACCAAGGCAAGCTATTATTGTTGCAAAGTGCAAAGCCCCTTTGGGGCAAGGCACCATGATTCTTACCTTTTCTTACATGAGCCTATCCCAAGTTTTACTTTACAAGTTTTACTTGTTTTCTAAATGAGTTACTTCTATAGTTAACTTTGGTCAAAGTACAAGTTGGTTACTAGAGTAGTGGAGATAGTCTCTCCCAAGCAAAGCAAGATAGCACCCCTCATGATTTAGAGCTAGTGCTAATGAAATAAAACTTGACTACTCTAGATGGGAACAATGTGAATTTGAAATGAATTTGAAACCTTGGAATGAAGATGCATTCCATTGAATGATTTTTGAAGGTGAATATGACCAAGAGAAGATGGTGATTTTTGATAAACAATGAGGTTGGTTTGAATGCGATACCTTTCCAATTATTAAGTACCCCCACAATACCTGATTATGGGTAGGGCTTAACTGGAAGTTTATGCATCTTGGTATGGGTTCCCTCTGAACACACGTCATAGGGGTTACGCTTGAGGCTGCCTCCGTTGTTGATAAATGATGTGAAATTGAGGTGAATTATACGGCCAAGCCCTGTGCAGTTCCCAGGTTGACAGTTGGTCTTCACTGGGAGGCCAAGCTCATGGGGAGAGGTGCTCATACTAGGGTTTGTAAGTGAAAGGTTTTGGTTGATGATCCGCGTACTGGGTTACGATGATTCGGGGTAATCCCGACGGATGAAATCAAATGTTGTGGCACAAGTGTGCAACCTCTGCAGAGTGTAAACCTATTCGAATAGCCGCGTCCACGGTTACGGACGGTTGGAAAGGCCATACAGTTTCCGATGTCATATCTTTGAAAATGATGTTGAAAGATGATGGTGAAATGACTTGTGGTGAACTGAATTGAAATCACCACTTGAATGGTGGGAATGACACTAATGTTCCCACTTGAGTTAGTTAGCACGTGAATAAGCTTTTCTCAAACTTTGTGAACTAAAACTAGCGTTATGCAAATAAACTAGAGCTTAGCAAACCATACTAGAATGTCTAGCACTTACATTAGTATTAGTTTGCGAGTACTTAAAGTACTCACGGCTTTGTCCCTGGCTATTCAAATGGCCAGAGTATGAATATGAACAAGGAGATGATCAGCAGGACGCCTACGACAACTAGGAGTCTTCCGATGTCAAGCGTTGGCCTGTGGACTAGAGAGTCCTTGTATCTTACGCTTCCGCTATGTTGAACTATGAACTGTGTTTGATCATTGATCAATAGATCAACTATTCGTGTAATATGGATCATGTGATTCCAAATTTGTAAGACTTATGGTTTGTAATGAATGATGACTGTGATACTTAACTATTATGCCTCGCAACAACAATATTCCTGGGATTGCGATGTATGACATAATAGGCATCCGGACTTAAAAATCCGGGTGTTGACAAGTTGGTATCAGAGCCATTTTTTGACCTTAGAAGACCTTAGTTAGAATGGGCGTTCTGAAAAACTTAACTTTGAAATCAAATGAAAGAAAATATTTGTGAAAATTTACTACACTCTTGTCTTTGAGACTTTGCCAAAATTTGATGAATCATGTTCGATCTTATTTGAATCAACTTAAAATTTTGCCACACCTTGCACTCTCTAACTTACTCGTCCAATTCCCTTTCAGATGGAGCCGAATGAACCCATCAACACCAAGTTTTATCAGCTTGGGAACGGAGGGAGCTTGATCTTCGAGCACGACCTCAACGCCGTCTCTGACTTCCTTGGGCGCCCACACCCCGAGTTCCACGGGGTTCAGCTGGACGACACGCCCGGAGGAGAGTTGCAGTGGGTGATCACTGCCGACTTGAGGGGCAAGATGGAGCCTCCCACCTCGGAGAGGATCCTCTTCTCCTTCCGCGAGAGCAACTGGCTCGACGGACTCGCACGTGGCCTTCAGGAGGCACTTGCGCGCCTCTGTGGACAGAATGTGGTGCGCATCCTCGCCTCTCGCTACGCCCACCTTGTGAGGCGTGATGCCGCGGGAGTGCCCATGGAGCTGCAGCCGCACCCGGAGTTGAGGCACCATGCTGAGCACCTGGACTTCATGCTCTACCAGACTCAGAGGGACCTCGACGCCACTCGCGCTTACGCGAACCAGACCCATGCTCACATCACCGAGCAGGGTGAGGCGATCAAGCTACTCAACAACGACCGCAAGAGCCTTCGCCAGCAGCGTGCCAAGAAGGACGCTACGATTCGTCGCCTTCGCGCCCGGATCGCGTCACTTGAGGCCACTGTCAAGGCCCAGGAGGATCAGATTTGTGAGTTGGAGGATGACGATGGAGGCATCGACATTCAGGGAGGAGACGCCTTCCTGAGCGACGACAACGACTTTGAGGAGGACGAGAACACCGAGGAGGAAGACTACGAGTTCCTGGAGGCAGGACCTGACGACTACGTCCCGATCGATGTCGAGGATGAGGAGTAGTTGCACTAGTCTCACTTATGTAGGTGTGAGTTGTATCCCGTCCCTTGTATCGTAGCATGAGAATGGTTCTTAAAACCATTGGAGTATGTGTGTGTTAGTTTGTATCATGTGTTGAATGAATGAATGAATGTTATGTTTGTCATGAAAAGATTACAAGTTTTCAAATGGTTTTCAAACTTAACCAAAATGAGCCATAGAATGTTCCCTCTTATCTCATGATCTTCTATATCTTCAGATGGCCCCTCCAAATCGCACCAACGACACGATGCTGCAACTGCTGCAAACCATGCTTGCCGACCGGGAAACAGAAAGAGCCGAGCGCCAAGCCAACCTTGTTGCCTTGCAGAACATCGCCAACCAAGGCCTTGGAAATCATGACCACCCCGGATCCAAGCTCAAGAACTTCCAAAACACCAATCCCCCGGTGTTTAGCAAGACTGAGGAGCCCCTCGATGCCGACGATTGGCTCCAGACTATGGAGAACAATCTGGAGGTAGCCGGAGTGGAAGCCAACAAGAACGTTTTGTTCGCCACCCACTATCTCGCTGGACCAGCCCGCGCTTGGTGGGAAAGCACCCGTGCCATGAACGGAGGTCAGTTCATGACTTGGGAGGATTTCAAGCTGAAGTTCAGCAAGTACCATGTACCCCCGGGTCTTATCAAGAAGATGAGGGATGAATTCCGTGAGCTGAAACAAGGTCGCATGACGGTGGTTGAATACCGCGACAAGTTTCTCACACTGTCGAGGTATGCCCCTGATGAGACCGACACCGTTGAGAAGAGGAAGGAGAGATTCCTGAACGGACTGCATGATGAGATGCAGACTGTCCTCGTCAACATCCCCTTCGCCGACCTCGAAGCCCTTGTTGACTCCGCCATCCACATGGAGGGCAAGTTAAACCAAGCCAATGAGAACCGCAAGCGCCGCATGGCGAATCAGAGTGGATCAAGCCACCCCCAAAAGTATCGCCCTAGCTCAAGCGGAGGTTTCACTCCGAGAAACAACAAGCCACAGATGCAGAACTCTCGCCCCGGTTATCAGAACCGGAGTGGAGGAAACTCCAAGCCAGGAGGCTACAACAACAACAACTACAACAACAACAACAACAACTACAACCGCGCTCCACCCCGAGCTCCTAACAACAACAACAACAACACCAACACCGCTCCCAGAACCGGAAGCAATGCCGTGCCCGTTGCGAACAAGCAGGACAAGACCACCATCACTTGCTATGAGTGTGGTGTAGTGGGGCACTGATGTCTACGTTCCCCCTCCTTTCCTGTAGACAGTGTTGGGCCTCCAAGAGCAGAGGTTTGTAGAACAGCAGCAAGTTTTCCCTTAAGTGGATCACCCAAGGTTTATCGAACTCAGGGAGGAAGAGGTCAAAGATATCCCTCTCATGCAACCCTGCAACCACAAAGCAAGAAGTCTCTTGTGTCCCCAACACACCTAATAGGTGCACTAGTTCGGCGAAGAGATAGTGAAATACAGGTGGTATGAATAAGTATGAGCAGTAGCAACGGTGCCAGAAAATAGCTTGCGGGCGTGTAGTTGATGGTGGTAGTATTGCAGCAGTAGTAACACAAAGAAAAAGAAACAAGCAGCGATAGCAGCAGTAGTAAACAAGTAGTGATAGCAGTATTTAAGAACAAGGCCTAGGGATTACACTTTCACTAGTGGACACTCTCAACATTGATCACATAACAGAATAGATAAATGCATACTCTACACTTTTGTTGGATGATGAACACATTGCGTAGGATTACACGAACCCTCAATGCCGGAGTTAACAAGCTCCACAATTATGTTCATATTTTAGTAACCTTTAGTGTAAGATAGATCAAAAGACTAAACCAAGTACTAACATAGCATGCACACTGTCACCTTCATGCATATGTAGGAGGAATAGATCACATCAATATTATCATAGCAATAGTTAACTTCGCAATCTACAAGAGATCATGATCATAGCATAAACCAAGTACTAACACGGTGCACACACTGTCACCTTTACACACGTGCAGGAGGAATAGGACTACTTTAATAACATTGCTAGAGTAGCACATAGATGAATAGTGATACAAAACTCATATGAATCTCAATCATGTAAAGCAGCTCATGAGATTATTGTATTGAGGTACATGGAAGAGAGATGAACCACATAGCTACCGGTACAGCCCCGAGCCTCGATGGAGAACTACTCCCTCCTCATGGGAGCAGCAGCGGTGATGAAGATGGCGGTGGAGATGGCAGCGGTGTTGATGGAGAAGCCTTCCGGGGCACTTCCCCGTTCCGGCGGCGTGCCGAACAGACTCCTGTCCCCCAGATCTTGGCGTCGCGATGGCGGCGGCTCTGGAAGGTTTCTGTGGTTTTCGTCGAACGCCCCAGGGTTTTCGATCCAGGGGCTTTATATAGGCGAAGAGGCGGCGCAGGAGGGCTGACAGGGGGGCCAAACAATAGGGCGGCGCGGGCCCCCCCTAGGCCGCGCCAGCCTATAGTTTGGTGGGCCTGTGGCCCCCCTCTGACTTCTCTGGTGTGTTCTGGATGCTTCCGGGGATTCTAAGATCTTTGGCGTTGATTTCGTCCGATTCCGAGAATATTTCGTTACTAGGATTTCTGAAACCAAAAACAGCAGAAAACAGGAACTGGCACTTCGGCATCTTGTTAATAGGTTAGTTCCAGAAAATGCACGAATATGACATAAAGTGTGCATAAAACATGTAGATAACATCAATAATGTGGCATGGAACATAAGAAATTATCGATACGTCGGAGACGTATCAGCATCCCCAAGCTTAGTTCTGCTCATCCCGAGCAGGTAAAACGATAACACAGATAATTTCTGGAGTGACATGCCATCATAAACTTGATCATACTATTTGTAAAGCATATGTAGTGAATGCAGCGATCAAAACAATGGTAATGACATGAGTAAACAACTGAATCATAAAGCAAAGACTTTTCATGAATAGCACTTCAAGACAAGCATCAATAAGTCTTGCATAAGAGTTAACTCATAAAGCAATAATTCAAAGTAAAGGCATTGAAGCAACACAAAAGAAGATTAAGTTTCAGCGGTTGCTTTCAACTTGTAACATGTATATCTCATGGATATTGTCAACATAGAGTAACATAATAAGTGAAATAAGCAAGTATGTAGGAATCAATGCACAGTTCACACAAGTGTTTGCTTCTTGAGGTGGAGAGAAATAGGTGAACTGACTCAACATTGAAAAGTAGAAGAATGGTCCTCCATAGAGGAAAAGCATCGATTGCTATATTTGTGCTAGAGCTTTGATTTTGAAAACATGAAACAATTTTGTCAACGGTAGTAATAAAGCATATGCATCATGTAAATTATATCTTATAAGTTGCAAGCCTCATGCATAGTGTACTAATAGTGCCCGCACCTTGTCCTAATTAGCTTGGACTACCGGATCATCACAATGCACTGTTTTTACCAAGTGTCACAAAGGGGTACCTCTATGCCGCCTGTACAAAGGTCTAAGGAGAAAGCTCGCATTGGATTTCTCGCTATTGATTATTCTTCAACTTAGACATCCATACCGGGACAACATAGACAACAGATAATGGACTCCTCTTTTATGCATAAGCATGTAACAACAATTAATAATTTTCTCATTTGAGATTGAGGATATATGTCCAAAACTGAAACTTCCACCATGGATCATGGCTTTAGTTAGCGGCCCAATGTTCTTCTCTAACATATGCATGCTTAACCATAAGGTGGTAGATCGCTCTTACTTCAGACAAGACGGACATGCATAGCAACTCACATGAAATTCAACAATGAATAGTTGATGGCATCCCCAGTGAACATGGTTATCGCACAACAAGCAACTTAATAAGAGATAAAGTGCATAATTACATATTCAATACCACAATAGTTTTTAAGCTATTTGTCCCATGAGCTATATATTGCAAAGGTGAATGATGGAATTTTAAAGGTAGCACTCAAGCAATTTACTTCGGAATGGCGGAGAAATACCATGTAGTAGGTAGGTATGGTGGACACAAATGGCATAGTGGTTGGCTCAAGTATTTTGGATGCATGAGAAGTATTCCCTCTCGATACAAGGTTTAGGCTAGCAAGGCTTATTTGAAACAAACACAAGGATGAACCGGTGCAGCAAAACTCACATAAAAGACATATTGTAAACATTATAAGACTCTACACCGTCTTCCTTGTTGTTCAAACTCAATACTAGAAATTATCTAGACCTTAGAGAGACCAATTATGCAAACCAAATTTTAGCATGCTCTATGTATTTCTTCATTAATGGGTGCAAAGCATATGATGCAAGAGCTTAAACATGAGCACAACAATTGCCAAGTATCACATTACCCAAGACATTATAGCAATTACTACATGTATTATTTTCCAATTCCAACCATATAACAATTTAACGAAGAGGAAACTTCGCCATGAATATTATGAGTAGAAACTAAGGACATACTTGTCCATATGCTACAGCGGAGCGTGTCTCTCTCCCATAAAGTGAATGCTAGGATCCATTTTATTCAAACAAAACAAAAACAAAAACAAACCGACGCTCCAAGTAAAGCACATAAGATGTGATGGAATAAAAATATAGTTTCAGAGGAGGAACCTGATAATGTTGTCGATGAAGAAGGGGATGCCTTGGGCATCCCCAAGCTTAGACGCTTGAGTCTTCTTGAAATATGCAGGGATGAACCACCGGGGCATCCCCAAGCTTAGAGCTTTCACTCTCCTTGATCATGTTGCATCATACTCCTCTCTTGATCCTTGAAAACTTCCTCCACACCAAACTCGAAACAACTCATTAGAGGGTTAGTGCACAATATAAATTGACATATTCAGAGGTGACACAATCATTCTTAACACTTCTGGACATTGCATAATGCTACTGGACATTAGTGGATCAAAGAAATTCATCCAACACAGCAAAAGAGGCAATGCGAAATAAAAGGCAGAATCTGTCAAAACAGAACAGTTCGTATTGACGAATTTTAAAATGGCACCAGACTTGCTCAAATGAAAATGCTCAAATTGAATGAAAGTTGCGTACATATCTGAGGATCATGCACGTAAATTGGCTTAATTTTCTGAGCTACCTACAGGGAGGTGGACCCAGATTCGTGACAGCAAAGAAATCTGGAACTGCACAGTAATCCAAATCTAGTACTTACTTTTCTATCAACGGCTTTACTTGGCACAACAAAACACAAAACTAAGATAAGGAGAGGTTGCTACAGTAGTAAACAACTTCCAAGACACAAATATAAAATAAAGTACTGTAGCAAAATAACACATGGGTTATCTCCCAAGAAGTTCTTTCTTTATAGCCATTAAGATGGGCTCAGCAGTTTTAATGATGCACTCATAAGAAATAGTATTTGAAGCAAAAGAGAGCATCAAGAGGCAAATTCAAAACACATTTAAGTCTAACATGCTTCCTATGCAAAGGAATCTTGTAAATAAACAAGTTCATGAAGAGCAAAGTAACAAGCATAGGAAGATAAAACAAGTGTAGCTTCAAAAATTTCAGCACATAGAGAGGTGTTTTAGTAACATGAAAATTTCTACAACCATATTTTCCTCTCTCATAATAACTTTCAGTAGCAACATTAGCAAACTCAACAATATAACTATCACATAAAGCATTCTTATCATGAGTCTCATGCATAAAATTATTACTCTCCACATAGGCATAATCAATTTTATTAGTTGTAGTGGGAGCAAATTCAACAAAGTAGCTATCATTATTATTCTCATCAAGTGTAGGAGGCATAGTATAATCACAACAAAATTTACTCTCCATAGTAGGTGGCACCAAAAGACCACTATCATTATAATCATCATAAATAGGAGGCAAAGTATCATCAAAGAAAATTTTCTCCTCAATGCTTGGGGGGCTAAAAATATCATGCTCATCAAAGCCAGCTCCCCCAAGCTTAGAATTTTTCATATCATTAGCAACAATGGTGTTCAAAGCGTTCATACTAATATCATTGCTACTAGCATGCAAATAAGATTCCATGGGTTTTTTAATTTTCGCATTAAACCATTCATGTCTTGACTCAGGAAATAGAATAAAAAGCTCACAGATGTTGTCCATTATGCCTTACTAGTGTAAACAAGAAACAAAAAGATGCAATTGCAGGATCTAAAGGAAATAGCTTCGAGCACAAACACAATGGCGCCAGAAAAGTACTTTACCTGGAACCGGAGTATGAGTGCCTTTTACCTTTCCTCCCCGGCAACGGCGCCAGAAAAGTGCTTGATGTCTACGTTCCCCCTCCTTTCCTGTAGACAGTGTTGGGCCTCCAAGAGCAGAGGTTTGTAGAACAGCAGTAAGTTTTCCCTTAAGTGGATCACCCAAGGTTTATCGAACTCAGGGAGGAAGAGGTCAAAGATATCCCTCTCATGCAACCCTGCAACCACAAAGCAAGAAGTCTCTTGTGTCCCCAACACACCTAATAGGTGCACTAGTTCGGCGAAGAGATAGTGAAATACAGGTGGTATGAATAAGTATGAGCAGTAGCAACGGTGCCAGAAAATAGCTTGCGGGCGTGTAGTTGATGGTGGTAGTATTGCAGCAGTAGTAACACAGTAAAACAGTAAACAAGCAGCAGTAACGCAGCAGTAGTAAACAAGTAGTGATAGCAGTATTTAAGAACAAGGCCTAGGGATTACACTTTCACTAGTGGACACTCTCAACATTGATCACATAACAGAATAGATAAATGCATACTCTACACTTTTGTTGGATGATGAACACATTGCGTAGGATTACACGAACCCTCAATGCCGGAGTTAACAAGCTCCACAATTATGTTCATATTTTAGTAACCTTTAGTGTAAGATAGATCAAAAGACTAAACCAAGTACTAACATAGCATGCACACTGTCACCTTCATGCATATGTAGGAGGAATAGATCACATCAATATTATCATAGCAATAGTTAACTTCGCAATCTACAAGAGATCATGATCATAGCATAAACCAAGTACTAACACGGTGCACACACTGTCACCTTTACACACGTGCAGGAGGAATAGGACTACTTTAATAACATTGCTAGAGTAGCACATAGATGAATAGTGATACAAAACTCATATGAATCTCAATCATGTAAAGCAGCTCATGAGATTATTGTATTGAGGTACATGGAAGAGAGATGAACCACATAGCTACCGGTACAGCCCCGAGCCTCGATGGAGAACTACTCCCTCCTCATGGGAGCAGCAGCGGTGATGAAGATGGCGGTGGAGATGGCAGCGGTGTTGATGGAGAAGCCTTCCGGGGGCACTTCCCCGTTCCGGCGGCGTGCCGGAACAGAGACTCCTGTCCCCCAGATCTTGGCGTCGCGATGGCGGCGGCTCTGGAAGGTTTCTGTGGTTTTCGTCGAACGCCCCAGGGTTTTCGATCCAGGGGCTTTATATAGGCGAAGAGGCGGCGCAGGAGGGCTGACAGGGGGGCCAAACTATAGGGCGGCGCGGGCCCCCCCTAGGCCGCGCCAGCCTATAGTTTGGTGGGCCTGTGGCCCCCCTCTGACTTCTCTGGTGTGTTCTGGATGCTTCCGGGGATTCTAAGATCTTTGGCGTTGATTTCGTCCGATTCCGAGAATATTTCGTTACTAGGATTTCTGAAACCAAAAACAGCAGAAAACAGGAACTGGCACTTCGGCATCTTGTTAATAGGTTAGTTCCAGAAAATGCACGAATATGACATAAAGTGTGCATAAAACATGTAGATAACATCAATAATGTGGCATGGAACATAAGAAATTATCGATACGTCGGAGACGTATCAGGCACTACTCCAACGAGTGTCCCAAGCGTCTTGCCAAGCTCGCCGGCAACACCGCTGCACCTGCTCAGCAGCAACGCCGTGTCTCCACCGGCAAGAAGTTCGCCCCCAACAACCCCAACAACCGCAATGGCCGCCTCTACCACATGAACGCCGAGGAAGCCCAGGAAGCACCAGATGTTGTACTGGGTATGTTCTCTGTCAACCACATCCCTGCCAGAGTATTGTTTGATTCCGGAGCATCTCATTCTTTTGTCATGGAAGACTTTGCATCAACAAGTAAAATTCAACCCCTCAGTTTGAAGCATGTTATGATAGTTCAAATCCCCGGATCAACCACCAAAGCCAGAAAATTTTGCAAAAATGTACCAATCAAAATCCATGATGTAGATTTCTATGCCAATCTAATCATTCTGGGAACCAAAGGTTTGGAAGTTGTCCTAGGAATGGACTGGATGTCAAAACACAATGGATTGATAGACTGTGCCAAGAAAGCCATAACCATGACTAGCAGCACCGGTATCGTAGTAGAGCACGTCTCTGAAAAACTACCCAAAAAATTCACCTGCAACCAAAGCATATCCAAGCCAACTCTGGATCAAATCAGGGTCGTATGTCGCTACCCTGATGTGTTTCCGGATGATCTACCCGGTATGCCCCCGGATCGGGATATCGAGTTTATCATCGAGTTAATCCCCGGAACTGGACCCATAGCCCAGAGAGCCTACAGCATGAACGCAACAGAGCTTGTGGAGCTGAAGAAGCAAATAGATGATATGTTGGCCAAAGGTCTAATTAGACCAAGTGCATCCCCCTGGAGATCCCCCGTCTTGTTTGTGGACAAGAAGGATGGTGCAAATCGTTTATGTACGGACTATCGTAAGCTTAACGATGTTACCATCAAAAACAAATACCCCCTACCCAAGATAGAAGACTTGTTCGATCAACTCACCGGATCCAGAGTTTTCTCCAAGATAGATCTTAGAACTGGATATCATCAACTAAAGATCCGAGCCACCGACATTCCGAAAACTGCCTTTACCACCAGATATGGGTTGTATGAGTACAACTTCATGTCGTTTGGACTGACCAATGCCCCCGCTTATTTCATGAATCTCATGAATAAGATCTTCATGAACTTTTTGGACAAGTTTGTCATTGTCTTCATCGATGACGTTCTCGTCTACTCCAAGTCCAAAGAGGAACATGAACAGCATTTGGAGATTGTCCTAGAAACCCTTAGACAGCACAAGTTGTATGCCAAGTTTAGCAAGTGTGAGTTTTGGTTGGAAGAAGTTGGATTCCTGGGACACATTTTGTCTGCAGGAGGAATTGCCGTAGATCCCGCCAAAATCAAAACTGTTATGGAATGGCAAGCCCCAACCACACAAACCGAGGTCCGCGCTTTTCTTGGATTAGCCGGATACTACCGCAGATTCGTAGAAGGTTTTTCGAGCATCGCTCGACCAATGACCCAATTGCTGAAGAAGGACAGAAAGTTTGAGTGGACCGGCAAATGCGAAGAGAGCTTTCAACAGCTCAAGAGTAGACTGACAACAGCCCCAATCCTGATCATGCCAGATATCGCAAAGCCCTTTGACGTATATTGCGACGCCTCCAAGACTGGACTTGGATGCGTGCTTATGCAAGAAGGCAAGGTTGTATCCTACCTTTCAAGACAACTCAAGCAACATGAACAGAACTACCCAACCCAGGACCTCGAGCTTGCAGCCGTGGTCTTAGCCTTGAAAGTTTGGCGTCATTACCTCATGGGTAATCGATGCGAGATCTACTCCGACCACAAAAGCCTCAAATACATATTCACCCAGAAGGAGCTGAACATGAGACAACGCCGATGGATCGAATTGATCAAGGATTACGACATGGAGATTCACTACCACCCCGGCAAGGCCAATGTGGTAGCGGATGCTTTGAGTCGACTGCCGTGCCAGTTGAACTCCATGCTCGCAACTGAACAGCCCAGCTTGCATCAAGAGTTTGAACAGTTCAGACTTGAACTTGTTAGTGAAGGATTCCTAGCCAGCATAGAACTGCAACCCACCTTGGTTAGCCAGATCAAGGAAGCCCAGAAAGACAACGCTAGCATTGACGGAATCAAGAAACAGATAGCCGCAGGAAAAGCCCCCGGATTCATCGTAGACGAAGCCGAAGTTCTTTTGTACAAAGAACATCTCTGCGTACCATCGGACTCAGACTTGAAACAAGTTATCCTGCAAGAAGCCCACGACACCCTTTACTCAATCCACCCCGGAGGTACCAAGATGTACCAGGACCTAAAAGAACAATTTTGGTGGCACGGAATGAAGAGAGAGATCGGTAGCTATATCGCCAAGTGTGACATCTGCCAGAGAGTCAAGGCAGAACATCAACGACCCGCCGGACTGTTACAACCCCTCCAGATTCCAGAATGGAAATGGGACTCCGTAGGAATGGACTTTATCACCGGACTGCCCAAATCCAGCAAAGGCAATGATTCAATATGGGTAGTTGTCGATAGATTGACCAAAGTCGCCCATTTCATCGCCGTCAAAACCACCTATCAAGGCCCAAAGTTAGCTGAACTTTACATCTCCAGAATAGTCGCCCTGCACGGAACCCCCAAATCGATAGTGTCAGATAGAGGATCACAGTTCACCTCAAGGATCTGGCAGAAAGTGCATGAAGGACTAGGCACTCGCCTAAATTTCAGCACCGCCTATCACCCTCAGACCGACGGACAGACTGAGAGAGTAAACCAGATACTGGAAGACATGCTTAGAGCGTGCGTACTGGAATACAGATCCAAGTGGGAAGACTGCCTACCTTACGCAGAATTCTCTTACAACAATAGCTACCAAGCCAGCCTACAGATGGCCCCCTTCGAAGCCTTGTACGGAAGGAAATGTCGTACTCCCCTGAACTGGTCAGAAGTCGGAGAGAGCCAAGTTTTTGGCCCAGATGTTCTTCGTGAAGCCGAAGAGAAAGTCCACAAGATTCGCGAGTATCTCAAGACTGCCCAATCTAGACAGAAGAGCTACGTCGACAAGAGACGTCGGGAGATGACCTTCGAGATCGGAGACTTCGTCTATCTCAAGGTATCCCCCTTGAAAGGAATGCAGAGATTCCAACTGAAAGGAAAGCTTGCACCCAGATATGTTGGACCTTTCAAAGTCCTTAGCCGCCGAGGAGAAGTATCTTATCAACTGGAGTTGCCCGAAGAGATGTCGGCTGTGCACGACGTGTTTCACATCTCACTTCTCCGAAAGTGCCTTGAAGTTCCTGAGAAGACCGAAGTGTTCAAGAACATCGATCACCGATCGGTGGATATCAACAAGGATCTGACTTACCACGAAGTGCCAATTCGCATCCTGGAGGAAGCTTACCGAACCACCCGCACCCGAAGCATCAAGTTTCTGAAGATACAATGGAGCAATAATACCGAGGATGAAGCCACATGGGAACGCGAAGACTTCATGAAGAAGGAGTACCCAGATCTCTTTAGTACCTAACTTTCTTTTCGATCTCGGGACGAGATCTTTTGTAAGGGGGAAGGGTTTGTAACATCCCAAATTTCAATAAAAGGGAAGTTAGAGAATTCCAGAAAGCAAAATTTCAAACCAACAAAAACTTTTTAAGTTGCATATAGTAGCATGCATAGGACTTGTGCATTTGAGTGATATGCCATGATGATTGTTATTAATTGTATTTGATATGCTCTAAAACCCTAATGTGATCATATTAAGATCACCAACCAAATAAATCAAAGAGGAAGAAAAACCAATAATTGAAAAACCCTAAAAATCCTAACATATGCCCTATGGCATTTTTATAAATTTTGACCCTAGACCTATTTGGTCTTCACCATTAGTTGAATAATGTTATTAAACACTTATTACAACTTTTGGGAATCAAAGAATCACAATTCAAATGAAATTCAAACACAAAACTAGCTCACATATGATAATGGTCAAAATTGACAATTATAGTCTGGTCACCACTTTGAGCCATTGCCATTCAATTTTCCCAAACCAAATCTTGCTAACTCTTTGCACCATTTCAAACTCAACATCAA
Source organism: Lolium perenne (assembly GCF_019359855.2). Lineage (NCBI taxonomy): Eukaryota > Viridiplantae > Streptophyta > Magnoliopsida > Poales > Poaceae > Lolium > Lolium perenne. Next base: position 295,429,261 of record NC_067250.2, on the reverse strand, counting down.
GGTGAACAACTTTGGTCAAGATCACCATGCCAAAATCATCTTTGATCATGAGCAATGCTCATCCAAAGTCCCAACTTTCTAACATATGCAACATTCTACACTTAGCCATTTTTGCCAATTCTTGAAATTCTAAATTTTCACCACCACCTCAAATCCTCTCTGGTCAAATACAACTTATATCAACACTCACATTTCAAAAAGATTCACCATTTGAATTATTTCAAATTTGGATATTTTTGCAAATTACAAAATCGGGCACTATTTGCAACTATTGCAAATAGTGATTCTACACCACCTAAATTACCCTAACCTACACCATGGTGTCCCCTGGTCCCCTCAAACCCTAAATGATGCATAGTAATGCTAAGGAGAGGAGGACAGCAGCTAGGACATGGCCATGCCGGCCATGTCGCCGAGCCCGACGACCTCCCCTCTCTTCCCTTGCATCCCTGCCCTGACCACTTCGCCACCGTGCGCCACCGCATCGCCTAGCCCTCCCTAGCACCGCCATGGTCGACGAGAACGACGACAACGGCCGGAGATCGCGCGCCCAGCACACGCCCTGGACGCCGCTCGCGTCGCACATGCACGCCATGGACGCGCTCAGTACACTCGCCGCGCCGCCACCTCGCTCTCTCCCTGGACCCGCTCTCGACACCTTGAGCATCACCACGACACCTGGACGCCGCCAGACACCCGCCAGACCACGACCCGCGCCCACCGCCACCGGAGAAGGAAACCCTGCTCCGCCGCGGGCGCGACAGACCTGGAAGAAATGCGACACAACCGCCCCGACCGAGCTGTCGCCGCCATTCGCCTCGCCTGGACACGTAGAACACCGCTACACTCTCGCCTAGCTCGACCAGCCACCGGAAGCGCCGCGCCATGGTCGCCCGCATCACTGTCCCGCCACCCTCTCTCAATCCTATAAATAGCATGTTCCCTGGAAGCAACGGAGCACACCACCAGACTCCCCACCTCTCACTGCCACTCAACCACCCCACCGTTCATCTGATTCACGCCGGAGAAGGGCCAATTGCAAGATTGCCGCCGCGGAAGCCCTGCAGAAATCGACGGCGAACCAGACCACCTCGAGCTCCGCCACTGCTACCAGCCGCTTCGCCGTCGTCCACCACTTCGTCACGCATACTGCCAACCCTAGCTGGAGCCACCGTAAGCCCTCCGACCCCCTACCTGAGCCGCCGGTGAACTCCCCTCTCGCCGGCGGGACGATGAACCACGGCCATTAGATTTCGATCTAATCCAACGCCTCAGACTCGCCCATACCGATTCGGGTTTAGTGAGTCACTGACGCGCGGACCTGATACGTCTCCAACGTATCGATAATTTCTTATGTTCCATGCCACATTATTGATGTTATCTACATGTTTTATGCACACTTTATGTCATATTCGTGCATTTTCTGGAACTAACCTATTAACAAGATGCCGAAGTGCCGATTCTGTTTTCTGCTGTTTTTGGTTTCAGAAATCCTAGTAAGGAAATATTCTCGGAATTGGACGAAATCAAAGCCCGGGGCCTATATTTCCACGAAGCTTCCGTAAGTCCGAAGGAGAGACGAAGAGGGGCCACGAGGGGCCACACCCTAGGGCGGCGCGGCCCCCTTGGCCGCGCGGCCCCGTGGTGTGGGGCCCCGTGCCGCCTCTTGACCTGCCCTTCCGCCTACAAATAGCCTCCGTGACGAAACCCCCAGTACCGAGAGCCACGATACGGAAAACCTTCCAGAGACGCCGCCAACGCCGATCCCATCTCGGGGGATCCAGGAGATCGCCTCCGGCACCCTGCCGGAGAGGGGAATCATCTCCCGGAGGACTCTACGCCGCCATGGTCGCCTCCGGTGTGATGTGTGAGTAGTCTACCCCTGGACTATGGGTCCATAGCAGTAGCTAGATGGTTGTCTTCTCCCCATTGTGCTATCATTGTCGGATCTTGTGAGCTGCCTAACATGATCAAGATCATCTATCTGTAATTCTATATGTTGCGTTTGTTGGGATCCGATGAATAGAGAATACTTGTTATGTTGATTATCAAAGTTATATCTATGTGTTGTTTATGATCTCGCATGCTCTCCGTTATTAGTAGATGCTCTGGCCAAGTTGATGCTAGTAACTCCAAGAGGGAGTATTTATGCTCGATAGTGGGTTCATGTCTCCGTGAATCTGGAGGGGTGACAAGAACCTCTAAGGTTATGGATGTGCTGTTGCCACTAGGGATAAAACATTAGTGCTATGTTCAAGGATGTAGTCACTAGTTACATTACGTGCAATACTTAATGCAATTATCTGTTGTTAGCAACTTAATACTGGAGGGGGTTCGGATGATAACCTGAAGGTGGACTTTTTAGGCATAGATGCAGTTGGATGGCGGTCTATGTACTTTGTCGTAATGCCCAATTAAATCTCACTATACTCATCATGATATGTATGTGCATGGTCATGCTCTCTTTATTTGTCAATTGCCCAACTGTAATTTGTTCACCCAACATGCTGTTTGTCTTATGGGAGAGACACCTCTAGTGAACTCTGGACCCCGGTCCAATTCTCTTTCTTGAAATACAATCTCTTGCAATACTTGTTCTACTATTTTCTGCAAACAATCATCTTCCACACAATACGGTTAATCCTTTGTTACAGCAAGCCGGTGAGATTGACAACCTCACTGTTTCGTTGGGGCAAAGTACTTTGGTTGTGTTGTGCAGGTTCCACGTTGGCGCCGGAATCCCTGGTGTTGCGCCGCACTACATCCCGCCGCCATCAACCTTCAACGTGCTTCTTGACTCCTACTGGTTCGATAAACCTTGGTTTCTTACTGAGGGAAACTTGCTGCTGTACGCATCACACCTTCCACTTGGGGTTCCCAACGAGCGTGTGCTTTACGCGTCATCAAGCTAAATTTCTGGCGCCGTTGCCGGGGAAATCAAGACACGCTGCAAGGGGAGTCTCCACTTCTCAATCTCTTTACTTTGTTTTTGTCTTGCTTAGTTTTATTTACTACTTTATTTGCTGCACTAAATCAAAATACAAAAAAAATTAGTTGCTAGTTTTACTTTATTTGCTATCTTGTTTGCTATATCAAAAACACAAAAAAATTAGTTTACTTGCATTTACTTTATCTAGTTTGCTTTATTTACTGTTGCTAAAATGGCCAACGCTGAAAATACTAAGTTGTGTGACTTCACAACCACAAATAATAATGATTTCTTATGCACACCTATTGCTCCACCTGCTACTACAGCAGAATTCTTTGAAATTAAACCTGCTTTACTGAATCTTGTTATGCGAGAGCAATTTTCTGGTGTTAGTTCTGATGATGCTGCTGCCCATCTTAATAATTTTGTTGAACTATGTGAAATGCAAAAATATAAAGATGTAGATGGTGATATTATTAAACTAAAATTGTTTCCTTTCTCATTAAGAGGAAGAGCTAAAGATTGGTTGCTATCTCTGCCTAAGAATAGTATTGATTCATGGACTAAATGCAAGGATGCTTTTATTGGTAGATATTATCCCCCTGCTAAAATTATATCTTTGAGGAGTAGCATAATGAATTTTAAACAATTAGATACTGAACATGTTGCTCAAGCTTGGGAAAGAATGAAATCTCTGGTTAAAAATTGCCCAACCCATGGACTGACTACTTGGATGATCATCCAAACCTTCTATGCAGGACTAAATTTTTCTTCACGGAATTTATTGGATTCAGCTGCTGGAGGTACCTTTATGTCCATCACTCTTGTTGAAGCAACAAAGCTTCTTGATAATATGATGATCAACTACTCTGAATGGCACACGGAAAGAGCTCCACAAGGTAAGAAGGTAAATTCTGTCGAAGAAACCTCTTCCTTGAGTGATAAGATTGATGCTATTATGTCTATGCTTGTGAATGATAGGACTAATATTGATCCTAATAATGTTCCGTTAGCTTCATTGGTTGCACAAGAAGAACATGTTGATGTAAACTTCATTAAAAATAATAATTTCAACAACAATGCTTACCGGAACAATTCTAGTAACAACTATAGGCCATATCCTTATAATAATAGCAATGGCTATGGTAATTCTTATGGGAATTCTTACAACAATAATAGGAGTTCACCCCCTGGACTTGAAGCCATGCTTAAAGAATTTATTAGTACACAAATTGCTTTTAACAAATCTGTTGAAGAAAAGCTTGGGAAAATTGATATACTTGCTTCTAAAGTCGATAGTCTTGCTGCTGATGTTGATCTTTTGAAATCGAAAGTTTTGCCTAATGAGAATCATCATAATAAAATTGTTACTACAGCAAATGCCATTCAAGTTAGAATTAATGAGAATATAAGATTAATGGCTGAACTGCGTGCTAGGTGGGATAGAGAAGAAAATGAAAAACTAGCTAAAGAGAAGAATATAGCTAAAGTTTGGACTATTACCACCACTAGTAATGCTAATGCTACACATGTTGCTGCACCTCCTACTAATACTAATAAAAGAATTGATGTTAGCAATGTTTCCACTTCTAATGCAAAGCGCGAAAAACTGCCTGAAACTGCTAAAACTGCTGAAACTGCTTGTGATAAAGCTGCTGAAATTTTTTCCAACATTGGGGATGATGATCCCATTGCTTTAGATTATAATGGTTTGAATTTTGATGATTGCCACATCTCTGAAGTTATAAAGTTCTTGCAAAAACTTGCTAAAAGTCCTAATGCTAGTGCTATAAATTTGGCTTTTACACATCATATTACAAATGCTCTCATAAAAGCTAGAGAGGAGAAATTAGAGCGTGAAGCCTCTATTCCTAAAAAGCTAGAGGATGGTTGGGAGCCCATCATTAAGATGAAGGTTAAAGATTTTGATTGTAATGCTTTATGTGATCTTGGTGCAAGTATTTCTGTTATGCCTAAGAAAATTTATAATATGCTTGACTTGCCACCGATGCAAAATTGTTATTTGGATGTTAATCTTGTTGATCATTCTACAAAGAAACCTTTGGGTAAAGTTGATAATGTTCGCATTACCGTTAACAATAACTTTGTTCCCGTTGATTTTGTTGTCTTGGATATTGAATGCAATGCATCTTGTCCCATTATATTGGGAAGACCTTTTCTTCGAACTGTTGGTGCTATCATTGATATGAAGGAAGGTAATATAAAATATCAATTTCCTCTCAAGAAAGGTATGGAACACTTCCCTAGAAAGAGAATGAAGTACCCTTTTGATTCTATTATGAGAACAAATTATGATGTTGACACTTCGTCTCTTGATAATACTTGATACACACTTTCTGCGCCTAGCTGATAGGCGTTAAAGAAAAGCGCTTATGGGAGACAACCCATATTTTTACCTACAGTACTTTGTTTTTATTTTGTGTCTTGGAAGTTGTTTACTACTGTAGCAACCTCTCCTTATCTTAGTTTTGTGTTTTGTTGTGCCAAGTTAAGCCGTTGATAGAAAAGTAAGTACTAGATTTGGATTACTGCACAGTTCCAGATTTCTTTGCTGTCACGAATCTGGGTCCACCTCCCTGTAGGTAGCTCAGAAAATTAAGCCAATTTACGTGCATGATCCTCAGATATGTACGCAACTTTCATTCAATTTGAGCATTTTCATCTGAGCAAGTCTGGTGCCATTTTAAAATTCGTCAATACGAACTGTTCTGTTTTGACAGATTCTGCCTTTTATTTCGCATTGCCTCTTTTGCTATGTTGGATGAATTTCTTTGATCCACTAATGTCCAGTAGCATTATGCAATGTCCAGAAGTGTTAAGAATGATTGTGTCACCTCTGAATATGTCAATTTATATTGTGCACTAACCCTCTAATGAGTTGTTTCGAGTTTGGTGTGGAGGAAGTTTTCAAGGATCAAGAGAGGAGTATGATGCAACATGATCAAGGAGAGTGAAAGCTCTAAGCTTGGGGATGCCCGGTGGTTCACCCCTGCATATATCAAGAAGACTCAAGCGTCTAAGCTTGGGGATGCCCAAGGCATCCCCTTCTTCATCGACAACATTATCAGGTTCCTCCCCTGAAACTATATTTTTATTCCATCACATCTTATGTGCTTTTTCTTGGAGCGTCGGTTTGTTTTTGTTTTTTGTTTTGTTTGAATAAAATGGATCCTAGCATTCACTTTATGGGAGAGAGACACGCTCCGCTGTAGCATATGGACAAGTATGTCCTTGGTTTCTACTCATAGTATTCATGGCGAAGTTTCTCCTTCGTTAAATTGTTATATGGTTGGAATTGGAAAATGATACATGTAGTAATTGCTATAAATGTCTTGGGTAATGTGATACTTGGCAATTGTTGTGCTCATGTTTAAGCTCTTGCATCATATGCTTTGCACCCATTAATGAAGAAATACATAGAGCATGCTAAAATTTGGTTTGCATATTTGGTTTCTCTAAGGTCTAGATAATTTCTAGTATTGAGTTTGAACAACAAGGAAGACGGTGTAGAGTCTTATAATGTTTACAATATGTCTTTTATGTGAGTTTTGCTGCACCGGTTCATCCTTGTGTTTGTTTCAAATAAGCCTTGCTAGCCTAAACCTTGTATCGAGAGGGAATACTTCTCATGCATCCAAAATACTTGAGCCAACCACTATGCCATTTGTGTCCACTATACCTACCTACTACATGGTATTTTCCGCCATTCCAAAGTAAATTGCTTGAGTGCTACCTTTAAAATTCCATCATTCACCTTTGCAATATATAGCTCATGGGACAAATAGCTTAAAAACTATTGTGGTATTGAATATATAATTATGCACTTTATCTCTTATTAAGTTGCTTGTTGTGCGATAACCATGTTTACTGGGGACGCCATCAACTTTTCATTGTTGAATTTCATGTGAGTGGCTATGCATGTTCGTCTTGGCTGAAGTAAGGGCGATCTACACTGATTTGAATGGTTTGAGCATGCATATTGTTAGAGAAGAACATTGGGCCGCTAACTAAAGCCATGATCCATGGTGGAAGTTTCAGTTTTGGACAAACATCCTCAAATCTCTAATGAGAAAAGAATTAATTGTTGTTGAATGCTTAAGCATTAAAAGAGGAGTCCATTATATGTTGTCTATGTTGTCCCGGTATGGATGTCTAAGTTGAGAATAATCAAAAGCGAGAAATCCAAATGCGAGCTTTCTCCTTAGACCTTTGTACAGGCGGCATAGAGGTACCCCTCTGTGATACTTGGTGAAAGCATATGTATTGCGGTGATAATCCAGGTAGTCCAAGCTAATTAGGACAAGGTGCGGGCACTATTGGTACACTATGCATGAGGCTTGCAACTTATAAGATGTAATTTACATGATGCATATGCTTTATTACTACCGTTGACAAAATTGTTTCATGTTTTCAAAATCAAAGCTCTAGCACAAATATAGCAATCGATGTTTTTCCTCTATGAGGACCATTCTTTTACTTTCAATGTTGAGTCAGTTCACCTATTTCTCTCCACCTCAAGAAGCAAACACTTGTGTGAACTGTGCATTGATTCCTACATACTTGCTTATTGCACTTATTATATTACTCTATGTTGACAATATCCATGAGATATACATGTTACAAGTTGAAAGCAACCGCTGAAACTTAATCTTCTTTTGTGTTGCTTCAATACCTTTACTTTGAATTATTGCTTTATGAGTTAACTCTTATGCAAGACTTATTGATGCTTGTCTTGAAGTGCTATTCATGAAAAGTCTTTGCTTTATGATTCACTTGTTTACTCATGTCATATACATTGTTTTGATCGCTGCATTCACTACATATGCTTTACAAATAGTATGATCAAGATTATGATGGCATGTCACTCCAGAAATTATCTGTGTTATCGTTTTACCTGCTCGGGACGAGCAGAACTAAGCTTGGGGATGCTGATACGTCTCCAACGTATCGATAATTTCTTATGTTCCATGCCACATTATTGATGTTATCTACATGTTTTATGCACACTTTATGTCATATTCGTGCATTTTCTGGAACTAACCTATTAACAAGATGCCGAAGTGCCAGTTGTTGTTTTCTGCTGTTTTTGGTTTCAGAAATCCTAGTAAGGAAATATTCTCGGAATTGGACGAAATCAAAGCCCAGGGGCCTATTTTTCCACGAAGCTTCCAGAAGTCCGAAGGAGAGACGAAGAGGGGCCACGAGGGGGCCACACCCTAGGGCGGCGCGGCCCCCCCCCCCTTGGCCGCGCGGCCCTGTGGTGTGGGGCCCCCGTGCCGCCTCTTGACCTGCCCTTCCGCCTACAAATAGCCTCCGTGACGAAACCCCCAGTACCGAGAGCCACGATACGGAAAACCTTCCAGAGACGCCGCCAACGCCGATCCCATCTCGGGGGATCAGGGAGATCGCCTCCGGCACCCTGCCGGAGAGGGGAATCATCTCCCGGAGGACTCTACGCCGCCATGGTCGCCTCCGGTGTGATGTGTGAGTAGTCTACCCCTGGACTATGGGTCCATAGCAGTAGCTAGATGGTTGTCTTCTCCCCATTGTGCTATCATTGTCGGATCTTGTGAGCTGCCTAACATGATCAAGATCATCTATCTGTAATTCTATATGTTGCGTTTGTTGGGATCCGATGAATAGAGAATACTTGTTATGTTGATTATCAAAGTTATATCTATGTGTTGTTTATGATCTTGCATGCTCTCCGTTATTAGTAGATGCTCTGGCCAAGTTGATGCTAGTAACTCCAAGAGGGAGTATTTATGCTCGATAGTGGGTTCATGTCTCCGTGAATCTGGAGGGGTGACAAGAACCTCTAAGGTTATGGATGTGCTGTTGCCACTAGGGATAAAACATTAGTGCTATGTTCAAGGATGTAGTCACTAGTTACATTACGCGCAATACTTAATGCAATTGTCTGTTGTTAGCAACTTAATACTGGAGGGGGTTCGGATGATAACCTGAAGGTGGACTTTTTAGGCATAGATGCAGTTGGTTGGCGGTCTATGTACTTTGTCGTAATGCCCAATTAAATCTCACTATACTCATCATGATATGTATGTGCATGGTCATGCTCTCTTTATTTGTCAATTGCCCAACTGTAATTTGTTCACCCAACATGCTGTTTGTCTTATGGGAGAGACACCTCTAGTGAACTATGGACCCCGGTCCAATTCTCTTTACTGAAATACAATCTACTGCAATACTTGTTATACTGTTTTCTGCAAACAATCATCTTCCACACAATACGGTTAATCCTTTGTTACAGCAAGCCGGTGAGATTGACAACCTCACTGTTTCGTTGGGGCAAAGTACTTTGGTTGTGTTGTGCAGGTTCCACGTTGGCGCCGGAATCCCTGGTGTTGCGCCGCACTACATCCCGCCGCCATCAACCTTCAACGTGCTTCTTGACTCCTACTGGTTCGATAAACCTTGGTTTCTTACTGAGGGAAACTTGCTGTTGTACGCATCACACCTTCCACTTGGGGTTCCCAACGAGCGTGTGCTTTACGCGTCATCAGGACCCCACCCTGTCAGCGCGCCGCGCGTCTGTGGACCGTGGTTGGGCTGGACTGGGTTGGTTTGGGCCGTTTTTAAAGTATTCAGCCCGTTTAGTTTTCCCGCCGGCCTTTTAATTCAAATCTGGTTTAAATAATTACAAACGAATTTCAATACTGCCTCCACTTTGAAAATCAATAGATTCAAATTGGCTAAACCAAATTTAATGAACTTTATGTTGTTGGAAAGCTAGTAAAATTATCTATCCAATGCCACTGGTCCCATGACCAGATTCTTTGTAGAATTATGTGATAAAAATAACAAGGCAGGGACTTTTCCCTATTCAAATAATTATTAAAAATCAATCAAAATAGATATTAATTTAATTCCAACTCTAATAGCTCACATTTGACTTACACAAATTGTTTATGCAATAAAATGGTGTGGTCACTTTGCATGATCATGCCATAGTTTAATTAATGGATGATATGGCTAGTTTAACTAGTTGATATTGTCCAAAACTATTAAAGTAAATTATGTGGAGTCTTATACTTCATTTAAACTTGTCTCACATGAATTCATGGGATGTTTGGACCCCTGGTCCCAAACTCTCTTTTATGAATTACTTGAGATTTAAATCATATGTAGTGATATTGAATGGTATGAGGTGATCTACCTCATTTAAATCATTTTCCCAAATAATGATGATGAACATTTGACTAAGGTCAATATGAGTTCATCTAGGATTGTTTGAGAAATTAAATCTTAAGAAGATTTCAATGAGAGGAAATTATTTCTCAAGAACCCTATGGAAACTATCATTTACATATTAACTACAAAGAAGTGAATTCTATTTAAACAACACAACCCATGCACCTAAGAAGATTATTTTGTGTGCATAGAATAGTTTGTGTGTTTATATGTGATGTATGGAATAGCCATTGAATTAGTGAGTAATTATACTCGTATTCAAATTTAGACGGTAGCACCGGAGAGTACGCCGAAGAAGAAGGTTGCTACCAAGAGGAGGAGGAGGAACAGTTTGAGAACTACCAAGGCAAGCTATTATTCTTGCAAAGTGCAAAGCCCCTTTGGGGCAAGGCACCATGATTCTTACCTTTTCTTACATGAGCCTATCCCAAGTTTTACTTTACAAGTTTTACTTGTTTTCTAAATGAGTTACTTCTATAGTTAACTTTGGTCAAAGTACAAGTTGGTTACTAGAGTAGTGGAGATAGTCTCTCCCAAGCAAAGCAAGATAGCACCCCTCATGATTTAGAGCTAGTGCTAATGAAATAAAACTTGACTACTCTAGATGGGAACAATGTGAATTTGAAATGAATTTGAAACCTTGGAATGAAGATGCATTCCATTGAATGATTTTTGAAGGTGAATATGACCAAGAGAAGATGGTGATTTTTGATAAACAATGAGGTTGGTTTGAATGCGATACCTTTCCAATTATTAAGTACCCCCACAATACCTGATTATGGGTAGGGCTTAACTGGAAGTTTATGCATCTTAGTATGGGATCCCTCTGAACACACGTCATAGGGGTTACGCTTGAGGCTGCCTCCGTTGTTGATAAATGATGTGAAATTGAGGTGAATTGTACGGCCAAGCCCTGTGCAGTTCCTAGGTTGATAGTTGGTCTTCACTGGGAGGCCAAGCTCATGGGGAGAGGTGCTCATACTAGGGTTTGTAAGTGAAAGGTTATGGTTGATGATCCGCGTACTGGGTTACGATGATTCGGGGTAATCCCGACAGATGAAATCAAATGTTGTGGCACAAGTGTGCAACCTCTGCAGAGTGTAAACCTATTCGAATAGCCGCGTCCACGGTTACGGACGGTTGGAAAGACCATACAGTTTCTGATGTCATATCTTTGAAAATGATGTTGAAAGATGATGGTGAAATGACTTGTGGTGAACTGAATTGAAATCACCACTTGAATGGTGGGAATGACACTAATGTTCCCACTTGAGTTAGTTAGCACGTGAATAAGCTTTTCTCAAACTTTGTGAACTAAAACTAGCGTTATGCAAATAAACTAGAGCTTAGCAAACCATACTAGAATGTCTAGAACTTACATTAGTATTAGTTTGCGAGTACTTAAAGTACTCACGGCTTTGTCCCTGGCTATTCAAATGGCCAGAGTATGAAGATGAACAAGGAGATGATCAGCAGGACGCCTATGACAACTAGGAGTCTTCCGACGTCAAGCGTTGGCCTGTGGACTAGAGAGTCCTTGTATCTTACGCTTCCGCTATGTTGAACTATGAACTGTGTTTGATCGTTGATCAATAGATCAACTATTCGTGTAATATGGATCATGTGATTCCAAATTTGTAAGACTTATGGTTTGTAATGAATGATGACTGTGATACTTAACTATTATGCCTCGCAACAACAATATTCCTGGGATTGCGATGTATGACATAATAGGCATCCGGACTTAAAAATCCGGGTGTTGACAGTTAAGGCTGCCTCGTGAGTCCAGTTGTGCGTTACACCATATCCCTCAAATTGATGGCCAGTTGGCGTCGCTGCCGGCACGAGAGCACGTAGCTCGGCTTCAACAAGTGTACCATCAAACTTTGGCACATCTTTTTTTTCATGCACAACTTTGCCCTTCTTGAAGTTCTTTTTGTCTTCTCTAAACGGATGCCTCCTTTTGAGGAACTGTTGATTCGTGTCAAACGCAACATACTTGCGACCCTTCTGTAGCCAAAGGAACTCAAGCCGGTGCCTGCACACTGGGCATGGCCATTTACCAGCTGTACACCATCCGCATGTTAGGGCGTACCCGGGCATGTCATGCATGGTATACTGCAACCAAACTTTCATGTAGAAGTTTGTCTTCGATGCTCGGTCGTACGTCAATGTCCCGTGGTTCCAAGAGTGGTTCAAATCTTCCACAATCGGCTGCATGTAGACACTCAAATTCTTCCCCGGGTAATGAGGCCCTGGAATGATCTGCGACAGAAACATGGTCTTCCTCGTCATTAGGACTCCGGGAAGGAGATTGAGCGGAATAACAAACACGGGCTAGCAACTGTAATTGGCAGTCGACATACCATATGGATTGAAGCCATCTGTTGCTATCTCAATTCTGACATTCCGAGCCTCGGCTGCCGCAAGGGGGAATTTCTTATCGAAGTTCTTCCATGCCGTACCATCGGATGGATGTCTGATGTCTACGCCCCCTCCTTTTCCTGTAGACAGTGTTGGGCCTCCAAGAGCAGAGGTTTGTAGAACAGCAGCAAGTTTTCCCTTAAGTGGATCACCCAAGGTTTATCGAACTCAGGGAGGAAGAGGTCAAAGATATCCCTCTCATGCAACCCTGCAACCACAAAGCAAGAAGTCTCTTGTGTCCCCAACAAACCTAATAGGTGCACTAGTTCGGCGAAGAGATAGTGAAATACAGGTGGTATGAATATATATGAGCAGTGGCAACGGCACCAGAAAAGTGCTTTGCCCAGGACAGTAAACAAGCAGTAGTAACGCAGCAGTAGTAACGCAGTAAAACAGTAAACAAGCAGCGATAGCAGTATTTAGGAACAAGGCCTAGGGATTAGACTTTCACTAGTGGACACTCTCAACATTGATCACATAACAGAATAGATAAATGCATACTCTACACTCTTGTTGGATGATGAACACATTGCGTAGGATTACACGAACCCTCAATGCCGGAGTTAACAAGCTGCACAATTCAATGTTCATATTTAAATAACCTTAGAGTGCATGAAAGATCAATACGACTAAACCAAGTACTAACATAGCATGCACACTGTCACCTTCATGCTAAGAAAGGAGGCATAGATCATATCAATACTATCATAGCAATAGTTAACTTCATAATCTACAAGAGATCATAATCATAGCCTACGCCAAGTACTAACACGGATGCACACACTGTCACCATTACACCGTGCAGGAGGAATAAAACTACTTTAATAACATTGCTAGAGTAGCACATAGATAAATTATGATACAAAACACATTGCAATCATAAAGGGATATAAATAAGCACTTCACTATGCCATTCATAACAATGAATAAGTATTCTGTGAAATATAGCCTAAGAGACCCACACGGTGCACACACTGTCACCTTCACACACGTGGGACAAGGAGTCTCCGGAGATCACATAAGTAAAATTCACTTGACTAGCATAACGACATCTAGATTACAATCATCATCATATGGATCTCAATCATGTAAGGCAGCTCATGAGAACATTGTATTGAAGTACATAGGAGAGAGATGAACCACATAGCTACCGGTACAGCCCCGAGCCTCGACGGAGAACTACTCCCTCCTCATGGGAGACAGCAGCGTTGATGAAGATGGCAGTGGTGTCGATGGAGGAGCCTTCCGGGGGCACTTCCCCGTCCCGGCGGCGTGCCGGAACAGAGACTCCTGTCCCCCAGATCTTGGCTTCGCGATGGCGGCGGCTCTGGAAGGTTTCTCGTACCGTGGCTTTTTTTGTATCGAGGTTTTAGGTCCAGGGGCTTTATATAGGCGAAGAGGCGGCGTCAGGAGGTCGAAGGGGCAACGACACTATAGGGCGGCGCGGCCAGGGCCTGGGCCGAGCCGGCCTATGGTCTGGGCCCCCTCTCTGGTGGTTCTCGTGTGTTCTGGATGCTTCCGGGCAAAATAGGAACCTGGGCGTTGATTTCGTCCGATTCCGAGAATATTTCGTTACTAGGATTTCTGAAACCAAAAACAGCAGAAAACAGCAACTGGCACTTCGGCATCTTGTTAATAGGTTAGTTCCAGAAAATGCACGAATATGACATAAAGTGTGCATAAAACATGTAGATATCATCAATAATGTGGCATGGAACATAAGAAATTATCGATACGTCAGAGACGTATCAATGTCCCATCTTCAACTGCTTGTTTTCGTCCACGAATCTCTTCCCATACTTGTGCCACGTCATCTATTTGGCTGTCTCCTCGTGCATGTAAAGCCGCAGGATTCTTTTTATGAATGGGAGATATCGAAGAATCGACTTTGCGGTGCTTGACTGCCTCACCTGACCATCCTTTCCCGTTACCTCTTTATACCTAGACTGCTTACAGATGGGACAGTACTTGTCCTCCGCAAACTGTCTCCAAAATAGAACGCAGCCTTTCGGACAACAGTCTATCTTTTGATAATCCATGTTGAGGTCCTTCATCATTCTCCTCGTCGCGTGCAGGCTTTGAGGCAGACAATGATCTTTGGGCAACATCTTACCAGTTGTTTTCATACTTGCTTGAAAGCCCTCACGGGTGGTGTTGTACCGGGTCTTGTCGGCTAGACACTGGGAGATGGCATCGAGCTGAGAAATCACGGCGCCCTCGTACAGAGGCTTCTTAGCCGCGGCAATCATACCATAGAAGGCCTTCGCGGTTGGCTCTGGTTCCTCCGGTTCTGGCGGCGCCTCCGGTTCTGGAGGTGGTGAATCCGGGACATTGGCATGGACGAGATCATCTAGAAAGTCTCTAAGTCCATCGTACTCATTGCCATTGAGTCGCTGCCGCATCACCTCACCTTTGTCACGTTCGCGCTCATCAAAGTCGATTTCCGTGACGTACCCATGCATATACCCATATTGCAGAAGGTGTCTATACATTTCATCCTTCCCACGACGTTGACGCTTCACGCAGCGAACACAGGGGCAAAGTGCCCGAACCAGCCCCTTTGTACCACACGCTAACTCATTCACTAGAAAATGGGTCTTCCTTGTCCACTCAGCTGTTTTCTCAGTCGCACTAACACGCTCATTGTACATCCATCCATTATCAGCCATTCTCTGCTTTATTGGGAGCCAAACCACATACATACCATTTATATAAAATAGGAAATTAAATGCATCATATTTTTATTTATTTTACTGGGCGAAACGCATGCATCAACCTACATCTCTACTAGGTGGGCTCCTAGCAGCCGCCGGATCCGTAGTTGGCTATGTTCTCCATGCTCTACCCCGGTCCAAGTCAGAATTTCGGCAGCACCTCCCCGCTGCTCTCCCGATACATGTCTCGGCAAAAAGCCGAGAGGATGTGCATCCGGAGAACAACGGGGAGGCGCCATCGAAATCCTGACTCGGACCGGAGTAGAACATGGAAAACATAGACAACTACGCATCCGTCGACTGTCCCGTAAATGCCGCAAGCGTTACGGTTCAAAATATGCGGACCACTAATGCATATTTATTCGCGTAACGCTCGCGGATGGGAAGTGACACCTAGGTGATACGTCTCCAACGTATCGATAATTTCTTATGTTCCATGCTACTTTATTGATGATATCTACATGTTTTATACATACTTTATGTCATATTTATGCATTTTCCGGCACTAACCTATTAACGAGATGCCGAAGAGCCAGTTGCTGTTTTCTACTGTTTTTGGTTTCAGAAATCCTAGTAAGGAAATATTCTCGGAATTGGACGAAATCAACGCCCAGGATCTTATTTTTCCACGAAGCTTCCAGAAGTTCGGAGAGGAAATGAAGTGGGGCGACGAGGCGACGCCACACCAGGGCGGTGCGGCCCAGGCCCTGGCCGCGCCGGCCTGTGGTGTGGGCCCCTCGTGGCGCCCCCTGACCTACCCTTCCGCCTACTTAAGCCTTCGTCGAGAATAACTCCAGTACCGAGAGCCACGATACGGAAAACCTTCCAGACACGCCGCCGCCGCCAATCCCATCTCGGGGGATTCAGGAGATCGCCTCCGGCACCCTGCCGGAGAGGGGAATCATCTCCCGGAGGACTCTTCACCGCCATGGTCGCCTCCGGAGTGATGAGTGAGTAGTTCACCCCTGGACTATGGGTCCATAGCAGTAGCTAGATGGTCGTCTTCTCCTAATTGTGCTATCATTGTTGGATCTTGTGAGCTGCCTAACATGATCAAGATCATCTATCTGTAATGCTACATGTTGTGTTTGTTGGGATCTGATGAATAAGTGAATGCTATGTTATGTTGATTATCAATATCATCTATGTGTTGTTTATGATCTTGCATGCTCTCCGTTGCTAGTAGAGGCTCTGGCCAAGTTTTTGCTTGTAACTCCAAGAGGGAGTATTTATGCTCGATAGTGGGTTCATGTCTCCATTAAATGCTGGGAGTGACAGAAACCTCTAAGGTTGTGGATGTGCTGTTGCCACTAGGGATAAAACATCAATGCTATGTCTAAGGATATATTCGTTGATTACATTACGCACCATACTTAATGCAATTGTCTGTTGTTTGCAACTTAATACTGGAGGGGTTTCGGATGATATCCTGAAGGTGGACTTTTTAGGCATAGATGCATGCTGGATAGCGGTCTATGTACTTTGTCGTAATGCCCAATTAAATCTCACAATACTCGTCATAACATGTATGTGCTTGTCATGCCCTCTTTATTTGTCAATTGCCCAACTGTAATTTGTTCACCCAACATGCTTATTCTTATCGGAGAGACACCACTAGTGAACTGTGGACCCCGGTCCATTCTTTACATCGAATATAATCAACTGCAATACTCGTTCTACTGTTTTCTGCAACAATCATCATCCACACTATACATCTAATCCTTTGTTACAGCAAGCTGGTGAGATTGACAACCTCACTGTTACGTTGGGACAAAGTATCTTGGTTGTGTTGTGCAGGTTCCACGTTGGCGCCGGAATCCCTGGTGTTGCGCCGCACTACACTCCGCCGCCATCAACCTTCAACGTGCTTCTTGGCTCCTACTGGTTCGATAAACCTTGGTTTCTTACTGAGGGAAAACTTGTCGTTGTACGCATCACACCTTCCTCTTGGGGTTCCCAACGGACGCGTGCTGTACGCGTATCACTAGGTTACGCAACTTGACTTGGAAAATGAATCTAGTGACATAAGAAAATGCGGAGAAGAAGTTGGAAATTTAGCTCACCCTCGGCTGAAGAGGAAGTAGTGCAACAACCGAGTGTCGATGTCGGCGAATCTCGAGAAGCGCGTCAAAGATCCGGGATCGTCACGCCGGGGTGCTCATGACGAGGCGGTCACGACATGGCCTATTACAAATTCACATTATTAGATCAATTTCAATTTCAATTTTCTTTCCAATTTTCAAATCAATTTCAATTTCACGCCGGGGTGCTCTACTTACAAATTCACGCCGGGGTGCTCTATTTCTTTCCAATTTTCAAATCAATTTCAATTTCAATTTCTTTCAATTTCAATTACTATATCTTTCTTTCTATTTTAAATCAATTACACATTTTCATTTCTATTTCTATTACAACAACTAAAAGTAATACAAAAATAAATAAAAAAATCTACCTTACCGTGTGCAGGGAAGAGGGCGGTGTTGGCCGGGGCGTGAGGAGGAGGCCGGCCAGGGGTCGGCGAGGCGCGAGGAGGAGGAGGAGAGCGGCACGAGGGGGCGCGTGGAGGCAGAGGAGGGCGGCGCGAGCAGGCCGGGCCGGGGAGGAGGGCGGCAAGGGGAGATGGCGACGGGGAAGGAGGGTGGCAGAGGAGGGTGGCGAGGGCAGGAGGGCGGAGGAGGGCGGCGTGAGCGGGCGCGTGGAGGCGGGGGAGCAGCTGGCGGCGGGCAGCTGGGGAGGAGGCAGCGGGCTTGGGAGGAGCAGAGAGCGGGAAGATGGCGGCGGGCTTGGGAGGAGAGGTGCAGCTTGGGGAGGAGAGGTGCGGCTTGGGTGGGCGCGGTCCGGCTCGACCGTATCCAACCCCAAACCCTAACCCGTAGCTATGCCGAGGGCCAGGCTATACGCCGACGGCAGCCCTCGGCATAGCCCCCCATTTTTTTCTTTTTCAATTTATTTTCTATATAAATTTTATTAATGTAAATTATATTATAAAATGTAGTAATATAGTTCCATATAAATTTGTTTTAATCTTCTACATTCCCAAGCTATGCGCATTAAAAATACCATCTTAACATAATATTTTCTCTCGTAGACGAAACCCTAATCCGGTAGCCCCACAGATCTACCCTTTGACCGACCTTCGGATACAGCTGACCCATGGACTTTTCTCTTCCTTTGTGTTCTGTTAGGTCATCGGAACATGTAGTATCAACAGTTACCCTATCTTACATCAATATTCCCTCCGGTAGACGAAACCCTAATCTAGGAGCCCCGCAGATCTACCCCTTTGACCTGCCTCAGATAACAGTTTACCCATGGAATTTTCTCTTCCTTTGTGTTGTGTTAGGTCATAGGAACATGTAGTACCAATAATTACCCTATCTTACCTCAATATTCACTCCGGTAGAAGAAACCCTAATCCGGGAGCCCCGCAGATCTACCCCTTTGACCGGCCTCCGATAACAGTTGAACCATGGACTTTTCTCTTACTTTGTGTTGTGTTAGGTCATCGGAACATGTAGTACCAATAATTACCCTTTCTTACATCATTATTCCCTCCGGTAGACGAAACCCTAATCCGGGAGCCCCGCAGATCTACCCCTTTGACCGGCCTCCGATAACGGTTGAACCACGGACTTTCCTCTTCCTTTGTGTTGTGTTAGGTCATTGGAACATGTAGTATCAATAATTACCCTATCTTACATTAATATTTCCCTCTGGTAGACGAAACCCTAATCTGGGAGCCCCGCAGATCTACCCCTTTCACCGGCCTCCAATGACAGTTGACCCATGTAATTTTCTCTTCATTTGTGTTCTGTTAGGTCATAGGTACATGTGGAAACAAGGATCATCCCATATGATCGCAAGTTTCTCTCCGGTTCACCTCCGAGGGAGTTCCCCCCTATACATGCAGAATCTGCCTAAGTGTAGGAACCCCCAGTCCGAGAAGCCGGACACACCTGGGGGGTAGCCTAGGGTATAAAACCATATCAAATAACTTTTGTGCATTCCATGTGGACACACACATGTTTTGAGGCCATTCCCTAGATCCGATGCTCGATTTCTGATGAAACCCTAGTTCTGTTGACCACGCGGTCTACCCCTTTGACTGCATCCCATCGGGGGTCCCCCGGTGGGCATATGCCTCCATTTGAGCTTGGTTAGGTCATAGGTACATGTGGAAACAAGGATCATCCCATATGATCTCAAGTTTCTCTCCGGTTCACCTCCGAGGGAGTTCCCCCCTATACATGCAGAATCTGCCTAAGTGTAGGAACCCCCTGTCCGAGAAGCCGGACACACCTGGGGGGGTAGCCTAGGATACAAAACCATATCAAATCACTTTTCTGCATTCCATGTGGACACACACAAGTTTTGGGGCCATTCCCTACATCCGATGCTCGATTTCTGACGAAACCCTAGTTCTATTGACCGCACGGTCTACCCCTTTGACTCCATCCCATCGGGGGTCCCCCGGTGGGCATATGCCTCCATTTTAGCTTGGTTAGGTCATAGGTACATGTGGAAACAAGGATCATCCCATATGATCTCAAGTTTCTCTCCGGTTCACCTCCGAGGGAGTTCCCCCTATACATGCAGAATCTGCCTAAGTGTAGGAACCCCCTGTCCGAGAAGCCGGACACACCTGGGGGGTAGCCTTGGATATAAAACCATCTCAAATAACTTTTGTGCATTCCATGTGGACACACACAAGTTTTGGGGCCATTCCCTACATCCGATGCTCGATTTCTGATGAAACCCTAGTTCTGTTGACCGCGCGGTCTACCTCTTTGACTGCATCCCATCGGGGGTCCCCCGGTGGGCATATGCCTCCATTTGAGCTTTCTTAGGTCATAGGTACATGTGGAAACAAGGATCATCCCATATGATCTCAAGTTTCTCTCCGGTTCACCTCCGAGGGAGTCCCCCCCCTATACATGCAGAATCTGCCTAAGTGTAGGAACCCCCTGTCCGAGAAGCCGGACACACCTGGGGGTAGCCTAGGATATAAAACCATCTCAAATCACTTTTGTGCATTCCATGTGGACACACACAAGTTTTGGGGCCATTCCCTAGATCCGATGCTCGATTTCTGACGAAACCCTACTTCTGTTGACCACGCGGTCTACCCCTTTGACTGCATCCCATCGGGGGTCCCCCCCGTGGGCATATGCCTCCATTTTAGCTTGGTTAGGTCATAGGTACATGTGGAAACAAATATCATCCCATATGATCTCAAGTTTCTCTCTGGTTCACCTCCGAGGGAGCTCCCCCCTATACATGCAGAATCTGCCTAAGTGTAGGAACCCCCTGTCCGAGAAGCCGGACACACCTGAGGGGGTAGCCTAGGATATAAAACCATCTCAAATCACTTTTGTGCATTCCATCTGGACACACACAAGTTTTGGGGCCATTCCCTAGATCCGATGCTTGATTTTTGACGAAACCCTAGTTCTGTTGACCGCGCGGTCTACCCCTTTGACTGCATCCCATCGTGGGTCCCCCGGTGGGCATATGCCTCCATTTGAGCTTGGTTAGGTCATAGGTACATGTGGAAACAAGGATCATCCCATATGATATCAAGTTTCTCTCCGGTTCACCTTCGAGGGAGTTCCCCCCTATGCATGCAGAATCTGCCTAAGTGTAGGAACCCCCTGTCCGAGAAGCCGGACACACCTGGGGGGTAGCCTTGGATATAAAACCATCTCAAATCACTTTTGTGCATTCCATGTGGACACACACAAGTTTTGGGGCCATTCCCTAGATCCGATGCTCGATTTCTGACGAAACCCTAGTTCTATTGACCGCGTGGTCTACCCCTTTGACTGCATCCCATCGGGGGTCCCCCGGTGGGCATATGCCTCCATTTGACCTTGGTTAGGTCATAGGTACATGTGGAAACAAGGATCATCCCATATGATCTCAAGTTTCTCTCCGGTTCACTCCCGCCCTGCTACTTCTCTCCCGCCCTTTTTTCCCGCCCACCCTTTCCCGCTGCTTCTCTCCCGCCCTTTTTTCCCGCCATGATTTCCCGCCAAGTTTTCCCGCCCACCCTTTCCCGCTCATTCTCTCCCGCCAAGTTTTCCCGCCCACCCTTTCCCGCCCATTCTCTCCCTTCAAGTTTTCCCGCCGTTTCAGCCCCTCGTTGGCCTATATATAGCCATGTCTTCTCCACTAACAGCACCAGCAACATTTCTCCCCTCATCACTTCTCTCATCCAACAGCACCACAAAATCCTCTGAGCTGAGCTACCGCTGAGATGGCTCCTTGTCGCCGTAGCAACACGGGCTTCATCGGCGCTCGCCTGCGGCCTGCGGGGCATTTCGCGGCTGAAATCACCGCCGGTGGAACGCGTGTGTGGCTCGGCACCTTCTACATGAAGGAGGCTGCTGCTCGTACATACGACGTTGCGGCTTGAAGGTTTGGCCGGCCACGCCACGAAATGAACTTCCCGGAGGTCAAGTCTCTGACGGAAGCTCAGAGTCTCTCTACTGAGCCGCTACTTCGCTCACAGGGTGAAGCGCGGCGGTATAGGTCTGGCCAGCGGCGGATTGATACCACCGAGGCGGACGAGCAGTTCATGGTGCAGAGACCATCCCGGAGACGTCGAGGCAATGCGCGCATTCTGGAAGGACAAGCAGACGTACAGGAGAGAGAGGAGGGCGGGAAGGCGGTAGAGGAAGGCCGAGGTTGAAGCAGAGTATGCCAAAGGAGAGGCATCGACATGGGGGGAGGATGATGAACGGTGGTCGTGGAACCTCACAACCACCGCTTCAGAGGACACCCATAGCGAGGATGAAGATTTCGACTTCTGATTAATATGTGTGTGTGTCGAGTCCGTGTGTCTAACGGGTCATGCGTCGACCCAGTGTTAAGTGCTTTGTTCGTGTGTGGGTGTAGTTCTTTAAATGTTTTGGTTTGTGTGTGGGTCTAGTTCTTTAAGTGTTTTGGTTCCTGTGTGGGTGTAGTTCTTTAAGTGTTTTGGTTCTTGTGTGTGGGTGTAGTTCTTTAAGTGTTTCAGCTCGTGTGCGGGTCTAGTTCTTTAAGAGCAATAGTATAGCCAGTTGCTGGCTATAAGCCAAGTGCCATGTCATCTATAGCCAACTTAGAGCCAACATATACAATAGTGAGCTATAAAAATGTAGTACTTAATCAATGTGTGACCCACCTTTCACTCTCACAAAGTGCCTAGGAGCACGTGCTAGAGCTGGCTCTTGCATAAGAGCCCACTCTCCTTCTCTCTCCTCTTCTGAAAGTGCATGGATCCCCCATGTGTGGTTTTGGTAATTAATGACAATCCCTATGGACTAATGTTTGAATTGAGTTATATTTGTAGGTGTTGTCCATAGGCAATGCTTGAACCATTTGTTGGCTTCAAGGTTGCAATAAGAAGAAATTGATGAAGGATATCAAATATCAAGTATGTCCTGAAGATGAAGATGAAGTGAGCCCTCAAGTTCCTTCAAGACATCAACATGATGAAGAATGAAGAAATGAAGTGTAAGTTCAAGATGAGCCAACTCGAAGAGATCATAAGATTGAAGCTTGCCATCCATATGGTTATCATGGATATGTGAAGTTGCGCCGAAGAAGACGCTCTCCCATGGTGGATTATGGGGGAGCAACCCACAAGACTTCGTCAAGTAAGCACAATCAAGAAAGGTGTTCCATCTTGTTGAGGTCAAGATCGTCATCATCGAGCTCAAGTGGAATGCACAAGTATAAGGTTTGCTCTTGATAGGGTTTCTTTCTCACCGGTCTCTTAGTCTAGTTGGAGACCGGCTTATAGTTTAGTTACCGTACTATCAAGAGGGCTCTCGAGTGAGTAACTCAATCGTATCATTCGGAGAGAGCTCAAACCTTTGCATCCTTGCATCATCTTTCTTGGTTGTTATTTGGATCTTATCCATGAGGTGTTTTAGAGCTTGTGCTTACTTCCATAGCAAGCTCTAGTTCATCGAAAACGGATTCCGCATGAATCACTTGTTGCGTTTTCGCTATTGGAGTTTTTCTTGGTTTCTCGTATTGAGAGGTTTCACTCTAAAATACATAGAAAATCCTACCCCACTTGTTCTTAAGCTTTTCACTCTTTGTGGGGTAGCTCTTTTCATCCCCTTTACAACAAAACTGGTTTCACCTAAATCCGAGTTTCCTAACTCAACTTGTTGCATTTTCGAGGTTGGAGGTTTTACCGGTATGTCTTTTTTAGATAGGTCAAACCTTTCGTCTTTTGTTGATATCCTACTTTTCTGGACTATGATGTTTCTATGTATATTGTTGTAGAGCTCGTTGTTGTGATTTCAACGAGCCCAAGATCATCGAAATCGGAGTCCGGATGCAAAAGTTCTTAAGGTTTTGGTATGGGGTGTTTAGGTAAAAACGTTTGGTGAGGAGGGGCCCTGGCCGGAGCCTCCACCCTGCCCTGACCGGAGCCTCCACCCAGCCCATGGCTGGAGCCTCCAGGCAAGGTACCGCTCGCGGTACCCAGCCCACGGCTGGAGCCTCCAGGCGAGGTACCGCCCGTGGTACCGGTTAATTACCAAGTGAGGCAGTTTTGTTCCAGGGCTTTGGGGTGGCTCGGCGGTACCCCGGCCGGTACCTCGGCCGGAGGCTCCGCCCTCCCCCTCCCGGCCCGCAGCTCCATTGCCTCGCTCTCCCTCATGCGCGCAGCACACTCGGGCGGTAGTACCGCCCCTAGCTGGCCGGTACTACCGGCCCCAAGTCGAGGCAGCCCCAACGGGCAGAAATTTGGGGGCCTCCCTTTTAAGTCTTTCTCTCCCATCTTTCTTGAGTTGCTTCTTCTTCCTCCTCTCTCTCAAGCCTCTCTCCTCCATTGTTGTTGACTTTTTGAAGTTTGAGATCTTTCTCCCCTTCCCATGATTCTTGCATCTATTTGAGAGAAAGATTGAGGGGATCTAGATCCACTTTTTGACCAAACCAAATCACCTCTTTGTGAGTGAATCTTTGGGATCTAGATCTTGGAGAATTTTGTGTTCTCCTCTTTGTTCTTCCTCTCTTATTCCCCCAATAGCTTTTGTATCTTTGTTGGAATTTGAGAGAGAAGGACTTGAGCATCTTTGTGGTGTTCTTGCCATTGCATTTGGTGCATCGGTTTGAGTTCTCCATGGTGATTCGTGGTGGTGAAAGCAAGAAGGTTGTTACTCTTGGGTTCTTGGAACCCTAGACAGATTCTAGACCTTTGTGGTGATTTGTTGGGAGCCTCCGATTAAGTTGTGGATGTGTGCCCCAACCTTTGTGTAAGGCCCGGTTTCCGCCTTGAAGGAAATCCCTTAGTGGAACCGTGACCTAGGCCTTTGTGGCGAGGGTCACCGGAGATTTAGGTGAGGCGCCTTCGTGGCGTTCGGTGTGTGGTGTGAGTACCGCATCTTGGAGTGAGGCCTTTGTGGCGTTGGTGTGCATCGAGCAACCACACCTCAAGGTGAGCCTCTTGTGGCGTTCGGGAGCACTAAGCCACCGCACATCTCCAACGGAGATTAGCACTCGCAAGAGTGTGAACTTCGGGATAAATCTTCGTCTCCCGCGTGCCCCGGTTATCTCTATACCCGAGCTCTTTACTTATGCACTTTACCTTATGATAGCCATCGTGCTTGAAGCTATATATATCTTGCTATCACATACTTGCTTGTATTTTTTAGCATAAGTTGTTGCTACACATTGGTGAACCTTTGCTTAGAATAAGTTTTTGGTGCACATAGGTGAACCATAGTATATAGGCTTTAGGCTTGACAAAGTAAACGCTAGTTTTATTCCGCATTTGTTAAGCCCATCTCGTAAAAGTTTTAAACCGCCTATTCACCCCCCCCCCCCTCTAGGCGACATCCGTGTCCTTTCAATTGGTATCAGAGCAAGGTCTCTCATTCTTAGACTTCACCGCCTTGAGAGTAAAGATGTCAGTTAGGGGATTAGCGCACAATAACTTGTTTATATTTGATGGCACAAATTATGATCCATGGAAAATTTATGTGCTTAAAATCTTACGGGGTATGTCCCCGGACATGGAGCGATTTCTTGGCATGGGTTTTTCTTCTCCTAAGGATCCTCAAAATTTATCTCTTGAGGAGGAGAAAAACCCTTGCCTCGATGCTCTTGCTTCTCATGTGTTTTCCATTGTTGTGAGCAATGTAGTTACTTCGTCAATCATGCCTTTTGGGAGCTCTCATGAATTATGGACAAAGCTTCAAGATAAATATGATGTGTCCAATATTATTGAGGATGATTGTATTTCTTCCACTTCCGGCCGTGATGAGTTCTCATCTTCATCCACTTCACCAAAGTGTGTCAAGACACAAGGTAATGAAATGGTGAGTGGTGATGAAAATTGCAATGTTGATATTGAGCTTACTATTGATGATTCTTCATCTCTATCTCATTGCAATGCTTCATCTACGGACTCAAACACATCTAGCACTAGAAATGATTTACATGCTTGTGTTGATAGTCCTTGCATATCATGTGTAAGTTGCTTGAATAAATTTAACGATGATATGCTTGGATTGTCTTGTGGCCATGATAAAAATGCTTCTATTTCCTCTAGTTGTTGTGTGTCTAACAATGTAGAGGAAACCAAAGATTCTATTGGTCGAGACAAGATATTGAAAGGAGCCTCAAGTGACTCCTCATCTTTATCTCACGGTCCTCATGTATGCCTTATGGCCAAGGGTTCCACGGTACCTCCTACCGTGGAACCTAATATGTCTCGTGGTGATAAGGATGAGGATGAATATGAAGAAGAGGATTGGGTTGTCTCTCTACGCGATAATGGTAAGAGTGTATTCAAGGTTCTTTGCAAAGATAAAATTGCTAGCTCTCACTTCTTTGAAATCTTGACTACCGCTATTGAGAGCCAAAAACTTATTTGGATGCATGAGAACACCATTGATAAAATTGGTGCTCTTGAACGTGAGTACGCCAATGATGTGGCATCTCTAAAGGATGAACTTGAAGAAGAACAAACCACCAAGGAAGCTCTTGAGGAAACCTTTGCTCTAGAATTGTCTAGAGAAAAGGAAAACCATGATAGAGCTCTTGAGGTGGCAAATGAACTAAAGCTAAAAAATGATAAGCTTGTGTTTGTTAATGCTAAACTCCTTGAGGATTTTGAGCAACTCAAAAAGGGCTCAAGGGTTATTGAGAGTGCACTCACCAAACTCACCGAGTCGCATGAGCAACTTAAAGCTTCTTATCTAAAAGAGCATGACAACTTGCCTTCTCCCATTGCTATTAATAATGATGCTTGTGCTATTAACTCTACTTCTTGTGAAGCATCTATCTTGAAGGAGAATGTTGAGCTAAGGGCTCAACTTAAATTGCTAACTAGAAATTATGGGAAATTGGAAGAGAATCATGGAAAGCTTTCAAGCTCCTATGAGGATCTTTTAGCCTATCATGATAGGCTAAAGTTAGCTCATGAGGCTATAATATCTAAGGCAACACCTTGTGAGCCTCGTGTGGGTACTAGCACTACTACTCAAAATGTTATATTGCCATGTGCTAGTCCTAGTAATTCATCCACTCATAATATTGCTAAATCTTGTGATGAATTATCTTCCTTGCCTTGTTGCTCTAACAATGAAGGTTGTACTTCCTCTAGTACTTGTGTTGTTACTAACCATGTAGAGGAAATCAAAGAGCTCAAGGCCCAAGTCTCTTCTTTAAAGAACAACTTGGTAAAGGGTCATGAAGGGAAATGCAAACTTGACAAGATGTTAAGTGTGCAACAATGCCCCAGTGACAAGAGTGGACTTGGATTAAACTCCAACAACAAGAACACGTCCAAGAACAACAATAAGAAGAAGGGTCAAGTACAAGTCAAAGACCCGGCCAAGATTGTTTGCTTCAAGTGCAAAATTGAAGGACATCATGTTAGATCTTGCCCTTTGAAGAAGAACCAAAAAGGGAAGCGGCCTCAAGCTCAAACTCATATTCAACCTCAAGTTGAAGAAATGCCACTTCCCAAGAAGAATCAAGCCAATGCTCCCATTGTGGAGAAATCTAGTGAGAAGAAGGAGAAGAAAAGAACTTGCTACATATGCCGTGAGAAGTGCCACATCTCCTCCTTTTGCACTATTGGTACCTCATCCAACTCTATCACCATTGATGATGTTTATTCTCTTCGTATGGATGAGGGTGGCAATGTGTTTGCCAAATTTGTTGGTGCTCAAAGTGGTGTCAAGAAAAGAACCATTTGGGTTGCCAAGCCTATTGTGACTAACCTCTTAGGACCCAATTTTGTTGGGGACCAACAATCCAAAACTTGATCAATAGGTTCTTGTTGGAGGGCATTGGAGACTTGGCTACATCATGAAGAATTAAGGGATCTTCATCATTTATATTATATCAAGCCAAGTCTTTTGATTATCTTGCTACTATCATATACCCAATGTTCCTCCTTGCGGTAACTTGTTCTCAACTCATTTATATTGAAAGTTACTCGCCCCTTTGCATGTGTTAGTTTTTTTCCTAACATGTGTTTGTATATGGTGTGCTTCCTAATTGTTTTGCTTGAGAAATCAAGTATATGCATGTTGGGTTGCACACCATGTATTTGTGTTTGTGTTGGAGCCTCTTTGCATCTTGTTGTATCTTATATGGCTCTTATGAGCGATTAATGGACAATCCCATTTTGGGGGAGTGATATTCCTTTGGGAATTTCATGATCCTAAACAATGTGTGTACATGAGGAATATCACTTAGAATTGATATTGCAATATTATCTAGTCTCTATGTGGTATGTCATCTTCATGAGAAATTCAAATTCTAATGTCCATTAATATCTCTAGTTGGATCTTATTTGCCTCTTGTGAATCTAAATTCCTTATCACATTATGGGGGAGTAATAAGCTTTGTGCATATTACAAGCCTAGAAAATGTGAACATTTGAGGTTGTGTCACATAGAATTGATACCGTAATTTATCTCTCTCCTATGTGGCATGTTTGCTCAAAAAAGTTCCAATTTGCTTAAATAGGCTTCATTGCTAACATCTTTGTGGATCTTATTTGTGAAAGCTTTTCTTGGCATGGGTTTTCACAACATGTACCTCAATATACTTTTGGGAAACCATGTGCTTCAAGTCATTCTATTGATTGCTTTGCATGTTGGTATGACTAATTGAAGCTATCAAGAAACTCTCTTAGCATGATGGTTAACTCTTATCTTTTACCATATGCTTTATTTGTTGTAAATATGATCTTTCGTATACTTACAAACTACCACCGGGAAATATTTCCTAATATCTCTTGTCCAAGGACAATTGGTAATCCATTATGAGGTAGATTTTTATTGATCATATTTACATTGGCTCTTGTGTTCAAATTGCCTTATTTATTGCCATGAATTTGTTTTGCTTTGACTCCCATGTGTCTTCCTTGCATCTTATGGATCTAATTTGTCTATTCAAACTTTCTTAGCTTTTTAGTAGATATAGGTAGTGTGATGATCCTAGTGTTTGTGCATCTTGTATTTATATGAAAAATCCTAGATAATGCACTAATCTTGGGGGAGCTCTTCTATATTTGTTAGAATGCTTAACATCTCTTGATCATTATCAAAAATTTGGTTTTGGGAGACATAAAATTTTCCTTTTGGTACTTTGTGCCATCATAAAAAGTGTCGAGGGTTTGGTTTATTTGTTGGAACCTTGCTCTCTTGGGAGTTGGTTATCTCATTCCTTTGTGCTTAGGCTTAATTAGCTGCTTATAATGAGATAAGTCTTTGGAGTCAATCTTGTTTTAATTTGATTCTTTGATATAATTTGGGCAACCATTGTGTCTTGATTTATTTGGTGTTTTGTCCAAATTGTATCTTCCTTTGGTCCTTGAAAGTATTGTGCATGCATATTTAATATATGTATATCTTATGGCTTGTGTCACTTTCATTGATCCAATATATAGGGTAAACTCCATCAAATCCTAATTTAGCTAAGATGTGCATGAAATTCAATTTCATATCTATATGCACATAGAATTGTGGAGTTTGTCCTATATGTTGTAGTGTGTCTAACTACTTCGGACCCAATTAGTTTGGGGACCATTTTGTACTTACCTTTGTGTTAGGTACAATGGATATGCATTGGATGCTTGTCTCACTCTTGGAAAGAAGTGGTGACTCAATGGTAACTTGAGGCAAGCTAGGATGGTCAACGAACACATATCTACTACATCCACACCAATGCTATCTTGGTAACAAGTATCTTCTCATGCATACTTTTCTTGTATCCAACCTTATGGTTGCATCTTGGCATGAATCTCTTGATTTGCAAATATTGTGCTTCTTGAAAAAGTTTTTATGAAACCTCTTTATTGTGAATGTGAGTAATTTGAGATGAGTGCATTTGTTGGGAAGTATTTTAAATCATGCTCATGGTTCATCCATCCCAACTATGCCTATCTAGCAATTTTATTGCATATCAATTCCTCAAGGCTCTCACGTGTGCAATATAGATGAAAGTGCAAATTTAGTTATTTCTTTTGGTATCCTCGTTTGTGATACTTGTTGCTTTTCTCAAATGCATCCCAACTATCTTCTATCCCTTGTTGATATTTGTGATGTATTTTAGTTGTTTGTGGTTGAAGTTCATGAATGTACAATAAGATAAAATTGAGCCTTTTGCCATGCTATTAAGCAAAAAATTCTTATTGGTATATTGCATGACTTCGTCTTGGATATCATACTGTTTTACTTGCGTATCTATTTTGTGTGTGCATGTTTCTTTGTGGATAAATATCTTTGTGATATTGCCCACTTAGAGAAACTTATACACATAAGAGATGATACATCTCCTTTTGATATCTTATTTATTTATTGCGTGTTGATTGGTCATGCTAAGCAATATAATTCATTGAAGACTATGATGATGCTTTTTGCTCATCCTTGTAATAGTCTTATAATATGCTTTATCATGCCTTTCACATATCCTCTTGGTTGAGCCTTTTTATTATGGTGCCTATTACTTGTTGATCAACTATTTGTTTGTTGCAAGTGTTTAGCTTATTTTTCTATCTATGATCTATTACAAATGTTTGTGTTTTAAATGAGGAAATGAGGATTCCATGTTATGCATATTGTATTCAAATGCAAAATTTTATTTTATGCATGTACCTTGGGGAGCTTCCTCATTTGATTTAGAGCACTATCTTGTGGTGATCATTAGAGTTTGATTCACTTGGTATATTTTGTTTTTGAATGATATTATGGGAGTGATGATTCCATGTTTGTGCACTTTATACTCCAATGCAAATTGTCTAGTTTTGTGCACAAACCTTGGGGAGCTTCCTCATATTATTTAGAGCAATCTTCTTGATCTTATCATAATATCTATCTTTCTTTTGGTATCTTCTTTGTGGTTCATTTGGTTGCTTGCTTCATTTGTTGAAGCTTCTTGACTTTGTTATCTTTTTGCAATCTTTGATCCTATCTATAGTGTGATTCCTTCCGAATATTTGTCATTGGATATGTGCATTTGATTCCACTCAAATTATGAGAAATGCACACGCTATGGAGGAACTCTCACTATATTGGCCTTCTAAATTTTTCACCCATTTCGGCAATTGGTGCCAATGGGGGAGAAGTTTGGAGGGTTTAAGGGAATTTGGTTATGTCTTTGCTTTGTACTTAAGCATGTGCCTTATTTATTGCATTGCATCTTGTTGCTTTGCATAGTTGAATATTTAGAGGAAACTCCACTAGGCTTTGAATGCCAATATATGCAATGAAAGTCAAGATCATTCACACATGCATATATTATGGGGGAGTTTGCTCTATATATTCAACTTATTTGTTACTTAAATTCCTTATATAAACCCTCTCAAAGAGATTGTCATCAATTACCAAAATGGGGGAGATTGAAAGTGCATGGAGCCCCCATGTGTGGTTTTGGTAATTAATGACAATCCATATGGACTAATGTTTGAATTGAGTTATATTTGTAGGTGTTGTCCATAGGCAATGCTTGAACCATTTGTTGGCTTCAAGGTTGCAATAAGAAGAAATTGAAGAAGGATATCAAATATCAAGTATGTCTTGAAGATGAAGATGAAGTGAGCCCTCAAGTTCCTTCAAGACATCAACATGATGAAGAATGAAGAAATGAAGTGTAAGTTCAAGATGAGCCAACTCGAAGAGATCATAAGATTGAAGCTTGCCATGAAGAAATGAAGTGCTAGTTCAAGATGAGCCATCTCGAAGAGATCCTTTGATTGACTCTTGCCATCCATATGGTTATCATGGATATGTGAAGTTGCGCCGAAGAAGACACTCTCCCATGGTGGATTATGGGGGAGCAACCCACAAGACTTCGTCAAGCAAGCACAATCAAGAAAGGCGTTCCATCTTGTTGAGGTCAAGATCGTCATCATCGAGCTCAGGTGGAATGCGCAAGTATAAGGTTTGCTCTTGATAGGGTTTCTTTCTCACCGGTCTCATAGTGTAGTTGGAGACCGCCTTATAGTTTAGTTACCGTACTATCAAGAGGGCTCTCGAGTGAGTAACTCGATCGTATCATTCGGAGAGAGCTCAAACCTTTGCATCCTTGCATCATCTTTCTTGGTTGTTATTTGTATCTTATCCATGAGGTGTTTTAGAGCTTGTGCTTACTTCCATAGCAAGCTCTAGTTCATCGAAAACGGATTCCGCATGAATCACTTGTTGCGTTTTCGCTATTGGAGTTTTTCTTGGTTTCTCGTATTGAGAGGTTTCACTATAAAATACATAGAAAATCCTACCCCACTTGTTCTTAAGCTTTTCACTCTTTGTGGGGTAGCTCTTGTCATCCCCTTTAAAACAAAATTGGTTTCACCTAAATCTGAGTTTCCTAACTCAACTTGTTGCATTTTTGAGGTTGGACGTTTTACCGGTATGTCTTTTTTAGATAGGTCAAACCTTTCGTCTTTTGTTGCTATCCTACTTTTCTGGACTATGATGTTTCTATGCATATTGTTGTAGAGCTCGTTGTTGTGATTTCAACGAGCCCAAGATCATCGAAATCGGAGTCCGGATGCAAAAGTTCTTAAGGTTTTGGTATGGGGTGTTTAGGTAAAAACGTTTGGTGAGGAGGGGCCCTGGCCGGAGCCTCCACCCTGCCCTGGCTGGAGCCTCCACCCAGCCCATGGCTGGAGCCTCCAGGCAAGGTATCGCTCGCGGTACCCAGCCCACGGCTGGAGCCTCCAGGCGAGGTACCGCCCGTGGTACCGGTTAATTGCCAAGTGAGGCAGTTTTGTTCCAGGGCTTTGGGGCGGCTCGGCGGTACCCCGGCCGGTACCTCGGCCGGAGGCTCCGCCCTCCCCCTCCCGGCCCGCAGCTCCATCGCCTCGCTCTCCCTCATGCGCGCAGCACACTCGGGCGGTAGTACCGCCCCTAGCTGGCCGGTACTACCGGCCCCAAGTCGAGGCAGCCCCAACGGGCAGAAATTTGGGGGCCTCCCTTTTAAGTCTTTCTCTCCCAACTTTCTTGAGTTGCTTCTTCTTCCTCCTCTCTCTCAAGCCTCTCTCCTCCATTGTTGTTGACTTTTTGAAGCTTGAGATCTTTCTCCCCTTCCCATGATTCTTGCATCTATTTGAGAGAAAGATTGAGGGGATCTAGATCCACTTGTTGACCAAACCAAATCACCTCTTTGTGAGTGAATCTTTGGGATCTAGATCTTGGAGAATTTTGTGTTCTCCTCTTTGTTCTTCCTCTCTTATTCCCCCAATAGCTTTTGTATCTTTGTTGGAATTTGAGAGAGAAGGACTTGAGCATCTTTGTGGTGTTCTTGCCATTGCATTTGGTGCATCGGTTTGAGTTCTCCACGGTGATTCGTGGTGGTGAAAGCAAGAAGGTTGTTACTCTTGGGTTCTTGGAACCCTAGACGGATTCTAGACCTTTGTGGTGATTTGTTGGGAGCCTCCGATTAAGTTGTGGATGTGTGCCCCAACCTTTGTGTAAGGCCCGGTTTCCGCCTCGAAGGAAATCCCTTAGTGGAACCGTGACCTAGGCCTTTGTGGCGAGGGTCACCGGAGATTTAGGTGACGCGCCTTCGTGGCGTTCGGTGTGTGGTGTGAGTACCGCATCTTGGAGTGAGGCCTTTGTGGCGTTGGTGTGCATCGAGCAACCACACCTCAAGGTGAGCCTCTTGTGGCGTTCGGGAGCACTAAGCCACCGCACCTCTCCAACGGAGATTAGCACTCGCAAGAGTGTGAACTTCGGGATAAATCTTCGTCTCCCACGTGCCCCGGTTATCTCTATACCCGAGCTCTTTACTTATGCACTTTACCTTATGATAGCCATCGTGCTTGAAGCTATATATATCTTGCTATCACATACTTGCTTGTATTGTTTAGCATAAGTTGTTGCTGCACATTGGTGAACCTTTGCTTAGAATAAGTTGTTGGTGCACATAGGTGAACCATAGTATATAGGCTTTAGGCTTGACAAAGTAAACGCTAGTTTTATTCCGCATTTGTTAAGCCCATCTCGTAAAAGTTTTAAACCGCCTATTCACCCCCCTCTAGGCGACATCCGTGTCCTTTCATCTTCTCTCTCCTCCAACTAAGCAACAATATACTATTTTAATTCTTATAGCCAGCTGACTAGGACTTATTGTACTTGCTCTAAGCGCTTTGGTATGTGTGTGGGTCTAGTTATTTAAGTGTTTTGTATCGTATCTGGGTCTTAAGTTCTTAAATGTATCACTTTTGTGCATGCCATGCCATGTGGACACACACAAGTTTTGGGGCCATTCACCCCCTCTGAGGCTCGATTTCTGACGAAACCCTAGTTATGTTGACCGCGCGGTCTACCCCTTTGACTGCATCCCATCGGGGGTCTCCCGGTGGGCATATGCCTCCATTTGAGCTTGGTTAGGTCATAGGTACATGTGGTAACAAGGATCATCCCATATGATCCCAAGTTTCTCTCCGGTTCACCTCCGAGGGAGTTCCCCCCTATACATCCAGAATCTGCCTAAGTGTAGGAACCCCCTGTCCGAGAAGCCGGACAAACCTTGGGCGGTAGCCTTGGATATAAAACCATCTCAAATCACTTTTGTGCATGCCATGTGGACACACACAAGTTTTCCAGCGATTCCGACGCTCCAGTGGTCTGTATCTTGGAAAACCCTAGGGCGGGGACCCCGCAGATCTACCCCTATAGCTTTCTCCGTGCGAGGGTTTACCAATGGACTTTTTTACTTGTTTTGCTTTGTTTAGGAGATATGTACATGGAAACCATATGTTGGGCATACTTTACCATAAAATAGGCTCCGTTTGAGCCGTAGCGGGAGTTTCCACATACAGATCCTGGATTTTACCAAGTGCTAGCCATGTATGCGGAAATCGTCAACGCCGGGTACATGCAAGGTTAGCCAAACCCTAGGGAGGGGTTCCCGCAGATCTACCCCTAGGGTTAGGGTTAGGGATAGGATCCGGGTGAGGTTTAGGGTTACCAAAATGTTCGCAAAATAGAAAGTTGGCCCGCAGAAGCGGGAAACCCTAGGTCGGGAATGGCCTCGGTTAGGGTTAGGGTTGGAGTTAGGGTTAGCAATGGAATTTTTCCTAAATGTTTAAGGACATATGTACATCGATAGCAGAAGTTGGGCCTAGTGGCTCCGGTTGACCCGTCTGCGAAGAGCATCACCCGTGGGACCTACATATATGCCATCTACGAATTCTTAAAAAATAGAACCTTTTTTACATAATTCATACTAGTAAATAAATAATAGAAACATAATATAAAGTAATATGAGAGAGAGAAAAAACTATATGCCGAGGGTGGCCGTCGGCATAGGTGGGCCATGCCCTATGCCGAGGGTAGCCCTCGGCGTCCGTGTGACGCCGTGAGCGGGCAGTGACGGCGCGGGTGCGAGGGCAGGAGACGCCGGTGCTACGCCGAGGGCCAGGTTGACGCCGACGGCTGCCCTCGGCGTAGCAACCTCTACGCCGACGGCAAATATACGCCGACGGCTGGCGTGCCGAGCTGCCCCGGCGAGGCCGTACGCCGATGGCCCCGATAAAAAGCCCTCGGCGTACGTGGTGGCCGTCGGCGTAGCCGGCCATTCCTGCAGTGTCATATCATACTTAACATAACGGTGTATGGTAGCCTTAGATATGGATATAGTTTCAAAAGACAAACCTCTAAGTGCTTCTCACCGATCAGTCAAGATGCTCAAGCGCGCAGCTCCTTTCCGTTCATATGCTCCAGCAATTTCGACCTACAGGACTCCATGAGTACTATGCCTCTACTTCGTGACGCCTTCTTGACCTCAGCAATCAACGATGGCACCCTATTAGGCTAGTAGGTTGCTGCGTTGGTGGCGACCTTGACCCGTCGGTAGAAGATGAAGATCTGTTGCCGCCGTTGTGCTCACCTACTTCAACAAAGCATGCCACCTCTGCCACGCCTGTTTAGTGGGTTTTCGTTGTTGATAATGACGAGGATATTGATGAGCTTCCCACCCCCCCCCCCCCCCCGCCCCCCGACACCGTCGGCTACTGCCAAGGACCGCACGACAAATGTTGTCGACCAAGGTAATGAGGTGGAGATGCCCACGCGGATGATCTTGGTTGTCTCCAATGGCCGCGTCTCCGAGGATGCCGAATAGAAGATGGCCTGGCGGGCTGCTGCTGACGATGGTGAGGCAGAAAAAGGGGTGCTGCCCCTCGTTGCCGCACCGTGGCCTCCATCTTGGGCGTCCGCTACGCACAATGACGAAGAGAACGACGAAGAGGAGCTGGTTCCCCAGACACCGCCAGTCGCCAAGTACTGGAATCATGTTGTTGTTGTTGTTGACAAGGTTGATGGCAGGGAGGTGCAGTGTGTGGCGGGCGCGAGTGTTGGAGGGCAGGAGGTGGTACCGCAACATAGCCCGCGGCACCCGGTTCTACCATCCCCGTCAGTTGCCCGCTGTCATGTCCCTGCTTGGCTCAAAGGTAGATGTTGTTGCAGGTCACCGCACTGCAGTTTGCTGTGACCCCTTCAGGTGCTCTCGATGCCATGAAAACGGTCATTGGGCACATGAATGGCGTAATGCTTGCCGTCCTCTTAGGTTTTTGGCAGGCCTTGTCACGCCTTCGCTTCGCCAAGCAAAGGTTCCGTGCCAGTCCCAGGTTGAGGTCTCGCTCCCGTCTAATGTGCCTCGTCATCGGTCCTAGGTGTCAGTTGTTTCTGCTCCTCTAGATTTTAGGCCTCGGTGGATATGCAATCCGCCTTGGAGAAGCAAGCTAAGTTCTTTGAGGAGGTCGTCCGTCTCTTCACGAGGTTGTTGATTCCTTGCACGGCTGGATGCTAGCGATTGGGAGATTTCTGGAGCGGGTGGAAGCTGTGGTGGGTAGGCTCTCCTAGACTCTTTCCGATTCTTTGGTTCTACCTGATGTTGGTAAAGTGGGTGCAAGCGGAGCAGGCCTTCATGGTTGTTTCTCTACTTATGCTACTGCTATTATAAAGAATCCGACGAATAAGGATATCTAATTACGAAGTGATGCTCCAGATACATTATAAGATAGAGTATAGCAAATGCGGATATGGATTCTCCATAATTTAATTAGGATAATCTGAAGTTTTAAACCAGATAATCCGATTTTTTAGTCATAATCTAAGACCAATCTCACAGGGTTAGTAGTTATTGAGTTACCAAATTCATTTGGCGAGCATGTTTAGCTCTAAATTTCTATCGATGCTTGAATTTTGGCGTCTTTTTTATTAACTAGACAAGACTGGAAGTTTAAATCTCTCTTAATATTTGCAAGAACTACAACTATCTACTGATGAGAGCACACATCCGACTATTTTTTGTTTCCGGTCCGATTCCGTCGCATTCCCTCCTTAGTTTGTATATCTGCATTCTAATCCGAAACTGGTCAATGTCCGCTCCGATCCAAATATGAGAAAATATATGGTAGAAGATATGGTATGTGGAAAATCCAATCCGATTACACCCCCGTGAGGGGCGATACCTCGACGTGGCCTTCGAGAAGAACCACGACGCTTGCAACGTTGCCATCATCATGGCCAACTCCGATGGCCAAGGGTTTCCCCTAGTACCTGCACCCACACTAGATCAGGCTGCCTAGCACCTAGACGGCGGAGACCGCCAAGCACGAGAAGAGTAAATCAAGGGGGAGTGGCTTCAATCTTCAGATCTGGGATCAGGGCTGGTGGCTCATCCCTGACACCATGACCTCCGACACCCGAATCTTCGCTGCCCGCACGGCCGAGGAAGAAGGAGGACATGCACCACGAATGCCACCCGATGCAGAATTGACACTGTCCACTGAGCTTGGGGCCGCCGCCCCGGCGTTCCAGAACCCTCCACGTGAGGCAAAGCAGCGAGGTACCCACCGCCACCTTCACCGGTGTCGCACAGGCTTGCCCAGTAGCACTTCTGGTGGCGGCGAAGCTAGGAAGAAGGTGGGGGGGAGGAAACGAGGCTAGGGTTTTTGCCCCAAGTCACCTCCGGAGAGACAACCCGCGGGTGGGGGTGAGATAGCCAATCAATCACTGAGAAATGATATCTTTTTTACTCCTACCATCGCCAAAAAGAAGCAAATTTGTCTAAATTTAGATATATCTATATATTAAATAGTGTTTAAATACATCTGAATTTAAGCAAATCCACGGCATCCTTTTGAGGGCGGAGGGAGTAGTATATTTCATCTCAATCATTATCTCAAACGGTCATCATCATCATAGTATAACGCCATTTCTACATGCGGGTGCTCCTTTCACCTCTCCTGGTATCTCCACCATGTCTCAAACCATATACTGCAAGAAATTTGCTTACCTGTGACAAAGGGAAGGCAATCCCTAAGCATGTGCATCTCTTGTTGAATTTTTTTTCTAGCTTGCATAACACTAAATAAGTGCAGTTTTTATGGACAAATATGCAAATTGTTGAATAGTTTCAGTGTCGACCATTTGGAATGACTTCTCTTGATCTTCTTAATTAGATGGGTTAGTTTGTTGTGCCTGTGTGGGTGTCACCTTGAAAATTCATCAGAGATTTTTAATCGTGCGAAAGACAGTAGAAGAAATCAAATTTAAAATAGCATTGATCATCACAAAATGTTTTACATCATTGCCTTGTCCTGCATGAAGCTTTCTTACATTCACCGCTGCCATTTGTATCATGAGATGAGAATGTACAAAAGCTCTCACATAAAAGTCAGTAGTAACCTGCATGAGGAGCGCACTCGCTGATCTACCAGAGCTGGCGATTCTTTTCGGGCCAGCAGTACATGAACAAAGGAAAAGGAAGAAAGTGTGAATTTGGTCTCATGTGTATGTGTGTGTGCAAAGGCAAGAGCTTGCTTCTTTTAAAGCTGGAAAGGTTTGCAATTTGCATCCATGCATGGGGTGGTTTGGTTTTGGTGCCCCCTTCTTAATGAACACCGTTGTGCCCCACATGTATGCACTTTGCAGTGGCATAACAAACGTAAAGCCATCATGCATGTTCTTCTGCCACCATTGCTTGTTGCTAATTTGTGGTGCATCATGATGATCTTGTCTTAAGGTGACCCAAATTTGAGATAGTTATTAATCATTTTGTTCCATATGTCCTCCAAGGACTGCAAATCAATCAGTCTATGTACACATCTTGGTATCTCTCCTATACAGTCGTAGGTATGAATAATTTTTTCCAATGACAGAGATTCAATTCATGCGTCTCATCCCAATTAAATGTGTGCAGGAATTAGCTGAATTGACCGTTAGTTTCAACAAAGCACTGCATAATATAACAACTGTTTTTCAACGCTTTCTTTTTCGAGATTGTTTTCCGGCGCTTTTTATCATCCAGGATGTTTGTCTACAACCCGATCAGGAAATTACACCGATTATCATGGCACACCTCGCTAGATTAGACATCACTCCATTGGCCATTGCCCTTCTTGTCCTTGTACGCTTCATTCTTTGTGCTTCTTTTTAGCTTTACCCTCTTTAGAATCGCCCGAGATAAAGCCCAGCTGCTTCAGTGCTCCTCCTTTCCTTCCCCAAAACGTTCAGCGCTCGCCGTGACCTTTTGCCGGAGACGAAGGGGACACCGGACGGACAGGAGCAAATCATGCCCATAATGACTTGGTTCGGCGGCAAAAGCAGCGCCTCCTTCCCTCACTCCGATCATCTCTCACGTTACATACATGGCCATGGCCGAATCATTCCGAATGATCCCTTCTCTGTCCGCTTCTTCCATCGGTGCAAATGAGCTACCCGCCGTACGTTCTTGCATGCAGCCAAGGCCCATCTATCTGAACCTGAACCTGAATTCTGAAAGTGTCGATGCGTTTTTATCTGAGCCTGCTCTGGTAAAGTGCAGACATGCTCATGGAGCCAGTCAAGCTCGACATTTTGACTCGGGTCCAGGATGCCCAATGAGTAGACACACAGACAGACGAACCTGATCTGTTCTTCCAGATCAGCAGGAGATTAAGAAGAACATCAGGGCCCCTCCAAGTAAAAGGAAGATGGTTTCGGAACGAAGCAACTCTGTCATGTGTGGTTCATGAGTGTGCTCTAAGCTCCACTTTGCTTAGCTATGATGCTGAAAGGTGTTCATAATTCAGAATTTCAGATAGATGCTGACATGCTGTGTTTATATAGTATATGTTCAATTTGCATGGATCATACAGAGAGACATCGTTGGATTTGGATCTTGGAATGCTGCATTGATAGATAAGGATTATTTGTGATTCCGGCAAAGATTTCCTGGGGTTTGTTTAAGCCCGGTAGATTGATAGGTGCTTCTGCAGTGCACAGCTTGTCAGTGCCTTTTTAGCCCCCGTAGCCTACAGCTTTAAGCAAGCTCCACATGATTTGCATCTTGATCATGAGCTGCTCCTGAGTTGTACTGTCTCAACCTGCTACTTTTGTTTCAACTTGACAGACCGTGGCTGAGATTAATTAGCACGCATTGTGCATGGCTTGTCTGAAATATTTAACTCAGTTTGATCTGTCTCTGACTAGTAAGCTTTGCCATGACCACTGCATCAGTCCTACATGCTTCATGTACTCCAACAGTTCCCTAAAGGTTACTCCATCCTTAGTCAAATATAGGTTTTTTTTTATACATTACTTTGTTAATTCTTACAAAATAACATATTAACAAAGTGTTTTGAAAGCAAATCCGACAATACAATTTGTGTAACATCATCCTCATATTATTTGATTCATTCTTCCTCAAAACCTGAATTTAGAAAGCCAAAATTTCCTTGGGTAAAGGAACGGAGTGGAGTACATCTTTTTTTCCAGCTAAAAGATGAATACAAAAAATACACCTAGCCTCAGGGTTACAAAAAATGCACCCAGACAAACACATTTAAAATATCAAAACTTTGACAACCGATATATATAGGAATACTTGAAAATCATATCCATAAGTATGTCCCATAAATTGCTTTAGAAACATATCCATAAGTATGCCCCATAAGTATGAAAATCATATCCATAACTATGCCAATCAAATTTGTGCTTCGGAATGACTGCTTTTAGTGGACCTGAGGGTGCCTTTTCTTCTTCCAGAAATGAACCGGGGAGTTCTTTTGATATTTTAAATATTTAGTTATTTACTCCTGAACTAATCTTCCATCCGCTTAAATAGGTGGTTATAACATACGATATATGAATAATATAGATATATTTCAATAGAAAATTAGTGGTCAAACTTGTGTTTTGAAGACTTATAATTTCTAAGAATGACAAAACTTTTAGAGAACTCGAGGGTTCGAGAAACATAGGGGAGTACTTTTGATATTTCAAATGAATAATTATGTATCTCACATTTAATTTTCTACCCCGTGTTATACATACTAGTGTGCAAAGCACCAGCATGAAGAACCAATTAAAAAGAGCATAAAGGGGAGACATGTCTGATGTGGAAAAGGCAATGGAATTTTCTGTACGAAAAAAAAGTGAGGAGATTGGATTTAGGAGGCAATGGATCAACCGCCATGATGCTGTGTCTGCAAAGAGGATGGCAAAATATGATCATCCCATCTCACATGCCTCCCCCCTCAAATAAAGCATTATCTTACAATGTATTGATTACTCCCCTCTTGCATGCATCAATTATATTACCTGATACTTATACAACAGCTACGCAACACGAAACAAGGAGCTGTCAAATTACCTGACAACTGTACAAAGTTTAAAGTGTTAAACTTCCATGCATGATTGTGGTTATCATGCAACTTTTGACCATTTTAACATGTTATTTGACCACCCACAAGCACAATCAAACTACAATTTAATTGTACTCTGATTCAGTAAATAAATTAATCAGCGCTGTTCCACACTGTTTTCTGCAAAAAAACAAGTGGTGAATTTCCAGCATCTAATCCACCATTGATATCCTAGTGTCGGAGCTGTAATTTGCGGGCAGTTAATTGATTCACTTGTAAGATCACTAAAATGGGATGGAGACTATGACCAGAGGCTGGTCATAGTGCATAGTATCATATACTAGTATCATGCATATGATACTTGTCTATGATACTATCTTTGTAGTGGGTAGTATTATAGAGTAGTATCATAAACTTGTAAATTTATTGTTTTGTAGAATCCCAATGAAAATCTATGTACAAGATCAATTTGGCATTTACTTTTCTCGTAACGTGCGCTATGATACAGTATCCACCTATGTTACTCTAATCCTATCTCTCCTCCTTAATTACATGCCACATCAACATTTTTGTGGGCCTAGTATGCATGATACTACCTATGATACTAGCACTATGGCCAGCCTGATCAGTACTTGTCCGTACTAATTGTACCTGCCCACACTACGTAGTGGTAATGCGCACTATATATACACGCATCCAACGGTCCAAAAGCACCAATCTTTCCAAGCTACTTGCCTTTGTCTCTTGTATAAATCAAGAGATCCATCTCTTCTGACACCAAGAAGCACTAAGCTCCCACACGAGTATAGTGTGTGATCAGCGATCAGTGGCCGGCGATGGACGAGTCATGGAGGTGCACGATGGGTGCGGTGCTACCACGGCAGCGCTCGTCGGACGGCCAGCACGGCGCCGGGGCCGGCCACAAGAGCCTCGCCCCCGACGACTTCCGAGACGTGTTCGGCGGCCCGCCGCGCACTGTGCTTCTCAGCAGCTTCTACGGCGACACCGCCGCTGACTACCACGCCGCGGCAGGACACGGCGGCCAGTACCCGCACAACTACTCCTATGGTGGCGCCACCGACGCCTTCTGCCGCCGCGATGGCCGGAGTAAGATGCCTCCGGCGGCCGTGCCCACCGAGGAGGGCTTCTTCGACGACATCTTCGGTGCACGCACCCGCCACGCGCAGCGGTCGAGGTCGAGGTCCAAGTCGACCAAGTCCTCGTCGGTGGTCAGCTCCGACGAGTTTGGCTCTGGCCGCTCGGCCTTCCGATCGGTGCCCACCGGCGGCGGCCGCGGCGACGCCGCCCTCTCCTCTTTCGCCTCTAAGCTCAGGTAAACTAGAGGATGCATGCAATTGTGCAAAGCATTTGGTCACTGACAGCACAAGCAGTCAAGCACATTGCATTGTTCGATGATCATGTCGACGATCTAACATTGCTCGATGCGATGGTTCTGCAGACCGATCGCGATCCCGTCGCGCCGGTACGACTCGTCGCCGCCGTCGACGGCATCGACGAGGGGGGAGTACCAGAGCACCTTCACGTGCTCGACGGCCGCGAACCCGGCGTGCCGTTACTACTATGGCAACGGCGGCGACTGGACGAACCAGAGCAGCAGCACGGTCTCAGTGAGCGGCAACGGCGCAGCCGCGGAGAGCTCGTCGGCCACCGCCCCGCGGCACCACCGCGGCGCGAGCAGCGGCTTCTGCTGCTTCACGTCGAACCCGGAGACCAGCAGCCGCGACCCCAGTTTCCGGCGGACGCAGCGGCGCGGCGCCAGGGCGGCACAGCCACCGGCAGACGAAAGCTCAGCCACCACCGAGTGCTCCGGCGCCGCCGACTACGGGTGGTACTACTCGCCGTCGTCGGCCGCGTCATCGTCGCTCTTCGGCAACCCGCCACCGCGGAGGACGCCGCACCAGTTGGAGGAGGCGGTGATGACGCACAGGCTGGAGGAGGCGATGATGATGGAGGTGAGGGAGCGGGCGCCGCTGCTGG
This sequence comes from Lolium perenne, assembly GCF_019359855.2. NCBI lineage: Eukaryota > Viridiplantae > Streptophyta > Magnoliopsida > Poales > Poaceae > Lolium > Lolium perenne. The sequence continues at coordinate 295,385,865 of NC_067250.2, read as the reverse complement.
TGGACGACGACGGCGACATTGACAGCGTGGGCGCTGCTGCCGTGGACGAGGCGATTGCGTGGGCCAAGGAGAGGTTCTGGAGTCAGGCCTAGTCTACTGAACTGGCAGAAACATAATGTGATTTGAAGGCCAAGATTTGGTCTCTCAACTCAACAACATCCAATTTTGATCAATCTGTTCATTGTTTGAGTTTACGGTTACATGGACATTCGAGCATATTTGAGAATTTAGATCAACGTTGATCCCAAGTGCAATGCTTCATTATGAGGACTGAACATAAGTGCAGAATGTTGCAAGAATGAGATGATTTGGTTCATGATAACAAACAGTATTGCTGTGTTAACGGACGTAATATCGTGCTTTCTCGACAAGAAGCAGTTTCTTTTTGTTCTCATATATCATGTTACATACTCCCATTTATATGGTTACACGCTTATGTCAGGTGATCCAACGCCAAACTAATACACAGATCCTGTGCCACCAGTAACTAAAAGCTCTACAGCTGCGACTAGGGTGATTCCCAGGAATTTGTAATCCTGAAGTTTCATCGATGTTACACAAAACCCAGCAATGGAAAGAATGCAATCACGAAACCGTGCAAAATTTTCCAAGCGGAACACTACACCTGTGGCAGATTTCTGCCTTATCTTCACACTGTGAATGGTCTTGCTATTTTGTCCTTGTGATGACTCTCTGTGTGATGTCAATAAGAGCACGCCTTGAAATCAGAACATCTTCGTCATCGCTATCTGGGAGAGCTTCTATGGCTTTGATTGCAAGGTTAACGTGTTCTTGCGCAAGCTCCTTTGTTCTTTCGATGCCCCGGCTCTTCTGGAGGTAGTCCAGGGCCTGTAATTTGCAAGTGTAAACAATTTTTCAGGTCAAAACAGTTTTTCTCAACACCGTGTGGATATGAATCATATGGTGACTACTACGTTAGCCAACACAATTCAAACAGCTGGTTGTTTCATTAAATTCTAAAATCATGAAATATAGGGTTTATATTTGTTGAAAATCTAGTCTTCCAACTCGTACAAGTGTCTGCTCTAGTGTCTACAAACATGACTTTTATGCATCAATAGCCTAATGAGCATATGCCTCGAGGTGTAACAATGCAAACAATGTAAATATTGTTTTACCCTATAGGTGGAATGAATGAACAATGAAATAGACAGAGCCATTCTTGGTATAAATAATTACTCACGAGCTCAACATTTGCAGGATTGTCAAAACCCTGGTCAATTACATCATGCAGTTGTGGGAATTCTTCCATCGCATATAGCATCGGGGCAGTAATGATTCCCTGCATCAAGAATGCCATTATGTAACAGAAAAAACAAGCGCTACCTGTGTGGCTGAGCATAACCAAGAGAAACAGCAGAATGTAGCCCACGGTTGACACATTTCTAACTGGATATACTGGTAATTCATTGAGTGGGTGAGCATAAACAGACACTAGTATTTTTAGTACTTTCATAGAAGAAGCTCTTTGTTAACTGCTCTTTGTTAACTGTAACACAACGCATAGACAATTATTCTTACAGCAAGATGATTCAGAATATTATTCTTGTCTAATTACAAGCAATAAATTCTAGTATGTGAAGTTTATTGCTATACAATGATGGCTGAAAGAAGAAACAATTATGCTAGTCTTCTTTGTGAGAAGTACTGTTATCTACACAGCATGAGGGTGACAAGTACGATACAGTGGTTAAGGCAATTATGGCAACATGCGTTTTAGTGTCAGACAAGAAGCAGTCTATGCTTATAAACCAATGTAGCATCATTTGGCCAGCAAAATTCGATGTGTATATGCCCTAATGAAGGCTGACAAACGATATTCTAAGTAGTTGGAACCTTAGAAGGCAAACGGCAATTTCACATAGTAAGACCTTGCAAATAAAATATAACAAGAACAAGAGGAGGGCTGTTATTACATGACGAATATCAGATAATGAACCCTTTCCAAGTGAAGCAGATGTGCCTGTGAAATCAAGAACATCATCGATCAACTGGAACGCTAGACCCTGCAATGATATCGAGTTAATTAAGTTGCTGCCACGTTTACAGGATTACATCAGACGGGGTAAAAAGAGAGAACTGTGAAATCCTTCACAAACCAGATTTCGACCATATTCATATGCAAGCAATGAAACATCAGCAGTGTGCCCAGTAAGAACAGCAACAGCCTTGCAACTATTTGATATCAATGATGCTGTTTTGTAGTATGTCTTCTGTAAGTAGTATTCCATACTGCACGATTTTTAAGAACCATATCAGAACCAACAAACAATGGCATCGAAATAAATGGAGTAAATAGAGTAAATAAAGAAGAAAATATGTCCAAGCATTTTTATCCAGCATCTCTTGGTTTTAGTTGTTAAATGTGATGAACAATTGGAATCATGACGGAGATAAATAATTAACCTTCGCCGTTGCTCTCTACTTGTTGAAATTTGCATAGTTTCACCAGTGACTAGATGTTCCACAGCAGTTGCCATTAGAGATACCACCTGCATAAATTAGCTTGATTGTGATCTGCCTCCTAGGAGGATGTAAACTAATCTCTATCTTTTCAATGAAAAGAAACGCAAAGGCCCTTTGCGCTTTCTCGAAAGAAGAGTAATACATAAGACTTGAAAGAAAGAGAACATGCCAGTGCCAGTACTGCAAATATAAGGGGCAACCTGGAAATACAATATGAGCTCAGCTAGGAAACAGGAAATAGGCAACGACAATATTGTGAGCGATAATTCATTAGAATGCATAAGCTTGGACTGGGAAAACAAGGCACATGAGCCCTGAGAAATGGGACTGTCAGCCTAATTTAACTAGCTAAATACTTTCCGAATGGAAAAAACCTAGCCAACTACTCATGTTTTGTAACAGATATATAAAATAACACCAACTGACCAACGCATGATAAAACAAATCAGGCTACCCAACTTTGCTAGAAATCAGGACAACAATCTCAAGTTTTTGCAACAAATCTAATTGCCTCATCAGCAGGAAGGAAAAGGAGGTGAACGGACAGTGATCACCGATTGGCATTAGTAGGAAACATGACTTCAGCTAGAACATGATGTGAAAGAAATAATGAGAATCCCCCGAGCAAACTACAAATAATACAGTAACAAACTGGTTCAACCTTCATGCTTACTGTTAGCCTAAATATAATCTTGTCATGGTGTGACCTGCATACGTAGGTTGAGTGCAGGCTGTAGTGTGAATAGCACACATAGGTTGTGTGCTTGCTGTGTGTGAGAACAGGGCACATGAGTTGTGTGCAGCAATCTCCAAGTTGGCTTTGACTAGCAGTCTCCAAGTTGGATTTGACCAGCCATCTCCAAGATTGGTTTTGCTTAGTAGAAGCCAACTAGACATTAGTTGTCTAGGTCGGTTACTGTAGCACCGACCTAAAGCCTCTATATAAGGAGAGGCACCCCATATGGAGAGTAAGTAGTAAGCCAAGATGTAGCATATGTTGCTATATAATAGTGAAAGAGCATTTGTTGCTCAAGCAAGTTTCTCCCCTGTTCTCCTTGCTCATGTGTGTGCCCACTAAGAATGAGCTGAGAGATTGAGAGAAGGCTGCACCCAACATTTAGTATGGGTAGGAGCTAACAATTGGTATCAGAGCCTCATGGTTCGGGGCCATGGCGAGCGGTGAATCCGTGGCGAGCCCGGCGGATGTGGAGGCGGCGCGCTGTGACGTCGTGCGCACGGCGGCATGGAGGCGTTGCACAGCAGTATGGAGGCTGCGGCGGCCGTGGCGCAGTGGCCTCATACCAGCACTAGAGCACCAAGTTGGGAGATGTCGGCACCACCACCTCTCCAGCAGCGGCGTGCGTCCGCAACCCCTCCTCCGGCAAACGAGCGACGGCGATCGCCAAGTCGGGGACGGAGCAGGGTGCGACACGGCGGGGGCGAGGTCGTGGTACAGCGGGAGGTGATCCGCGAGATGACTAGCGGCGGAGGCGGCGGTACGAGCCTCGTCTTCCCGATGCTCAAGCGCGGAGACTACACCAACTGGGCCATGGTGATGGAGGTGAACCTGCAGGCGGCATCGCTCTGGGGCGCGATCGAGGACGCCGCAGTCTCTCAGCGAGAGGACAAGCAGGCCTTGGCGGCACTGCTCCGCGTCTAGGTTGTACGTGGCCATTTCGGGTGTTCCGGGGTGGAGGCTTGAGAGGCAACGACGATGGTGGTGACCAAGGTTTGGTTGCGGCAAGGTCATGTTAGTCGGCTCCGTTCCGGCGTGTCTGAATGTCTTCGTGGTGGTCTCCTCTTGCTGCGAAGTCGAAGCTGCCCTAGGGCGGTGTACGATGACCTTCGAGGGGCGGTCCGGTGAAGGCCTTTTTCGGCACTTGTCTTGCGCATCCCCTCTCCGAGGCTCGTCTTCAGAATCGGAGCTGCCGGTCTCTCCTCGAAGAGCCATCTGTTTGGCATAGGCCGCCTTGAGCTTCTTAGCTTTTGTGGGTAGCCAGGGTGGCTAGGTGTGCCCATGGCGGGTGTGCCCAGCTTGTATGTATCCGGTCCACGTCGTGCGTCTGAGCGCGTTGGTGATCTGTTGAAGGCCTGCGGCGTTGTGCGCGTTGGAGCGCGTTGTGCGTTCGGCCGGTATGTGCGGATCAAGCAGCCAAGTGTGCGTCTCAAGATGAAGTGGCAGGAAGAAGTTGCGGCGTTGGTCGCCTTGAACAAGGAGATCCTGGAGATGAGGAAGAAGATGACAAGATTAGGGGGGTGATTGTTAGCCTAAATATAATCTTGTCATGGTGTGACCTGCATACGTAGGTTGAGTGCAGGCTGTAGTGTGAATAGCACACATAGGTTGTGTGCTTGCTGTGTGTGAGAACAGGGCACATGAGTTGTGTGCAGCAATCTCCAAGTTGGCTTTGACTAGCAGTCTCCAAGTTGGATTTGACCAGCCATCTCCAAGATTGGTTTTGCTTAGTAGAAGCCAACTAGACATTAGTTGTCTAGGTCGGTTACTGTAGCACCGACCTAAAGCCTCTATATAAGGAGAGGCACCCCATATGGAGAGTAAGTAGTAAGCCAAGATGTAGCATATGTTGCTATATAATAGTGAAAGAGCATTTGTTGCTCAAGCAAGTTTCTCCCCTGTTCTCCTTGCTCATGTGTGTGCCCACTAAGAATGAGCTGAGAGATTGAGAGAAGGCTGCACCCAACATTTAGTATGGGTAGGAGCTAACACTTACTTACCCTTATATATCGAGAAAGTAGTTTTTTCTATCAGGAGAAGTAAATGTCTAGAGATCCAGAGAGGTGACAGAAAGAGTCAAAAGCCTAAACGCCAATCTAACAACCAGCATAAAGCATAACCCCTTTAATTTTCGCATCATTAGAGGAGCATACAGAATACGTACAACAATCTATGCTTTGCATAAATAAATGATATTAATGTACCTCTGTATTCCCAAGAGCCGCAAGTGCCACACATGCCCTAGACAGGAGGAAGTCACCAGCCAGAACAGAAAGCTGCACACATCAGAATTTCAGGAATACTGATACCAAGACAATTCTGATTGTAGCACCCTAGCATATAAATCTCAAAATATGATGCCCAGCTAAAGCTTCCCACAGTGGTACAGAGATTTTCCTTGGAAGTTCATCTTTTCACTGTGTGCTAACTACTAAAGTAACTTGTAGTTCTTAGTGTCAAGGACCCAGTTGATTCACTTAGTTTACTACATGTGCAATGGTGTGGTGCGATACCTTGTTGCCCATAATGCAATTCAACGAAGTGACACCCCGCCTAGTGTCAGCATCATCCAGAACATCATCATGCAATAGACTTGCGACCTGCAATAGATGAGTGTTTGAGAAACTAAAAGACAGCCATGGTGGGTCTGATCTGAAGGTCAGCCGCCATACTAACATGGATCATTTCAGTTATCTCGGCAATGTTTTGCTGCCGCGTGCGCATCGTACTTGCCAACATACTGAAAACTCCACCTTCTGTTGATTCTGATATTGGGAATTTCAGAGCTGATGCCATCAACAACAAAACCTGACAATATAATAGATCACTGCATTCAACGCACAGGATAGGATAGGGAGACAACCAAAGAGTGAAACGATGCTGTAATAATGCAAATATTGACTTAAATAAATGAAGAGATCAATGTGTTACCGTAGGTCGGAATCTTTTTCCCTCAGCTCCCAATTTAAAGAAATATTCAGCAGCTGATGCTAGTTTAGGGACCTGCAAAAGCAAAAAAAAAAAAAAAAAAAAAAAAAAAAAAAAAGTGTTCACTTACGCGAAATCGGTATGTCTGACAATGTGGTGATAACTAGATAATCGAAGAATCCAAACACTGTGCCACCAACAACCTAGCTTCAACAAAGAGTTGAGATGAATGGGATTCATCCGGTACTAACCTCAGCAGCCACCATAGACCGTAGTCTATTTGCAAGAATTGACAGCTCATCAGCAACCAACTCAAATGGATCCTGCCGTTCCTGAGAGCAAGAGGAAATTCACTCTTCAGGGAATAGTAATTCGCTACACTTTCCACAACTACCTTTCATATGGAATAACAAAAGAGGTTTTCAGTGCTTATTTATTATTAAATTTAAATCAGCTTTATCTTTCATTTCCCAACAGCATAACCACATAGCCAAGGCAAACTAAAGCCAATATTTTCTTCGGCTTCTATATAAGTGGCGACATGCTGGGAACATCAAACATACTTTTCTCTGATAAAAGGGAAAAATATTAGTTTATTCATGTTCCAAATTTATGTACTCCCTCCATTCTGATTTAGTCTACATTCCAAGGTTCAAGAAAGCGTTATGCATAATCGGTGCAGTGGCCTTCCGGTTAGCGCTTCAGCGTGCATAAGCGGTGTGTTTCCCCTCTTTTTTCCGCTTTTTTCTGCTTAAGCGCTTATGCAATCGATGCGGAAGGCCTCCGCATAGCGCTTTAGCGGGCATAAGCGACGCTTTTTTCCGCTTTCCCGTACATTCTAGAGAAAATAAGGCAACCTAGCATTGCATTTATTAGTACTACTTAGATATGTAAACAACCAATCCAAGCTACATGGAAAATAACAACATCCAATAAAGAGAGGAAAACCACTTGGTTTTCAGTGTTGACGTTGATGGTAAGAAGCCATTCACATGGCACACTATCAGCAAAAAATGCCACAAATAAGTGAGAGCCATAAGAATGTCAAGGATATACAATCAAATGGCAGCAGTTAATAAGCAAAACAAGGAGCGTCCCATGTAGCAGATAATGTGTGGAACTAGCAACTAAGAATTCTGTTTTACAACAGCCTACTTTACATACCATCTTTTCTTGTTAGACAGGTGACATTTCAGACACTTAAATTCATAATCATGCAGTTTCTGTATTAAGCTGGGAACTACTGGTTTCAGGTACAATGACAAATATCATAAACAAAACACATGAGCAGAACAAAAGAAAATCACCCAACAAATAAGGATTCACCTACTTCAGCCCTCGAACCTCCATCTTGGAGAGTCTTGTATTGGGTGGCATCATGTAGCCATCGCGCGGTCACGAAAGCAGCTCCTCTGCAACCCACCACCTACTAATCCACACCAAAAGTAGAGAACGTATCAGCATAACAGAAGGCTAACCACCGGATCCACAGTTGAATAATACGTGGTCACCCACCTAGCAGGCAAACCCCATTAGAAGTAAGTAGAAACTGAAAACAGGTCCATGGGTTAACTATTCCTGCCCCCTCAATTCTTTACCCGTTTGCGGTGCTTAACTATGTAAACGAGTGGCTTGCTAAAATCAGCAAACAGATGCAAAAAACATCAGTAATGACGAATTAGGTAGGTGGCGCCATGTAGCTATCTCGAGCTCACAAGAGTAGCTCCTCTGCAAGCCGCCGCCTACTAATCCACACCAAAAGTACAGACAGGCAGACAGCAAGTCCACGAGTTTCACTATACCTTACTGAAATTGGTACTCCACAAAAAATGACAAAAAAAAGTCAGCAAAGTCTAATTGGTGTGTACGCCGACACGCTGCAACCACGAGGACGACCTCAGAGGATTTCCCCGCGGCGCTACACTACTCCGCATAAACGCAAACACATTGCAGGCAGCTCGGGCGCTACATGGACCGATCAGCAATTCAGCATAACAGTATCACGACCACGCACCACGCAACGAGGCGCCACCAGAACCCGCTACGCTGGCCGCCCGGGGAAGGAGGGGAATGGTAGGGAGAGGAGGGGACCTCGTTCCGGATTTGGGGCGCCGGGGGGAAGCGCCTGCCCAGGAGGGCGCCCGACGAGGAGAGGAGCCTCCGCGGCTGGGCAGCGCCGGCGCCGGGAGCGGTGCTGGTGCCGGCGAGCGTGGCGAGGCGCCGCGCGAGAGCCCAGCGCCAGGACATGGCTCTCCGGAGAGAGATCGGGGGCGGCGGGGCGGGCGGCGGGGCGGAGCGTTGAGCTTGGGGAAAAAGTCAGAGACGGAAGGGGAGAGAGAAGAGAAGGCGGCGGCTAGGCTTGTTGGTTCATTCGTGTGACGGGGTGGGGTTGCCTACGTGGACGCGCGCCAGGTGTGCCACGTCAGGTTGGAGTTTGCGGGGACAGGGAGTTGCCACGGACAGAACTTCGGGCTTTTTTTGACAGAATCTCGGGTTCGGACAAATGTTGACCGGTCGGTTAACTGAAAAATAGCTAGAGCGAATGAATCGAACCGGTTTTTCAACCTAGCTCCGAAAAAGGCCCGGTGTTAATTAATGAAAGGAAACTGCTGGGCGTCCCCGGGGATCTGATTTCCCAGCCCCCGGGTCGCCAGCCGTCGGATCGGTCTTCTTGGATGGCCAGATCTGGTTTTACTGAATGTAGCAAAAAAACACCTCCCGGCAGCAAAAAATAATCCGCTTTTGCTACATTGTAGCAAAAAACGGTTCAGTCACAAAAATCAAATAAAAAAGCTGAGCTCGCCGGAGACCTCGCCGGAGACCTCGTAGCAAAAAAATATGCTATTGTAGCAGAAAAATACTAATGTAGCAAAACCCAATATCATCGGAAAAATTAATGAAGACTTCGCCGGAGACCTCGAAGCAAAAATTTTATACTAAAGTAGCAAAACAAACAAAATAATTATAGCAAAAAAAAGATAGCAGACAGCATTTTTTAAAATTCAACCTCACTGGAGACATTGATAGAGAATTTGCCGGTGACCTCACCGGAGACATCGCCGGAGATAACATAGCAAAAATAATTTACTATTAAAGCAAAATCACACAATGTTTGTAGCACAAATTATATGGTATTATAGCAAAAATGATCTTAGAACTCGCCGGAGACATCGTAGCAAATTTTCAGTACCAAATTAGCAAAACAGCAGAACAATTGTAGCCGAAAAATTGTATAATCTTAGCATCGGTGTTTTTATTATATCACAGACCCCTAACAAAGATGGTAACGCCAGCGCCGTAGCACCTCGCCCATCGGCGGGATCTCCTCCAAGCTCCGCTGGATGACGCCGGAAGGGTTGGAGGCCGGGTGGTAGGGGTCGTCGCCGCAGCGGCATAGGCCAGCGTAGTAGAGCGAGTCGTCGTCCCCGGCGCGCGCGACGGCGCCGCGGGCGGAGAGGGCCGGGAGGCCGCTGATAACCCACAAGTATAGGGGATCGCGATAGTCTTCGAGGGTAGTATAACCCAAATTTATTGATTCGACACAAGGGGAGGTAAAGAATACTTATAAGTCTTAACAACTGAGTTGTCAATTCAGCTGCACCTGGAAAAGCACTAGCAACAGGGGTGATGTGAAAGTAGCAGTAATATGAGAGCAGTAGTAACAGTAACACAGCAGCAGTAATAGTAACACAGAGGTAATATGATGACATGTAGAACAAGTATTTGATGATGAAATATGGACCGGGGTTCCCAGCGATCTACACTAGTGGTAACTCTCCAATAAGTGACAAGTGTTGGGTGAACAAATTACAGTTGGGCAATTGATAGGAATCAAAGCATTAAGATAGAACATCAGGCTTATTAATTATGTAGGCATGTTTTCCGTATATAGTCGTACGTGCTCGCAATGAGAAACTTGCACAACATCTTTTGTCCTACCAGCCGGTGGCAGCCGGGCCTCAAGGGAAACTACTGGATATTAAGGTACTCCTTTTAATAGAGTACCGGAGCAAAGCATTAACACACCGTGAAAACATGTGATCCTCACATCACTACCATCCCCTCCGGTTGTCCCGATTTCTGTCACTTCGGGGCCATTGGTTCCGGACAGTGATATGTGCATACAACTTGTAGATACAATCTAAGCAACAAGTATAGAGCTCAAATCTAAGATCATGCCACTCGGGCCCTAGTGACAAGCATTAAGAATAACAAGATTGCAGCAACAATAACTTCACAAACTTTATAGATAGACTAATCATAATGTATCATCCATCGGATCCCAACAAACACAACACCGATTACATCAGATGAATCTCAATCATGTAAGGCAGCTCATGAGACCATTGTATTGAAGTACATGGGGGAGAGTATACCGACATAGCTACTGCTAGAACCCGTAGTCCATGGGGGAACTACTCACGGAGCATGGTGGAGGCGGTGGCGTTGATGGAGATGGCTTCCGGGGGCACTTCCCCGTTCCGGCAGGGTGCCGGAACAGAGTTCTGTCCCCCGAATTGGAGTTTCGCGATGGCGGCGGTGCCCCTGGAGTCTTTCTGGAGTTTCGTCAATTGGTACGGTGTTTTTAGGTCGAAAGGGCTTTATAGGCGAAGAGGCGGCGCAGGGGGGCACCTGGGGGCGCCACACCCTAGGCCGGCGCGGCCTAGGCCTGGCCCGCGCCGCCATGTGGTGTGGTGGCCCCCTGGCCCCTCTCCGACTCTTCTTCGGTGTTCTGGAGCCTTCCGGAGAAAATAGGAGGTTTGGCGTTGATTTCGTCCAATTCCGAGAATATTGCCCGAACAGCCTTTCGGAACCAAAAACAGCAGAAAACAGAACGGCACCGTGGCATCTTGTTAATAGGTTAGTTCCGGAAAATGCATGAAATCATCATAAAGTGCAAGCAAAACATGTAAGTATTGTCATAAAACAAGCATGGAACGACAGAAATTATGGATACGTCGGGGACGTATCAGCATCCCCAAGCTTAGTTCCTGCTCGTCCCGAGCAGGTGAACGATAAAAAGAATAATTTCTGTAGTGACATGCTACTTACATAACCTTGATCATACTATTACAAAGCATATGAAATGAATGAAGTGACTCAAGGCAATGATCTATAGTTGCTAACAAGTAGATAACATATAGCAAAACTTTTCATGGAGAGTACTTTCAAGACAAGCATCAAAAGTCTTGCACAAGAGTTAACTCATAAAGCAATAAGTTCATAGTAAAGGCATCGAAGCAACACAAAGGAGGATATAAGTTTCAGCGGTTGCTTTCAACTTTCAACATGTATATCTCATGGATATTGTCAACATAGAGTAATATGATGAATGCAAATATGCAAGTATGTAAGAATCAATGCACAGTTAACACAAGTGTTTGCTTCTTGAGGTGGAGAGAAATAGGTGAACTGACTCAACATTAAAAGTAAAAGAATGGTCCTTCAAAGAGGAAAGCATCGATTGCTATATTTGTGCTAGAGCTTTGGTTTTGAAAACATATAGAGAGCATAAAAAGTAAAATTTTGAGAGGTGTTTGTTGTTGTCAACGAATGGTAATGGGTACACTAACTACCTCGCCAACCGGACTTTCAAGAGCGGCTCCCATTTTATTTTATTTTTTTGGGTGGCACTCCTTCCAACCTTTCTTTCACAAACCATGGCTAACCGAATCCTCGGGTGCCTGCCAACAATCTCATACCATGAAGGAGTGCCTTTTTATTTTAGTTTTATTATGATGATGACACTCCCCCCAACCTTTGCTTACACAAGCCATGGCTAACCGAATCCTTCGGGTGCCTTCCATCAATCACAAACCATGGAGGAGTGTCTATTTAAGTTAATTAATTCGGGACTGGGAATCCCATTGCCAGCTCTTTTTGCAAAATTATTGGATAAGCGGATGTGCCACTAGTCCATATGAGAGTCCGTCAAAAGTAAATGACAAGGTTGAAAGCTAAACACCACATACTTCCTCATGAGCTATAAAACATTAACACAAATTGAGAAGCATTTTGAATTGTTTAAAGGTAGCACTCAAGCAATTTACTTTGGAATGGCAGGAAATACCACATAGTAGGTAGGTATGGTGGACACAAATGGCATGGGTTTTGGCTCAAGGTTTTTGGATGCACGAGAAGTATTCCCTCTCAGTACAAGGTTTAGGCTAGCAAGGTTGTTTGAAGCAAACACAAGTATGAACCGGTACAGCAAAACTTACATAAGAACATATTGCAAGCATTATAATACTCTACACTGTCTTCCTTGTTGCTCAAACACTTTTACCAGAAAATATCTAGACCTTAAGAGAGATCAATTATGCAAACCAATTTTAACAAGCTTTACGGTAGTTCTCCACTAATAGGTTTAAACTACATGCAAAAACTTATGATCTACTTGAGAGCTCAAAACAATTGCCAAGTATCAAATTATCCAAGACATATGAGGCATTTTCTTTTCCCAACCAAATAAAGATAAATATTGTAGCTTCCAACTTTTATTCATTGAATATTAAAAGTAAAACGAAGAACAAGTGTTCATATGAAAAAGCGGAGCGTGTATCTCTCCCAATCAAGGATTGCTAGGATCCATCTTATTCAAACAAAAACAAAACGAAAATAAACACACAGACGCTCCAAGTAAAGCACATATGATGTGACTGAATAAAAATATAGTTTCAGGGGAGGAACCTGATAAGTTGATGAAGAAGGGGATGCCTTGGGCATCCCCAAGCTTAGACGCTTGAGTCTTCTTGAAATATGCAGGGATGAACCACGGGGGCATCCCCAAGCTTAGACTTTTCACTCTTCTTGATCATATATCATCCTCCTCTCTTGACCCTTGAAAACTTCCTTCACAACAAACTTCTCATAAACTTCATTAGAGGGGTTAGTACTCAAAAAAATTGAATCCACCTTGGTCCTGTAGTGGCACATTGCAAGAACTCAATAAAACATTAGCTACAGCTCTCTATGTCTAGAAAAGCTCGCTTAAAGTCCTCAAGAGACAATGCAAAAAACAGAGACAGAATCTGCCAAAACAGAACAGCCAGTAAAGACGAATTTTAATAAAATACTTCCGTTGCTCAAATCAGAAAACTCAAAACTAATGAAAGTTGCGTACATATCTGAGGAACACGCACGTAAATTGGCATATTTTTATGAATTTTTTACAGAGGAAACAGCCCAGATTCGTGACAGATAGAAATCTGTTTCTGCGCAGAAATCCAAATCTAGTATCAACCTTCGATTAGAGGCTTCACTTGGCACAACAAAACACAAAACTAAGATAAGGAGAGGTTGCTACAGTAGTAAACAACTTCCAAGACACAAATATAAAACAAAGTACTGTAGCAAAATAACACATGGGTTATCTCCCAAGAAGTTGCTTTCTTTATAGCCATTAAGATGGGCTCAGCAGTTTTGATGATGCACTCGCAAGAAATAGTATTGGAAGCAAAAGAGAGCATCAAGAGGCAAATTCAAAACACATTTAAGTCTAACATGCTTCCTATGCATAGGAATCTTGTACACAAATAAATTCATGAAGAACAAAGTGACAAGCATAAGAAGATAGAACAAGTGTAACTTCAACAATTTCAGCATATAGAGAGGTGTTTTAGTACCATGCAAATTTCTACAACCATATTTTCCTCTCTCATAATAATTTTCAGTAGCTTCATGAACAAACTCAACAATATAGCTATCACATGCAGCATACTTTTCATGATTTCCAAACACATAATTTTTATCAAGTTCAAGAATAGTGGAATTAAAACTTTCAAACTTACTTTTATTAATAATATAACAAGGTAGTTGATTAATCTCAAGAGATATGGGACTCATAGAATAAGTCAAGAATTCTCCAATCCCATTTTCATTAGTAGTACAATTAATAGTATCAAGTAACATAGGACCATCATCTAGAGCTTTATCATAAACATTCGCCAAGCAAAATTCTTTAGTACCATGCATTTCGACATCAGGCACAAACAAAGCATTATCATAAGATTTATCAAAGTAGCATGGATTATCATAAATAACAGTAGCATAATTATTCTCACAAGTATTACTCATAGGTACTATTTCAAGAGAATCCACAGGAACATAACATTCAACCTCTTCCGGTAAGCATGGAGGACAATCAAATAGTGTAAGGGATAAAGAGTTACTCTCATTAGAAGGTTGGCATGGGTAGCTAATCCATTCTTCCTCCTTTTGTTCGTCGCTCTCCTCTTCTTTTTCATCCAATGAGCTTTCAGGTTCATCAATTTCCTCCTCTTTTTCATCCAATGAGCTTTCAGGTTCATCAATTTCTTCTTCCACTGGTTCCTGCAAATTGTGAGTGCATTCTTGTGCATTAATGTGTCTCTCTTTATAATCAATGATATAAGGATTATTACCGAAGCATTCTATGCAACAATTAAGGATAGAAGAGACATAATCTTTAAGGTCCTTACAAACAACACAAGTTTCATAATTCTCAACCATGAAGGATTCGATCTCAGAGGCTCCCATAAACACGACAAATTGTTCTACCTCTTCGAACCCATAATGAATATAGCAATTCCGATTATAGTTCTTAATTAAAAATTCCTCACTAAAGCCACATTGAAATTTAAGATGTTTAGTATCCTGTTGAGAGCAACAGTTTATATCATGGCGTTTAAGCAAGATTTTAGCAATTGTATTCACTTTTTCTATCATAGCACTCATTACTTCACCAGCTCTTGATTTCCTATAATTATTATAACATTCTATAAGCTCCAAGTAGGTTGTAGGTTCTCCCATAACAGCAGTTTTTAATTTTTTGGTTTTTCAAATTTTTATGGATTTTTGGGTATATGAGGAAAATAAAACAAAACTGAAATAAACTAGACAAAAGTAAACTAAGCAAAGTAATACTAGACAGAAATAAACTAAGCTCAAATAAACTAGACAAAAGTAAACTAAGCAAAACAAAATAAAACAAAATAAAAACAGAGAGAGAGGTAGAGTGTACTCCCCAGGTGAACTTATGAGTAGAGCTATGCCTCCCCGGCAACGGCGCCAGAAAACAGTCTTGATAACCCACAAGTATAGGGGATCGCGATAGTCTTCGAGGGTAGTATAACCCAAATTTATTGATTCGACACAAGGGGAGGTAAAGAATACTTATAAGCCTTAACAACTGAGTTGTCAATTCAGCTGCACCTGGAAAAGCACTAGCAACAGGGGTGATGTGAAAGTAGCAGTAATATGAGAGCAGTAGTAACAAGAACACAAAGAACAATAATAGTAACACAGAGGTAATATGATGACATGTAGAACAAGTATTTGATGATGAAATATGGACCGGGGTTCCCAGCGATCTACACTAGTGGTAACTCTCCAATAAGTGACAAGTGTTGGGTGAACAAATTACAGTTGGGCAATTGATAGGAATCAAAGCATTAAGATAGAACATCAGGCTTATTAATTATGTAGGCATGTTTTCCGTATATAGTCGTACGTGCTCGCAATGAGAAACTTGCACAACATCTTTTGTCCTACCAGCCGGTGGCAGCCGGGCCTCAAGGGAAACTACTGGATATTAAGGTACTCCTTTTAATAGAGTACCGGAGCAAAGCATTAACACACCGTGAAAACATGTGATCCTCACATCACTACCATCCCCTCCGGTTGTCCCGATTTCTGTCACTTCGGGGCCATTGGTTCCGGACAGTGACATGTGCATACAACTTGTAGATACAATCTAAGCAACAAGTATAGAGCTCAAATCTAAGATCATGCCACTCGGGCCCTAGTGACAAGCATTAAGAATAACAAGATTGCAGCAACAATAACTTCACAAACTTTATAGATAGACTAATCATAATGTATCATCCATCGGATCCCAACAAACACAACACCGATTACATCAGATGAATCTCAATCATGTAAGGCAGCTCATGAGACCATTGTATTGAAGTACATGGGGGAGAGTATACCGACATAGCTACTGCTAGAACCCGTAGTCCATGGGGGAACTACTCACGGAGCATGGTGGAGGCGGTGGCGTTGATGGAGATGGCTTCCGGGGGCACTTCCCCGTTCCGGCAGGGTGCCGGAACAGAGTTCTGTCCCCCGAATTGGAGTTTCGCGATGGCGGCGGCGCCCCTGGAGTCTTTCTGGAGTTTCGTCAATTGGTACGGTGTTTTTAGGTCGAAAGGGCTTTTATAGGCGAAGAGGCGGCGCAGGGGGGCACCTGGGGGCGCCACACCCTAGGCCGGCGCGGCCTAGGCCTGGCCCGCGCCGCCATGTGGTGTGGTGGCCCCCTGGCCCCTCTCCGACTCTTCTTCGGTGTTCTGGAGCCTTCCGGAGAAAATAGGAGGTTTGGCGTTGATTTCGTCCAATTCCGAGAATATTGCCCGAACAGCCTTTCTGGAACCAAAAACAGCAGAAAACAGGAACTGGCACTGTGGCATCTTGTTAATAGGTTAGTTCCGGAAAATGCATGAAATCATCATAAAGTGCAAGCAAAACATGTAAGTATTGTCATAAAACAAGCATGGAACGACAGAAATTATGGATACGTCGGGGACGTATCAGCCGCGCGAGAGGGTGCGGTGGATCGCCGCGGCGGCGGGGTTGGAGTTGGAGGAGGCCGCCTCCGCAGAGGAGGGGGATCCCGGCGAGGTGGGCGGCGGGCGGTTGCGCTTGATGTAGAGCTGGAGGAAGTAGAAGAGCGCGCAGGGGATGAGGGAGCCGAGCACGAGGCCGCCCCGGCCCTGCACCACCCCCTGCAACGGCACCACGATGCGCATCCCTCCGTCCGGCCGCCGCGGCCGGTCCTTGCTGTCCCGGCCTGATATCGGGGACGACGGTCGCCTCTCGCGCTCGCCCTTCTTCATGGAAGTCGCGCGCGGCGCCGGCGGGGGTGGCGCCTGGCGGGCGCGTGCCGCATAGTTAGGCGGGCGGAGGAGCGCGTGGTCGGCGGCTCCGGCCCCCACGCGCGCGTGTGGTGAGGGTGTGGGATTGGGTTGGGTTGGCGCGCGAGGGAGGGATTCTGAGGTAAATGTGCGGGCGAGGGCGTTGGGGAATTTCGGGAGGAAATCCGAAGGTAGGGGACGACCAGTTTGGTGGGGCCCAGCGACACGCGTCGCACGCACGAGCAGGAGGCTGCGGGACGTCCGTCCCCCGGGGGAATCTAATCATTTTCCTTAATGAAAAAACAACCGGTGGTTCCTCCTAGGTTGGTCTAGTTTTTAACACGAGCAGGTGCTACATGTACGATGATTATCCGACAATGGTACATTACCTTGATCAATTCCTACAACAACCAGAGAATGCCGGCTCATATCTTGTCGGGTTTCGTAAACAAAGTGTTCGCAAGATGAGTAATTTTATTTTTTCCTAGTAGGCATATATATGTAAGATATGCCTACTAGGAAGGTTGACGCGTCGGCACGCCGCGCCCGTTGGATTTTAAATATATGCATCTGGAAAATTACTGGAAAGATAAATGCAAGCGGGGAATTACTGGTTAGTGAGGTATAGAGCTGTTGCTGAGAAAATTGCCGCTCACAAATTACGCGAAGGAGAAATTTGCTCCTAAATAATTGCTGGTGGAAGATAAGTACTCATGTTGAAGGTTTCCATTGAAGAATTATCATTGGACCGTGCCGAGATACTGGGAAATTACCGCCGGAAAATGACTATTAAGGTTGAAGATTTGCATCGAAGAACTTGCGCCAAAGCATGCCGAATACTATTGGAAAATTACCGGTCAAAAATTACGCACCATGCACTATTTGGAGAATTACTACTGAATAATTTCCATCGGGTAATTGTTGTTGGAGTTAAAGATTTACATCAGGAAATGAGGCTGCAAGTTTGGGTTGATGAATACCATCGTAGCACGTCGAATACTGCTAGCAGATTACGGTAGGAAAATTACTAGGGAAATTCTGGGAAAAAACGAAATCACTGTTCATCGATGGTTATTGTAGCAAACTGCCGACGTGTTGCAAGTTGATTGGCTAAAAATAGACTCTCTACAATATATAGAGAGGTCTTCGGGTAGTTGTTGGAGCTAAAGATTTTTACCGGAAAACATCTGCCAAAAAACAAAATTACTGTTCATCATTTGTTACTATAGTAAACTGCATCGCGAGCTGATTGGCTAAAAAGGCTCACTACAGTGCACAGTGAGGTGTAGCATTGAGAGATTGCTATTTCTTCGGATCTTAATATGTGTGTCTATCTATATATCTATCTATATCATGACTTGTTATTATTCTGAACTCTAGAGAAAAGCCCCAATTTTATTAGGGAACTACTTCAAACTACAAACACGTAGCAAAATAAAATAAAAATGCTTGCAAATCTCTGAGGAATTATGGTCTAAAAATGCTCAATTATAGAGAAACATCTCCCAAGGCAAGACGAACGGGACATTTATTTTAACATATAATCACTACACTAGAAACAATCTTGGCATCTTGCTTTATGGAGATTAGTGCATTTTATGCAGAGCAATACAAAAACATGGAGATGACAAGGGATTTCTTCCGGGAAATGCTTATATTGAGAAACCCATTTACGCAATTCATTCGATACCCATAAATCACATATCTACACCTTACACAAAAAGGAAAAAAAAATCTAGAAACGTCATGTACTTGTGTGAATAATTTTATGCATACTGCAGATCCTATCCTAAAAATGCTCCTCCCTCCATTCCAGTTATTAAGCCACCCTCGCTATTTGTGTTTTATCTTTGACAAAAGAATTAATTTATGCATATAAAATTGATATAAAATTGGTATCATTATAAGTATTTTTCAATACGATTCTAACAATAACACTTATGTATTATGTAATCGAGATGTTTTTGTCCAATTTGTTCGGTCAAACTTCACCTTGAAATAGGCATACGCCTTATTCAGAGAAACAGAGGTAGTGGACACATTTGATGCGAGTTGAGCTGATTGATGCCAAGTTATTAATTGTTGAATGAAGGAATATTATTGGCATATTTTTTTTTACAAAAGTACCAATGAATGAGCAATAAAACTATTCAAGGGCAAATCCCTCATGATACTATGTATACTCTAGAATAATCAGATAATTATTATTTATATTGGCTTACACCTGAAATAGACAACAATGCACTCTAGAAACCTCTGACAACTGTATTGCTCTCTGCCATAATATTTATGAAAAACAAAATTAACAGAAATATGTACATATATTTGCACTTATCTAAGTGGCACAACTAATCTATGACAACATGCTATTGTTTTATTTAGTTTTTACCATGTAGAAGAATTATGTTCAGCCATAGATTATTACAATGACGTGTCTCCAAAATGAATCATATGATGTCCTCTTTCTAGACGTATATGTTTTAAATTTAGTGAAAATGCATTTCCACAATTGGAGTTGAATTTATGTAGTAAAAATATAATATCTTAATATGTATCTGCATTAGTGCATGGTAACTTTGTTAAGTAGATCATTAAACAACACATATTAACTTTTTATGTTGAGAAATTGAGTTATAATTGTCAAAGTAAAGAAGATTAGTATAAGTAATTGATACCCATTTATTTCCCACACTAGGCACACTAATTTACTAGACCCACATCATTGTGAGAGTTCACAATGAACATAAGCAAAGGTAAACATTAACTATCCGGGTCCGATGGGAAAGAAAATTTTGGACCTCCCAGACGCTGTCCATCTTGCCTCATTCCAGCAATGTTGCATCCACCGTCCACCCCCTACCCCCTAATTGCTCAGTTAATTAATTCCGCCAGTCTCGCCTAATGTAGCGAACACAGCACCTATCTAGCTATTCCCGTGGGCCACACCCTCTCATTCGACACTGGTAACAGCTCCTCCACCTGCATCGGCCTTTGTGGTGGCTCGCATTCCGTTCAACCCAGGAAGAGTCGTATTTGGGATCCCTTACCGCCGGCGGCCGGCGCATTAGGGCTGATGGCGGCTTGCCAGCTTGTCGGATCGAAGGCTCAAAGCAGCGGGTTGGAACTTCGAAGCTGCTTTCGGTGGACACCGTGTCGATCTCGTCACCAACTCATCGACTACACCGTTTTGGTAAGCCTCAGAACCAACTAGTGTTGAATGGAATACTTGCAGTGCGATTTTCATACATGATTTCTTGGATGTTGGATAATTGTGTTGATGCGTTTGTCTATTGCACATTAGGTGGATGCGATCAATAGGATCAAGAGTCAAGAGTATGCTCCGTCTCCGGATCCCAACCAAATAGTCAATGAATTTCATCCCCACACTGGTGTGGTAGCTATGGTCGACCAGGACGACCAATATCAGAAGCAAGGGAGCCTGTGATAGCCATGTGGTTCTGGGTAGATATATGGAACTCTAGATGACGACGAAGGAAACAAAACATATGTAGGTTAGCATGTGATCCATCAAGGAAATGTATCCTTGTAGGATGAAGCAATTTTGTAACATGTGATATGAAAGTACAAACTTGTGTATTTTGTATGATTTGTAGGAAGCAAATATGAATGTTGTCCAAAATATGTCAAGTTAATATATGAAGCAATAATTTTTTCTCCACGAATAAGAATGGAGTTTTTGTAGTCACACAAAAACGTATACTCGTATGCTTCCTACACAACTGAACAAAGTTTTGTGAACATGCTAACATACTTCTAAAATTAGCGGTGCCGGTGCTGGTGCCGGCCAGCGTGGCGAGGCACCGCGCGAGAGCCCAGCGCCAGGACATCTGTCTCCGGGGAGAGATCGGGGGCGGGCGGCGGAGCGGGGCGTTGAGCTTGGGGAAAAAGTCAGAGACGAAAGGGGAGAGAGAAGAAGGCGGCGGCTAGGCTTGTTGGTTCATTCATTCGTTCGTGTGACGGGGTGGGGTTACCTACGTGGACGCGCAGGAGGTGTGCCACGTCAGATTGGGGTTTGCGGGGACAGGGAGTTGCCACGGGCACAACTTCTGCTACGAGGATATCCGCTACCTGTACGATGATTGTCCGACAATGGTACATTACCCTTGATCAATTCCTACATCAACCAGAGAATGCCGGCTCATATATCTTGTCGGGTTTCGTACACAAAGTGTTCGCAAGATGTCATTTTTACACCATTATCTCTCTTGCATCTCGATCCATCTAAATCTTTCGTTGTTGTCTTTAGAAACTATATATTCACACTCACACATACTACACACCAGGCACGAAATTTGGCAAATTTGGAAAAACATCATAAGGACCCATCGTACTAGAGAAAACATAATTATTTTCAGGCAACCATTTTATTCATATGTAAGATATGCCTACTACGAAGGTTGACGCGGTGGCACGCCGCGCCCGTTGGATTTTAAATATATGCATCTAGAAAATTACTGAAAAGATAAATGCAAGCGGGGAATTACTGGTTAGGGTACGGTATAGCTGTTGCTGAGAAAATGTGTGTCTATCTATATATCTATCTATATCATGATTTAGTACACACTTCTACACTACGGTTGATCCAGTTGGTTTCGTCCAAGTTTTTCTTGTTATTATTCTGAACTCTAGAGAAAAGCCCCAATTTTATTAGGGAACTACTAGGAAAATTGCCCGTGCGATGCACCGGGAAATGTATTCCAACGGTTGACGGTTGCCGGATGCATTGAGCTAATAACATGTTTGAGCACAGTTTTGTAGCAACTCTTCATGTCGCAAATAGCCGCTTTCAAAGTGGTTGTAGCGCTTAATGTGCTTGTGGTCGCGCACCGTCAGCACTTTGCGAGCAGTTGTCGACGATTGACCTGTCGATGAAGATGACAATGTACACCTTGTGGTATATTATGTTTATAGGAAAATTAGCCGGTGCGTTGATACGGTGTTTTTGTTTGCATTGTGTGTGGTATCATGTAGCAATTGCTAGGTGAAATAGTCCATCACAAATTGGACTGATCTGTTCCTAAAATTGCCGTGGTACAGAGTTCATATAACACAAATTATATAACTAAAATAATAATTCATATAACGGTTGAAAATACGTAAAAAATAAATCCTCAATAGTTCAAACGTCTTTTATAGTCTCAGTTACTATTAGTTTCATTGTATTTCATTATTACTTTAATTATGTGTTGCTACGGTTTGTTTTTATCTAATACACGATCGTGCTTTGATGCCATGCATAATATAGCTAGCTCAGATCTTTTGTGTTAATATAGGCAGTAAAATCTCACTTACATAGGCACTTCACCACAATATTTTAGCCTCAAGACAAAAGTTACCACAGTTTTGCCATATGAGGGTATTTTAAAGTATTAAGAATACTACTCACAATACTACAGAATCACATTTTTTCAGGAGAAACAATTATTTTTATTTGCATCCAATCTACAACACAGTATAGAACAAAAGCAAAAAATGAAATTATCTCTTGTTGAGATTCCACAAGACATCTTTTCATGCTTGAACAATGATGATTCATGCAGCTCTATTGTTTAGCTGAACCGGGTCTGCTGCACACATGCAAAGTGCAAATCCGACAAAGTCTGAATATTTTATAGTGAAATACCAATCTGAATATTGAATATCACATCAGAATCGGGGCAGCTGAGATGACTTTGTTTCCAGTCCAATATTCACCACATGATGTTAGATCATTGGCTGCAATTTAATCCGTGGAATTACTATAGACGCTGAAACTTCTAAGGTGCCCGACGAGATCGCTAACACCGAGCAGGGCATCATCACCGTCGTGGGTGGTTAGCGACTTGATCGCTGTGCTACATCATCACCCAAATAGAAGCACCCGGTCGGAAGCCCTTCCGAATCCAACCACCAGTACAGCGATACTGCAAAATTACGGCAGCCGTGTTGAGACGGCCGTCGAGTGCGCTAGAGTAGCTCGGAAGATGGGATGCTGCTTCATCAAGCAAATCATGCACACGGTTGCGCTTCTTTCCGTCGTCGCTACAAGCTGGAGGACCACGACCCGCCGAAAGACGTCCCTTCCACCGGGGCTCAACAGCGGCATCCTACACCAGAAACCGCCCGCCGTGAGCAGGCGTGCAGCCGCATCGGGGAAATACATCGAAATCGGTGCTTCGTGGTTTTCCTTTTTGTTTTGGAGATCCAATAGCTGGGTTTGGTTTGCTATTTGTAAGGAATTATGGATCGATCTTCTACGCCATATATGTAAGGAAATATTGGTTCGTGCTCAATTCAAAATATCCAGATCAAGTAAGACACCGTCGGATGCAATGAGCCGCGGCGAACACCCAGCTATAGACGATGGAATTGCCATAGTTATTGGTTTCCTTACAAAACACGGACGACCGACCAAAGGAAGGTTCTCTAGCGAGAAAAAAAAAACAGATGAAGACGTAGGAAGCAAGGGGAAAAACCCAACCAGTATAATAATTTATTACCAGTGGCATGGTGGGTAATTTTGTATCAACTTTAGAGGTACTTTTTGTGACGTACCAAACCAAACCAAACCACGGAAACACTTTTGCTTTTATTATTAGGTATAGGAAAAATGCCCGTACGTTGCAACGGGTTGGTTATTAATACTCCCTCCGTCCCACCAATAGTGTCTCAACTTTTTCAAAATCTAGATGTATCTGGACAATATCTTGTATGTATACATCCAAATTTTAACAAAGTTAAGACACTTTTGGAGGATGGAGGGAGTATTAAATATATTTTTTAGCCATACAAATTTAATTGTAAGTTTCACCTTTTTTTGCCTCTTTGTGTTCTACATGGACATCTATGTAAATCTTGGGAAATCTGTGTGCACCAAATCCTCATAACACATAATTATAACATTTTCAATAGTGTATTTAAATAAAGCTAGATTGATATTTATTGCATATCTCTTCAAGAAAAAAAGATAATCATATGAAAGTATTGCATTGTTCAGGAAGCTTACCTCAAGAAGAATTCTCATTGCTAGCTAGAACTTATTTTAACCTGACCGCGCGCCGTGCTGTGGACCTGTATCAGAAGTAGATAGGCAAGGCAATATGCAAGATGAATCTACATAAACCACATGGAGGCGGTGTGCTACCACAATCCGAGCGGAAGGTGGTGTTCTTGGGTTTGAGTGACAACGGTGATGTGGTGACGCCAGACCAATGGCGCCACACTTGAGCTGTACGACGTGCGGCTCAGCGGCTGCGTACTACAGCAGTACCACCTTGCCGTTGGACTGCTTGGGTCGTGTCACGTACCGGTTGTCATGGACGGCGCTTACCATAGCCATAGAAGGAGCTGACCACCACATACATGCACATCAGAAGCTTCCCAACATACGTGGACCATCATGCAGCGGTACTATTCCTCATCTGCTCCCTGTCGCCCTCAATGTTCACGATCACGGATCATTAGGCGCCTGTCGGGGCTTGGATGACGTGGAACGGTTGCGCTCGATAGAACGGTGCTGATCTTAATCTAGCCGTCGACGAAGCGGAGCTGAATCGGTCTAATCATGTCGTCCGAGTTTGCGATTCAGCGGTGGTGGAAAGTTTGGAAACGATCTGGAGCAGGCGTCGCGCCGTCTCGACGAAGATCGCGTGGAGAACGATATCCTTGAGCCCTTGGTGTCTGCCTCTGCCCTTGCTAATGCCTCCGTCTCCCTGCTCGCCGGCTGAATTCTATAACTGTACGTCGTGCACTGGAACAGCCGGGCGATGCTCTCCGTCATCCAGGTTGTTGGACACCGCCGCCTCTCCTTTGAAAGCGCTTCGGCGCACCTTCTGCACCTACAGCGAAGATGCACCGGCGCCGGCCATCGATCGATCGCTTGGTCTGGGGATTCTGGACTAAGACCTAGCTCTCGATTCGACAGGGGATGTTGGATTAAGTAATCGAGAGAAACCGTCGAGGAAGAAATCTTCCGAAAATTCGATTGATGCCAGAGACGATTGTGCTGATCGACGGGTAGCTAGATCAAGCCGTTTATATACACAAACATCTATATGCACCTCAACCTGGACTCTTTTCCGAGGGAGACGTGAAGACCAAACCTACCACGTAGGACGGACCTTGGGCTGTTCTTGACCGCGCCTCGTTTTTCCGGTTCTTGAACGTGCACGAAACGACATTAGGCCGTTCTTGACTTGGTCTCGATCTTACGGTTCGTGCGAACCCGGGAGACCAGACGCGATTTCTCAACGACGGACCAAGAAAGCACGGACGGACGACCAAATCAAACGGACCGAACCACGGAAACGCTTCTAATTTGGTGGAAGGGTAAAACAGTCCAAAAAAGTGTTGGACGACGGAAACAATCCTCACTTTATTATTAGGTATAGACTAGGAAACTTGCCCGTGCGTTGCAACGGGATGGGACATGAATCTTTTTTAATTTAACTTGTCTATTACTATCTCTGTTTGGAAATATAAGAAGTTATAGGCTTTTTAGATTCAACCACTTTAGCTTGTATATCTAGTCTACTTTTAGTGAGTAGGTTCACTCATTTAAGGATCGTATCTAGTCTACTTCAAAAATATCTAAAACATCCTATATTTTCAAATGGAGGGAGTACTAAATAGCTAGATGAAAATCAAAATGATAGAACGAAGTAGGATGAGAGCTATACCTATAGTAGACAATCTGATTCTCCTATATGCCATCCTTGCTCACGAACCCTCAGTTGGCAGTTGCTCTACGTGCCATGTATTTTCCGGCTTAGTGGTTTTGCAAGTCTCGGCATGGAACACTCGTGAACGGTTCCCAGCTGATCGGTGCTCTTGACCAAAGGAAACGTGAGCAGAGCAACAAAGCGCGTAAGCTGGCTGGCCTGAGTGATTGATCCACTGATTTATCTAGTGCTCATGTACTAAGCTAGTAGATGAGCTAATTAATTTGGTGTGTAAGTTTACCTAAAGCAATATCGATCAGCCGAACTTGTTGGATTA
This sequence comes from Lolium perenne, assembly GCF_019359855.2. Classification (NCBI taxonomy): domain Eukaryota; kingdom Viridiplantae; phylum Streptophyta; class Magnoliopsida; order Poales; family Poaceae; genus Lolium; species Lolium perenne. Next base: position 295,359,828 of record NC_067250.2, on the reverse strand, counting down.
ATCAGAAGGGACATGTTACAGAAAGCATGAACTGGCCTGTTTGATCCTTAGTCGATCTGGTACTCGTGCACGAAGCTAGGAAGATGCACTATTTACTCTGTGGTGCAATAGCAACATCGATCAGCTTGGCGTGCCCACCCGGCCGGGAAACGCCGCGGCGGCGACGCAGCGCATGGCTGGGAGACAGACCACGGGCATGGTATTGCTGGCGACATCACGGGAGCATCCAGTCAAACAACATTGCCGCATCATCAAGGGACGGTGCGCTCTATATCTCCCCGCTATGGACTCTACTCTGCCCGCCTTATCTGCGCAGGGTTGCTGCTATAGTCGGCGGCGTTGCCGGTCCTGGCACAAACATGGGAAACTGGTGATGATGTCCAGCAGGATGACCGTCCGAAGTTGCGCACGTCCTGCTCCTGCCCTCCCGCCGCAGGCTGTTCATCTGCCAGCCCCCGCACACCGACGGCCCTGACATCGAGGCAGCGTTCTCTGTGTTCGGACACCTCTCCGACTGTCATGTGATCGCCGACCGTGTCTCTGGGCTCTGCAAGGGACCGGTCGCTCCGCTGCCCGCCGAGATTGTCGGTTCGCCACCGTCGACAAGTCCTCAAAGTCGGCGCATGCATCCACTCGCAAGAACCAACCCTTCCCGTCTCTTCTCAGTCGGCGGCTCGGCGCTGCCGCTGATCCCCCTGGGGAGGCCCTCTGTTCCGATTCATCAGCTGCTGGTGTCGTCTTTGCTCTCTGGTTTTTTCATTGTGGTGCTGCTTTTTCTCACGTGAGCACCCGTCGCTGCCGACTTGTCATTCGCTGCTGGTGCTTGCGGGCTCGACCGGAACGCGGCCGCGTGTTAATCTTGCGGGCGACGGCTGGGCCAGTATGTACAGCACAAGACAATCCGTAGCTATCTAGGATCCGGGCTGTACTTTCTATGGAGCTGACTCGTGAGGTAGGAGGAAATCAAATATGCAATACGCCATTACAGGACAATCCGTAGCTATCTAGGATCCGGATTGTACTTTCCACGGAGCTGACTCGCGCGGCAGGAGGAAATCAAATATGCAATAGGCGATGTTCCAGACCAAACCAATCGCAACGGACGATGGACGAACCAAGAAACTAAACTATACGGCCGAAACAACGGAAACCTTATTTTCTTTATTATTAGGTATAGACATAGATATAGATAGAGGTATAGACTTCAAACTACAAACACGTAGCAAAATAAAATAAAAATGCTTGCAAATCTCTGAGGAATTATGGTCTAAAAAGGCTCAATCATAGAGAAACGTCTCCCAAGGCAAGACGAACGGGACATTTATTTTAACATATAATCACTACACTAGAACCTGAAAGTATAGAAATGGTAAACCTAGAGGGGGGTGAATAGGTTTCTATAGATTTTAATTCTTTCTTTGCAATATTAGGTTTTGCGGAATATAAAAGTGAGCCTAATGCAAACTAGGTGAAGCAACCTATATGAGGATACAACTAACTCGAGCACGAAGGCTCTCACAGGCAGTTAAATCACAAGAAAGGAGTTTAGTTAGAGATAACCGATAGCACACGGAGACGATGATGTATTCCCGTCTTCCCTTCCTTTGCAAGAAGGTACGTCACGTTTGGAGGGGTGGAGGTCCCACGAAGGATTCCCCACGCCACGAAGGCTCGCCCTATTCTCCGGAGCCTATCCCACGAAGGAATAGCTCACTCACTTGTGGTAGACTTTGAGGTAGCCTCCAAACCTTCACAATCTTGCCCGGAGAAAATCCACAGCCCGGATGCTTTCGGACTCCTCTTGCCCACCTAGGGTTTCCAAGGAACCCTAGGAAGCAAGCTTCTCGATGAATACAAGGGGGAATGAGATTTGGCTTGGTAGAACAGTAGATCGGGTCCTCCTCTAACATTTTCCCGGAGGGATTTGAGTTTGGGTGGAGGAGGAGGGAGATCTGAGTCTTTTGGTGTTTCTAGCAATGGAGCATGAGAGAGAGAGCTCAAGAACAGCTTGTAGTGTAGTGCCTAACTGTTCAGAGGTAGGAGAAGGGCTATTTATAGTGTTCTTCGAAATATGGCCGTTGGTCACTTGCCACCTCAGCTTTTCTCCCGACAAACCCGGTCAACTGGACCACAGACCGGATTGTCCGGTGCAGAGGCCGGTCGGATCGGACCAGGGACCGGACCCGCCGGTCCAAACCGGTCGGCAGGCCGGACCCCGACCGGGGTCACTTTGCGACGTGCAGGAGCTCCTCCGGTTGGCGCCCGGTCGACCGGACGGCACGCCGGGCCTGCCGGTCTGTAGGCCGGCTGACCGGGCAGCATACCGGATCAGTTAGGCGCACGTTTGACGCCTGGTTGACCGGACTGCACGCCGGACTGGCCGGTTGAGAGGCCGGCTGACCGGGCGGCAAACCGGATTTCTGCTGTAGACCCCTTTTCGATTGTTGTTGGAGTGGGGGGTCTCCTTTAACCTTCTTGTTCCTTTGATACACCATTTATGCCTCTTTGCCTAATACCTGAGATTATCCTTATAAACGTATTAGGCCAAATACTCTAGCACGGTGTCATTGTTACCAAAATAATGGATAAGGGTAAAATACCCTTACAATCTCCCCCTTTTTGATATACGATGACAAACCGAGCTAGAGTCACATATAGATATTATGATAAGCTCTAAACCTTGATTCCATATAACATATTACGACAGCTCCCCCATAATGTGTGCACTTGGAGAATTTGCGTTTGAATGCAAAGTGCACCATTTGTAGAATATGAGAAGCTCCCCCAATATCTTTAGGAAACAAGCATGGTATGGACAAATATATCAAAATATATAAGCATAAAGCATGATCATCCTAATAGAGTGATTAAGCATACAAATAGTCGTCCATACACGTCCATACACGAATTATTCAAAGTAGCAAATGGTTCTTGAGAAATCAAAGCAAATAAGCACAAGCCATATAAGAATCAAACAAAGCAACACCCATGGCTTGTGACCATCAAAGAACCCCGTGGTCCTAGACTCTACTCTTTTCTCCCCCTTTGGCATCGGAACACCAAAAAGGCGAAGAAAAGAGGAGAGATGCTATCGCACCCATCAATAGAACTCATGCCCAGTGGAATAGGAGCTCTCGCCACCATCACGCGCAGCCGCATCCGCATCACCTTCATCCTTGTCACCATCATCATCAGTAGGAGTAGGAGCACGAGCAGACCGAGGAGGAGGGCCACCATGAGCATACATGGATCGGTCGAAGTTCTGGTGCATCTCATCAGTAATGGGAGGCATCTCCCAAGCAGGTGCAACCACATGCTCCATCTCAGGGCCAGAAGGAGGAACATGGACATTCCGTGCAGTCATGAACTCAGTCTGTCTCCTCCGTGTCTCCTGGTTCAAAGCAAGACTCTGATGTGCAACATCATTGATATTCTTGCACATTTGCCACATGCTGGAGAAGAAGCGAGCGGCACCACGTTGGGGGCGCCAAGAGTAGCTGGAGCTCGCTGCAGGATCATGGTGTTCCTTGGAACGGCGCTCAGTGGAGGGCATCATTGAAGGGACGTCCTGGCGACCATCCTGAGTGGGGAACCGGAATGGTTCCATGATGACTCTTTCATCAAATGTGTTGAGAGGAGGAGGTACAATGTAGTTGATGAGCCGCTGAACATACTGAGCATAGTTGGGAGTCATGCGGCCCATAACTGAACGCTTCAGTTCACAGTGAATGAGATCACAGCCATCAATTTTCCTTATCCTGTTTGGGTGGCAATAGTACATCAGATTCATGTGGTAGTTCCTGACTTCACTGGTATCGCCTGACTTGCTGATGAGACTCTCACGGAACATCTTGGCAAGGACAAGATAAGAGTAGTACATCCCAGATATAGTGGGAGGCCCAACTGTGGAGTTAGTGGGATAGCAAAAGGAGATGTCACCTTTAGTGAGCTTAGACCGAGAATGAATCATGTACCCTTGAGCACGGCCACCACCAAAACCCATGGCTGCACAGAACTGAGTGTAGGTGCAGGAGTACTTCTCCTTGCCAGTCATCCAAGTCATGGTGCGGGCCTCATCATCATGGAAGAAGACGGTGCAATGGAAATGACGGACTAGAAGGGGACAATAGGTGCCATCTGCTTGTTCATCATCAGGCTTCAGGCACACAAGTTCATATAGTCCCATACCCTTCAAGGTTTCAACCACAAAGCGGTACTTTGTGCCTTCATGCAAGGCAAGCTCTTCAGGGTTGATGGCCTTGGGCATCACAACAGCACCATTCTTCATACACTCTCGAGTATCATAGAAACCATCCCATAGGGCTGCTTGAGTCTTGGTCCAGAAGAACTTGTCCCCACCAGTGTAAGTCCGTTGCTCATAGCGATACGGATTCACCGTCCTCAAATCCTACCAATCACCACGATGTGCGTCTGCTATATTGAAGGTTGGCACTATTTCATCATCCTCCTCTTGGGCGGCATGCTTGTCCTTCCTCTTACCAGCAACTGTCTTGCGCCAGCCCCCAGCTGAGCTGCCAGTGTTAGTGGTCTGAGGTGCTTTAGTGGGCATGCGGCCACTAGTACGGCGGGGTGGAGGCTCAGTAGGCCTTCCTCTCTTGGCAATAGTGCCACGTTCTCCACCGCTCCAACTATCTGTGAATGAGAAATAGAACGAGTATAGCAGTGGGGTAAGTGTACATGTCATCAGTAAGTAGGGAAGCCAAAAAAGCATAGCATATATCCAAGTGTCTCGATGAGTTTGTGCGAAAACTGGGTGATCCGGCGCACATGCCGGTCCAACCGGGCGGCAGACCAGACGAGCCGGTTGCCAATCCGGTTGACCGAGCGGCACGCCGGGCCGGCCGGTTGAGAGGCCGGTTGACCGGGCTGGTGACCGGATCTGTCGATTTGTGAGATGTTGCCCATAATTTCTACCACAAAATCATGCAAAAACTCATAAACTTGGACATAGACTATAGCAATAGAGTGGAGTATGTGCATTGTGTTGTGAGACACTCTAAAGGCATGAGGACTTACAAACCCTAACCCTAACCCTAAAATCTCCTCAAATCTTCTCAAAGATGTGCAATGTGTGAAGAGGATTAGGAAATAGAGAGAAAGAGAGAACAAATTACCCGAAGACATGGTCCTCCTTGATCAAGAGAACAAGAAGAACACCTAGGTAGGCTTGAAAGCCAAAAACTCCAAAATCTCCCAAAATAGTTTGAGAGGGACCAAATCCTTTGGTGGAGATGTTCCAAGGGGCCCGATCTATGGTTTGGTGGAGTTTGGGAGGATTCTCGTGGTGGGAAGGTCCTAGAACGTGGTGGAGATGGTGGAGGCGGCGGCCATGGAGGTTTGGGAGAGGGGGGATAATGAGGAAGAAGACCCCAAGGGGTATCCTCTCCCAAAACATAACCAGCCGCGCGGCCGGTCGGGCGCCCGGTCGACCGGACCTGGCGCCGACTGGTCCGGCCCAGAGGCCGGTCCAACCGGGCCAGAGACCAGCCAGGGACAATCTGCCCAGTTTTGTCTCATTTTGCCTCGTTTTACCCCTATTCTTTGTGTAAATGTGTATGGATGTGATGCGTGTGGTTGGCACGTCCGTTGGGAACCCCAAGAGGAAGGTGTGATGCGCACAGCGGCAAGTTTCCCTCAGTAAGAAACCAAGGTTTAATCGGACCAGTAGGAGTCAAGAAGCACGTTGAAGGTTGATGGCGGCGAGATGTAGTGCGGCGCAACACCAGGGATTCCGGCGCCAACGTGGAACCTGCACAACACAACCAAAGTACTTTACCCCAACGAAACAGTGAGGTTGTCAATCTCACCAGCTTGCTGTAACAAAGGATTAACCGTATTGTGTGGAAGATGATTGTTTGCAGAAAACAGTAGAACAGTATTGCAGTAGATTGTATTTCAGTAAAGAGAATTGGACCGGGGTCCACAGTTCACTAGAGGTGTCTCTCCCATAAGACGAACAGCATGTTGGGTGAACAAATTACAGTTGGGCAATTGACAAATAAAGAGAGCATGACCATGCACATACATATCATGATGAGTATAGTGAGATTTAATTGGGCATTACGACAAAGTACATAGACCGCCATCCAACTGCATCTATGCCTAAAAAGTCCACCTTCAGGTTATCATCCGAACCCCCTCCAGTATTAAGTTGCAAAGCAACAGACAATTGCATTAAGTATGGTGCGTAATGTAATCAACAACTACATCCTTAGACATAGCATCAATGTTTTATCCCTAGTGGCAACAGCACAACACAACCTTAGAACTTTCATCACACTTGTCCTGTGTGTCAATGCAGGCATGAACCCACTATCAAGCATAAGTACTCCCTCTTGGAGTTACAAGCATCTACTTGGCCAGAGCATCTACTAGTAACGGAAAGCATGCAAGATCATAAACAACACGTAGATATAACTTTGATAATCAACATAACAAGTATTCTCTATTCATCGGATCCCAATAAACGCAACATATAGAATTACAGATAGATGATCTTGATCATGTTAGGCAGCTCACAAGATCCGACAATGATAGCACAATGGGGAGAAGACAACCATCTAGCTACTGCTATGGACCCATAGTCCAGGGGTAGACTACTCACACATCACTCCGGAGGCGACCATGGCGGCGTAGAGTCCTCCGGGAGATGATTCCCCTCTCGGCAGGGTGCCGGAGGCGATCTCCTGGATCCCTCGAGATGGGATCGGCGGCGGCGGCGTCTCAGTAAGGTTTTCCGTATCGTGGCTCTCGGTACTGGGGGTTTCGTCACGGAGGCTTTAAGTAGGCGGAAGGGTAGGTCAAGAGGCGGCGCGAGGGGCCCAGACCATAGGGCCGCGCGGCCAGGGCAGGGGCCGCGCCGCCCTATGCTCTGGCTGCCTCGTGGCCCCTCTTCTTTTCGTCTTCGGACTTACGGAAGCTTCGTGGAAAAATAGGCCCTGGGCTTTGATTTCGTCCAATTCCGAGAATATTTCGTTACTAGGATTTCTGAAACCAAAAACAGCAGAAACAAAGAATCGGCACTTCGGCATCTTGTTAATAGGTTAGTTCCAGAAAATGCACGAATATGACATAAAGTGTGCATAAAACATGTAGATAACATCAATAATGTGGCATGGAACATAAGAAATTATCGATACATCGGAGACGTATCAGCATCCCCAAGCTTAGTTCTGCTCGTCCCGAGCAGGTAAAACGATAACACAGATAATTTCTGGAGTGACATGCCATCATAACCTTGATCATACTATTTGTAAAGCATATGTAGTGAATGCAGCGATCAAAACAATGTATATGACATGAGTAAACAAGTGAATCATAAAGCAAAGACTTTTCATGAATAGCACTTCAAGACAAGCATTAATAAGTCTTGCATAAGAGTTAACTCATAAAGCAATAATTCATAGTAAAGGCATTGAAGCAACACAAAAGAAGATTAAGTTTCAGCGGTTGCTTTCAACTTGTAACATGTATATCTCATGGATATTGTCAACATAGAGTAGTATAATAAGTGCAATAAGCAAGTATGTAGGAATCAATGCATAGTTCACACAAGTGTTTGCTTCTTGAGGTGGAGAGAAATAGGTGAACTGACTCAACATTGAAAGTAAAAGAATGGTCCTTGATACGTCCAATTTGCATCACTATTTTATATCATAATTTGCTGTTATTCATTGATATATTTCATATTGGGACACAATACTTATGTTATTTCATCTATTTTGCATGTTTCATCATTATTGGAGGATCGAACACCGGAGCCAGGATTCTGCTGGAAAAAGCACCGTCAGAACGCAATATTTCGGAAGATCAACTCTGGAAGGAAATTATACCAAAAATCCTATTTTTCAAGATGACGAAGGAAGCCAGAAGGAGGAGCCAGGAGCAGCCAGGGTGGGCCCACACCCTAGGGCGGCGCGCCTGTGCCCTGGCCACGCCGGCCTATGGTGCAGGGGCCCACGACCCTTTTCGCCTCCTTTACTTCGCCACACCCGTCGTCCCGAAGACCAAAGCCACAGAGCCTACCACGCGAAGAGTTACAGCCGCCTCTGCGGGGCGGAGAACACCAGAGAGAAAAGAGCTCTCCGGCGGGCAGGAATCCGCCGGGGAAATTCCCTCCGGGAGGGGGAAATCGACGCCATCGACACCGTCATCGAGCTGGACATCATCGCCATCACCATCATCATCATCTCCACCATCATCACCGCCGTCATCACCGCTGGACACCGCCACCGCCGTAGCAATTTGGGTTTGATCTTGATTGTTTGATAGGGGAAACTCTCCCGGTATCGATTTCTACTTGTTGTTGATGCTATTGAGTGAAACCATTGAACCAAGTTTATGTTCAGATTGTTATTCATCATCATATCATCTCTGATCATGTTCCGTATGATGTCTCGTGAGTAGTTCGTTTAGTTCTTGAGGACATGGGTGAAGTCTAAATGTTAGTAGTGAATTATGGTTGAGTAATATTCAATGGTGTGATATTTAAGTTGTGGTGTTATTCTTCTAGTGGTGTCATGTGAACGTCGACTACATGACACTTCACCATTTATGGGCCTAGGGGAATGCATCTTGTATTCGTTTGCCAATTGCGGGGTTGCCGGAGTGAGAAACCTAAACCCCGTTGGTATATCGATGCGGGGAGGGATCGCAGGATCTCGAGTTTAAGGCTGTGGTTAGATTTAATTCTTAATTACTTTCTTGTAGTTGCGGATGCTTCCAAGGGGTATAATCACAAGTATGTATTAGTCCTAGGAAGGGCGGTACATTAGCATAGGTTCACCCACACAACACTTATCACAACAATGAAGATTATTTAGCCGTATGTAGCGAAAGCACTAGACTAAAATCCCGTGTGTCCTCGAGAACGTTTGGTCATTATAAGTAAACAAACCGGCTTGTCCTTTGTGCTAAAAAGGATTGGGCCACTCGCTGCAATTATTACTCTCGCACTTTAAATACTCGTACTTTATTCAAGCTGTTACATCAAACCCCCCGAATACTTGTCTCGTGAGCATTTACGGTGAATCCTTCATCGAAACTGCTTGTCAACACCTTCTGCTCCTCGTTGGGATCGACATTCTTACTTATCGAAGATACTACGATACACCCCCTATACTTGTGGGTCATCAAGACTATTTTCCTGGCGCCGTTGCCGGGAGTGAAGCGCTATTGGTAAGTGGAATTGGTAAGGAAAACCTTCTTGTTGTGCTGATTTTATTTCTCGCTGCTGCTATAAGTCATTATGGAGAGCTCTTCTCTTCAATTTCTATTTGTGAAATCTACTACTACTGCAACGGTAGTGGATGAGGCGCCAGGTGAGGAAGTGATACCATATAAAATACCTATGAAAATTATTGAACGTGTTATGGATAACCGCTATGAAGGGGATGGAACCGTCCATCCTGGTGATCATTTTTGTTTTTGCATGAATTATGCGGGTTATTCAAAGGGGCAGGTCTTGCTCTGGATGCAGTGAGGCCGAACCTCTTCTCTTTGTCGCTGTCCGGTAAGGCGGCGCATTGGTATAAATTACTTGGATAATGGGGATTCTCTTGAATGGAATGATATTGTGCCCCGGTTTTATTCTAAGTTCTATCCTCCAAGTGAAATTCATAAGGATCGGAATCGCATATATAATTTTTGGCCTCATGATGGAGAGAGCATCACCCAAGCTTGGGGGAGATTGAAGTCTTTAATGCTCAAATGCCCCATTCATGAGCTTCCTGGTAATGTTATTATTGATAATTTCTATGCAAGACTTTCTTTTCAAGACAAGACCTTGCTGGATACTTCTTGTTCTGGATCATTTACACGCAACAAAGAAGAGTTTAAAAGGGACCTTCTTGATCGGATCCAAGAAAATACTGAAGGATGGGAGAACGACAAGGATAGAGAATCAGGTATAATTTATGATTATAAATGCATTGAAGCTTTTATGGATACTGATAAATTTCGTAATATGAGTGCTATATATGGTCTTGATTCTCAAGTTGCTGTAAATCTTTATAAAGCTTTTGCCTCTCATTATGAATTGCCAAAGAAGAATTTTGATAAGTATCATGAACCGTATAAAGATAAAATTGATTCATCTATTAATAAATGCGTTGTAGTTGAGGCTGATCGTGTTATTCCTGAAGCTTATATTGAAAAAACTCCTTTCCCTTCTAAAATGAAGGAGTACTCTGTTATAAATAGTGCGGTTCATAAAAGTGAAAAGAAACCTGTAGAACCTGAAGAACAAATAAAAGTTGAACCTGCTGTTGCAATAATTAAAGATCTTGTGACTGAAAGTGTGGAGGATGGTCATATTATTTTCTGTGAAGATGCTTCTAATATTGTCTCACATCCTAATAAACCCAAACAAGCTAGTGTTCCTATGCTATCTGTTAAAATTGGTGATCATTGTTATTATGGATTATGTGATATTGGTGCAAGTGTTAGTGCTATTCCGTATGAGCTTTACACGGAGATTATGCACGAAATTGATTCTTGTGAACTTGAAGATATTGATGTGGTTATTCTGCTGGCTAATAGAGAAACTATTTCTCCAATTGGTATTGTTCGAGATGTGGAAGTTTTATGCGGTAAGATTAAATATCCTGCTGACTTTTTGGTACTTGGTTCTATTGCTAGTGATTATTGTCCTATTATTTTTGGTAGACCTTTTCTAAATACTTGTGGAGCTATTATAGATTGCAAGAAAGAGAAAATTTTGACTAAATTCGCTGGTGAATCTTATGAGTTTAACTTCTCTAAATTTACTAAAACTCCTTATAAAGCTGATTTGCCTAGTAATGATTTTAAAATGGAGCAATGTGCATCTATTGTTCTTGTTCCTAATAATCCTTTGCAGCAACATTTGGAGGATAGCGAGAGCGAAATTTTTAGGAAAGAAAGAGATGAGCTTGAGGAAATTTTTCTTCGCCAACCTATTCTCAAGCATGATTTACCGGTGGAAGATTTGGGTACAACACCGCCACCAAAGGAAGATCCTGTTTTTGATTTAAAGCCTTTACCTGATAATCTTAAATATGCTCATATTGATGATAAGAAAATATATCCTGTTATTATTAGTTCTAAGCTTTCAGAGATTGAGGAAGAAAGGTTATTGGAAATATTGAAGAAGCATCGAGGCGCTATTGGCTACACTCTTGATGATTTGAAGGGGATTTCTCCGTCTATATGCCAACATGCTATTAATATGGAAGATGATGCAAAGCCTGTTGTTGAACCTCAGCGTCGTCTAATTCCGAAGATGAAGGAAGTGGTAAGGAATGAGGTATTACGACTTCTTGAAGCTGGTATTATATATCCTATTGTTGATAGTAGATGGGTTAGTCCTGTGCATTGCGTTCCCAAGAAAGGAGGTATGACTGTTGTGCCTAATGATAATGATGAGCTCATTCCTCAAAGAGTAGTTGTAGGGTATAGAATGTGCATTGATTTTCGAAAAGTTAATAAAGTTACTAAGAAAGATCATTACCCTTTACCATTTATTGATCAAATGCTAGAAAGATTGTCTAAAAATACTCGTTTTTGCTTTCTTGATGGTTATTCTGGGTTTTCACAAATTGCTGTTAAAGCTAAAGATCAAGAGAAAACCACTTTTACCTGTCCCTATGGAACTTATGCTTATAGACGCATGCCTTTTGGTTTATGTAATGCTCCTGCTACTTTTCAAAGATGCATGTCTGCTATTTTTCATGGTTTTTGTGAAAGTATTGTAGAGGTATTCATGGATGATTTTTCCGTCTATGGGAATTCTTTTGATAGTTGCTTGCGAAACCTTGATAAAGTTTTGCAGAGATGTGAAGAAACTAACCTTGTTCTTAATTGGGAGAAATGCCACTTTATGGTTAATGAAGGAATTGTATTGGGACATAAAATTTCTGAGAGAGGTATTGAAGTTGATAGAGCTAAAGTTGAAGCAATTGAGAAGATGCCCTATCCGAGGGATGTTAAAGGTATTCGTAGTGTTCTTGGTCATGCTGGGTTTTATAGGAGATTTATTAAAGATTTCTCCAAGATTTCAAAGCCTCTTACTAATCTTCTTCAAAAAGATGTACCATTTGTTTTTGATGATGATTGTAAGGAAGCTTTTGAAACTCTTAAGAAAGCCTTAACAACTGCTCCTATAGTTGAACCTCCTGATTGGAACTTACCATTTGAAATTATGTGTGATGCTAGTGATTTTGCTGTAGGCGCTGTTCTTGGACAGCGAGTAGATAAAACTGAATGTTATTCATTATGCTAGTAAAACTCTTGATGCTGCTCAAAGAAATTATGCTACAACTGAAAAAGAATTATTAGCTGTAGTCTTTGCTTGTGATAAATTTAGATCTTATATTGTTGATTCAAAAGTTACTATTCATACTTGATCATCTTGCAATTAGATACCTAATGACAAAGAAAGATGCTAAGCCGAGGCTTATTAGATGGGTACTTCTTTTGCAAGAATTTGATCTACATATTGTAGATAGGAAAGGTGCTGATAATCCTGTTCTTTGATAATTTGTCTAGATTGGAAAATATTGCTTATGATCCTGTTCCTGTTAATGATAGTTTTCCAAATGAACAATTGGCTGTAATAAAGGTGAGCTCGCGAGACAGTCCTTGGTATGCTGATTATGCTAACTTTATTGTTTCCAAGTACTTGCCTCCAACCTTTTCAGCTCAGCAAAGGAGGAAATTCTTTTATGACTTGAGGCATTATTTCTGGGATGACCCACACTTATATAAAGAAGGAGTGGATGGTATTATGCGAAGATGTGTTCCTGAGTATGAACAACAAGAAATATTGAGTAAATGTCATGGTAGTGCTTATGGAGGACATCACGCTGGAGAAAGAACCGCGCAAAAGGTTTTACAATCAGGTTTTTATTGGCCAACTCTCTTCAAAGATGCGAGAAAGTTTATTTTATCTTGTGATGAATGCCAAAGGGTTGGTAATATCTCCAGGACGCAATGAAATGCCTATGAATTATACTCTTGTTATTGAACCGTTTGATTGTTGGGGATTTGACTTCATGGGACCTTTTTCCTCGTCTTCGGAAGGTAACACTCATATACTTGTTGCTGTTGATTATGTTACTAAATGGGTGGAAGCTATACCTACAAAAAGTGCTGATGGTGAGACCTCTTTAAGAATGCTCTTAGATATTATTTTTCCTAGATTTGGAGTACCTAGATATATTATGACTGATGGAGGTTCTCATTTTATTCATGGAGGTTTTAGAAAAACTCTTGCTAAGTATGGTATTAATCATAGAATTGCTTCTGCTTATCATCCTCAAACTAGTGGTCAAGTAGAATTATCAAATAGAGAGATTAAATCTATTTTGGGAAAGACCGTTAATAAAACTAGAAAGAATTGGGCTAGTAAATTGAAGGATGCACTTTGGGCTTATAGAACTGCTTATAAAAATCCCATGGGAATGTCACCTTATAAAATGGTTTATGGGAAAGCTTGTCATTTACCTCTAGAACTAGAGCACAAAGCTTATTGGGCTGTTAGAGAATTAAATAAAGATCCTAAACTTGCCGGTGATAAGAGGTTGTTGCAATTGAGTTCTCTAGATGAATGGAGAAGTGAAGCATATGAAAATGCTAAACTCTTTAAAGAGAAAGTTAAAAAATGGCATGATAGGAGGATTATCAAAAGAGAATTTAATATTGGGGATAAAGTCCTATTGTATCGGTCTCGTCTCGGATTCTTTGCAGTGGAAATTACTCTCGAAATGGGAAGGACCATATGTTGTCGAGGAGGTGTATCGTTCAGGAGCAATCAAAATTAGCTCTCTCCAAGGCAATGCTACGCAAGTGGTGAATGGACAAAGACTCAAGCATTATATCTCGGGTGATTCTTATAATGTTGATGTTGATATTATTCAAGTGGAAACACCGGAGGCCTACATCAAAGGGCAAATTGACAGTCCGAGAACTCGACTTCGAATAGGTAATGATCGGTAATGAAAAGTACGCAATTTACTTTCCGAACTATATTTTTGCTGTTTTTGGAAAATATGAGAAATTACGAGTTCGAAACGGAGTGGAAAGGACGCACGAGGGTGCCACCATAGGGCGGCGCGGCCTGACTGGGCCCACGCCGGCCTATGGTTTGGCCGCCTCGTCGCCCCTTTCCGACTACGGTTCGATCTGGTGCTTTCCTTTTGACGAGAAAATTTTTGCTATATAATCCCCCGGACCCACGGAGGTCCGTATATCGTTTTCTCGACGTGTTTTGTTTCAAGCTGTTTCGCCAGGATCTGTTTTCGGTTTAGAAGCACCATGGCCTCCAACAACAAGGGCAAGGGGCTTTTGGAGGAAGAGAAGGAGGTGCCATCAAGACAAGAGCAGCAAGCCGGAGGAAGCAAGCAAATCTTGGTGGGATCTGTTGACACTCGACGTTCTTTTTCTCATAACCTGCAGGGGACCTTTACCACCCGCTCTTAGCCTCGACTCTTTCCCCATGATGGAAGAAGTCATACGGATTACCGATGAGTTTTGTGATCAATATCGGGCTCTACGAACAGAAGTGTAGATACTACAGGAGGAGAATTGCAGTCTCAGAATAAAGATTGAATACCAATCTATTCGCGTCACAAGGTCTTCATCGCCAACTTCGGATAACAATGACTCTCTTCGAATCTTAGTGCAGAATTGTCAAGCCGAGAAACTGAAGACGAAGGAGCTTATTAAGAAGCTCGGGAGGAGTTCATCACCATCATCGCCAAAGGAGTAATTCATCATCGGTATTGGCATCCCCTTGGTTTGTTCCAAGCTTGGGGAGTGCCGCGGTATCACATTATCACTACCTTTTACTTTTATTGTCAAGTAGTATCATATCATGAGTAGGGAAGTTATCATATAAGATGGGTTGCGTTTGGAAGTATCTCTCCTTTAGTTGGTTATCTATGTATCCCTTGGTGTGAGTTATCGTTATGGAATATTAATGAGAAGTCTTATCATTTACATATTGCACATCTTATTTTAGTTTGCAATCTCTACTATATGATTCACCTTGTTGTTAGTATTGGTATCACTTTGGGAGCATTGAATAAATCTATTTGGTTTTGGCAAACTTAGCATTGGTCAATAGCAACAACACTTTGAGGTTTAAATAGAAAAGAGAAATACATGTAGATGTTTCATTGTCTTTCTTGTTAGCTCATAGCTTATTATTCTGAAGTTAAAATTGTTTGTACTTACAAGGAAGATGCATGATTGTTTCTATCACATGTATATTTGTTTGTTTCCCTCGACTCTTATGCTTGCTAATTAACCTTGCTAGCCAAAGACCTGTCGAGAGGGAATACTTCTCGTGCATCCAAACCTTAACCCAAACCTATGCCATTTGTGTCCACCATACCTACCTACTACATGGTATTTTCTGCCATTCCAAGTAAATACTTCATGTGCTACCTTTAAACAATTCAAAACTTAGTATCTCTTATTTGTGTCAATGTTTCATAGCTCATGAGGAAGTATGTGGTGTTTTATCTTTCAATCTTGTTGGGCAACTTCCACCAATGGACTAGTGGCTTCACCCGCTTATCCAATAATTTTGCAAAAAGAGCCGGCAATGGGATTCCAGTCCCAAATTGATTAAACTAAATAGACACTCCTCCATGGTATGTGATTGATGGACGGCACCGAAGGATTCGGTTAGCCATGGCTTGTGTAAGCAAAGGTTGGGGAGTGTCATCATCATAATAAAGCTAAAATAAAAAGGCACTCCTTCATGGTATGAGATTGTTGGCAGGCACCCGAGGATTCGGTTAGCCATGGTTTGTGAAAGAAAGGTTGGAAGGAGTGCCACACAAAATGAAAATAATATGGGAGCCGCTCTTAGGAGGTTGTCCGGCAAGGGGTTAGAGTACCCGCTACGATCGTTGACAACAACAAACACCTCTCAAAATGTTACTTTTATTCTCTTTATATGATTGCAAAAATTGAAAAAGCTCTAGCACATGATTTAATCCTGCTTCCCTCTGCGAAGGGCCTGTCTTTTACTTTATGTTGAGTCGGTAAACCTATTTCCCTCCATCTCAAGCAAGCATTTGAGTAGTTGTGATCAAACCATTATATTGTGATTTGCTACATCATGTCTTTTATTCTTCTTTGTTTAGTACAAGTTTTATTTGAATGAATATAGCTTTGCAAGTTATCAATGATTATGAGTAGACCATTACGATTGAGTATGCAAGTTGTGCCTTATAAACTCTAACATGAGAGCGCTGCTCAATGAGATAAATATAATCTGTTAATTGTTCTCTGACCAAGAACGAAGTTTGCCATCACCAATCATGATTTCTCATGCACCTTTACTTGTGATTACCTTATACTTGTTTCAATATGAGTTATAAGAGGTTGTTTACTATAATGTCCTGTGTGAATGAATATGATGCTTCTTGTCCGTATTTTATTTATCGACTCTTCACTCCATAAACATGTGGTCATGTCTATCGAGCTCAGTTTCGCTTGGGGACAAGCGAAGTCTAAGCTTGGGGGGAGTTGATACGTCCAATTTGCATCACTATTTTATATCATAATTTGCTGTTATTCATTGATATATTTCATATTGGGACACAATACTTATGTTATTTCATCTATTTTGCATGTTTCATCATTATTGGAGGATCGAACACCGGAGCCAGGATTCTGCTGGAAAAAGCACCGTCAGAACGCAATATTTCGGAAGATCAACTCTGGAAGGAAATTATACCAAAAATCCTATTTTTCAAGATGACGAAGGAAGCCAGAAGGAGGAGCCAGGAGCAGCCAGGGTGGGCCCACACCCTAGGGCGGCGCGGCCCGGGCCCTGGCCGCGCCAGCCTATGGTGCAGGGGGCCCACGACCCTTTTCGCCTCCTTTTCTTCGCCAAACCCTTCGTCCCGAAGACCTAAGCCACAGAGGGTACCTCGCGAAGAGTTACTGACCGCCTCTGCGGGGCGGAGAACACCAGAGAGAAAAGAGCTCTCCGGCGGGCAGGAATCCGCCGGGGAAATTCCCTCCGGGAGGGGGAAATCGACGCCATCGACACCGTCATCGAGCTGGACATCATCGCCATCACCATCATCATCATCTCCACCATCATCACCGCCGTCATCACCGCTGGACACCGCCACCGCCGTAGCAATTTGGGTTTGATCTTGATTGTTTGATAGGGGAAACTCTCCCGGTATCGATTTCTACTTGTTGTTGATGCTATTGAGTGAAACCATTGAACCAAGTTTATGTTCAGATTGTTATTCATCATCATATCATCTCTGATCATGTTCCGTATGATGTCTCGTGAGTAGTTCGTTTAGTTCTTGAGGACATGGGTGAAGTCTAAATGTTAGTAGTGAATTATGGTTGAGTAATATTCAATGGTGTGATATTTAAGTTGTGGTGTTATTCTTCTAGTGGTGCCATGTGAACATCGACTACATGACACTTCACCATTTATGGGCCTAGGGGAATGCATCTTGTATTCGTTTGCCAATTGCGGGGTTGCCGGAGTGACAGAAACCTAAACCCCCGTTGGTATATCGATGCAGGAGGGATCGCAGGATCTCAGAGTTTAAGGCTGTGGTTAGATTTAATTCTTAATTACTTTCTTGTAGTTGCGGATGCTTGCAAGGGGTATAATCACAAGTATGTATTAGTCCTAGGAAGGGCGGTACATTAGCATAGGTTCACCCACACAACACTTATCACAACAATGAAGATTATTTAGCCGTATGTAGCGAAAGCACTAGACTAAAATCCCATGTGTCCTCGAGAACGTTTGGTCATTATAAGTAAACAAACCGGCTTGTCCTTTGTGCTAAAAAGGATTGGGCCACTCGCTGCAATTATTACTCTCGCACTTTACATACTCGTACTTTATTCAACTGTTACATCAAACCCCCCTGAATACTTGTCTGTGAGCATTTACAGTGAATCCTTCATCGAAACTGCTTGTCAACACCTTCTGCTCCTCGTTGGGATCGACATTCTTACTTATCGAAGATACTACGATACACCCCCTATACTTGTGGGTCATCAGTCCTCCATAGAGGAAAAGCATCGATTTCTATATTTGTGCTAGAGTTTTGTTTTTGAAAACATGAAACAATTTTGTCAACGGTAGTAATAAAGCATATGCATCATGTAA
Source organism: Lolium perenne (assembly GCF_019359855.2). Classification (NCBI taxonomy): domain Eukaryota; kingdom Viridiplantae; phylum Streptophyta; class Magnoliopsida; order Poales; family Poaceae; genus Lolium; species Lolium perenne. Next base: position 295,341,662 of record NC_067250.2, on the reverse strand, counting down.
ATTATATCTTATAAGTTGCAAGCCTCATGCATAGTGTACTAATAGTGCCCGCACCTTGTCCTAATTAGCTTGGACTACCGGATCATCACAATGCACTGTTTTAACCAAGTGTCACAAAGGGGTACCTCTATGCCGCCTGTACAAAGGTCTAAGGAGAAAGCTCGCATTGGATTTCTCGCTATTGATTATTCTTCAACTTAGACATCCATACCGGGACAACATAGACAACAGATAATGGACTCCTCTTTTATGCATAAGCATGTAACAACAATTAATAATTTTCTCATTTGAGATTGAGGATATATGTCCAAAACTGAAACTTCCACCATGGATCATGGCTTTAGTTAGCGGCCCAATGTTCTTCTCTAACATATGCATGCTTAACCATAAGGTCGTAGATCTCTCTTACTTCAGACAAGACGGACATGCATAGCAACTCACATGAAATTCAACAATGAATAGTTGATGGCGTCCCCAGTGGACATGGTTATCGCACAACAAGCAACTTAATAAGAGATAAAGTGCATAATTACATATTCAATACCACAATAGTTTTTAAGCTATTTGTCCCATGAGCTATATATTGCAAAGGTGAATGATGGAATTTTAAAGGTAGCACTCAAGCAATTTACTTTGGAATGGCGGAAAATACCATGTAGTAGGTAGGTATGGTGGACACAAATGGCATAGTGGTTGGCTCAAGTATTTTGGATGCATGAGAAGTATTCCCTCTCGATACAAGGTTTAGGCTAGCAAGGTTATTTGAAACAAACACAAGGATGAACCGGTGCAGCAAAACTCACATAAAAGACATATTGAAAACATTATAAGACTCTACACCGTCTTCCTTGTTGTTCAAACTCAATACTAGAAATTATCTAGACCTTAGAGAAACCAAATATGCAAACCAAATTTTAGCATGCTCTATGTATTTCTTCATTAATGAGTGCAAAGCATATGATGCAAGAGCTTAAACATGAGCACAACAATTGCCAAGTATCACATTACCCAAGACATTTATAGTAATTACTACATGTATCATTTTCCAATTCCAACCATATAACAATTTAACGAAGGAGAAACTTCGCCATGAATACTATGAGTAGAAACCAAGGACATACTTGTCCATATGCTACAGCGGAGCGTGTCTCTCTCCCATAAAGTGAATGCTAGGATCCATTTTATTCAAACAAAACAAAAAAAACAAAAACAAACCGACGCTCCAAGAAAAAGCACATAAGATGTGATGGAATAAAAATATAGTTTCAGGGGAGGAACCTGATAATGTTGTCGATGAAGAAGGGGATGCCTTGGGCATCCCCAAGCTTAGACGCTTGAGTCTTCTTGATATATGCAGGGGTGAACCACCGGGGCATCCCCAAGCTTAGAGCTTTCACTCTCCTTGATCATGTTGCATCATACTCCTCTCTTGATCCTTGAAAACTTCCTCCACACCAAACTCGAAACAACTCATTAGAGGGTTAGTGCACAATATAAATTGACATATTTAGAGGTGACACAATCATTCTTAACACTTCTGGACATTGCATAATGCTACTGGACATTAGTGGATCAAAGAAATTCATCCAACATAGCAAAAGAGGCAATGCGAAATAAAAGGCAGAATCTGTCAAAACAGAACAGTTCGTATTGACGAATTTTAAAATGGCACCAGACTTGCTCAAATGAAAATGCTCAAAGTGAATGAAAGTTGCGTACATATCTGAGGATCATGCACGTAAATTGGCTTAATTTTCTGAGCTACCTACAGGGAGGTAGACCCAGATTCGTGACAGCAAACAAATCTGGAACTGTGCAGTAATCCAAATCTAGTACTTACTTTTCTATCAACGGCTTAACTTGGCACAACAAAACACAAAACTAAGATAAGGAGAGGTTGCTACAGTAGTAAACAACTTCCAAGACACAAAATAGAAACAAAGTACTGTAGGTAAAAACATGGGTTGTCTCCCATAAGCGCTTTTCTTTAACGCCTTTCAGCTAGGCGCAGAAAGTGTGCATCAAGTATTATCAAGAGACGAAGTGTCAACATCATAATTTGTTCTCATAATAGAATCAAAAGGTAACTTCATTCTCTTTCTAGGGAAGTGTTCCATACCTTTCTTGAGAGGAAATTGATATTTTATATTACCTTCCTTCATATCAATGATAGCACCAACAGTTCGAAGAAAAGGTCTTCCCAATATAATGGGACAAGATGCATTGCATTCAATATCCAAGACAACAAAATCAATGGGGACAAGGTTATTGTTAACGGTAATGCGAACATTATCAACTTTCCCCAAAGGTTTCTTTGTAGAATGATCAGCAAGATTAACATCCAAATAACAATTTTTCAGTGGTGGCAAGTCAAGCATATTATAAATTTTCTTAGGCATAACAGAAATACTTGCACCAAGATCACATAAAGCATTACAATCAAAATCTTTAACCTTCATCTTAATGATGGGCTCCCAACCATCCTCTAGCTTTTTAGGAATAGAAGCTTTGCGCTCTAGTTTCTCTTCTCTAGCTTTAATGAGAGCATTTGTAATATGATGTGTGAAAGCCAAATTTATAGCACTAGCATTAGGACTTTTAGCAAGTTTTTGCAAGAACTTTATAACTTCAGAGATGTGGCAATCATCAAAATTCAAACCTTTATAATCTAAAGCAATGGGATCATCATCCCCAATGTTGGAAAAAATTTCAGCAGCTTTATCACGTGGCGGTTTCAGCAGTTTTAGTGATTTCAGGCAGTTTTTCGCGCTTTGTATTAGAAGTGGAAACATTGCTAACACCAATTCTTTTATTAGTATTAGTAGGAGGTGCAGCAACATGTGTAGCATTAGCATTACTAGTGGTGGTAATAGTCCAAACTTTAGCTACATTCTTCTCTTTAGCTAGTTTTTCATTTTCTTCTCTATCCCACCTAGCACGCAGTTCAGCCATTAATCTTATATTCTCATTAATTCTAACTTGGATGGCATTTGCTGTAGTAACAATCTTATTATGATGATTCTCATTAGGCAAAACTTTTGATTTCAAAAGATCAACATCAATGACAAGACTATCGACTTTAGAAGCAAGTATATCAATTTTCCCAAGCTTTTCTTCAACAGATTTGTTAAAAGCAGTTTGCGTACTAATAAATTCTTTAAGCATGGCTTCAAGTCCAGGGGGTGAACTCCTATTATTGTTGTAAGAATTCTCATAAGAATTACCATAGCCGTTGCCATTATTATAAGGATATGGCCTATAGTTGTTACTAGAATTGTTCCGGTAAGCATTGTTGTTGAAATTATTATTTTTAATGAAGTTTACATCAACATGTTCTTCTTGTGCAACCAATGAAGCTAATGGAACATTATTAGGATCAATATTAGTCCTATCATTCACAAGCATAGACATAATAGCATCAATCTTATCACTCAAGGAAGAGGTTTCTTGACGAGAATTTACCTTCTTACCTTGTGGAGCTCTTTCCGTGTGCCATTCAGAGTAGTTGATCATCATATTATCAAGAAGCTTTGTTGCTTCACCAAGAGTGATGGACATAAAGGTACCTCCAGCAGCTGAATCCAATAAATTCCGTGAAGAAAAATTTAGTCCTGCATAGAAGGTTTGGATGATCATCCAAGTAGTCAGTCCATGGGTTGGGCAATTTTTAACCAGAGATTTCATTCTTTCCCAAGCTTGAGCAACATGTTCAGTATCTAATTGTTTAAAATTCATTATGCTACTCCTCAAAGATATAATTTTAGCAGGGGGATAATATCTACCAATAAAAGCATCCTTGCATTTAGTCCATGAATCAATACTATTCTTAGGCAGAGATAGCAACCAATCTTTAGCTCTTCCTCTTAATGAGAAAGGGAACAATTTTAGTTTAATAATATCACCATCTACATCTTTATACTTTTGCATTTCACATAGTTCAACAAAATTATTAAGATGGGCAGCAGCATCATCAGAACTAACACCAGAAAAGTGCTCTCGCATAACAAGATTCAGTAAAGCAGGTTTAATTTCAAAGAATTCTGCTGTAGTAGCAGGTGGAGCAATAGGTGTGCATAAGAAATCATTATTATTTGTGGTTGTGAAGTCACACAACTTAGTATTTTTAGGGTTGGCCATTTTAGCAACAGTAGATAAAGCAAACTAGATAAAGTAAATGCAAGTAACTAATTTTTTGTGTTTTTGATATAGCAAACTAGATAGCAAATAAAGTAAAACTAGCAACTAATTTTTTTGTATTTTGATTTAGTGCAGCAAACAAAGTAGTAAATAAAACTAAGCAAGACAAAAACAAAGTAAAGAGATTGAGAAGTGGAGACTCCCCTTGCAGCGTGTCTTGATCTCCCCGGCAACGGCGCCAGAAATTTGCTTGATGCGTGTGGTTGGCACGTCCGTTGGGAACCCCAAGAGGAAGGTGTGATGCGCACAGCGGCAAGTTTCCCTCAGTAAGAAACCAAGGTTTAATCGGACCAGTAGGAGTCAAGAAGCACGTTGAAGGTTGATGGCGGCGAGATGTAGTGCGGCGCAACACCAGGGATTCCGGCGCCAACGTGGAACCTGCACAACACAACCAAAGTACTTTGCCCCAACGAAACAGTGAGGTTGTCAATCTCACCGGCTTGCTGTAACAAAGGATTAACCGTATTGTGTGGAAGATGATTGTTTGCAGAAAACAGTAGAAACGATATTGCGGTAGATTGTATTTCAGTAAAGAGAATTGGACCGGGGTCCACAGTTCACTAGAGGTGTCTCTCCCATAAGACGAACAGCATGTTGGGTGAACAAATTACAGTTGGGCAATTGACAAATAAAGAGAGCATGACCATGCACATACATATCATGATGAGTATAGTGAGATTTAATTGGGCATTACGACAAAGTACATAGACCGCCATCCAACTGCATCTATGCCTAAAAAGTCCACCTTCAGGTTATCATCCGAACCCCCTCCAGTATTAAGTTGCAAAGCAACAGACAATTGCATTAAGTATGGTGCGTAATGTAATCAACAACTACATCCTTAGACATAGCATCAATGTTTTATCCCTAGTGGCAACAGCACAACACAACCTTAGAACTTTCTGTCCTTTGTCCCGGTGTCAATGCAGGCATGAACCCACTATCGAGCATAAGTACTCCCTCTTGGAGTTACAAGCATCTACTTGGCCAGAGCATCTACTAGTAACGGAAAGCATGCAAGATCATAAACAACACGTAGATATAACTTTGATAATCAACATAACAAGTATTCTCTATTCATCGGATCCCAACAAACGCAACATATAGAATTACAGATAGATGATCTTGATCATGTTAGGCAGCTCACAAGATCCGACAATGATAGCACAATGGGGAGAAGACAACCATCTAGCTACTGCTATGGACCCATAGTCCAGGGGTAGACTACTCACACATCACTCCGGAGGCGACCATGGCGGCGTAGAGTCCTCCGGGAGATGATTCCCCTCTCCGGCAGGGTGCCGGAGGCGATCTCCTGGATCCCCCGAGATGGGATCGGCGTTGGCGGCGTCTCTGGAAGGTTTTCCGTATCGTGGCTCTCGGTACTGGGGGTTTCGTCACGGAGGCTTTAAGTAGGCGGAAGGGTAGGTCAAGAGGCGGCGCGAGGTGCCCAGACCATAGGGCCGCGCGGCCAGGGCAGGGGCCGCGCCGCCCTATGCTCTGGCTGCCTCGTGGCCCCTCTTCGTTTCGTCTTCGGACTTCTGGAAGCTTCGTGGAAAAATAGGCCCCTGGGCTTTGATTTCGTCCAATTCCGAGAATATTTCGTTACTAGGATTTCTGAAACCAAAAACAGCAGAAAACAGCAACTGGCACTTCGGCATCTTGTTAATAGGTTAGTTCCAGAAAATGCACGAATATGACATAAAGTGTGCATAAAACATGTAGATAACATCAATAATGTGGCATGGAACATAAGAAATTATCGATACGTCGGAGACGTATCAGGATGCTCAGATGATGACATGTACATATAGATAGATAGATGATGATGAGATGAGCATAGACATGGGGTTGGAAACCCAAAGTTCTCTAGTCATACCCATTGGAGAGAAAATCCAAACAAGATGTAAATAGCAACAATGGGCATGATTCGAAATATATATCAAGAATCATAAGTCATTTTGAAATGATTTTTGCAATAAGATCATTTGGCCTTGTATAGTCAAATCAAGTTGTAATGAAGGCTCAATGAGGGTCGGGGGATTACTCCCCCTATGTGAAAGCGCAAATGTCATGAGACCACGAAGAGACATGCTTGGGTCCATATAATGACATTGGGTCTATTTATGTTGCACACATAGGTATGCATCATACCAAGACATGGTAAGATGACTATCCCCATATGTGATATGCCTCTAAGCTAGAGAGAAAGATAAATGCAAAAATATAGTGCAAGAAGTTAATCAATCCAAGTTTTTAGGATCAAGAATACCAAGTTCTCCTCTCAAGTTAACAAAACGGGCTTCATCCAAAGGCTTAGTGAAAATATCCGCCAATTGGTAGGTTGTTCCCACATGAGTGAGATCAATATCCTTATTGGCAACATGATCACGTAGGAAGTGATGGCGAATGTCAATATGTTTGGTGCGACAATGTTGAACCGGGTTGTTGGCGATCTTAATTGCACTTTCATTGTCACAAAGAAGAGGCACCGTACCAAGAGACACACCATAGTCTTTCAAGGTTTGCTTCATCCATAACAATTGAGTGCAACAAGATGCCACAGATATGTATTCGGCTTCGGCGGTGGATAGAGCGGTAGAGTTTTGTTTCTTGGATGACCAACTCACCAATGACCGGCCAATAAATAGGCAAGCCCCGGAGGTAGACTTCCGGTCAACCTTATCACCGGCCCAATCGGAATCCGAATTGCCAATGAGTTCAAAGGTTGACCCCTTTGGATACCATAGCCCGAGAGTAGGAGTGAGAACAAGGTATCTTAGAATCCGTTTGACCGCCATTAAATGGCTCTCCTTAGGAGCGGATTGAAAACGAGCACACATCCCTACACTTAGCATGATATCCGGCCTAGAGGCACAAAGGTAGAGCAAGGATCCTATCATGGAGCGGTATACCTTTATGTCCACATCCTTCTCACCGTCACATGAGCCAAGTTGCCCCTTTACGGGCATGGGTGTCTTCATTGGGCTTGCATTGGTCATGTTGAATTTCTTGAGCATGTCCTTCACATACTTTTCTTGAGAGATGAAGGTGTCTTTTGCAAGTTGCCTCACTTGGAAGCCTAGGAAGAACTTCAGCTCTCCCATCATGGACATCCCAAATTTCCTAGTCATCAATAGCTCAAAAGCTTTGTTATGATTGGGGTTAGTTCCACCGAAGATAATATCATCAACATATATTTGACATATAAATAGGCCACCCCCTTTAACCCGCTTGGTGAAAAGGGTGGAATCGACCATACCCATGCAAAACCCATCATGTAGTAAGAAATCCCTAAGGAACTCATACCAAGCACGTGGAGCTTGCTTGAGACCGTAGAGTGCCTTATGGAGTAAATACACGTGGTTGGGTCGGCATGGGTCTTCGAAACCCGGGGGTTGAGCCACATATGCGGTTTCTTTTAGGGGACCATTCAAAAATGCACTTTTCACATCCATTTGATATAGTTTGAAATTGTGGAAAGATGCAAATGCAAGCAAAAGATGAATAGCTTCAAGACGGGCTACCGGCGCAAAGGTATCCTCAAAATCCATACCTTCTATTTGGGCAAACCCTTGCGCCACTAACCTTGCTTTGTTTCGTATGACAATGCCATTCTCATCTTGCTTGTTCTTGAATACCCATTTGGTCCCAATAACATTGATGCGATGATCCTTGGGTCTCTCAACTAGAGACCATACTTCATTACGAGTGAAACAGTCCAATTCTTCTTGCATGGCAATTACCCAATCCGGATCAACCAAGGCTTCATGTACCTTGAGTGGTTCAAAACTAGACACAAAAGCATGATGTTGACATTAAGTGATAAGTAATGCATGGTGTCTACGAGTTACCACTCCTCCTGAGATGCTACCAAGGACTTGATCTACTTTCATGTCACTTGCCCTTGTAGCGGCCTTGATCTTCCGAATGGTTCCTTCATGATCAATGAATTCATCTCTTGCTAGTGCTTGATCATGAGGGATCACTTGAGCTTGATCATGAGTTGAGGATGTTTTTTGATCATTATCATGGTCTTGCTCCGTGGAATGAGGGTTTTCTTCTTGTTCTTCGGAACGTGACTCATCTTGAGTAGAGGATGGTTCTTGAGTTGCACTTGATGGTTCGGCTTGAGTTGAGCTAGGCTCCACTTGAGCCGTGCTTGATACATCTACTCCATCATCTTGATCATCATTATGAACTTCCATGGGCCGGATGTGTCCAATGCCCATATGCTTGATGGCACTAGATGGATCATCATTATTACCTGCAACACATGGAACAACTTGCTCCACTTGGGAGCCATTATCCTCCAAGAACACCACGTCACAAGATACTTCAATAGTCCCAGTGGACCGGTTGTAGTATCTATAGGCGTGAGAGTTCTCCACATATCCAACAAATATACCCTCTATGGTTCTAGTTTCAAATTTACCGAGCTTTCCTTTGTTGTTCTTAGAAAGACATTTGCATCCAAAGACACGAATATACATGACATTAGGCTTGTTACCGGTAAGAAGCTCGTATGGAGTTTTGTTGTGGAGGGGACGGAGGAAGAGCCGGTTGGAGTAGTGGACGGCCGTAGAGATGGCTTCTCCCCAAAAGTTGTGGGGTGAGTTGAATTCACTCAACATGGTTCTTGCCATCTCAATGATAGTCCGGTTCTTCCTTTCAACAACACCATTTTGTTGAGGGGTGTATGGCACCGAAAACTCATGCTTGATGCCCTCATCATCAACAAACTCTTGCATGGTGTAGTTCTTGAACTCGGTGCCATTGTCGGTCCTAATCTCCTTGATCTCGGATTCATACATATGTTGAGCTTTCTTGGCGAAGGTGATGAACTCTCTATGGGTCTCGTCCTTAGACTTAAGGAGAAAGACCCAAGAGTATCTTGAGTAATCATCAACAATGACAAGTCCATACTTGCTCCCACCAAGAGTATCATAATGTGATGGCCCAAAGAGATCCAAATGAAGGAGCTCCAAAGGCCTAGATGTGGTGACAATACTCTTGATAGGATGTTTCTTCTTGAGTTGCTTTCCGGATACACATGCACTGCAAACACGATCTTTCTCAAACGAAATGCCGGTTAGTCCCACAATGTGCTCACCCTTTAGGAGTTGTTTAAGATTTCTCATGTTAACATGACCAAGGCGGCGATGCCACAACCAACCTTCGTCATGCTTGGCCGCCATTAGACATGTGGAGGGAGAGGAGCTCTCTTTCGAGAGGTCAACCACGTAAAGGTTGTTCTCCACATATCCAACAAGGACCAATTTGAGATTGTCACTCCTAAAGACTTTCACACAATAATTAGTAAAATATGAATTGTAACCGGCATCGGCAAGATGATATATAGAAATTAAGTTATAGCCAAGGGATTCAACAAGCATGACCGTCTCAAGGCACAAGTCCTTAGAGATTTCCACCTTGCCATACCCAAGTACCTTTCCCTTTGAGTTGTCACCAAAGGTGATGCTTGACTTCTTGTTGATATCTTCAATGAATTGATCAAGCACACCTCTTCCTCCGGTCATATGGTTGGTGCATCCACTATCAAACACCCATTTTGGACCACCGGAGGAATATCCCTACAAAATTAAGTAGAGGATTTAGGAACCCATCGATTAATGGGTTCCTTTGCAATGGCAACAATATCTTTTGGTACCCAAATTGAGTACTCTCTATAAGCATAGCCATTACGAGGGCCAACATAGTTAGCATAGACATCACCATAATAATCAACAAATAAAGCATAGTGATCGTTTGGCCCCGTGCGGTCACCACTAGTGGCTTTGCCCTTTGAGGCTTTGCCAAAATTAGTGACCTTCTTGTTCTTATCTTGAGCGGGTTTCTCCTTCTTGTAGTTGTTCTTCTTGTGAGACTTGGGAACATATCCAAGTCCAAACTTTTGATTGTTTGACCTTTGCTTACTCAAGAGGTCATCCAATCCCATATTGTTCTTGGCGGTGGTGAACTTTGCAAGTTCCTTTGTTAACCTAACATTTTCCTCAAGAATGCTTGCTCACAAGAAGATTCATTAGGATGATAGTTGAGACCATATTTGGTCACCAAGGATTCAAGATATGCATTGGTCTCAACATGCAAAGAGAGTTCCTCTTGTAAACAAACATGTTCCTCAACAAGTTTAGCATGCTCACTAGTAAAGGAAGTGGAGGAACAAGCAAGCTTTTCAACAACAATGGGATCCTTCATTGATCCAAGAGCCTTTTTGTAGGTTTCTCTGAGTAGGTCATGGTTTTCTCCAAGTTTCTTGAGCTCATCCTTAAAAAGCTTGTTAGCTTTTTCAAGGTGGTCAAGATCCCTAGTGAGAGAAGCATGAGCAACTTCAAGCTCCTCCTTTGAGGCATTGAGCTCTTGAGTTAATGATTGAGCCCTATCAATAGTTTCTAGGTCCTTAACTTTATCAAGTTCATAAGTTTCAATTTGTTGCTTAAGGCCTTGAGATATGCACCTTTCGGTTTTTAGCTCTTGTTGTCGAGGGTACTCCTCGGCAATGCCCTCCGATTGGGGCTTAGGGTTGATGGAATCCTGCAAGCTGACACGAGACATCGGTTCACAGACAAGCGGGGAGAGCGATTTACCCAGGTTCGGGGCCCTCGATGAGGTAAACCCTTACGTCCTGCCTGTCTGTTCTTGATTATGAAGATAATGGGTTACAATGGGGTGCCGAATAGTTCGGCTGAGATCTCGTCGAGAGGCTAAGTGCTGCGGCGACCTAGCTCTAGACTTTTTGGTGGCTAAGGCTGCTAAGATTGATTGTCCCTCGGCAGTCCCTCTCCTGGCCTTTATATAGGAGGCCAGGTCTCAAGAGATCTAACCGTGTACGACTAGGTTTACAGCAATTTTGAATCTAATCTTTCCTTGTTCGGCTGCCTCCTTGTCTTGCCCGCCAAGGATTCCTCTGGTGCGCCGCCCAGGTGGCCCATCTTGCCTCCAGGTGTCTTCATGGGCCTCCAATTAGTCAATACAGGATAGGGCAATGTCGGTTACCCGAAGGGTAATGCCCACGTCAGTAGCCCCCGAGTGTCTAGCTGAACACTATTCGGGTAGAGACTGAAGCATGTCTCCTTCTGATGTTCTTCTCCTTGATTTGTCTTTGTTCATCTTGAATCAGCATCGTCTTCTTTTGTCGGGTGCACGTCAGCGCTCCCGATGGGAGTAGCCCCCGAGTCTAGGTACAAATGCTTGCAATCCGTGCGTAGACTCAAGTTGTACCACTCGAACATTCTTCTCTGCCGACGCTTTCTGCAGGTCTTCATAGGTCATCCGATATATTTTCCGCTTGCAAGGGATGATGAGTAACGTGCCCAACTTTTGTTGGTTAACTACCGGTGGCAAAACAACGTTACCCTACACAGAATCAAGTCCCCGGGCATGATCCTGGAGCGCAAAAAAAGTTCTGTCGGGTGCGCGTCCAGCGCTCCCGATGGGAATAGCCCCCGAGTCTGGGCACGGGAGCTTGCAACCGAGCGCAGACTTGAGCTTAAGCAACCATCTTTTCCTTCATCTTTTTTCCTTCGGGTCCTCAATCTGTCGGGTGCGCGCCAGCGCTCCCGATGGGAGTAGCCCCCGAGTCTAAGTGCAGATGCTTTGCAATCTGTGCGTAGATTCAAGTTCACCATCCGATACTTTTTATTTTTTTTCTTCAGCTGCTCGCAGCAATCTCTATGACGTCACTGTTGACGTGCAGCTGATGTGGTTTGATTGACAAGACTTGACCTGGCGGGCCCACCCTAACTCTGCGCGAGCAGTTTTTAGGACTTGACCAGTGCACGCGCGGGGACCGAGGCGTCTCCTCGATTTTCGCACAACGTGGGAATAATGGGCCGCCGGTTCCGTTCTTTCTTCAAGCGCCACGTGTACAGCCAGATCCGCTCCACCTCCCACGACGCCTGCGGAGTTATGGCCACGATCTCGCATAGATTTTTACGACATAAATAGAGGGCCTCCTTGTTTTTACCCCTCACACCTCTTACTGCTCATCTTCTCGTTCAAGCCTTCCTGCCTCCTCTGTTCCTTCGTCAGAAGCTCCGCACGCCATGGGCAAGAAGAAGAGCGGCAGCACCTCGGGCGCGGTGAAAGTTAGCCGCGATTGGAGTGCCTCCGCCATTTCCAACCGCGACATCAACAAGTTGCGCGCCCTCGGCTTCATCTCCGCATCTGAGGAGGACATTCGTCTTCCAGGTGCGGTCTCTTGCCCAAGGCCCCCGAAGGGTTTCACTATCATGTTTGTTGCCTTCTTGTTCCGTGGTCTCTCCCTTTCGGCCCACGAGTTCCTTCGCTCTCTCCTTTTCTTCTACGGGATCCAGCTCTGGCAGCTGACCCCAAACTCGAGTCTCCATCTTTCCATCTTCATTACTGTTTGCGAGGCCTTCCTTGGCATTGACCCTCACTGGGGTCTTTGGAGGAAGATCTTCTACGTGAAGCGTCACAATGATAGCAATGCCCCCCCCCCCCGTCGTCGGTGGCGTTGTCTTTGTTGTCAGGAAGGAGGTCGACTACTTCGACTATCCAATGAAGGAATCCGTCCAGGGCTGGCGCAACAAGTGGTTCTACCTGCGAGACCCCATAGTGCCCGGGCGGCGTTCGAATCTCCCTCCCTTTGATGACGTCTTGGTAGCCTACAAGAAGAAGTCCTGGCGAAACGCTCTTTCTCCCGAAGAGAGGGCGACAGCCGACAGATTGTTTGAGCGGGTTGTCGTTTTGAAGAATACGGGAGGCTTGACGATGTGCGGCATTGAAGTAGTTTCAGTGTTCTCGCAACGTCGAGTGCAGCCGTTAATGTCTCGACCCCATCAGTTATGGCTTTATACTGGCTAGAGCTGCCGACTTGTCTACAGATGAGCTTCGAGACGAGGTTCGTCGCTTGATGTGCCTCAGTATGAAGGATAACATCGTCTTGACATCGGCTCGCCCTCCTTACGATTTTGACCATCTCCCGACTGTGGTAATCTTTGCTGTTCCTTGATTGCTTTCATTTCTTCTTTCTTCGTTGTGTTTTACAAACTTCACTTTCTCTTCTTGATAGGCCTCCTTCGTCGTTCAATGCTACCCTCCTACGCCGGAAAGCGGCGTGGAACCAGAGGATGATGATGATGATTCCGAAGGGACCGAGGACGCCCAACAGGTCTTTGAGGACAGCGATGTTCAGGAGGGCGATACTATCGAAGAGCCCGCTTTCACCAGGAGCAAGCGTCGCTTGCAGATAGACGAAGATTATATCGCGACGGCTGAATCTAGTCCCAGCGACCAAGATAATGATGCCGTCGGAGCTTCTCCGCCTTCTCCTGCTGACAAGGGGCTGTCAGGCTTTTTTGCTGCCGAGGATGACTTGGAACTGTGAGCATCTTCATTCCCTCGTAATTTGACCTTTGTCACTTTGTATGCTAATCATTTTCTTTTCTGAAGTAGCTCCGATGATGACCTTGTTCCTCTCGCAAAGAGGGCTAAGTTATCTGCCGAGAGAGCATCATCGGCTAAAGAACCAAATCCTTCTCCTGCTAAGTCGACGCCTCCTACGAGGACGGCCGTGGAAAAAATTCCAGTGTCGAAGGTTATTCCTCCTAGCGACGCTCCTGCTTCGTCGGCTGCTCGCGACCACGTAAGCTTTTTCTTTACCTTGTTTTGCTGAGTTTTCTTCATGTCAACTGAGTCTCCTTGATTTCCCTTTCTGCAGCCGATTTATGCCACAGTCGATGCTGTGGTGGATTTCGCTGAGCAGTTTACTCGACTGGAGGCTGAAAACGCCCAGCTTCAGAAGACTGTCAAGTCTTCGGCTGATCAGGTGTTGGAAGCCAACAGGCTTGCCACCGACGCCAAGAAGGAAAATGCCTTGTTGAAGGAGGAGGTGTCGAAGCTGAAGCAGCAGATGAAGGATGAGCAGGACGCCAGGCGTGCGGCAGCGGTCGCAGTCGATAAGAAGGAAGGCATCCTCCGTGAATCCATCAAAGATTTATTGCGTAAAATTCACGACACATAGTTTCTTTTTGGTATTTCTTTTCTGGCTATTGATCTGTATTTCTTTCAGAGGCCGCCAATATAACCGTCACTCGACGCCATCAGCTTCGGGAGGACTCCACATCCGATGCCTTGTCGCTTGCTGCTGAGTCAAATGTCCAAGTCCTTGGGCTTCTGCAAAAGACTAGAGGAGCTCTGTCGAGGCTGTACTCGATGATCTTCCCAAAGGTGAAGCAGGACAAGACCCTTGGCGAGATGGTAGATGGTTTTCTTGTCGACTCTTCCGAGCCTGTGGAGGTATTGAAACGCCGTTCTCGATTATTCGGGGCGGTTCTTACTTTCCAGCTGCTAATGGGTCATGGGCTAGGGTCTGACTTGGAGAAGTTATCTAAGGCGTTGCCTGTGGATGACGACAACCACTTAGTCGACCTTGAACCTTTCAAAAGATCAGCAGTAACTTGTGTCAATCAACTGCTGAAGTTGGTAGACAAAGCACAAGCCAAGCCTACTCCTGAAGCTGCCCCTGGCTCATCGTCAGCGCCTCCTTAAACTTGTTGCTTCATTAATTGTAAATAAGACCAATCGTAACTTGACTTAGTCCTATTTATTTCGGCTCTATTGCCAGTTCGAACAACCTTTTGGATGTAATATATATGCCAGCACTCCCGATGGGAATTTTATGTTAATGTCTTTCTGAATCGAAGATTGTGCTGCAGATTCCTTCATCTTCTTCTCGTGCCGAGCTTTTCCTGAATCCTTCGACTAACGATGAATCTGACCTTGTTCGCCGCTTACGTGACCAAGTGTCTCGTTTAAATAAAGACATTGCTTCTCTTCGGGCCATGGCAGCGTTGGTGAAGAAAAAGGGGGAAATAGCAACTGCTATCGAGCAATATGCTCTCGATGGTCTTCATGTTGCCACCGAAAGTTTGGGCTGTGAGTGTTTTCCCCATCTCCTGACTCCTGGCGTAGCTCGGATGTTCTTTTTAACTGATATTCATTGCCTTCCAGTTGTATCTTCAGATAAATCCGAGGAAGACAGGAAGATTCATGAGAAGGTCGAGGCAATGACTGATGCTGCTCACCCAAAGCACGATCTATGGCTGCATCGTCCGAAGGCCGTTGTCATGGCGAAGTTTGAGTATCGGGTGGAGAAGGCACATTACTACTTCGATAAGTTCCACGCCCATCTCAAGATGGTCTGGAGTACTTTGTTTCCTCTGGATCAGGCACCTGAAACCTTGTCTGCCCTGTTCACCCGATTCAAGTCGCCCGGAAGGATTCGACAGTTGGTGCGGAAAGAGCTTCTAGCTGGTGCTGAACTTGCCTTTGCTTCAGTATTGGCATGGCATCCATCCTTATACTTGAGGGCCGTAGCAAACACTGAGAGGAGTTTAGGCGATGATTATGATATTGCTAGAGGCCCTGCATATACCATTATCTCTCGGATGGAGTCGTGCCTTGAGAGGGAGACGAGGGGTCAAGGGAACCAGGGAGCCCAGTCATGATTGTAACAACCTTGTTCCTGCATAAGATTGCTTTGTACAAATTTACCGCGTGCGCTACACGCTATACTAGTTTGATTGATAATTTATTGTCGAGGGCGGCTGAGTGATCAGTTCAACCTGCTCTCTCGACGACTTCGTTGAATTTTGCAATGTTATTGCGAAGTCGATATGTAAGTTTTTGTAAGAGCGAGACCCATCGACTTAGTCGAGGGAATTAGACGCTTGGCTTCGTCACGCGGTGCACCGGTTTGAGCCTTATTTTGAGATAATGTAACCATCGACTGCAGCGCTCGCGTGTTTTTCGAGGCTTGGATTGGTTGTTTTGGTGTGTCATTAATCTTAGCTCTCGTTGAGAGTATTTAATCAATGACATTGTGTAAGCGTATCCTTCAGGCCAGCGCTCCCGATGGGAGTAAGAGCCGATGGTTTTAGGGCCCCAGACGATATATTCGGGTGGTAGGGCCTGAATTAAGAAAAAAGATAGAAAACCTGATTAGAATTTTATTCATAATGCGAAAAAGCAACCTTAAGGGCTGTCAAGTAAGTAAAAACAATTATATCCTATGTATAGAACCGTCGCAACTGTGCGATGTTCCATGGATTCCCAACGTCTTTTCCTGAAGCTGGGTTTTTTAGCCGATATGCTCCTCATGGTATCACTTCAGTGACGATGTATGGTCCTTCCCATGGGGATTCAAGTTTCATGGGTGTTTCTTGCTTCAGCCGAAGTACCATATCCCCAACATTAAAGCTTCGACTGCATATTCGTCGGCTGTGATAATTCCTCAACGCCTGTTGGTACACCGTTGTTCTTGCCAAGGCAATGTCTCGTGCTTCGTCGAGAAGGTCCACGGCGTCCTGCAGCGCGATGTTGGAAGAAGATTCTGTGTACGCTGTCACCCGAGGAGCTTCGAACCGAACGTCGGCTGGTAGAACTGCTTCGGCTCCATGCACCAAGAAGAACGGGGTGTACTGAGTCGACCTGTTAGGCATAGTGCACAAAATCCATAGCACAGATGGTAGCTCCTCGACCCAGGCTCCAGCCGCGCCCGTAAGGCGTTTCTTGAGGCCATCCCATATTAGACCGTTGATCCTTTCCACCAGCCCGTTGGTCTGTGGGTGGCTTACCGATGCAAACTTCAGTTTGATTCCTCCGTCGTCGCAGAACTTTCGAAACTCTTTGGAGTCGAAGTTAGATCCGTTGTTTGTGACGATACTGTGGGGCATACCAAACCGACAAGTTATTCCTCTGAAAAACTGAACTGCTATTTCGGCCTTTTGGTTTCGAACCGGCACTGCCTCGATCCACTTGCTGAACTTGTCGACTGCGACCAGTAAATACGTGTGCCCTCCAGGCGACGACCTCGGCAGTGGTCCAACTTGGTCGAGTCCCCACTGAGCAAAGGGCCAGGCTAGAGGTATTGTCATTAGATCTGTTGCGGGGGCGTGCGGGTTTGGGGAAAAGCGCTGGCAGGGGTCACATTTCATGACTAGATCTCGACCATCCGATGCTGCTGTTGGCCAGTAAAATCCTGCCCTGAAGGCTTTTGCTACAAGGGCCCTGCTTCCTGCGTGGTGTCCGCAGGTTCCCTCATGTATCTCGCGCAGTAGCGCTTTTCCATCGTCAATGGCGATACACCTTTGGAGGATACCCGAGAAGCTACGCTTGTAAAGTTTGCCATTAACCACAGTGAAGGCCTTTGACCGTCTGACGATCCGCCTTGCTTCCACAGAATCCTCTGGCAACTCCTGCTTCGTCAGGTATGCTAGCAATGGTTTGGTCCATAGTGGCTCAAGGAGGAGGACTTGCTCTGCTGATGGTGGTGGAGGTTCTTCGACAGTTTGCTGCTGGTCCTCCGCTGATTCATTAGTCGATGGTTTTGAAGGTGCCGAAGCTTTCTCCTTTATCGATCGCTGGGCAATGACTTCGTAGAACACTCCGTCTGGGATGGGGGAGCACATGGACCCGATATTCGCCAGAGTGTCGGCTTCTTCATTGCTGGCTCTGCCGATATGTTTGAGTTTGCATCCTTCAAACTTGGCTTCCATATTTTGATACAACTGTCGATAAGCGATCATGTTGTCGCTGACCGCGTCACATAGGTTCATCGACTGTTGCACCGCCAAGTTTGAATCTCCATAGATTTCTAGGCGAGTTGCCCCGCATGCTTTCGCCATCCTCATCCCGTGCAGCAGCGCTTCATACTCTTCTTCATTGTTCGTCGGCAGGGAGAAATTCATACGTAGTATGTACTTCATCTTATCTCCCTGTGGTGATATCAATATCACTCCTGCTCCTGCGCCCGTGCTCCGTTTTGACCCGTCGAAGTACATTGTCCATGATCCCGACATGTCGGGTGCCCCTGGTGTCTACGACTGGATCCAATCTACCACGAAATCTGGGAGGACCTGGGACTTTATCGCCGTCCGATTAACGTAAGTTATGTCGTGTGGCGCTATCTCGATGGCCCATTGGGACACCCGACCTGTGGCTTCTGGGTTAGTCATTATGTTCTTTAATGGCGCTTCACTTACGACGACAATCGGGTGCTCTGTGAAATAATGACGCAGCTTGCGAGCCGATTTCCATACTGCATACGCCAGCTTCTGATGATGAGGGTATCTCTGCTTCGCGGATGTGAGTACTTCACTGAGGTAGTAAACATGCCTCTGAACGCCGTGGACTTTTCCTGCCTCTTCCCGCTCGACGACCAAAACGCTGCTGAAGACTTGTGCTGTTGCAGCTATGTACATAAGCAGCATTTCTTTCTCACGCGGGGTTACAAGGACTGGGGACGTTGACAAGATTTTCTTCAGGTTATCGAAGGACACCTACGCCTCTTTTGTCCACTCAAACTTTTCTGACTTTTTCATCAGGTTATAGAACGGCAAAGCTTTTTCTCCCAGCTTGGCGATGAATCTACTGAGCGCTGCTAGACGTCCTGCCAACTGCTGCACTTGGTGCAGATTCTTTGGCGGCTCCATGTCGAGAATAGCTTTAATCTTCAAAGGGTTGGCTTCAATCCCCCTAGCTGAAATGAAGTACCCGAGTACTTGTCCCCCTGGCACTCCGAAGAAGCATTTTTTGGGATTCAGCTTGATTTTATACTTGTCTAAGTTATCGAAAGTTTCCCGCAAGTCATCGATGAGTGTGGCGGCGTGCTTCGTCTTCACCACAATGTCGTCGATGTAAACTTCGATGTTTCTCCCAATCGGCTCTCCAAGGCAAGCCTGCATGCAACGTTGATAAGTTGCTCCTGCATTTTTCAACCCGAAGGTCATGACGTTGTAACAGAAAACGCCGTGTGGGGTGATGAACGCGGTCAGCTCCTGGTCTTCTTTCTTCAGCTTGATTTGATTATACCCGGAGTATGCATCAAGGAAGGAGAGGCGACCGCATCCAGCCGTGGAGTCGACTATCTGATCGATGCGAGGCAGCGGGAAGTGGTCCTTTGGACAGTGTTTATTAAGGCTGGTGTAGTCGATACACATGCGTAGAGCGGTGGTGTCCTTCTTGGGTACCATGACAGGATTGGCGACCCACTCGGCTTCCTTGAGCTCCCGAATGAATCCTGCTTTATTGAGTCGACTGATTTCTTCGCCAATTGCTCTCCTCTTTGGTTCGGAAAATTGGCGCATTGACTGCTGCACCGGTTTGGCTGTCGGATCAACATTAAGGACGTGCTCAGCGAGTTCCCTGGGGATACCTGGCATATCGGATGGTTCCCATGCAAATATCTCCCAGCGCTCACGGAAGAACTCGATGAGCGCGCCTTCCTATGCGTCAATAAGGTCAGTCGACGTATTGACCGTTTTCTTCGGGTCAGTGGGATGCACCTGCAGCTTCTCGGTTTCCTTTGCAACATCAAACTCGTCGGATCTCACGTTTCGATTGTCGACTAGTGGTTGCGTGTGGTCTGTAACGGTGTCAATTGCGTTGAGTTCTTCCTTGGCTCCGAACTTTGAGGCGATCTTCTGGAAATCACGGTCGCAGTTGTCTGATCGAGCGAAGCTTCCATGGATGCTTATTGGGGTCCCGTTGTTACCTGGCATCTTCAGCTTCAAGTACGCATAGTGAGGCACGGCCATGAATTTGGCAAACGCGGGCCTGCCAAGGATGGCGTGATACTGAGACTCCCAGTCGACTACTTCGAACTCAATCTTTTCTTTCCTGAAATTGCTGGGCGTGCTGAAGACCACATCCAATGATGTTTTCCCAAGAGAATAAGCGGGTCGAGTCGGTATAATGCCGTGGAATCCTGTGTCGGATTCTCTTAGCATATCGACTGTTAAACCCATTGCTCTCATGGTGCTGGCGAACAATAGGTTCAGGCCACTTCCTCCATCCATGAATACTTTGCTCATATTGTATCCTCCAATCTGTGCTTCAAGGACAAGAGCTGCATGGCCAGGCCTCGGGACAGCTTTCGGGTGATCCTCCCTGCTGAAGGAAATACTCTGATCTGACCAGTCGATAAAGTCGGGTGTATCAACCATGGCAACTTCCGCATATTTTACTTCCCGGGAGAACTTCTTGACCTCCCTCTTTGAAAAGCTGGTCTTATGGATCATGTTGACTTGCCCGCATGGTTCCGGAAACACCTCAGTCGATGTACGCTCGTCTTCTCCGTATGGCTCTGGTACGTACGGCTGTGGTGCATAACTGTAGGATCTTTCCCTTCTCTCCATTGTATGAACTCTTGATATGGCCTCGGCTCTGAGGTCATCGCAGAACTGCCGAATCTCCAGAAAATGTCGACAGTTCCTTAGCAGGTGACTGGACTTCTCTCGACCATCCTTCGGATCGATGTAAGAGTGGAGGTAACATGGTGCCTCGAGCTGCTCTGTAGCCGATAGATACGGCGAGCGGGTGCGTCCCTTGATTGATAACGTGTCGTGGTATCCTTGCTCGACCTGCCGAAGGTGAGGTGCTGTTCGTCCATCCTCCTCGCGGTGCGAGTCCCTTCGTCTTTTCCTTCGCCCTGCTGCAACGTCGAAACTTCCTTGGTGGCTCTCTTGTATGCTCCTGGGTGGAATCCTTAGGGTTGCCACTGGGGGAACGCTTTCCGGGGCCGCGGCCTTCAGACCGGATGCGTTGGTCCTAGGGAGGCGAAGGAAACCTCCAGAGTCGATGATGAAGTGAACACCACCAAAAGTAGCATCCATATCGCCAGTCGATCCTGTAGGGATCAAGTGAGGCGCTTCGTGGTGCGGCACGAATTCGAAGGACCCGCAGCGGATTGAATCCCTTGGTTCCGTTGGCGTTGGCGACTCGAGTACAAACGCCGCGGACGTGACTGGTACTGTCGATGACTTGCCTGGTGCCGACAGGCTTCCCACAGACGGCGCCAATTGTCGAGGGTACTCCTCGGCAATGCCCTCCGATTGGGGCTTAGGGTTGATGGAATCCTGCAAGCTGACTTGAGACATCGGTTCACAGACAAGCGGGGAGAGCGATTTACCCAGGTTCGGGGCCCTCGATGAGGTAAAACCCTTACGTCCTGCCTGTTTGTTCTTGATTATGAAGATAATGGGTTACAATGGGGTGCCGAATAGTTCGGCTAAGATCTCGTCGAGAGAATAAGTGCTGCGGCGACCTAGCTCTAGACTTTTTGGTGGCTAAGGCTGCTAAGATTGATTGTCCCTCGGCAGTCCCTCTCCTGGCCTTTATATAGGAGGCCAGGTCTCAAGAGATCTAACCGAGTACGACTAGGTTTACAACAATTTTGAATCTAATCTTTCCTTGTTCGGCTGCCTCCTTGTCTTGCCCGCCAAGGATTCCTCTAGTGCGCCGCCCAGGTGGCCCATCTTGCCTCCAGGTGTCTTCATGGGCCTCCAATTAGTCAATACAGGATAGGGCAATGTCGGTTACCCGAAGGGTAATGCCCACATCACTTGTCTTAGGAGATTGAATCTCCGTTCCTTCTCATTCAAATGATATTCTAATTCCTCAATGGACTCATCCTTTTCCTTGAGTGAGTCCATCAAGAAATCAAACTTGACAAGAGCTTCACCATGAAGGGTGCATCTAACATCATAGAGTTCCTTAGCACAATTAATTCTTCTTGATTTTCGTTTTCATCATCAAAAACACTAGATAGGGAAGGTGGAGGTTCCATTACCTTGGTTTCCCTTGCCATAAGACAAGACCCAACGATTGTAGAGGAGGGAGAGTCATCGGAGTCATCATCTTGAGTTGTTCTTGCCATGAAGGAAGAGCCAACATCATTCTCCGTGGAGTAATCCTTGGAGTAGTCATATGTGAAGAGTGACCCCGGCTTAGAGAAAGCCAAACCGGCCACCCCGGCCTCCTTCTCCTCATCTTCCTCTTCATCATCGGACAAGTACTCGGTCCCAACAAAAGCTCTTCCCTTGTTCTTCCTGTATCAATCGTTGATTGGGTTTGGCTTCAATCTTGGTTTGACCCCTTTGATGAACTTTGGCTTGTCTACCCTTTTCTCATAAGGGCACTCATTTGCGAAGTGGCTATCTTCATCACAATTGTAGCAAGTTCTCTTCTTTTTCTTCTTGTCATTGAGGAGCATTGGGAACTTTGCCTTGTACTTCTTGGCAAAGAAAGCAAAGTCGGTAGCAATGTCACTAGTTGAAGTCATCTCTTCATCTTCTTCAATTTCATAGTCTTCTTTGCTTCCATGATTGTCCCTAGCTTTGAGAGCAAGGTTGTGTGGCGCTTCATGGTTGTGTGAGGCTTCATCAACACGGTTCATAGCCATGAGCCTCTTTCCCGCTTTGGCCATGTTTTCATTGGCGGCCACATAGGAGACTAGATCATCGGAGTTGAGATCGGCACTCTTGGTCATGATTTGCAAGTTGAGTGCAAGGTTGGTGTCTTCTTGATTGACGACAATCATAGCAATGACCTTGGACTTTATGAATGCTTCATTCATCTCGAAGCCGTCATTGTACTTCTCAACTCCAAGTCCCTTGACCCTTACTCTAAGAGCGCCTAGCCTTGCATAAGCATCGGCCACAGATTCTCATTCTCGAATCATGAACTGATGGGCCTCTTGCTTTGCGGTCTCATAAAGAGCTGATTGGATCAAATCGGTTCCCTCTTGGAGTACTATGATTCGATCCCACAACTCTTTAGCGGAGTCTATGTCATTGACTTGATCAAGGAGCTTGCGGTTGATGCCACTCCTAATCTTGTCACGTGCGGAGGCATTGAGTTGACGGTTGTAGAATTCGGTGGAGGTCAACCGAATGGGATCTTGTGGCTCCCGGTATCCATGAACAATGATCTCCCATAACTCCACACTGCAGCTGCGAATATGAGATTCCATAGAAGATTTCCAAAAAGGAAAGTGAGTTCCATCAAAATGGGGAACATTCCCACTATGGTTTATATGAGGCATGGCTGAAGTGTTTTTGGGATAGTCATGGTTGAATGTATGAAAGCTCCCTAGGGAGGCCGAAGTCGTACTAGGAGGCCCACTAGTCAAGTTCTTAAACATGGCAGACATCTCTACCATTTGGCTTTGTAGTTCATCCTCCTTTTTCTTCTTCTCGGCATCATATGCCAAGAATCTAGATTTCATCTCTTTAACCGAAAGGTTAGAGTCTTCATCTAGACCCTCGAATAGTTTATCCATCTCACTCTTAAGGTGGTGAAGCCCTTAATAAGAGTCCAGGCTCTGATACCAATTGAAAGTATAGAGATGGTAAACCTAGAGGGGGGTGAATAGGTTTCTACAGATTTTAATTCTTTCTTTGCAATATTAGGCTTTGCGGAATATAAAGGTGAGCCTAATGCAAACTAGGTGAAGCAACCTATATGAGGATACAACTAACTCGAGCACGAAGGCTCTCACAGGCAGTTAAATCACAAGTAAGGAGTTCGGTTAGAGATAACCGATAGCACGCGGAGACGAGGATGTATTCCCGTGTTCCCTTCCTTTGCAAGAAGGTACGTCACGTTTGGAGGGGTGGAGGTCCCACGAAGGATTCCCCACGCCACGAAGGCTCACCCTATTCTCCGGAGCCTATCCCACGAAGGAATAGCTCACTCACTTGTGGTAGACTTTGAGGTAGCCTCCAAACCTTCACAATCTTGCCTGGAGTAAATCCACAGCCCGGATGCTTCCGGAATCCTCTTGCCCACCTAGGGTTTCCAAGGAACCCTAGGAAGCAAGCTTCTCGATGAATACAAGGAGGAATGAGATTTGGCTTGGTAGAACAGTAGATCGGGTCCTCCTCTAACGTTTCCCCGGAGGGATTTGAGTATGGGTGGAGGAGGAGGGAGATCTGAGGCTTTTGGTATTTCTAGCAATGGAGCATGAGAGAGAGAGCTCAAGAGCAGCTTGTAGTGTAGTGCCTAACTGTTCAGAGGTAGGAGAAGGGCTATTTATAGTGTTCTTCGAAATATGGCCGTTGGTCCCTTGCCACCTCAACTTTTCTCACGACAAACCCGGTCAACCGGACCACAGACCGGATTGTCCGGTGCAGAGGCCGGTCGGACCGGACCAGGGACCGGACCCGCCGGTCCAAACCGGTCGGCAGGCCGGACCCCGACCGGGGTCACTTTGTGACGTCCAGGAGCTCCTCCGGTTGGCGCCCGGTCGACCGGATGGCACGCCGGGCCCGCCGGTCTGTAGGCCGGCTGACCGGGCAGCAGACCGGATCAGTTAGGCGCACGTTTGGCGCCCGGTTGGCGCCCGGTTGGAGCCTTGTTGACCGGACTGCACGCCGGACTGGCCAGTTGAGAGGCCGGCTGACCGGGCGGCAAACCGGATTTCTGCTGTAGACCCCTTTTCGATTGTTGTTGAAGTGGGGGGTCTCCTTTAGCCTTCTTGTTCCTTTGATACACCATTTATGCCTCTTTGCCTAATACCTGAGATTATCCTTATAAATGTATTAGGCCAAATACTCTAGCACGGTGTCATTGTTACCAAAATAGTGGATAAGGGTAAAATACCCTTACAGAAACAATCTTGGCATCTTGCTTTATGGAGATTGGTGCATTTTATGCAGAGCAATACAAAAACATAGAGATGACAAGGGATTTCTTCTGGGAAATGTTATCTTGAGAAACCCATTTACGCAATTCATTCGATACCCATAAATCACATATCTACACCTTACACAAAAAGGAAAAAAAATCTAGGAACGTCATGTACTTGTGTGAATAATTTTATGCATACTGCAGATCCTATCCTAAAAATGCTTCTCCCTCCTTTCCAGTTATTAAGCCACCCTCGCTATTTGTGTTTTATCTTTGACAAAAGAATTAATTTATGCATATAAAATTGGTATCATTATAAGTATTTTTCAATACGATTCTAACAATAACACTTATGTATTATGTAATCGAGATGTTTTTGTCCAATTTGTTCGGCCAAACTTCACCTTGAAATAGGCATACGCCTTATTCAGAGAAACAGAGGTAGTGGACACATTTGATGCGAGTTGAGCTGATTGATGCCAAGTTATTAATTGTTGAATGAAGGAATCTTATTGGCATAATTTTACAAAAGTACCAATGAATGAGCAATAAAACTATTCAAGGATAAATCCCTCATGATACTATGTATACTCTAGAATAATCAGATAATTATTATTTATATTGGCCTACACCTGAAATAGACAACAATGCACTCTAGAAACCTCTAACAACTTTATTGCTCTCTGCCATAATATATATGAAAACCAAAATTAATAGAAATATATACATATATTTGCACTTTATCTAAGTGGCACAACTAATCTATGACAACATGCTATTGTTTTATTTAGTTTTTACCATGTAGAATAATTATGTTCAGCCATAGATTACTACAATGATGTGTCTCCAAAATGAATCATATGACGTCCTCTTTCTAGAGCCCAGCGCCAGGACATCTCGCTCCCGAGATCGGGGGAGACGGGGCGGGCGGGCGGCGGAGCGTTGAGCTTGGGGAAAAAGTCAGAGACAAAAGGGGAGAGAGAAGAAGGCGGTGGCTAGGCTTGTTGGTTCATTCATTCATGTGACGGGGTAGGGTTACCTACGTGGACGCGAAGGAGGTGTGCCACGTCAGATCGTGGTTTGCGGGGATAGGGAGTTGCCACGGGCAGAACTTCCGCTCGGAGGATATCCGGTGCACCGGTGCACGTGTCTTCGGGTTTTTACCCAATCTCGGGTTCCGAAAAATGTTGACCGGTCAGTTAACCTAGAGAGAATGAATTGAACCGTTTTTCCCACCTAGATCTCGCAATGGCTGACCGTGAGGGCAGCTAGGGTTTTCTTTCCTCCGACCATGAGGGCAGGAGTACTCTGTTGTTGAATATGAACAAATTCCAAGATTTTGTCAGGAATTCCATTGCTTTGGTAATAAATGCGGTACTGGAGAACATGAGGAGGCCAGCTGACTTTGAAACTTGGCACAGCCGGTTTGTCAATGGTAACCGATGAGGTTTTAGAGGTGGACGACGACACGATTTTGTTTTGCGTCGTGGGCATACATGGCTAATCGTGGTTAGCATCTGAGCTGGACATAAAATGCACTCCGATACACTTCTCGACTTCTCGTGATGATGATTTGGTGAAAAACACTGCCTCAAACCCAGTAAAAACATTATTGAACATTGACATGCAAGATGGTGATGGCGCGATCAATGAAGCTAAGAGGACCTTGGATATGGGAGGTGCAGACACCCTTCTAGCAAATCCTCCTGACGCATCGGGTCATACGGGTGACCCAAATGACATGGAAGAAGATGTAATACCATCAACAAAAGGTCCTCGTAGGGAACCTAAGAAAGATAGAAAGAAGATGCCAAAGAAGGATGGTACTAACTCAAATAATTCCTGAGGATTAGCGGGCTCCCTGGAGGGGTCTGCCCGGTCGCAATAAAAATCATAGTTTGGAACTTCTGGGGCTACGTAAACCCTCAACAGTTCGTGCGCTTCTAGGTGTTATGGGGAGGTGAGATCCAATGTGTTACTTATGTCTGAAACACACACAACTGAACAAAGCAAGGGCATAAAAATTGAGTGGATTTTGATGTTGTGGCGGTAGCTGAAAGTGATGCAAAAGTGGTGGTTTACTGATGCTCTAGAATCATGAGCTTAAGGTAACATCAAGTGAGGTTCATAATAATTTCATCGACATCCGCTTTGATGAACTTGGTGAGGAGGGATGGTGCTTTATGTGCTTCTGTGGATAACTAAGTGGGGATCAAAAACACATGTCTATGATTATGTTAGGGATCTTAACCAGATGAATGATCTTTTCGTGGATGCTAGTGGGAGATTCCAACGAAATTCTGTGTTGTCATGAGAAGGAAGGGGAATTTGTGTCCACAGTGTTGTATGCAAGCGTTTAGGGACTGACTGCATACATACGAGCTTGATGACATGGGTACAATGTACAGAAATTTACCTGGAGGAGGGGTCTTATGAGAGGACGTATAGACCATGTCTTTGGGAATGCAGGCTGGTCTTCCTAGCTAGTTTCCCCTTCATGGTGTAGCCAATGAGGATTCCAATAAATTTGATCATCTCCCCATCTTAATTGACAAGGAGCTATAGAGTGGGCTCAATCTGCATAAGCCCGGTGTGGCTTGTGAGAAGTCGGTCAAAACAATTATTCAAACAGAATGGGAGTGCGCGAAACTATCATCTTCTCACGAGTTTGCGGAAAAAACAGCTTGTGCAGGCTCAGCTCTACATGAGTGGGACCATGAGGTTTTAAAAGGGTCAATACATCACCTTCGTGAGTTACAAATGAATTTGAATGATGTCATGTGTGGTCAGTTATTTGATGAGGTAGTGGATAAACAAAAAGAAATTCAGATAAAAATCGTTGAGGTAAGGGAGGGTCTTTCCCATGCACATTGGTAGGCTTTGATTTAGCTGTCTATGTTAGAGTTTGGTGTCCTGTCAGAGTTCTGGAGCGCATCACTGTCGCTTTTGAGCTGAACGCAACGGCTTGCAGCGGGGCCCTTCACGGTTACATCGGCAAAGTGGGAGCGGTGCCCGCTTCTTCATCAATAAGCTTGAGTGGTTATCTCGATGGGTTCAGTGATGACGATCAAGAATCGAGATCCCCTCTTCGTGCTCGTCATGGAGGCGGGGATGAAAGGAGATTCGATGCAACGGCTGGTGGTCAAATCTGGACCAGTGTAGCGGTGAAGTTTCTCTCAGGAGTGTATCCATGGTAGTACTGCTTTCGCTCCATGTTCGATGGCCGAAGGGCGACCACTGCCATCTTAGTCGGTGGCTGCGGATTCTTCCGGACAATGACAGAAGGCGCTGATCAACCTCCACGATGACATGCCAAAAAGGAGGCATCTATGTTATAGTATAGTGGGCTCCCGTTACTACGCCCCAAGTGGTTTCATTCCTGCCAATGAGGTGGTTGACTGTGTTGCGGAGCTCCTTGCGGTGGAGATGGAGCTGGACTCAGTGACTTTTCCATGTTTAGATATGGGATCCTTTGTGCAAAAAGTGAGAACCTTGTATTTTCTTATTTTTTTTGCTGGTCTCAATGCAATTTGTGACTCGACGGCACGGACATTGCAATATAAGCTTCTTGGTCCTTCTGGACAACCTCCTCTTTTTAAAAAATCTAGTACTTTCTTTGGTTTAAAATAATTTCCCAAAAATAGGTGCATCTATTCAGTAGTTAATTCAAAATAAAAACCGTGAACCCTAAATTGTGCGTTTCATATATTGTTTTGAAAACTACACAAGTTTCAACCAAACTTCGTAAGTAAATTTTGACTCAGATGTCAACTTATTCTACACACATTTTCTCTTGGAAAAGAAAATCAAAGATGAAAAAGGAATTCTCGCTTCATCCCCATCTTTCTCATGAGGCTTGCTCCAGTACAACCCCCTCCCCAAACTCATTTCCCCTCCTAACTAACCCACAGAGGCCCATATCCAACCCAGCCCTGTATACCCGGTATACACGCAGCGATCTCCAATTCTCCACCCTCGTCCCGCTCGCGAGTCCTGGACGGATCGTGATCCCCACACGAATTCCGCGAGCTGGTACGAAGACATCACGGTGAGGCTGCCGAAGCTGACGTCCAACCACTAGTGATGCAGGCCGCGTCCTCCTCCCAGAGGCTCAGCCCTGAATCAGCGTCGTGGGCAGTATCGTCAAGTAACCGGCAGCCGCGGCCTGCTAGTTAGCTAGAGACGCGTCGCCGCCCGTGTGTTCTAACGATTCACGTCTCAAGCCGGCTTACGATCAATCCGATTGATCAAGGTTGGGCGTCTGCCGAAGGCCGAAGTTAAAATCCGTCGGACCTAAAATTTGTCGCGAGTACACCTACCCTGTAATTTCTTTACCTAGACCAGCTAGCGCCATGTCCATCTGTATTGCATGCGCCCAAGCAGCAAAACCATGAGGGCGAGCAGGATGATTATATGCACGCCAAAGCCTCAGAGCATAAATGAAAGCACTCCGAGCTCCTCCGTGACGCCCAGCACAAAGCTCACGAAGTCCAAGTTGGAGCTCCTCCGTGACGCCCAGCACAAAGCTCACGAAGTCCAAGTTGATCATGGCGATGCGGACGGCAGGACACTTGGAATCATGATTGTTACTTGTTGGGGAATAACAAGTACTGCTTGGCCTGCGTAACATGGACTGTTCGTACCATCCTGTTCGTACAAAGGTTAATTGGCCGGTTTTAATATGTATCTTATTTACTGTAGTGCATAATAGTGCTAGGATAGTGTCGTATCTGCAAGTTACCTCCCTCCCCGTAACCCCTCCCGGGCTGCTCGCGCGGCGGTGGCGCCGGAGGGCCCCAAGACCGGCGAGTAGAGCGTGTCCTCTGGAACCTCCCTGGCCACTGCCACCACCGGCGTAGGCGGTGGTGGCGGTGCCCAGCTGCCAAACGGCAGAGGGCGAGGAGGCGCAGCAAGGCGGAGCCCTTCCGCGCTAGGGCGATTCTTCATGGGCTGCGTGGTGGTGGTTCGTCCGGCGGCGGATGCGGGGACCCGGCGGTGCGGCAGCCAGGCCTACCGGCACGAGGCGGTGCGGTGTTGCCGGCGGCCGATCGTGCGGGCCCGATCTGGGTAGCTAAGGGCTGATCTGGGCTGCGCGGGGCCGATCTGGGTAGCGTGGGCTGTGGCCTGATGCACGGCATCTCGCCAGGTCGGCGTTGGATGACGGATGGCGGCGTGGGGGCCTGTTCGTCTACTTCTTTGAATAAAGGTGGCTGTCCTAGGGTTCTTTTGTGCGAAGATGGAGATCTTTCTGAGGCTGGTTTCTCTCGATCTGGCCGGAATGTCGAGTTCCGGAATGCTCCATCGGCGAATGTACCAGTGCAACGATGCCTGCAGTTTGCTAGATGTGAGGTATTCGGTTGTGCGCACCCATGCTTTTATTCCGACCGTTCAGTTCTAGAGGGAGCGGCGCGAAACTCTTTTCTGTGTTGCCACCAGATGACATTTTGGTCCACGGTGAAGTCAGAGACGGAGAATATCATGATGGCCGGATTGGAGGAATAGCAATGGAGGTTCTAGTTTGTGCACTGTTGAGGGGCTTGCTTGGTGTTCCAGGCTTCGCAACAACAGTGAAGTTCAGCGTCTTACATTTCAGGATGAAAATCCAAAGTCTGACTTTAATTGGTTGTGCCTGGCAATTACCTTGTTGAAGGCATTGTCTTGAGAGTGGGGACTATCTTCAGGGTAAAAACCTAAGATCTATATGTTCAACCACAACCAGTGTGTTTTTTGTCAACATGATGAGATAATTAAACACTTGTTCTTTCAATGTCACTTTGCCAGATCTATATGGTCATGCTTCCAAGTAGCTTCTGATCTGTATCCCTTGACTAGTGTGGCCAACATCTTCGGTAACTGGCTTCACGAGATCGATCAATGATTCAGAACGTTTATTAGGGTGGGGACGCTTGCCATTTTATGGTCGCTATGGCTATGTAGAAATGATAAAGTTTTTAATGATTAGAATTGTTCTCTCTTGCAGGTTATCTACAGATGTATCGCTACTCTCCGTTCGTGGTCTGCGCTGCAGAAGGTGGAGAACTGCGACTTGTTTACGGAAGTCTGTACACGGTTGGAGGACACGACGAAGGATACTTTTTCCCTACATAGGCAGCATAATCTACGGATTGGGCCTCCGCCTTCACCTTAGACGTTTTACATTTTCTCATGTCTGATATGTAATTTGCCTTTTTTAGTACTCCATAATATTGAGACTCTGTAAACGGTTGTGTGCATCTTAGCTATGCAGGTCGGGTGTAATTGCTTTTTATAAGTAATAAAGCACCCATTATAAAAAAAACTTAAGATCTTTGATCGGGCAACGACGGTGCTTGTGCACTGTTTCCTTTTTGGAGGCGTCGTTTTGGAGAGCCTGGAGTTCAGGTGTTATCTTGGTGGTGGTTTTATTGTTGCTGCTAGGACTGGAACACCGTAGCGGGACTTTCATTTTGTTTAGTTATTTTTCTTTTATTTGGCTGTGTGCATCCGTACTGCCGTTTCGGTATTGCGTTGTTGCAGAGGCTGGGTGTTTTTGAATTTCTCAATATTAATAAATTCCCTTTATCAAAAAAATTGACCGGTTTTAATATGGCTTCAGGCATTGTGGTCGTTCTAGAGGTGGAGAGGAGTGTGCGACATGAGCAAGAATACCAGAGTTTCAGCTGGACCGGTCCATCTCGATCTCTTTACATTACTGAAATCTGAAAGATCCTGGGGCTTAGTGGCTAGCACACGAGTTGTGCCAGGGTTTAAGACTTGCTACTCTCTTAACCAAAAAACAACGGCGTTCCTCTCCCATTGGTGTAGTGTTTTTACATTGTTGTCCCTCTAGCATATCGGTCCATCTGA
This sequence comes from Lolium perenne, assembly GCF_019359855.2. Lineage (NCBI taxonomy): Eukaryota > Viridiplantae > Streptophyta > Magnoliopsida > Poales > Poaceae > Lolium > Lolium perenne. The sequence continues at coordinate 295,310,165 of NC_067250.2, read as the reverse complement.
ATATTCTGAATATTCATTGTGTTGAGATACATATCTTGTGCAGTTATGTGTAGTGATACATATCTTTTGTATTTATGTTGTGCCTGTCTCCTTCCTTATATAGTCGAGGACGTGGCCTATATATGTAACGGCATATGCACCCAATCAATTCATTATGAGTTGCAATCCCTTTCTACATGGTATCAGACCTTCCTCGATCCTAGCTGGCTGCCGCCCCCTCCCCCTTTCCAAGCCGCCGCCGGCCCCCTCTCCAACCCCTGCGTCGCGCCGCCCCTCTCCAAGCAGCGCCACCATGTCCTCCAACTCCAACACCACCAACCCCTTCGCCCCCCTCCCCCACCTCCGACCTCTCCGTCCCCAACACCGCCCACCTCCGCGCCGTGCCCATCACCGACCGCATCCCCGTCAAACTCTCCCTCACTGAGCCTAACTACCTCGCCTGGAAAACCTACTACTACCTCCTCTTCCGCGAGTACAACCTGCGGGATCATGTTGATGGCACCGCCGACCTGCTCTCCCGCGACACCGACTAGATGGCGATCGACGCCACCATCATCCGCTGGCTCTTCCTCACCGTCTCGCCGGACATCTTCAAGACCGTCGTTCGCGAGGGCGATGACGCTCGCACGGTGTGGCTGAAGATCAACGGCCTCTTCACTAACAACAAACTTCAACGTGTTGTTTTCTTGCAGTAGGAATTCTTCGGCACGCCCCAGGGCGATCAGCCCCTCGACGCCTATTGTCTGCGTCTCAAGGCCATCTCCAACGAGCTGCAGGACCTCGGGTTCCGCATCAGCGACGAGCTCCTCCTCTCCACTCTCACCGCCGGCCTCAAGGAGGACATCGGTAACACCGCCTCCAACCTCACCCTCATGACCAACCCCACCTTCGAGCGGGCGGTCGACTACCTCAAGCTTAAGGAACGTCGGCTGAAGGGAGTCGCGCCCGCGCCGTCCACTCCGCGCTTGCCGCGGGGATCGCCCCGGCCCCGGCGCCCGTTCACCCGTAGGGAGGAGGTGGCAGTGGCCGCAACCGCCGTCGTGGCCGCGGAGGCGGTCGCACCAACGGCGGCAACAGAGGAGGTGGTCCGCGCCCCGGCTACCCGCAGCCCTCGCCGCCATGGAGCGGGGGTCATAACCCCTGGACGGGGGTCGTGCACGCCTACACCATGTCGGTCCCTCGCCCCCGGCATCCTTGGTCCGCGCCCGCACCATGCCTTCTTTGCCTCCCCACAGCCAGCCCCGAGCGGGCCGCCCTACGCCCCCGCCTAGGGCGGCCTGCCGCCCTACGCCTCCCCTCAGGCTCGCCGGCACCGTGGGTCCTGCTCTCTACACCGCACTTCAGCACGCCCCCCCGCCGGGCGCCTACAACGGTGGCGGTGACTGGTTCATGGACACCGGTGCCTCCACCCACATGGCTGCTCACATGGGTAACCTCTCTACTTCATCTCCGACTTCCACACATTCTCGCATCATCGTCGGTAACGGTCCTGGTCTCCCTATCTTTCACATTGGTTCCACAAACTTTCCTTCTACCTCTAAACCTTTGTCTCTCAATAATGTTCTAGTTTCCCCCCATCTAATTCAGAATTTAATCTCCGTTAAAACTCTTTCCCGTGACAATTCTGTAACTGTGGAATTTGACGAGTTTGGTTTTTCTGTAAAGGCCGCCCGTACCCGGATGGTTCTGCACCGCTGTGAGAGTCCCGGCGACATGTACCCTGTCCAGCCGTCGCCTTCATCGCACGCTACACCCAGGGCCCTCTCCGCCAGCGTCGACCTCTGGCATGCCCATCTCGGACACCCTAGCTCCGCCTCGCTCCGCCAAATAATGAGGGTTTTTCCTTCTCTTGTAATAAAACGGCTGCTCATTCTTGTGATGCATGTCGTGTGGGCAAACATGTTAGGCTCCCCTTTACTAGTACTTCCACACTTGCGTCTTTTCCGTTTCAGCTTATTCACAATGATGTATCTCCGATTCCTAGTAATACTGGTCTTATTTACTATCTTGTGATTTTAGATGATTTTTCTCACTTTGTGTGGACTTTTCCCCTCCGTAGGAAATCAGATGTCGCCTCTACCCTCACCGCTTTCTACGCCTATGTCTCTACCCAGTTCGGTCGCCCCATTCACGCTCTTCAAACCGACAACGGCAAGGAATTTGACAACGCCACCATTCGCGCCCTCCTTTCCTCCCACGACACCATCTTCCGCCTTAATTGCCCCTACACCTCCCAACAAAATGGTAGAGCCGAGCGCATTCTTCGCACCATCAACAAAAATGTTCGCACCCTCCTATTTCACGCCCACATCCCACCCTCCTTCTAGCCGGACGCCCTAGCCACCGCCACCCTCCTCATTAACCTACGCCCGTGCCGCGGCCGCTGGAACGACACACCACGCCATCTCCTCTTCGGTTCCCCACCATCCTATGACGGTCTTCGCATCTTCGGTTGTCGCTGTTATCCTAGCACCACCGCCACCGCCCCTCACAAGCTTGCCCCTCGTTCCATCCCGTGTGTCTTCCTCGGTTACCCGGCAAACACAGAAGGCTACCGCTGCTATGATCCGGTCTTCCACCGCGTCATCACATCACGACATGTGTACTTTGATGAGCATTGTTTCCCATTTGCACATGACCAGGTGACGCCCTCTTCCTCCGCCGCGGCTGATGTCACGCGGCGCCGCCCCGGCCCTGGCCGCGCCCCCGGCACCGGCAGCGCCTCCTGCGGCGCCCTCGAGTTCCACCTTGGGCGCCCCTCCGTCGCCTCCCATGGCGCCCTCGAGCTCGGCCTCCGGCGCTGCTGCACCAGTGGCGCCCTCGAGTTCCACCTCGGGCGCCCCTCTGTCGCCTCCCATGGCGTCCTCGAGCCCTGCCTCGGGCCTCACCACACCATCTCCGACACCGACCGCCTCGCCCTCGAGCTCTGCCTCGGGCGCCACCGCGTCGGCCGCCTCGCCCTCGAGCCTTGCCTCGGGCAACCCTGCGTCGGCCACATCGTCCTCAAGCTCTGCCTCTACGGCCGTGCCGCCACCGCCTCCGCCCCCCGTTGCGGGGCCCATTACCCGCGCAAGTGCGGGTATCTCTTGTCCGAGCACCCGGTACCCCAGATGAGTATGCATGCCCCACGTCGACTTCCACGCCGTCCTCGCTGCCCGGCTCCACCCGGGCGGCGCTCCGTGACCCTCACTGGTTCACCGCCATGCAGGAGGAATTCGATGCTCTGAAGCGCAACGAGACTTGGCAGCTTGTTCCGCGCCCCCCCCCCCACGCCAACGTCATCACCGGCAAGTGGGTCTTCAACCACAAGTTCGCTCCGGACGGCACTCTTGACCGTCGTAAGGCCCGCTGGGTGGTTCCTGGCTTTCGCCAGCGTGCCGGCGTTGACTTCACCGACACCTTTGCCCTGGTTGTCAAACCCAGGACGATATGCACCATCCTCCAGCTTGCTGTCTCTCGTCGTTGGCCGGTGCATCAGATGGACGTCTCCAACGCCTTCCTCCACGGCCACCTTGAGGAGCAGGTCTTCTGTCAGCAGCCTACCACCTTCGTCGACAGCACCCACCCCAACCACGTGTGCCTGCTCTCGCGCTCATTATATGGGCTCAAGCAGGCGCCCCGTGCTTGGTACCAGCGCATTGCATCGTTTCTTCATCAGCTCGGCTTCCGCTCCACTCGCTCTGATGCATCGCTGTTCGTGTACCACCAGGGATCCACCACCACGTACCTGCTCCTCTACGTCGACGACATCATCTTGACGGCATCCACTGCGGACCTTCTACAACAGCTCACTGATCGTCTCCGCGCTGAGTTCGCCCTGAAGGACTTGGGGCCTCTGCACTACTTCCTCGGCATCGAGGTCGTCCGCCGTGCCGATGGTTTCTTCCTTCATCAGCGCAAGTACGCCCACGAGCTCCTTGACCGCGCCAGTATGCTTAACTGCAAACCCGCGGCCACCCCCGTCGACACAAAGGCCAAGCTCTCCGCCACGGATGGGACACCGGCGTCGGACGCGTCGTCTTACCGCTCCATCGTTGGCGCCTTGCAGTACCTCACTCTGACTCGCCCCGAGCTGCAGTATGTTGTTCAGTAGGTGTGCCTCCGTATGCATGCTCCACGTGACTCCCATTGGATTGCGATGAAGCAGATCCTTCGCTATATCCGCAGCACTCTCGGCCTCGGGCTCTCTCTACACGCCTCCACCACCATGGACATCGTCGCCTATTCGGACGCTGATTGGGTCGGCTGCCCCGACACGCGGCGATCCACGTCTGGTTACTGCGTCTACCTTGGCTCGTCCCTCATATCCTGGTCATCTAAGCGACAGCCAACGGTTTCTCGCTCTAGCGCCGAGGCAGAATACCGAGCTGTGGCTAACGCGGTCGCCGAAGTCTCCTGGCTACGGCAGCTTCTTGGAGAGCTCTCGTGTCCTATCGACAAGGCCACCGTGGTCTACTGCGACAACGTTTCTGCTGTCTACCTGTCCGCCAACCCCGTTCATCACCGCCGCACCAAGCACATCGAGCGAGACATCCACTTTGTTCGCGAACAGGTGGCTCTTGGCCATATCCGTGTGCTCCATGTGCCTACTTCTCAGCAGTTCGCAGACATTATGACCAAGGGACTCCCTACAGCATCCTTTGAGGAGTTTCGGTCCAGTCTTTGCGTCAGCTCTGGCGATGCTTCGACTGCGGGGGTGTTGAGATACATATCTTGATACATATCTTGTGTAGTTATGTGTAGCGATACATATCTTTTGTATTTATGTTGGATCCGCCTCCTTCCTTGTATAGTCGAGGACGTGGCCTATATATGTAACGGCATATGCACCCAATCAATTCATTGTGAGTTGCAATCCCTTTCTACACATTGTTGTCTTTCAAATTGTTGTCCCTCTTGCATATCGATCCATCTGAATATTCATTATTGTCTTCAGAGAACTATATATTCACACATTAATTACACAGCTCCCCTCAAGATTAGGCAAATAAGCAAAAACATCATAAGAACGCATCTTACTACAAAAAATATGAACATCCTTTCAGGTAATCATCTTGGTTTTCATATGTAACGTACATAAACCCCCATATGTAGCTCGGGCTAAATGAAGACCCCCCCCCCCCCCCCCCTTTTTTTAATTCCAAAGGGGTATTTTGAAGTTTCAATATTTTTTTTATAGATGAAGTCAATGATGTTTCAACCAACCTGCTAAATCTCAATGTCAAATACCATGCATTATGGGCTACACAAAAAATGGAAAATCAGATGAATTTTGGATGTTTGAAAATTTGCATGGTTCACTACCTCGGATCCACGTTTTTGTCAATTTCGCAACCCAGAATGCAGATAATGTTTTTTTGCACACTAATAGAAGACATCATTGCCTACTTCTAGGATTATTTTAGAATTTGTTGAACTTTAAAATGTTGTTTTTGATTTTTCTTTTAAAACAGGTTCTGTGTAGCCCGGGTTCCATTTGTCCGCACTCATCTAATATATGCCTATATCATGACTATCTACATACTTATGCACTACAGAATTCAATCCAGTTGGTCCCGGAATACAAATTTTGCCACTAACAGAATACATCATTGTTTACATCTAGGATATTTTTCAAAATTAACTTTAAAATGTTACTTTTATTGGTGTAGCTTGGGTTCCATTTGTCTGCACCCATCTAATATATGCCTATATCATGACTTGATACACACTTTTACACTACGGAATTCGATCCAGTTGGTTCTAGCACTGGTGGAAAAAAGGGCTTTGGTCGCGGTTGGCAACTGCCATTAGTCGCGGTGGCGCAACCGCGACCAAAGCAGCGCGACTAAAGGCCCCCCCCTTTAGTCGCGGGTCCGTTCGCACCGCGGCTAAAGGCCCGGCCACGTGGGGCGCGGGGGAGCGCCCGGGCGGGGGGCCGTTAGTCGCGGTTCTTCTGGCCAACCGCGACTAAAGGCCTCCGCTGGGTTTAGGGTTTTAGCCCCCTCCCCCTAAATCTGGTTTCTTTTTAATTTGTATTGTTTTATTTCTTTTGGGTTTTAATTTTGAAGGAGTTTCACATATTCTACGGTACTGTATACATACATGCATATGAATGTACAATTTCAAACAAATTTGAAATTAGAACCAAAAAGAATTCAAGAGGAATATACAATATATATTCAATATCGGATGACCATATACAATATATATTCAATATCGGATGACCATATACAATTTTGAACAAGTTAGTTACAAATTCTGGTGCATATAAAGTTCTACGTCATCGTAATAGTGTTCTCCTCTAGGATCGATGACTTCCCTCGCCAACCATCCAGCTAGTTCCTCTTGAAGTGGTCGGAAGCGAGCTTCTGGACTAAGCGTCTTCGGAGGTTATTCCTCAGGATGTTGTTCTCACACGTCTGGTCCCGCTCATTGCAGTATCTCCGGATCCTCTCACAAACATAGTATCCACATAGATTGGTCCCCGGTGGCTGAATATCCCCAGTCATCCGCACTGCCATTTTAAAATGTAGCTCTTTTTTGAATTCACCGACCTTGGTATCTACGAACCGTCTCCAAACCCTACGAGGCAAAGAAAATTAAATAAACAAGAGAGTTATTAATTAGTTACTTGATATTAGAAAATGATGAACGAAATAGGCCGATCGATATAGAGCGCAAATGAATGAAAATAATTACTTTTGCATCATTTTTCTCATGTCGCCCCAAAGCGCCGGATCCATATTCAGAGAGTCGTGGACGAGAACTGAGGAGGTCTGAACTTTAATTACCATAAGAATCCAGTGGAACCTGCGGACACGATACATGCACAGTCATGCATAACTCATCGATTAGCCACATACCATGCATGGAGTAAACAAAAGAGAATGTGCTCAAGACAGAAACACTCACCCAAAATGGTAAGGAAATAGAATATCACTTTTCTGTTGCTGTTTTCTAATAAACCGCCACAGGTCATCCTCCACGTCGGCGGGGTGGTGTTCTAACACATGTGAATTAACGATGTGTGGGTCAATGAACCCAACATCATGGATGTTCCTTATTCGCATTTCCCGCTTCTTCATTCTGCATAATAGCGTACACAACAAGATAGTTAGGACAATATATATATATATATATATATATATATATATATATATATATATATATATATATATATATATAGTGCAGGCAATGAACGAGATGGGGTAGAAATTAATAAATCACTTACGTAACGTAGCAACTGATGATAGATTTGTCGAGGTCGCGCAGATTGAACAGCTGGAACAATTCACTCAGACGAATTTGTACCCAGTAATGTTTGAAGTGATGCTCATATCTAACTTCCGCATAGATATACTCTTTGGCGTTTTTATGTTTTATGTAACCCTTGTACCAATTTAGCAGACCTTTCATTTGTCGAGGTAGATCCTCTTCCTGCGCAGGCTCGACGAGAGGGCCATTCTTCACATATGTAAATACTACGTCCTTCATTGGCGCCTCATTAAGGCCTAGCAGTGCACGAAGAGTGATACCTAACTCGGCCGCTTGTTCTCTGGCACTCGTTACAGTCAATCCATGTGCTGCCGCAGCTGCTATGATATCGGGGGCATCCGGATCGGCGGCTTGCACTATGAGCGGGGCGATCGATTGTTTACTTTGTTCCCCGAGCTGGGCAACTTCTTTCCCCCTTTCTAATTTTGACTCGGCCTCGTCCTCCAAGGCTTTCTTCTCCGCCAACTCTTGGTTCCTCTTGAACGCGAGTGCTTGCCTACGAAGTTCACGTAAATAGTCGTCAGGCAGATTCTTCGCGGCTTGGGACGGTGTGTTCAAAAATGACTTAGCCCACTGCTTTTGCTTGTCAGAATATACTGGCTTGGGCTCGCCCTCTCTTTTCTTCTTGCACTCCTCCTTCCATTTCTCATGCTGAGCAGCCACGGCTGCTGCATTTTCCTCGACACTAAGTTCCCAAGGCCTCGGGATGAGAGGCTTCAGTGATGGCTCTGGTATCTTTGTTTTCTTAGGTACATAAGGGTCCGGGTTAATAACCCAGGACTGCTTCTGCTTCTTCGCCGGAGGTGGATTGGGGGGCGGTGTCTGCTGATCACCCGCCGGACGAGGACTAGGGGGCGGCGTCTGCTTACCCGCCGGACGAGGACTGGGGGGCGGCGTCGGCTGACGTGAAGGAGGTGTATTAGGTGAAGCACCACCACCACCGCCGCCACCGCCACCGTCACCGCCACCGCCACCGCCACCGCCACCACCACCACCGTAGGGGGGTGGACTTGTTGGCGCCTCGCCTGGAAACTTGATAAACTTCTTCTGCCATAGAATGAACTGGCGCTTGACATCTCCAAGTCTTTTCACCCCTTCAGGTGTAGCAATGTCAATGTCCAGGTCCTCAAACCCTTGGACTATCTCCTCCACCGTCACACGAGCATAGCCATCTTGAATGGGGTTGTTGTGGTGGAGTGCTCCAGGTGGCAAAGCACTGCCGATGGCTACCTTCATGGACATGTTCCCGATAGGATAATACAGATGACATGCTTTCATCTCCTTTATATCGTCCACGGGGTAGCGAGGAGGCTCCGGTGCAGTAATTTCGACCACCAGAGGCTCCGGTGCAGTAATTTCTATCGTCGGTGCACCAGCCGGTGAGGCCTCCGTGGAAGCCACGCTGCTTCTTCTCCGCTGCTGGCTTCCGAGATCCATTGGATGATCTTCATGCTGCGCCCGAGCTGCATCTCTTTCGGCGACTAGTACACTCACGGTTTTCTTCATCACATCCATTTCCGTTACCAACTTCGCCACAACATCTGCATCCCGATCCATCTTTCTCTTACGGCTTCTGTAACCGTACGGGTCATCGTTCTGGGGGAACCCTACTTTCCACGGAATGGGCCCCATGCCTCGTACACGTCCTCCGTGTTCAGGATTCCCGAGGGCTTTTGTCAGGGCGTCGTTCTCTCTGTTGAACTTGATCCTCCCCTCTTGAGCCTCCCTCATTGCCTCAATAAGCTTTTGGGTGGGTGTAATTATTTTGCCCTGATAAACACACTCCCTGTCTCCGGGTTCAGCGATCCCCCATGCCCGTACCACCAGCTTTTGGCCCTTGGGTCCCATCCCTCCGTACCTGGACGGATTCCTCGCGCCCTCAGCTCGTTCTCCATCTTCTCCCACCTAGGCTGCCAAAAGCGATACCCTCCTGGCCCCATTTTATGATTGTACTCCTTCTTGGCCGCATTTTCCTTATTTTTTTTCGATAGTTCAAGGAACTGCTCCGATTTCTTTTGCTTCACAAATTCTGGCCAATCATGTTGCAGTTTCTCATATTGTCCTTTGAAATCCGGAGTCTTGCCCTGGTTGACAAAGTCATGGGCTAGATTTTGCTTGTATTTCCGGAATGCGTTGGCCATCCTAGAAAGAGCGAACTGTTTGACTAGCTTGCGCCTCTTCTTGTTTTCCGCAATCTTGTTACCCTCCTCATCGTATTTGCGGTATTCCGGAGGTAGAACGAAATGTTCCATAAGCTTGTTGAAGCAATCTTTTTTTTCTCTCTTATCGACAAAAGTGAAACCAACACGTGCCTTCTTTGGCTCATTCCACTCCTGGCGGGTGATCGAGACGTTGTCTCTAACAACGGCTCCGCATTGGCTGACAAACTTGGTGGCGTTCTTGCTGGGCTCCAGCGGCCTGCCGGTTGCTTCGTCGACAACATCGATGGTGCATGTTTCTCCTGCTTTCATCGTCTTGGTTGCGCCACGCTTTGATGACGTACTCGATTTTTTCGACGATCCGGCCGAGGGCTAAAATAAGAAAGAGAGTCGCGCGCGTTAGTACACACACATTTATTCAAATCAGTTAGTTGTATCACCAGACGCTCAATATGTATATATATATACCTCGGCGCCGGAGGTGGTTGCTACTTCCAATTGAAGATCGTCGTTTATCGACGTTTCTTCGGCATCATCTGCTTGCTGACGGCGCCCTTCATCTTCACACTCAAGGTTCAGATAAGAAGAGATATCATCTTCTTCTTCTCCGGTCGGCACATATGGAATATCGCCTTTTATGATGCCGAACATATGGTCTTCAGCGTCCGGATCATAGTTGTCCAGAATCGGGTCAGCTCTATCGTCCGCCATATGTCAGTCCTGAAAATATGTAGTAAAAACAAATTAATTAAGTGAAGAAGGGGGGGCGGTGGCGGTGGCGAAAGGGCGGTGGCAAAAGGAGGGGGCGAGGAAAGGGTGGGAGAGGGGGGCGGCGGAAGGTGGGCGCGCGGTGGCGGTGGCGAAAGGGGGGCGGCGGTGGCGGTGGCGAAAGGGCAGAGCCGCTTTTCTTTTCTTTTCTTCTCGGTGGATGCAGCATGACGTGCGGGCCCGGACGCGAGGCGCGTCTGGCTGGGCCCGCATGTCGGTGGTTGGGAGCTGCGGAGGTTGGTTCAACTAAATTCACGCGTCGGTTTTGGAATTTCTCGCGAGCGGACGACGTGCGATAGCACGGCACGAGTCGTTCTCTGACACGTGGGTCCTCATCGCAGCCTGTTACTTTGCTTTCTTTGCCACATGGATCCTAGCTCAGCATTTTCTGTTAATACACCCAACGCCTTTTATTTTCCCCTCCAATATTCGTTCACAAAAATGAAAGATAATAATAAGTATGATGAAATTCAACGAAATGAAACGTTCTGAAATATATATTAAAAATTGTTTTTTTGGCACTTGTCAAAACAGTGTCTCATTGGAAGTGATTGAAAATTCCACGAGTCTCAAATTTTAAGTTAAATTTTAATTAGTTCCTTTTTAAGTCAAATTTTAAGTCTTCTTTTAGTTTTTTAAGTCTCAAATTTTAAGTCAAATTTTAATTAGTTCATTTTTAAGTGATATTTTAGTGAAATTTTACAAGAAAAAAAAACTAAAAAAGAAAAAAAAAACGGCCGGGCGGCGCCCCCGGCCCCCTTCTCTCTCTCTCTGATCTCCTCTCTCTCTCTCACCGCGGGTCGCCCCCGGCCCCCTTCTCTCTGGCCGGTGGCTCCGGATCGACGGCGGCGGCGGCGGCTGTCGGGCACGGCGACGGCAGCGCGCGGCGACGTTTCGAGGGCGGCGCGCGCGCGGTTTGTTTAACGCGCGCGCGGCGGCGGTTTGCGCACGGCGGAGACGACAAGGGCGCGGCGACGCATCGCGTGGGCGACGACGAGGCGCGACGACGTCCGACGAGGGCGACGACGAGGGCGCGGCGACGAGGAGCGGCGACGAGGGCGACGACGGCGATAAGCGCGCGCGGCTGCAAGACGTTTCGGCGGAGAAGACGAGTGGCGCGGCCGTTCGCGCGCTGGAGAATTTATAGGGACAGCCCTTTAGTCGCGGTTGGGGTCGCCAACCGCGACTAAAGGGGTACCTTTAGTCGCGGATGGCGACCCCAACCGCGACTAAAGGGTTTTTCGCCGGGTTTTTAATTTCCCGCGCGCAAGGACCTTTAGTCGCGGTTGGCCAGGCCAACCGCGACTAAAGGTCTTTTTTGAAAATACTTTTCTTTTTTGAAAATCATATAATACATATAATATATCAAAAAATTCAGAAAAATAAAACTAATTCAATTCAAAATTTTAAAAATACAAATAATATATCAAAAAATCAGAAAAAAAACTAATGCAATTCAAAATCTTAAAAATACAAATAATATATCAAAAAATTCAGAAAAATAAAACTAATTCAAATAAAACTAATTCATTTCAATATGTTAAAAATACAAATAATATATCAAAAAATTAAGAAAAATAAAACTAATTCAATTCAAAATGTTTAAAATACATATAATATATCAAAAAATTCATAAAAATAAAACTAATTCAATTCAAAATCTTAAAAATACAAATAATATATCAAAAAATTCATAAAAATAAAACTAATTCAATTCAAAATCTTAAAAATACAAATAATATATCAAAAAATTCAGAAAAATAAAACTAATTCAATTCAAAATTTTAAAAATACAAATTATCAAAAATTCATAAAAATAAAACTAATTCAATTCAAAAGTTCGTTGGCCCCCTCTTCCCGCCTCTTTCCGCCGACCCCCTCTTCCCTCCTCGTCTTCCCGCCATTTCTTCCCTGTCTTCCCGCCTCTTTCTTCCCGCCAATTGTTTCCCGCCAATTTCTTCCGGCCTCTTTCTTCCCGCCAATTTTTTCCCGCCAATTTCTTCCCGCCACTTTCTCCCCGCCTCTTTCTTCCCGCCTCCTGTCTTCCCGCTCCCATTTTTCCCGCCATTTGTCACTACATATAGGTAGCCCGCCTTGGCCAGCATCACATCTCTACAATCTCTCATCACTCTCTCATGGCTTCCACCGCACCCACTCTAACCTACCAGCAGGTGGAGGAGCTTTGCGCCTCGAACTACCCTTGCCCTCCGGGCTACCGCGTCCCTGCCGGCTGGAGCCTAAGCGCCGGCGGCGTGCCGGTCCCTCCCGTCCCTCAGGGTACTGCGCGCCGGGCGGCCATCACGAACCACTACTACCTCGACCTCACGCCGGAGCAGCGGATGAATCCCGGCTGGCATCCCGATAACCAGCATACTTGGGACGCCTTCTTCATCAATCGGCGTGAGAGGGCGCTCGCCGAGTATGAGGAGGACGGTCTGCCTCCTGGAAACTTCCACGAGGTCGGCCGTCGGCTATGGTGGTACGGCCGGACTCTGCAGAGCGTCATGGACTACATCACGGCCGGCGATATCCCCCGCCTGCGCTACCCTCAGTTCGAGCCACGAGCGCTGCCCGACGACAGCGACGACAGCTGCGACGACGACGCCGGCAACTTAGAAGGCGACGACTACCAGTACAACGGCGGCGGCTATGAAGACTACGAGTATGCATATTATACGCCTAGGCAGGAGTATGACTAAATCACTCCAAATTTCATGTATGCAGGAGTATGACTTAGTCACTCCAAATTTCCTGTATGAAGGAGTATGACTTAGTCACTCCAAATTTCATGTATGCATGCAGGAGTATGACTTAGTCACTCCAAATTTCATGTATCATCAGTGCTATCTCGAGTCAATTGAATCATTCGAAAATGGACACCAAACACATCACGGGTAATATAATTCACATGATTCATTCAACAAAGTTTGGTACAATAAATTATTACACATCATTTCTTCCCTTGTGTCCCTGCTTGCTTACGATTGTGCCGTATCCATGGAGCATCCTCATCATTTAACTTAATGCTTGGGTCGGTGTTCACTTTGAAGGGCGGAATTTCAGCAAACATATTATAATCTTCTGACATGTCTGTCTTGTCCTCCACTCCCACGATGTTTCTTTTCCCTGAAAGAACAATGTGGCGCTTGGGATCCTCGCATGATGTACTGATCGTTTTCTTATCTTTCCGTTTCCTCGGTTTGCTACTCATGTCCTTCACATAGAAAACCTGAGCGACATCTTTCGCTAGGACGAATGGTTCGTCAAGATAACCAAGATTGTTGAAATCCACCATTGTCATTCCGTATTGCTGGTCCACCTTTACCCCACCTCCTGTTAGCTTGAACCATTTGCACCGGAACAAAGGGACCCTAAAGGAGGGTCCATAGTCAAGTTCCCATATCTCCTCTATGTAACCATAATATGTGACCTTTTGCCCATTCTCGGTTGCTGCATCAAAGCGGACACCACTGTTTTGGTTGGTGCTCTTTTTATCTTGGGCGATCGTGTAAAATGTATTCCCATTTATCTCGTACCCTTGGAAAGTCGTTATAGTCGAAGATGGTGTCTTGGCCAACATGTACAGCTGATCTACAACCTTATTGTCACTCATTAAATGTTTTCTCAACCAACTGCCGAAAGTCTCCATATGGGCCTTCCTAATCCAGGATTCAGGCTTCAGGTGGTTGTCCGAGCGTAAAATATTCTTGTGTTTCTCAAAGTACGGAGCCACCAAGCTGGAATTGGTCAGAACTGTGTGGTGTGCTTCAGTCAGAGAATGGCCGTCCATACATATCATTGATTTCCTTCCGATCGTGCCTTTTCCACTTAGTCTCCCCTCGTGCCGCGATCGAGGAAGACCAATCGGCTTAAGGTCAGGAACAAAGTCAACACAAAACTCAATTACCTCCTCATTTCCATAGCCCTTGGCGATGCTTCCTTCTGGCCTAGCACGGTTACGAACATATTTCTTTAATACTCCCATGAACCTCTCGAAGGGGAACATATTGTGTAGAAATACAGGACCGAGAATGGAAATCTCATCGACTAGGTGAACCAGGAGGTGCGTCATAATATTGAAGAAGGATGGCGGGAACACCAACTCGAAACTGACAAGACATTGGATCACATCGTTTTGTAACCGTGGTAGAACTTCTGGATTGATTACCTTCTGAGAGATTGCATTGAGGAATGCACATAGCTTCACAATGGCTACTCGAACATTTTCCGGCAGGAACCCCCTCAAAGCAATCGGAAGCAATTGCGTCATAATCACGTGGCAGTCGTGAGACTTCAGGTTTTGGAACTTTTTCTCCACCATGTTGATTATTCCCTTTATATTGGACGAGAATCCTGACGGGACCTTCATACTGCTCAGGCATTCAAAAAAGATGACCTTCTCTTCTTTGGTCAGAGCGTAGCTGGCACGACCTTGAAACCGTTCTGGATGCCGGTCATCAGGGTCTTTCAAACTTTGCTGGTCCTGCCGTGCTTCCTTTGTATCATTTGACTTCCCATACACGCCCAAGAAGCTTAGGATGTTCACGCAAATATTCTTCGTAACGTGCATCACGTCGATTGCAGAGCGGACTTCTAGGACTTTCCAATATTCTAGCTCCCAGAATATAGATTTCTTCTTCCACATGGCTACGTGCCCGTCAGCTCCCTTCGGAACTGATTGTCCGCCAGGACCCTTTCCAAAGATGACTCTCAAATCCTTGACCATATCAAATACCTCAGCACCAGTGTGTTCCGCAGGCTTCGGTCGGTGATCTGCCTTGCCGTTGTAATGCTTGCCTTTCTTTCTTACTGGATGACCTTTCGGAAGAAATCGACGATGCCCAAGGTACACGTTCTTCTTACAATTTGGCAAATGTACACTTTCAGTCTCATGTAAGCAGTGCGTGCATGCATTGTATCCCTTATTTGACAGTCCCGAAAGGTTACTAAGAGCAGGCCAATCGTTGATGGTTACGAAAAGCAACGCTCGTAGGTCAAATTCCTCTTCTTTGTGCTCATCCCACACACGGACACCAGGTCTGCCCCACAGCTGTAAAAGTTCATCAACTAATGGCCTTAGGTATACATCGATGTCGTTGCCGGGTTGCTTCGGACCTTGGATGAGCACTGGCATCATAATGAACTTCCGCTTCATGCACAACCAAGGAGGAAGGTTGTAGATGCATAGAGTCACGGGCCAGGTGCTATGGCTGGAGCTCTGCTCGCCAAAAGGATTCATGCCATCCGTACTTAGACCAAATCTTATGTTCCTTGCGTCAGCTGCAAAATCTTTGAACTCTCTGTCGATCTTTCTCCATTGCGTTCCATCTGCGGGGTGTCTCAACTCCCCGTCCGACTTACGGTCCTCTTTGTGCCATCGCAACAACTTGGCATGCTCTTTGTTCCCGAGCAGACGTTTCAACCGTGGTATTATAGGAGCATACCACATCACCGTGGCGGGAACCCTCTTCCTGGGTTTCTGGCCCTCAACATCGTCACCAGGGTCATCGCCTCTGATCTTATAACGCAATGCAGTGCATACCGGGCATTCATTCAAATTCTCGTATTCACCGCGGTAGAGGATGCGATCGTTGATGCATGCATGTATCTTCGTAACCTCTAAACCTAGAGGGCAGACAACCTTCTTTGCTTCGTACGTAGTGGCGGGCAACTCGTTATTCTTTGGAAACATATTCTTCAACATTTTCAGCAAGTTTTCAAATGCCGAGTCAGCTACACCTGCCTGTGCCTTCCATCTCAAAGAAATCCAGTGTGCAGCCCAGCTTTTTCAGACCATCATCGCATCCGGGGTGCAGCGCCTTCTGTGATCCTCTAACATGCGATCCAAATTCTCCCTCTCTTTTTCAGTTTCGCAGCGTCTCCGTGCATCAGCAATGGTCCGACCAAGATCATCAACGGGATCATCACGTGCCTCTTCTTCACCTTCCCCTTCACCTTCCCCTTCACCTTCAACATCCTCCATGAAAGTATCACCGAAATGAGCAAGATAGCTTTCATCGATGAAATCATCCCCTTCTTCATCTTCTTCCATTATAACCCCTCTTTCTCCATGCTTGGTCCAACAATTATAGCTTGGCATGAAACCGTGCCGAAGCAGGTGCATGTGAACATCTCTTGAGGAAGAGTAACCCTTCTGATTCTTACATTTAACACATGGACAGATAACAAAACCCCCCTGCTTGTTCGCATTAGCCACTACGAGGAAATCTTTCAAACCCGCACTGAACTCGCCGGAGAGTCGGTTACCGTACATCCATTGTCGATTCATCTGCATTATTATAATATAAAATATATAATTAACCATCATGCATTTGTTAAACTAACTAGCTACAAACAATATAAATTAAACAATGAACTACACACACATGCACATTTTATCAACGACACATCAAAGGTTCAAGTTGCTAACCGCGATCGAGGAGGAAAAAATAAATGAGAAAGCTCAAGTGTGGCTCCAACACTTCATATCATGTTTGTTTCATGCTCTTGGGGCATTTCATCAAACACCTTATGTGCATAAGAGGAACCAAAAGCAAACCTAACACCCACTTGTGAAGCTTGTGAAGAGAATGGCACCAAATGGCTAAGTGTTGGCTGCTGGATGGGTATATATAGGGGAGGGGCTTTAGTCCCGGTTGGCCTGGCCAACCGCGACTAAAGGCAACAGGGCATTCTTAGTCGCGGTTGGCCTGGCCAACCGCGACTAAAGACCCCCCACGTGCACCGGCTGGCCACCGAGCGCCCTGGGCCCAGGCCTTTGGTCGCGGTTCTCCTCCCGAACCGCGACTAAAGGTACCATTAGTCGCGGTTCCTGCAGCATCGCGACTTATGGGGCTCACCCGAAGCCTGTTTTTCCACCAGTGTAGACAAGTTCTTGTTATTCTGAACTTTGGAGAAAATCCCCACTTTTAATAGGGAATTTGTTCAAACTCCAAACACATAGCAAAACAAAAATGCCGACAAATCGCAGACGAACTATTTGCCTAGAAAAGGTCTCAATCATAGAGAAACGCCTCCCAAGACAATAAAAAGGGGAAACAAAGACGATTTTTATCATATAATCACTAGATGATCTTGTGTTATGGCGACTTGTGAATTTTTATGCTCAAAGCAATGCAACAACATGGACAGAACATGGAGTTTCTGCAGGGAAAATGATTATTTAGAAACTAAGATACGTGATTGCATATCTGTTCTTTATATGTTTTATATATCTACACCTTATACAAAAAGCAAAAAAAAATCTAGTTACTGGATGGCACGCGCGCTTCGCCGCGCCGTCTGCTTGCGTTGTCATATGTGGTGGCTGGTACTGTGCATCTCTGGTCTGGCCTAGTTTATGAATTCTCCAAGTTTTACAGCAGTATTATCTCCCATACAAATTATTCTGACCAGCCACTCAAGGAGTACATTGACCCACAACAATATACCACCTATAAAATAGGAAGTCCATCTCAATGCTTTTGATAAGCGGGTGCAATGAATCACTCATATGACCTGACAACTTTAGAAGAAATGCCAACAACCGTCGGAGTCAGTCCCACAGAGTAGTGCAATATATTATGAAATTTGGCTCATGTGATACAAGTTTTTCCACCAAGTGATTGGTCCAACATCAAAGAGTTTGCTGCTAGCTTGACACTGCAGTGCAGAAGCTTGACACTGTCAGCCAAACCAGTCTTAGAACGTGTACCTGACTTTTTTTCACCAAGAAATTGTACCTGAAATTAGTATCGGAGGCCCGAAAATGGAGCAATTATATAATTATGCTCATATGACTGGTTTCAGGTCTAATTACCAAGAAATTGTACCAAGATCACGCTTTGATATAGTATCATAGACCCAAAAAAGAGAGGAAAAGGAGCACTTCTAGAATTATGCTGATAACAATTTGACATTTATATTAACAAAGAAGTTTAACATTCATGATGTGCAAGTGGATATTTTGAAAGCTTAATGTAGATCACATTGTGATCCCAAAAAGACTACAAAATTTGTCTCTATACTCTAGCAAATCTAGATCAATTTCAAAATCTGGTGTAATTAGTAGTGACTTGGTATCAGTACATCCTTCGATGCATACTGGGAAGACTAAAGATCAAAAAATTGAATTAGGACAACAGATGAGCATGCAACTCATGTAACGATTTGGACCCGAGGGTCTGAAAGAGATAGACATCATTCTTCCCCAATTCTTCGGCATCCGACATTTTGTTGAAACACCTACGAAAGATATTATCCTTTATGTGATATCTGAGAGCAGAACAAATAAGAGAACCTAGAAAGCGACACCCTTTCAGTGAAATATAAAGTTCAAACTATACATTATCAGAATTGCAAAGAAGAACATAAGGTATTCAGGGGTTATACAGGTTAATTCTTCCCATGCAAATGCACTCGCTAACTCTAAATAACTAACCTAGCAATTCAAGTGTCCTAATTAACTGGCTATATTAAGCATCTTACATGTGGATGGCAGAAGAAAATCCCATTGGTAATGTTAATATTGTGTATAAAATTTAAATGGACTGCTATCATGAAGAAATTCCACTAACTACATACATGTGCACTATCGAAATGGGACTTGGCTAGGATAAGAATGTATAAGATGTCAGCAGCTACTACATGAATGATATTCTTAATCCTGTCAAACACATTCAGGAATATAAGATCATAATTAATGCCAGACACAAATACTCAATGGCCCTATACACATAATCAAACCAATAAAATGGCATATTCTTGTTGACTTTAGTACGGTAAGCAAGATACGTGCTGAAGTAACAAATGATTTGATTATAACAGTGCAGCAAAGGTGCTATGTGCAGGAATATGAGAATTAGACCCAAAGATGTGTCACCATGAACCTGAGCAGAACACATAGCTCTATACTCTTTATTCGCTCATTTGCAATATGGATAGTCAAGACCCCGAGAACAAAAGGTAAGAGAGAAATCCTAGAGAGAGAAAAAAATCTAAGATTAATGGAAGACCATTCAGAACAATGGCTAACACCAAACATAAATTCAAGTAAGAAATCTTCTACAAGATATTCACTTACTCGCTGGACCAGTGTAAGAAAGAAACATTCATGGAAGGAAGAGAATGGACCTATTGCTGAATTTCTTGGAGAAGTCTAGATAACGAACATAATTATTATAGAAAAAAGCGGAACAAAACAAATTATGTTGTTCCTTGGAGAAAAATACCTGAACATATGCATCCGATAAAAAAGTAAAACATGTAGGACGCATATATGTGTCAACAGTAAGAAAAAATAGCATCCTAGTACATAGCAACCATCTGAGTTTTTTAACTTGTCTGCATTGTCAACCTACACCATTAAAAAAAAAACCCTCACTGTATTCAGTAACCAACCAAACAATATATACAATTATACACTAAAAGACTTGTTCACTTGATAGGTAGCCAGGTATCTACATGATCAACTATGGAAATTGCATATGATGTGCTGTAAATCATGATTCTGAATTACAAAATGTGTACCACACTGTTAGCACTTGGTACTAATTTCTATACGAATGACTTTGCAGTATTAGTATTGACATGCCTTGAGGAAATGGTGGCACCTTGGAGGTTTCATCTTCTGGATAAACTTATGGTACTCATTACACAAAGAAGAACTTGCCTCTCCATATGCTAATTCTGCTCCATCGAGAAATAAATATTCAAAATTCCTGAATTACAACGCCATGAAAATGCGCCACATAAATCCAAAGTAAACCAACATGTGAGGAAACAGTGTGTTCTACACATAATTAACGAACACAAAATCAGGTTCCCTTTTTGATTTCCACTCGCAAGCATCAGACTTAAAATTGTGCCCGTGAAAAAACAAAAACTCAATGCGAAAAGAAGTCAGTTATGCAAGAACCGTCCACAAATTGTTATCTTTATTTCAAGAAAGATATAAAAAAATCATAGAAGGCACCATTATGAATTTTCTAGCTTAACAGAGCCTACTGCGAATCCAATTTATTTTTTGTTTTGTGAGGATAAGATCATAAGCAACATATTCGTAAACCCTATTCTAGTTTCCACCAAAATACATAGCTTTTAGAATTCACTTGCAACCTTTAATTCCTTTCCTAATTATGAGAGAGGATCTGAACCAACCAGGACATTGTTGCAAGACTCCAAATATTTGTTGTTGAAATACAACTGAATTTATCAAGCCCAGCAAAGAGAAGGTAACATGACTCAAAATTACTAAGTGGGTAGCATTTCTAAGTAGGGCTACATAATTTAAAATTGAATAGAACAATGTACTGAAAACTAACCGAATGTACCGGTAGTGTTCGAGTTCGTCGTCGTCCTCAAGGGCGACCCTCACGACATCCGTTCGCCGACTTCGTCGCCGGCGACGAGCTGGGCTCGCTGCATCTGCGGGAGGCTGCATGCGGCTGTTGCCCGTGGATCGTGGATGTGATCTACGATGCGCGCGGTAAGATGTACCTGCACATCGGCTGGGAGAAGTTCGCGCGCTACCACCACCTCGAAGCCGGGTTTGTGCTCATGTTCTCCTACCTTGGCGACGGGGACATGAGCGTCAAGGTGTTCGAAGAGAAGCGCTGCAGCCGTCACTACCAGGGCAACAGCGCCGAGGAGGACGATGACTGAGTGTTGTTTCTTCGCAGCGAAAATAGGCACGGAGGTTTCTGGTTGTTCTTCCTCGAAAGAACCAACATGAGCACCATCAACAGCTGGATTTTCCAGTTTGGGTGACTGGGTGTGCCTGCGAGTGTTCTTTCTTGGCAGCGAACACACGAAACCCGCAATGACCGGTCTAGTTAGGTTTAGTTATTTTGCAATGTTTTATATTTGTGTCAACCATGGTTCAAACTATGTATTAGTTTGTGGAAAACCATGTGCAAAATTATATCTTCGTGTAAACCACGGTTCCCAATGATGTATTAGTTTGTGGAATGTTTCTTCTCTTTATTAAAATAAAAATGCGAAAAAACAAAAAGAGAGTATTTTAATGTTTGGGGGCGGCGTATGGGGGACACGGGTGGGGAGCGGCGTACCTCAAACGCGGCACGAACGAAACACGCCCCCCAAACGCTCGATCCAATGCCATTTGGGGGACGGTTTGGGGGACTGGAGATGCTCTTAGAAGTTGGTTTCGTCCGAAATGACTGATGTATGTATATACCAGCTCCACTCTCACCTTGGAGCGCCAGGTCTGTCCTCCCCGCACAGCCCCGTCGAGCCGCAGCCCGAGCCACAGGACACGACATGCTAGCCTAGGGCTCCCTGCTTAGAGCATCTCCACCGGTGGCCCCCAAATAGTCGTCGGCAGGGGCGCCGACACTACTGTATGGGGGGCCGGCAGTGCATCCTCCATTCGGGGACGCTGTTCCCACACGGGCGCCTCCCAAACGGCCTCCAATTTTTTTTTACAATATTTTGAAACAACATATCAATCACATTTTATACAATCACACAAATAGAATTAAATTATTCATACAATCAATCAAAGAAATAGTACTTACATTATTCATACAATCAATCAAACAAATAGTAATTAGATTATTCATACAACCCAATAAACAAATAGCACTTAAATTAAATTATTCATACAGGCAAATAAATAGAAATAAAATCATGCATTGTTCGCGGCTCCTCTCCTCGCCCACAAATGCGCAGCTAGATCCGCCTTCGATTGTGCATGGACATCTACATCTCGAATTTCATTGTGCATATGAAGAAAAGCGGCAAATTCTTGGGGTACATGCTCTACCTCAGCGAGTGGCCCTTGATAATCAAATGGTTGATCATCCTGCACAGGTGTCTCGTGCTGGCTCTCAATGATCATGATGTTCATGATCACACATGCGTTCATCATCTCCCACATCTGAGCCTCAGACCAAGTGAGAGCAGGGTACCTGACAATAGCGAAACGCTGCTGAAGCACCCCAAAAGCACGCTCAATGTGGTGACCCGGCATACCACTGCATGGTGTAGTATGCAAGTCTGATATAACACCAATGAAACACCGTTTCACTAGTATTATATCGCTCAGAGTGGTACAACAGAAACATATGCGGGTCCAAGGTATGTCTATAGAATTACAACATCGACTCTGTTACATAAGATCATCACAGCCTCCTACTTTACAATGAGGTAAAACTGCAAATAAACCCCAGAAGAACGTCTCGTAGTCTAATCTTATCACGAACTCTATTTGTAGAGTATTTAACTAGTTACAGAGGCTAAAAATAGATTCTAGCTAATTAGGAGCTAGGTTTAGGAAGCTAGTTCCCTTCTAAGGCTAAACTAGGGTTTCTCCTTGATGGATGTGGTATCTGACTCCTCTGACAGGGTCCTGTATCTTGAAGTAGTTGTTGACTCCTCGTTCTTCGAGTTGCACTGTAGATCCTCCTTCGATGCCTCCATATCTAAGTAGGGGATTTAAGAGTGGGATGAGTACGAGCGTACTCAACAAGTTCATTATAGGAAAGAGGTGTTTAATGCACTAGCTACAGCATTAGACCAGAAAGTCTAATACCAATGCAAGTTTTCATAACCATTTCTTCAAAAGGTTGCTTTTATTCAGAAGAACTATGTCCGTCAGCCTTCACCGGTTTACTAGAACTTCATGGAGCTCCTTTCCGGCAGCGTTCGCAGTTCCATATCCCGGAACAGGGAGTGACAGGTCACGGTTCTTTACACTCTGCAGAGGTGTGTTGCTTTACCCATAAGAGATGTTAACCTTGGTGCCAACCAGGTGTACATTCTTGTCCACACTTCCTATGGTGTGAGGCCCGGTATAAGGTCTAGCCAATCATGTTCCTCCGCTACCTCGAACACCCACCCATTGTTGCATGCCCCGACCCTAGGTCCACGCCGGTCCCATTATTCCTGTAGATTTCAAGGTGGACCCCGACCACGACGACAGTGCTAGGCTCTACCATACACTCCTACGCCGGTAGCTGCAACCCATCATAGACCGCAATACCGTGGGGACTTAAGGCTTCCCCAGCCTACCGCTTGTTCTTCGAGCGACAAATGTCTACAGACTATGCCGTGGGGACTTAAGGCTTCCCCAGCCTACCGCTTGCCACCGACAGATACAAGTGTCTACGGTAAAGCGCATCCGTTGATGAACGAGAGGTGGAAACACTTTTGACTACTCCGTCCCACTCCGGATCTTATGGTTAACACGGGTATTACGGCACAAGAATCACTGGCGACATTTGTTGTTTAATCCTAGATGGATATAAACCCTTGCAATGGAACCTCCACCATATCAACACAATCCATGGTTCCATTGCCCACCACATAGTCATATTCATAGTATGAAAGTAGTGGTTTTGGTTTTTATGCAATAGTGATAACCATAGTACTTTGCAAGTAATTTGATAGAAATACTCAAATGACATGAGCAAGTGATGAACTTGCCTTTCTTGACTGCAAGATTATGCAGGCAAGGTCTTCGATACGCAATAACTCCAAATTCTGAAATAGCATCATCGTCCGGTAAGGACGATGTTTAAAAGATTGGCAAGGATGCAATAATGCATAAGTATGAGATGCAATTGCTCTAAGCGTGACCTAACCCCGATGATTTAAGATCAGTGAGTTGTAATAATTGGTTCAGGGTGTGTTGTACTTTTAGAGTGATTCACAAACAAGGTTCTTATTAATGATTGGTTGCTTGGTATCATAAACAGGTGCTGTAATAAATCATAATAATAACACTAATAGCACACAACAATAACATTTGGTATAATCCTAACATGTAATGAATAGTGGTTGGTTTTAGCACTATATGACATGGTTAATGATTAATTTTCATATACTTCAAAAGAATAACTTTTGAAGAACATGTTCTTTATTAAAGAACAAGTATGATAATTAGGGTTGTGGAGTTCTATGGTTTACTATGGTTTCAACTAATTTCTGGAGTAAGTATTAGATGGATCACAACATAGTTGGATTCATCAGCACTAGGTTTGATTAGTTTTACTTAAGCATAAGCAACTTAAGCAATTAATTACACATGGGTGCTATCTGGGTTGGTTATACCTTATTGGTGATAGATGGCTATTGTATATAGGTCCTATTAGGCAGGGTTGATGATGATTCCTTATCTTCTTCGAAAGAATAGCTTTTGAAGAACATACTTCTTAAGTAATAAGAAGTATTACAATTAAGGTTGTGGTTGCCTAAGGTTTACCTTTGCATTCACTAAGTAAAGAATGTTTGGTTCCGAGATAGGATGGTTCATAAATATCTCATACTAGTAGGGTTTAGTGGAGTATGGAATGTAAGGTAATCATCAATCATGGTTACTATTAGGATTCATCACAATGTTGTGATGCTAATCATGGATAGTTAAGGATGGTGGTCTTGGGAATAGGAACTAGGGTTTTGCACTTGATTGATCCTACTAGATCAACAAGTTTTATTTAGATGAGAGCATAGCATAGCAATTAACTAGTGTTAAGCTTCTTACCTTTTATGTGATCATGGCAATTATTTAGTTGCTATTATGGTTTTATGTTTGAAAAGGAAAGTATCATGATCTCATGTTCCAAGCTAGGGTTTAGGTTTAGAAGTAAATTAGGTTTCACATAAGATAATAGAGTTAGGGTTTTAAATAGGACTTAGGGTTTATGATTCTCATGAAATTATGAAGTTGTGATTTCATAATGGAACTAAGTTTTCCTATTTGTGACATAATGCCTAAAACAATAATTGGTAACGGAGTTAAAGTGATTAATTACTTTGAAATAAAATGATAATAGATTTAACATTATATTATGCCAAAAGGCTTAATAAAAATATGATAATACTATTAGGGTTTAGGGTTTTGAATTAATAATTGAAGTAATGATTAGTTAGGATTGTCATATGTTAAATACCATCATCAATAATTATTTGTTGTTTTATATGGCATTTCAATGCAAAGTAATATTTTCTTTATATGAAGAATAGAAACAAGAAATTATCTCCTTAGTTTTTAGGTTTTAATAGTTTAAGATTTAAAATTTGGTTTTCTAAAATTTTAGAGGAAATTCATATTGTTGTTCTTTTAAACTTTAAGTATTTGTTTTCTATTTTATTTATAGAGGTCATTTTATGATACTCAATTCTATTTATAGTTTTTCTTTTTATCTTCTTAAATGTTTAAAAAGTTTTTTCTTTTCTAAATAAAATAAAATAGCCCAAATGGTTTATTGGGTTGGCCCAATGGCCTGGCCCAAAGGCCCGAGTCGGTTGGGTCTAACCCAACCCGACCCCCACTCTCTCGCTCACCTCTCTCTCACACACGCACACGGTCACGGTCACCGCCCTTCCTCTCTTCTGCTCGTGACCACCACGCCCCCGCGGCGGCGCCGCTCGCCCCCGGCTGCTCCTGGCCAATCCAGGCACCGGCGAGTTAGGGCTTTGGTTCGTCTCGACGTGCTCTACCACCTCCCCTTGTTCGATTTGATCCTCGAGGTCCTACTTTCTCACCCCGACCCCTGTGGTGATGCCGCCCCTGCCGTTTTTCTCCGGCCACCTCCGGCCTTCTTCGGCGCCGGCGAGATGGTTTTCTGGTTCTCCTCGACATTCTCTACCTCTCTGTCCTGCTCGATTTGACTCTCGAGTCCTGTCTCGTACATCCCCACTCAAGAACCCTAGCTCGATGTCGGTTTGATTCAGCCGTTTGCCGGCCGTCTCTGGTGCCGCTGCGGCATGGATCTCTGGCGCTCTCTACTCCATGCCGCTGCCGCGCTATACTGCGCCCCCGCTCACGCCTGGCTTGACCATGGGGATTCCTGCTCGTCTCCGTCGTCTGCTTCTACTCCTCAACGGTGACCTCCAGTTTTTCATTGTCGACCTCGAGCCCCAACTCGAGTTCTTGCTCTACTGCTACTATGTGCTCCTGCTCCTCTACCTTTACTTGGACGTCGGCGGGATGGTGGGGTGTCTGCAACCCCGGCGTCCGTGTGCTAGTGGTGCTGCTGTGATGAGGATGCTTTTGTTGCCACCACATCCCCGACCTCGATGCCGGTGGAATGGTGGTGTGGTCGCTACTTCGTCCTCGACGCCGGCAGGATGGTGCCGTAGGCGCAACCCCGGCGTCGACCTCTTCCTCTATTCGCCCGAACCACTGTGAGCTATTCCCCTTTCTCCCTCTCTCTCTGTCTGCTCTATAACGATGAATTTACTGGCATGAGCTTGTGTGTGCTTGGCCTGATTATTGCATATGCTTGTGAGTGCCATCCCTGTGCTGTATGACTTGTAAATTTGTCAGTTCAGTGCTGATTCTAGTGTGTTGTATTACATTATGTGCTTAAGATGGAACCTGCAACTACTAGCTGCTGCATATACATTGTATTGTTAACTGAAGAAGTTCAGTTCTGCTATTATTAAATCCTTATTGAGCTCAAATATGCTGGAGAAGCAATTCATGGTTGGTACTTGTGTTGCTTGGCAATATCATGATGCTTGTTGGCTGGTGGCAATTAAATGATTGATTTGATTATGGCTCTTCTTGGAGATTACTTGGTTGGCCTCGGAGCATTTCCTGGACCCCAAGCAATTCTCTGAAGTTTGTTAAATGTTAATCTAATTTATGTGTTGTCGAATAATTTACTTGATGTATGATTGTGACTAGTATGCTGATTCAAAATGGCTTGGCTATTGGATCAAGAGGCCTTATTGATCCACTGATTATTACCATATGTTATGTAACAGATACTTTTATGTGCTAAGCAAAGTAGATACTTGGTTATTCCTGGACATGGTTTATTTGTGGGCTTACTCACAGGGACCTTGCTATCCTCTTTGTATGTGGTTAGGTTAAGAGCTCCTGGTTCTACCAGGGATCACTAGCTAAAGCTAGGTGATCTAGCTCCCTTCTCTCATGCATATTTCTTTCTATCTATTACTGATAAGAACAGATGTTGAGCTTGATATCTTGGCCCAGCCTATGATGCAAAGGCTGAGGCTTTAATTAATACTAAGAACAGATACTGCTTGTGCCTTTTTATTTCTCAGTGATGAAACTGGCATAGCACTTCTATGCCATTCTGAGAGAAATCCATCTCTCTATCCTCCTAGGTGAAAACCTAGTAGAAGGGTAGTGAGATGGTTTATCTTAGATACTCCCCTTATTCCCTTGGTGTGACTATGCAAATTAAGAACAGGTGCCATGCTTAACTTGTTGCCTAATACCTGCTGTTGGAGAGTTGCTTTATCTTGCTTGATGTTGATCTGGCTTTGTTGCTGATCTTGGCGTCCACTTCCCCATGGTTTGTGCCTGCTCCTCTTGGGCTCATATTGTCACCATGGTTCCCCTTGCAACTTCGGTTGTGATCTTGATATTAATTTCCTAGATGGTTGCCTGGGAAGGATTTGTGGTTTTGGTTGTTGAACTGAAATTGATGTTCTTGGATGAACTGGGGAATAGTCGATGGATTGATCTTGTGCTGAGCTAAGCAGCTATGTGCTGCAAGGAAATTCTCTTTTATATGGTGTCCTGGATGTGTGCTTGGCCGACACCTAAGCGCATGCATGTGTGTTGTGAGCTGCCTGTTTGCATGGTTCAAGTTTCAACACTGATACATCTCCCCTAGTGGATGTGCTCGGCTGATGAAAAGATCTGCCTTTTCAACCTCTCTTTATATTTGACATGGCCACTTGGCTTTATTTCTATTTTGTGTCTTTTTTGTTTGTCTTGCAGGTGCTCAGGCTAAACAAGAAATGCTTGAAGAATTTACTAGTTTAGCCATTTGCAATCCTTTGTAATTTTTCATTTTCCTTTTTCAATTATTCACTTTCTGTAATGTTTTGTAATAATTATAATTCAAATGAATATTGTAAATGACAATGTATATTGTGTGTTAATCAATAAAGCTCAAGTTTTCCCTAATGAGCTTTTGATATATTATCTATTCTTTTATATTTCTTCATTTTCCAATTTCTTTAATTGTTGATTGGATTGTTCATAATTTGATTTATGATATATCAAATTGAAATTTGAATTTGAAATTCAAACCTAACTTGTTTGAATTCAATCATACAACTTAAAGTAGATTATGAAATGTTCCCCTCTCTTCTCGGAACCCTAAGTTAATTTAGGATAGGTCCAAGTTTATCGCACTCTCGAAACCCTTAATTCTATCTGGTGTCGAGAGAGAAACTTGTTCCCCCTTATGGGTGTAGTTTTATAAATAAGCGCGAAATTTCCCCAGATTTTCTATGCATGAATGAAATGCACACATATGTTTCTTCTATTTTTGCAACCCCAATACCTGGGACATTACAGTCTCTACCCCTTAAACTAAACTTCATCCTCGAAGTTTGAACTCTCTCACGTTTCCGGAATGTGGATCTGTCTTGTGCAGACTACGACTTTTCTCGAACTCCGTATTGATCTTACTGGATATAATTGAATATATCCCTTGTCAAGATTCTTCCTGGAATCCATTAGGGTTTCTCTCTGAACATTAGTTTCTTATTCCAGTTCTATGATTTTTCTCTGGAATCAAATAATACATGTCTCTGAGCCATGGCTTCTAACTTAAATTATTTGATTTCTTTCCAACCCTATAAGCTTGTTTCCTTTCTCTTTGAAGATTCAATGGTTAGGTCTTATTCTGGTGCTACTACTCTTATCTGAAGACTAATTTGATAATAAACTCCTAATCGATAAATAAGTCTTTGTTTTCCCTTACTACCAAAACTGCAATAATGGTACTAAGTAAGGTAGTTAATATGGAGATGATCATGGTGGTTTATTCCTCTAAAAATAGATTAGACTCATTTAGTCCATCCAATCATGGTTTATAGTTGATACCTATAACTATTTTGTGTTCTTTAGGTTCCATGAAAGGAATTATTCTATTGGTCTTTGATATTGGTATGTTCAATCTTCTTCATTCTTTGACCATCTTGAGCTGTATTTGGTCTATGGTGTTTTCTTCGTCCATCTTCTTTATGCTTGACTTACTTGAGCTTTCGTACTTCTGAGTAGATACTACTCACTTTCTCAAGTTATAGTCTACTTCTTACTTCCTTGAGGTATAAACCTCGGCTTCTGGTCTGACATCCTTCTGAAAGTAGTGTTCAACAATCTTATGAAAATAAGATCGAACTTCCTCTCAGTTCAGACCATCATCAATTATCTTGCTCAAAGTATTGAGTCATTGTACATCCAACTCAATCTTTACTCTACCCCTTAGAGTTTTCTTATGGTCTTCAGCTCCTTTTCTTCCAACTATTGGACTTATGATTAGAATATTGGTCTAGGTCTTGTTTATGGTTTGTACTCTTCGAATGTCTTGCGAAGAATAGCTGTGGTGTATCCACTCAATTGTGGACTGATGGCGTGTATTTCACACGTTCGTTGGGCAACCCCAAGAGGAAGGTATGATGCGCACAGCAGCAAGTTTTCCCTTAGAAAGAAACCAAGGTTTATCGAACCAGGAGGAGCCAAGAAGCACGTTGAAGGTTGATGGCGGCGGGATGTAGTGCGGCGCAACACCAGGGATTCCGGCGCCAACGTGGTGAAGGAGATATGCCCTAGAGGCAATAATAAAGTGGTTATTATTTATATCTTTATGTTTATGATAAATGTTTATATATCATGCTATAATTGTATTAACCGAAACATTAGTACATGTGTGATATGTAGACAACAAGAAGTCCCTAGTATGCCTCTTAAACTAGCTTGTTGATTAATGGATGATTAGTTTCATAATCATGAACATTGGATGTTATTAATAACAAGGTTATGTCATTGTGTGAATGATATAATGGACACACCCAATTAAGCGTAGCATAAGATCTCGTCATTAAGTTATTTGCTATAAGCTTTCGATACATAGTTACCTAGTCCTTATGACCATGAGATCATGTAAATCACTTATACCGGAAAGGTACTTTGATTACACCAAACACCACTGCGTAAATGGGTGGCTATAAAGGTGGGATTAAGTATCCGGAAAGTATGAGTTGAGGCATATGGATCAACAGTGGGATTTGTCCATCCCGATGACGGATAGATATACTCTGGGCCCTCTCGGTGGAATGTCGTCTAATGTCTTGCAAGCATATGAATGAGTTCATAAGAGACCACATACCACGGTACGAGTAAAGAGTACTTGTCAGGAGACGAGGTTGAACAAGGTATAGAGTGATACCGAAGATCAAACCTCGGACAAGTAAAATATCGCGAGACAAAGGGAATTGGTAATATATGTGTATGGTTCATTCGATCACTAAAGTCATCGTTGAATATGTGGGAGCCATTATGGATCTCCAGATCCCGCTATTGGTTATTGGTCGGAGTGAGTACTCAACCATGTCCACATAGTTCTCGAACCGTAGGGTGACACACTTAAAGTTGGATGTTGAAATGGTAGTACTTGAATTATGGAATGGAGTTCGAATATTTGTTCTGAGTCCCGGATGAGATCCCGGACATCACGAGGAGTTCCGGAATGGTCCGGAGAATAAGATTCATATATAGGATGTCATTTTATGTGAAATAAAATGTCGCGGAAGGTTCTATGGAAGGTTCTAGAAGGTTCTAGAAAAGTCCGGAAGAAACCACCAAGGAAGGTGGAGTCCACAAGGGACTCCACCTCCATGGCCGGCCAGCCCTAGTGGGGGTGGAGTCCCAAGTGGACTCCACCATAGGGGGCCGGCCACCCCCCACATGGGAGGTGGGAATCCCACCTTTGGGTGGGAGTCCTAGTTAGGCTAGGTTTCCCCCCTCCTATGGAAGGTTTTGGTTTCGGGTCTTATTCGAAGACTTGGACACCAACACTTGGGATCCACCTATATAATGAGGGGCCAAGGGAGGGGGCCGGCCACCCCTAAGACCACAAGCTGGCCGCACCCCATAGAGTGGCCGGCCACCCCTCCCAAACCCTAGCCAAGCTCCTCCACTCCATATTGCCCGCGTAGCTTAGCGAAGCTCCGCCGGACTTCTACACCGCCACCGACACCACGCCGTCGTGCTGTCGGATTCAAGAGGAGCTACTACTTCCGCTGCCCGCTGGAACGGGGAGGTGGACGTCGTCTTCATCAACAACCGAACGTGTGACCGAGTACGGAGGTGCTGCCCGTTCGTGGCGCCGGAACCGATCGTGATCAAGATCTTCTACGCGCTTTTGCAAGCGGCAAGTGATCGTCTACCGCAGCAACAAGAGCCTCATCTTGTAGGCTTTGGAATCTCTTCAAGGGTGAGACTCGATACCCCCTCGTTGCTACCGTCTTCTAGATTGCATCTTGGCTTGGATTGCGTGTTCGCCGTAGGAAAATTTTTGTTTTCTATGCAACGTTTTTACAGTGGTATCAGAGCCGTGTCTATGCATAGATGGTTGCACGAGTAGAACACAATGGTTTTGTGGGCATTGATGCTCTTGTTATCTTTAGTTTGAGTACTTTGCATCTTTGTGGCATAGTGGGATGAAGCGGCTCGGACTAACTTTACATGACCGCGTTCATGAGACTTGTTCCTCGTTCGACATGCAACTTGTATTGCATAAGAGGCTTTGCGGGTGTCTGTCTCTCCTACTATAGTGAAGATTCGATTTACTCTTCTATTGAAAACATTAGTATCAACGTTGTGGTTCATGTTCGTAGGTAGATTAGATCTTTCTCGAAAACCCTAAACCACGTAAAATATGCAAACCAAATTAGAGACGTCTAACTTGTTTTTGCAGGGTTTGGTGATGTGATATGGCCATAATGTGATGATGAATATGTATGAGATGATCATTATTGTATTGTGGCAACCGGCAGGAGCCTTATGGTTGTCTTTAAATTTCATGTTGAGTAGTATTTCAAAGTAGTTGTAATAGTTGCTACATGAGGTGAACAACCATGAAGACGGCGCCATGAACCTTGACGCTACGCCGACGATGATGGAGATCATGCCCGAAGATGATGGAGATCATATCCGTGCTTTGGAGATGAAGATCAAAGGCGCAAAGACAAAAGGGCCATATCATATCACATATGAACTGCATGTGATGTTAATCCTTTTATGCATCTTATTTTGCTTAGATCGCGACGGTAGCATTATAAGATGATCCCTCACATTAATATCAAGATAATAAAGTGTTCTTCCCTCGTATGCACCGTTGCATTGTTCGACGTTTTGAAGCATCTCGTGATGATCGGGTGTGATAAACTTGACATACAACGGGTGTAAGCCATGTTGCACACGCGGAATACTTGGGTTTGCTTGACGAGCCTAGCATGTATAGACATGGCCTCGGGACAACGGAAACCGAAAGGTTGAACACGAGTCATATGGATGATATGATCAACATGTTGATGTTCACCATTGAAGCTACATCATCTCACGTGATGATCGGTTTTGGTGTAGTGGATTTGGATCGTG
Source organism: Lolium perenne (assembly GCF_019359855.2). Classification (NCBI taxonomy): domain Eukaryota; kingdom Viridiplantae; phylum Streptophyta; class Magnoliopsida; order Poales; family Poaceae; genus Lolium; species Lolium perenne. The sequence goes on along the minus strand of NC_067250.2, from coordinate 295,277,585 downwards.
TACCACTTAACAACTATGAGGGATGTTGTATTAAGTGGGAGTTCATTAGTAATTAGATTAAAACATGAACTAATTATCATAAACATAGTCTGAGTAGTATTTTGAATTAATTTTGTAGTATTGGCATCCGTTTACTACTATGCGCTAGTCTTGTTATTGAGATAGAAATACTGTTAAAATCTGACAAGAAACTTTACGGATTGGTACCGTATTGTTAAAGAATCAAGAATTGATTAAGTCCTATTGCAAACTTTTAGTAAACCTCACATTGTTGATTCAAAGAGCTATGGTTTCAATTAGTACCTAAAGTTATCTTGTCTCCATGAAACTTGAAAGTTCAAATATGTTTGAAAATTAAGGAGCTGAAAATTTAGTTTTCAGAAATAATCAAGGTATGAGATATATGTGATATCTAAGACCTTATTGCAAGATGATAGAATATAATTTGGTGAGACTACATAAACTCATAAGTTTTATGGGAATGTATGAAGGTTGAAGACGCAAGACGTCACAATCCTCCAGCTATTGGGGCACTAATGATATTCGCATATCCATGAAGTTATCATCCTTAGTATGCACCGTTGCTAAGACTCGTCGTTTCGAAGCATCACGTGATGATCGGGTGTTATAGATTCTACGTGTGCTTACAATGGGTGCAAGCCTGATTTGCACATGCGAATACTAAGGTTAAACTTTATGAGCCTAGCATGTACAGACATGGTCTCAAAAAGTTGTCATGAATTGATGGATAAAATTATGAGTGAAATTGTTCATCATAGTTACTAATATGTGAAATCTAGAACACTTGTCATATGATGATCAACTTCAAAGTAAGAACCTCAAGGTTATTGGTATTTGACCAACAAACCTAGAAGTTATTGATGTTGAAATGTTTTTCTGAATAATGAGGAAAGCTAAAAGAGAAACTGCAAAAGATATTTTGGCAACAGAAAAGAAAAGACTAGAAAGTCTAGCTCAGGTGTATATAAATGATATACATGTTATGGTTGCATTCCTAGTTAAGTCACACAATGAAATTCTTGGGTATTAATACCATATTGGTTGGTATGAAGTGTCATACAAAACAACGCAATTCAAGAATACAATGGCCTAAGTGACTGACAAGGAATATGATAGAAATGCACGTCTGGAACAAAATAAAGTGTTATTATGTTTGTCGTTGGCATTCTATCTAGCCCTTAGAATTTATAATAAAGAACTTAATAATTGTTATTTTGCTCTTGTCAAATAAAAACAATGAGTTGTTCAAATTATGACATTACTCCATGAACGATGGATAAGTTATTATAAATTTTAATGGTGAAACACACATACATAAAACTGACGCTAAAATGCCGTAAGGCAAATGATTTGAATTCCACTTATTTGTGGAACCGCCTTTTAGGTCATGTTGGAAAGGAACGCATGAAGAAACTCCATGCAAATGGATTTTTTGAGTCATTTGATTTTTGAATCATTTGGCGCTTGCAAATCTTTTCTAAAGAGAATGATTAAAATACCGTTCATAGGCCAAAAGTTGAACGGGCAACTAACTTAGTGGAAAAATACATAATGATGTATGTGGTTCACTGAGCATAGTTGTGTGCGGGAGATTCTTCTACTTCATGAAAAATTTCAACAATGAATTGAGTATATATATGTGGATATATTCAATAAGGAAGAAGTTTGAAACATTTGAATGGATTCAAATAAATTTCAGTATGAAGTGGAAATCATCGTAATAGAAATCAAATATCTATGATTGGATCATGGTGGAAATATTTGAATTACGAGTTTTAGCGAACATCTAAGAGAGTTATGAAATTGTTCTACAACTTACGTTTCTTGGAGTATCATAGTGATGATGAAGTATCCAAGAGATATATCCAAACTTTGTTGGATCAATGATGAAATAAAATATTGATGCCATTATATTTTTGTGAATTATGCTTTAGTGACTACCGCTTTTACACTGAATAGAGCATCATCATGATCCGTTGAAATGACACCATACAAGTTGTGGCATGGGTATAAACCCTAATAGTCAACCAAAATCGGATGAATGTCTTTGTTGGTTATCCCAGAGATTTAATTGGGAATTCTTCCCACGAGACAAAGACAAAAGTGTTTGTCAATGTTTCTTATTTCCGAGAAATTGTTTCGAGTGAAGTATTTGAGTGGGAGGACAATATAATTTGATAAGGTTTATGAACCTGAGCATAATGATCAGAGTAGCGCAGCATCGGAATTGGTTTCGGAAGCGGCCACGACGATCATGGCTCTCATGACTACAAAGTGTTTTAGCCATGAAGATCGAAGTACATATTGAACCTTGTAGGTATGGTTTACTTTGTGATCAAATAAATGATTTGTGGACAAAGGATTGATTTTGAACAATGATAAACCAACTACGAACAAAGAAGTTATGATGGGCCCTGACTCCGTTAAAATGGCCATGCGCCATGAAATCCATAATAGATGAATACTTTTTGAAAGTAAATGGATCTATAGACTTGGATGAAATATCCTTGAAGAAGCTCGACTTGTCGAAAAATTGTTTACGACAAAGTTCAAAGAGTTGACTACGATAAGATTAGATCTTCCGTAGAAATGCTTATAGTCTATATGGATTATTCTAGTAGGATGGCAAAATACATTACTTATCAGAAGTATGTATTAAAGGTGTATACAAGATACAACCAAGAGTTTTGCTAGTCCGTGGAATATTAGATAGGTATACAAACTTCAATTTGATGAAGTGAGTATCGCGGAGTTTGAATCTTCACCAGATGAAATAGTCAAAGAGTTTTTTTTTGATTTCATCAGAGACGATGAAGAGGCTTGCATTTGCAAGAAATTAAGTGGGAGCGCTAAGACACATTTATAATACTTTATGTAGGTGACATATAGTTGGTTATAAATGATGTAATTATATACTTGATTAAAAGGTTTCATTGAGAATTAACTTCAATGAAAGGATATGGACTGAAACAAATTTAGTGTCAAGATCTATGAAGATAGATTGAAACACATAAATAAGTTTAAGTCAAAGTACATATGATGGATATTGAAATAGTTCAATATAGAAATATTAAGAAAATGTTCTTGTCATGTGAAGGTTTAACAAGACTTGAGTGTATCTGACACTCAATGAGTAAAAACACATGAGTGATTATAGATCACAAATAATATGTACACAATCAGATATCATGTGCTATAAAGTGTTATGAGCATATACCAGAATGATTCATATGATAATCATTGGACGACAGTAAGAATTTCCTTGAGTACTTTAGAAGAACTAAGGATATATATATATTTTTTGTATGAAGAAATGACAAACAAATCGCTGTAAGGTGTTACACCGATATTGGTTTTGTCACATATAAAATATAATTTCAATCTCAAATTAGACTAAGTGTTGTTTTAAAAGGTAGCACAATGAGCTAGAAGTTGTCTATGCTAGATTTAGAAGAGTTCTAAATATTGTGACGGATTCTACAAAAGAAGGCAGAATATGTCATTGTTTTGACAAATGACAAAGGATGTTAAAGTCAAGAGGTTCTTTGAGAACTTGGTGTAGTTCCGACAGAGTCAGAATTTTGAAGCTATATTGTGTGTGACAATATTAGTGACATATTTCAGACAGCGGAATTAAGGTTCCACCAGAATCAAACATATTTAATGCCGACTCATTTGGAAATGAGTAATGCGTTGAGACGCAAATGAATTACAAAATACATACGTTTCTGAGCGTGTCAGATCTGTTGACTAAAAACCTCTCCCGTGAGCAATACATGATAAAACACCGGAAGGCCAAGGTGTTATATCTTTACAAATGTAAACTAGATTATTGACTCTAGTGCAAGTGGGAGACTGAAGGAGATATGCCCTAGAGGCAATAATAAAGTGGTTATTATTTATATCTTTATGTTTATGATAAATGTTTATATATCATGCTATAATTGTATTAACCGAAACATTAGTACATGTGTGATATGTAGACAACAAGAAGTCCCTAGTATGCCTCTTAAACTAGCTTGTTGATTAATGGATGATTAGTTTCATAATCATGAACATTGGATGTTATTAATAACAAGGTTATGTCATTGTGTGAATGATATAATGGACACACCCAATTAAGCGTAGCATAAGATCTCGTCATTAAGTTATTTGCTATAAGCTTTCGATACATAGTTACCTAGTCCTTATGACCATGAGATCATGTAAATCACTTATACCGGAAAGGTACTTTGATTACACCAAACACCACTGCGTAAATGGGTGGCTATAAAGGTGGGATTAAGTATCCGGAAAGTATGAGTTGAGGCATATGGATCAACAGTGGGATTTGTCCATCCCGATGACGGATAGATATACTCGGGGCCCTCTCGGTGGAATGTCGTCTAATGTCTTGCAAGCATATGAATGAGTTCATAAGAGACCACATACCACGGTACGAGTAAAGAGTACTTGTCAGGAGACGAGGTTGAACAAGGTATAGAGTGATACCGAAGATCAAACCTCGGACAAGTAAAATATCGCGAGACAAAGGGAATTGGTAATATATGTGTATGGTTCATTCGATCACTAAAGTCATCGTTGAATATGTGGGAGCCATTATGGATCTCCAGATCCCGCTATTGGTTATTGGTCGGAGTGAGTACTCAACCATGTCCACATAGTTCTCGAACCGTAGGGTGACACACTTAAAGTTGGATGTTGAAATGGTAGTACTTGAATTATGGAATGGAGTTCGAATATTTGTTCGGAGTCCCGGATGAGATCCCGGACATCACGAGGAGTTCCGGAATGGTCCGGAGAATAAGATTCATATATAGGATGTCATTTTATGTGAAATAAAATGTCGCGGAAGGTTCTATGGAAGGTTCTAGAAGGTTCTAGAAAAGTCCGGAAGAAACCACCAAGGAAGGTGGAGTCCACAAGGGACTCCACCTCCATGGCCGGCCAGCCCTAGTGGGGGTGGAGTCCCAAGTGGACTCCACCATAGGGGGCCGGCCACCCCCCACATGGGAGGTGGGAATCCCACCTTTGGGTGGGAGTCCTAGTTAGGCTAGGTTTCCCCCCTCCTATGGAAGGTTTTGGTTTCGGGTCTTATTCGAAGACTTGGACACCAACACTTGGGATCCACCTATATAATGAGGGGCCAAGGGAGGGGGCCGGCCACCCCTAAGACCACAAGCTGGCCGCACCCCATAGAGTGGCCGGCCACCCCTCCCAAACCCTAGCCAAGCTCCTCCACTCCATATTGCCCGCGTAGCTTAGCGAAGCTCCGCCGGACTTCTACACCGCCACCGACACCACGCCGTCGTGCTGTCGGATTCAAGAGGAGCTACTACTTCCGCTGCCCGCTGGAACGGGGAGGTGGACGTCGTCTTCATCAACAACCGAACGTGTGACCGAGTACGGAGGTGCTGCCCGTTCGTGGCGCCGGAACCGATCGTGATCAAGATCTTCTACGCGCTTTTGCAAGCGGCAAGTGATCGTCTACCGCAGCAACAAGAGCCTCATCTTGTAGGCTTTGGAATCTCTTCAAGGGTGAGACTCGATACCCCCTCGTTGCTACCGTCTTCTAGATTGCATCTTGGCTTGGATTGCGTGTTCGCCGTAGGAAAATTTTTGTTTTCTATGCAACGTTATCCTACACGTGGAACCTGCACAACACAACCAAAGTACTTTGCCCCAACGAAATAGTGAGGTTGTCAATCTCACTGGCTTGCTGTAACAAAGGATTAACCGTATTGTGTGGAAGATGATTGTTTGCAGAAAACAGTAGAACAAGTATTGCAGTAGATTGTATTTCAGTAAGAGAATTGGACTGGGGTCCACAGTTCACTAGAGGTGTCTCTCCCATAAGACGAACAGCATGTTGGGTGAACAAATTACAGTTGGGCAATTGACAAATAAAGAGAGCATGACAATGCACATACATATCATGATGAGTATAGTGAGATTTAATTGGGCATTACGACAAAGTACATAGACCGTCATCCAACTGCATCTATGCCTAAAAAGTCCACCTTCAGGTTATCATCCGAACCCCTCCGGTATTAAGTTGCTAACAACAGGACAATTGCATTAAGTATGGTGCGTAATGTAACTAGTGACTACATCCTTGAACATAGCACTAATGTTTTATCCCTAGTGGCAACAAAGACAACACAACCTTAGAACTTTCTCACATCGTCCTGTGTCAATGCAGGCATGAACCCACTATCGAGCATAAGTACTCCCTCTTGGAGTTACAAGCATCTACTTGGCCAGAGCATCTACTAGTAACGGAGAGCATGCAAGATCATAAACAACACATAAGCATAACTTTGATAATCAACATAACAAGTATTCTCTATTCATCGGATCCCAACAAACGCAACATATAGAATTACAGATAGATGATCTTGATCATGTTAGGCAGCTCACAAGATCCGACAATGATAGCACAATGGGGAGAAGACAACCATCTAGCTACTGCTATGGACCCATAGTCCAGGGGTAGACTACTCACACATCACACCGGAGGCGACCATGGCGGCGTAGAGTCCTCCGGGAGATGATTCCCCTCTCCGGCAGGGTGCCGGAGGCGATCTCCTGGATCCCCCGAGATGGGATCGGCGGCGGCGGCGTCTCTGGAAGGTTTTCCGTATCGTGGCTCTCGATCGGGGGTTTCATCACGGAGACTTTTATAGGCGGAAGGGCAGGTCAAGAGGCGGCACGGGGCCCCACACTACAGGCCGGCGCGGCCAAGGGGGCCGCGCCGCCTATGGTGTGGCCCCTCCGTGGCCCCTCTTCGTCTCTCCTTCGAACTTCCGGAAGCTTCGTGAGAAAATAGGCCCTGGGCTTTGATTTCGTCCAATTCCGAGAATATTTCCTTACTAGGATTTCTGAAACCAAAAACAGCAGAAACAAAGAATCGGCACTTCGGCATCTTGTTAATAGGTTAGTTCCAGAAAATGCACGAATATGACATAAAGTGTGCGTAAAACATGTAGATAACATCAATAATGTGGCATGGAACATAAGAAATTATCGATACGTCGGAGACGTATCAGCATCCCCAAGCTTAGTTCTGCTTGTCCCGAGTAGGTAAAACGATAACACAGATAATTTCTGGAGTGACATGCCATCATAATCTTGATCATACTATTTGTAAAGCATATGTAGTGAATGCAGCGATCAAAACAATGTATATGACATGAGTAAACAAGTGAATCATAAAGCAAAGACTTTTCATGAATAGCACTTCAAGACAAGCATCAATAAGTCTTGCATAAGAGTTAACTCATAAAGCAATAATTCAAAGTAGAGATATTGAAGCAACACAAAAGAAGATTAAGTTTCAGCGGTTGCTTTCAACTTGTAACATGTATATCTCATGGATATTGTCAACATAGAGTAATATAATAAGTGCAATAAGCAAGTATGTAGGAATCAATGCACAGTTCACACAAGTGTTTGCTTCTTGAGGTGGAGAGAAATAGGTGAACTGACTCAACATTGAAAGTAAAAGAATGGTCCTCCATAGAGGAAAAGCATCGATTGCTATATTTGTGCTAGAGCTTTGATTTTGAAAACATGAAACAATTTTGTCAACGGTAGTAATAAAGCATATGCATCATGTAAATTATATCTTATAAGTTGCAAGCCTCATGCATAGCGTACTAATAGTGCCCGCACCTTGTCCTAATTAGCTTGGACTACCGGGTCATCACAATGCATTGTTTTTACCAAGTGTCACAAAGGGGGTACCTCTATGCCGCCTGTACAAAGGTCTAAGGAGAAAGCTCGCATTGGATTTCTCGCTATTGATTATTCTTCAACTTAGACATCCATACCGGGACAACATAGACAACAGATAATGGACTCCTCTTTTATGCATAAGCATATACCAACAATTAATAATTTTCTCATTTGAGATTTGAGGATTGTTGTCCAAAACTGAAACTTCCACCATGGAGCATGGCTTTAGTTAGCGGCCCGATGTTCTTCTCTAACATATGCATGCTTAACCATATGGTGGTAGATCTCTCTTGCTTCAGACAAGACGAACATGCATAGCAACTCACATGAAATTCAACAATGAAAAGTTGATGGCGTCCCCAGTGAACATGGTTATCACACAACAAGCAACTTAATAAGAGATAAAGTGCATAATTACATATTCAATACCACAATAGTTTTTAAGCTATTTGTCCCATGAGCTATATATTGCAAAGGTGAATGATGGAATTTTAAAGGTAGCACTCAAGCAATTTACTTTGGAATGGCGGAAAATACCATGTAGTATAGGTAGGTATGGTGGACACAAATGGCATAGTGGTTGGCTCAAGTATTTTGGATGCATGAGAAGTATTCCCTCTCGATACAAGGTTTAGGCTAGCAAGGCTTATTTGAAACAAACACAAGGATGAACCGGTGCAGCAAAACTCACATAAAAGACATATTGAAAACATTATAAGACTCTACACCATCTTCCTTGTTGTTCAAACTCAATACTAGAAATTATCTAGACCTTAGAGAAACCAAATATGCAAACCAAATTTTAGCATGCTCTATGTATTTCTTCATTAATGGGTGCAAAGCATATGATGCAAGAGCTTAATCATGAGCACAACAATTGCCAAGTATCACATTACCCAAGACATTTATAGCAATTACTACATGTATCATTTTCCAATTCCAACCATATAACAATTTAACGAAGGAGAAACTTCGCCATGAATACTATGAGTAGAAACCAAGGACATACTTGTCCATATGCTACAGCGGAGCGTGTCTCTCTCCCATAAAGTGAATGCTAGGATCCATTTTATTCAAACAAAACAAAACAAAAACAAACCGACGCTCCAAGAAAAAGCACATAAGATGTGATGGAATAAAAATATAGTTTCAGGGGAGGAACCTGATAATGTTGTCGATGAAGAAGGGGATGCCTTGGGCATCCCCAAGCTTAGACGCTTGAGTCTTCTTGATATATGCAGGGGTGAACCACCGGGTGCATCCCCAAGCTTAGAGCTTTCACTCTCCTTGATCATGTTGCATCATACTCCTCTCTTGATCCTTGAAAACTTCCTCCACACCAAACTCGAAACAACTCATTAGAGGGTTAGTGCACAATATAAATTGACATATTCAGAGGTGACACAATCATTCTTAACACTTCTGGACATTGCATAATGCTACTGGACATTAATGGATCAAAGAAATTCATCCAACATAGCGAAAGAGGCAATGCGAAATAAAAGGCAGAATCTGTCAAAACAGAACAGTTCGTATTGACGAATTTTAAAATGGCACCAGACTTGCTCAAATGAAAATGCCCAAATTGAATGAAAGTTGCGTACATATCTGAGGATCATGCACGTAAATTGCCTTAATTTTCTGAGCTACCTACAGGGAGGTAGACCCAGATTCGTGACAGCAAAGAAATCTGGAACTGCGCAGTAATCCAAATCTAGTACTTACTTTACTATCAAAGACTTTACTTGGCACAACAAAACACAAAACTAAGATAAGGAGAGGTTGCTACAGTAGTAAACAACTTCCAAGACACAAATATAAAACAAAAATACTGTAGTAAAATAACACATGGGTTATCTCCCAAGAAGTTCTTTCTTTATAGCCATTAAGATGGGCTCAGCAGTTTTGATGATGCACTCGCAAGAAATAGTATTTGAAGCAAAAGAGAGCTTCAAGAGGCAAATTCAAAACACATTTAAGTCTAACATGCTTCCTATGAAGAGGAATCTTGTAAATAAACAAGTTCAAGAAGCATAATGCAACAAGCGTAGAAAGATAAAACAAGTGTAGCTTCAAAAATTTCAGCACATAGAGAGGTGTTTTAGTAACATGAAAATTTCTACAACCATATTTTCCTCTCTCATAATAACTTTCAGTAGCATCATGAGCAAACTCAACAATATAACTATCACATAAAGCATTCTTATCATGAGTCTCATGCATAAAATTATTACTCTCCACATAAGCATAATCAATTTTATTAGTTGTAGTGGGAGCAAATTCAACAAAGTGGCTATCATCATATATAGGAGGCATATTGTAATCATAAAAGAAAATTTTCTCCTCAATGCTTGGGGGACTAAAAAGATCATGCTTATCAGAGCCAGCTTCCCCAAGCTTAGAATTTTCCATAGCATTAGCAACAATGGTGTTCAAAGCATCCATAGTAATAACTTTCCCATTAGCATGCATATAAAGTTCCATGGGTTTTTTAATTCTCTCTTCAAACACATCATGTCCTAATTCAAGATAAAGTTCATAAAGATCTCTCATATTTTTGTTGTTTTCCATTATGCTTAACTAGTGAAATAAAAACATGCATGATATTAAGTAAAGTAAAACAAGTAACTAATTTTTTTTGTGTTTTTAATATGGAGAACAAGATAGCAAGTAAAGTAAAACTAGCAACTAATTTTTTTGTGTTTTGATTTAGTGCAGCAAACAAAGTAGTAAATAAAACTAAGCAAGACAAAAACAAAGTAAAGAGATTGGGAAGTGGAGACTCCCCTTGCAGCGTGTCTTGATCTCCACGCAACGGCGCCTTTAAAAAGAGCTTGATGGCGTGTATTTCACACGTTCGTTGGGCAACCCCAAGAGGAAGGTATGATGCGCACAGCAGCAAGTTTTCCCTCAGAAAGAAACCAAGGTTTATCGAACCAGGAGGAGCCAAGAAGCACGTTGAAGGTTGATGGCGGCGGGATGTAGTGCGGCGCAACACCAGGGATTCCGGCGCCAACGTGGAACCTGCACAACACAACCAAAGTACTTTGCCCCAACGAAACAGTGAGGTTGTCAATCTCACCGGCTTGCTGTAACAAAGGATTAACCGTATTGTGTGGAAGATGATTGTTTGCAGAAAACAGTAGAACAAGTATTGCAGTAGATTGTATTTCAGTAAGAGAATTGGACTGGGGTCCACAGTTCACTAGAGGTGTCTCTCCCATAAGACGAACAGCATGTTGGGTGAACAAATTACAGTTGGGCAATTGACAAATAAAGAGAGCATGACAATGCACATACATATCATGATGAGTATAGTGAGATTTAATTGGGCATTACGACAAAGTACATAGACCGTCATCCAACTGCATCTATGCCTAAAAAGTCCACCTTCAGGTTATCATCCGAACCCCCTCCAGTATTAAGTTGCTAACAACAGACAATTGCATTAAGTATGGTGCGTAATGTAACTAGTGACTACATCCTTGAACATAGCACTAATGTTTTATCCCTAGTGGCAACAGCACAACACAACCTTAGAACTTTCTCACATCGTCCTGGTGTCAATGCAGGCATGAACCCACTATCGAGCATAAGTACTCCCTCTTGGAGTTACAAGCATCTACTTGGCCAGAGCATCTACTAGTAACGGAGAGCATGCAAGATCATAAACAACACATAAGCATAACTTTGATAATCAACATAACAAGTATTCTCTATTCATCGGATCCCAACAAACGCAACATATAGAATTACAGATAGATGATCTTGATCATGTTAGGCAGCTCACAAGATCCGACAATGATAGCACAATGGGGAGAAGACAACCATCTAGCTACTGCTATGGACCCATAGTCCAGGGGTAGACTACTCACACATCACACCGGAGGCGACCATGGCGGCGTAGAGTCCTCCGGAGATGATTCCCCTCTCCGGCAGGGTGCCGGAGGCGATCTCTGGATCCCCGAGATGGGATCGGCGGCGGCGGCGTCTCTGGAAGGTTTTCCGTATCGTGGCTCTCGCATGACGGGGTTTCGTCACGGAGACTTTTTATAGGCGGAAGGGCAGGTCAAGAGGCGGCACGGGGCCCCACACTACAGGCCGGCGCGCCAAGGGGGCCGCGCCGCCCTATGGTGTGGCCCCTCCGTGGCCCCTCTTCGTCTCTCCTTCGGACTTCTGGAAGCTTCGTGAGAAAATAGGCCCCTGGGCTTTGATTTCGTCCAATTCCGAGAATATTTCCTTACTAGGATTTCTGAAACCAAAAACAGCAGAAACAAAGAATCGGCATTTCGGCATCTACTTAATAGGTTAGTTCCAGAAAATGCACGAATATGACATAAAGTGTGCATAAAACATGTAGATAACATCAATAATGTGGCATGGAACATAAGAAATTATCGATACGTCGGAGACGTATCATGGACATCCAATGTGAATCCTTCGACTAAATGCTTATAGGTCATTGTTATTTGACTGGCAAAATTTTATTTGTTTACACTTCTTGGTACAATTAATCCAATGATGGACTACTTGATACCAATTATGGCTATTTGTTATTTAAAAATGGTTTCTATTATAGGTTCTGATCAACTGGACGAGACATCTTCTACTTTATCTTGCAGTTTTGATCCTATACCACAACTGTGGTCTTCTGATATCAACTATGGTCTTCTTATATCTCCTATGGTTTCCTAAGTCATCTTCTTTTTTCGAGGGTTTATTGTTGCAAGAAAACCACTAGCTGACACTATGAATATAGTATCCTAAGTGATGTCCCATGCATTCCCTCTTCTATGATGACTATGGTTCTGCTTGAGCTTCACCATAATCACCAGATTTCTCACCTTCATGCATCTTATGTACTAAAGTACTCCTCTGTTGAGGTAAGCATGAGTTTCTGATTGTACTTCTTTCAGAGTATTGTGGTTACTTCCCACAACTTTACTTCATTTTTCCGATGATCCTTCATCTTGTCTTCGGAATCTTCCAGAATTCGTCGCTTCCTCACACGAATACTATTACCCTCTAGATCTATAGCATCAAGTCAGAACTTGATATTGCAACATGCATTTACATATCAAAGTTGAACTTCATGTATAGATCTAGTCAATCAATGAAAATCCAATAAAATCCAAGAAAATTCAGCTTTGTGCTTATAATACACATCATCATAAGCCTGAATATAATAGTTGAGTAAAACATCTCTAAACATCAAGCTCTGATGTGTAGTATATAACACCACATAAATTAGGTTTATATCGTGATACTTAGCACGAGTATATGGGATTCTACTATTTGTCTCAACGTTTACCTTAATTGCACATTTGCAATGAGATAAACTTGAAACAAAGTGGTTTGGGATGGTTAAGGTTAACCTAATTTTCTTTGGAAGTACTAATTTAACTTCTATTTTGTTAATGACTAACTCACATACTCTTTATAAATTCTAAGATAGCTAATCTAAATACACAACTATTGGAATATAGCTCCTATACTTCCAAGTGTTTCTATCATAAACCTGTGGTCATGATGTGCTTGGCACACTTCCCATGGTTTTGGAACACAACTCCAACACTATTGGTGAACACCTGAGTTCTTATGGTACTTCTTCTAAGTATTTATGAGGTTCTAGTCCATCACATAACGATTCTCTGGTGAATCATATATGATTTCTATCTCTACCTTGTAAGTAGACATATTTTATTCCAATCACTCTTCCTTACCTCCCATGATTGACTCATCATGGTCTATACTACCTCATATGACTCATAGTTATTACTTACTATCAATTGTTTCACATGTCTAGATGATTTTAATTACTCATTACTTAACTTGGTCTACATCTTCTATTAGGATTTCTTAATTATCCTCATCACTTGATTTACTCCTATTACATGTCTGAATAATTCTTACTTAATCATAACTTGTGTTGGTACACATCTTCCAATAGGATATCTTCCTTATGGTTGTATCCTCTCTTTGCACTACCATGTATTGTATACCAACTGTGATCTACTCATCTATGGTTTGAAAGACTTATTGATGTGCTACATGTTTTGGATTAGCTAACTAACTTCACTTAGGAAGGATAGGTAGGAAATGTTGACTCAAGTGTGTCAGGATTATTCTCAAGTGAATATCCATCTCAAGTCATAAGAAGTATTTGGTTTACCTAGGACAACTTCCTATAGACACTACCAATCCTATAGGTCTCACTTAAAGGGTTTTAATCCTAAGGTCAAAGCATTTGCTCTGATACCAACTGTGGTGACCCGGCATACCACTGCATGGTGTAGTATGCAAGTCTGATATAACACCAATGAAACACCGTTTCACTAGTATTATATCGCTCAGAGTGGTACAACAGAAACATATGCGGGTCCAAGGTATGTCTATAGAATTACAACATCGACTCTGTTACATAAGATCATCACAGCCTCCTACTTTACAATGAGGTAAAACTGCAAATAAACCCCAGAAGAACGTCTCGTAGTCTAATCTTATCACGAACTCTATTTGTAGAGTATTTAACTAGTTACAGAGGCTAAAAATAGATTCTAGCTAATTAGGAGCTAGGTTTAGGAAGCTAGTTCCCTTCTAAGGCTAAACTAGGGTTTCTCCTTGATGGATGTGGTATCTGACTCCTCTGAAAGGGTCCTGTATCTTGAAGTAGTTGTTGACTCCTCGTTCTTCGAGTTGCACTGTAGATCCTCCTTCGATGCCTCCATATCTAAGCAGGGGATTTAAGAGTGGGATGAGTACGAGCGTACTCAACAAGTTCATTATAGGAAAGATGTGTTTAATGCACTAGCTACAGCATTAGACCAGAAAGTCTAATACCAATGCAAGTTTTCATAACCATTTCTTCAAAAGGTTGCTTTTATTCAGAAGAACTATGTCCGTCAGCCTTCACCGGTTTACTAGAACTTCATGGAGCTCCTTTCCCATAGAGCGTTCCACGATTCCATATCCCGAACAGGGAGTTACAGGTCACGGTTCTTTTCACTGGTCAGAGGTGTGTTGCTTTACCCATAAGAGATCTTAACCTTGGTGCCAACCAGGTGTACATTCCTGTCCACACTTCCTATGGTGTGAGGCCCGGTATAAGGTCTAGCCAATCATGTTCCTCCGCTACCTCGAACACCCACCCGTTGTTGCATGCCCCGACCCTGGGTCCACGCCGGTCCCATTATTCCTGTAGATTTCAAGGTGGACCCCGACCACGACGACAGTGCTGGGCTGTACCATACACTCCTACGCCGGTAGCTGCAACCCATCATAGACCGCAATACCGTGGGGACTTAAGGCTTCCCCAGCCTACCGCTTGTTCTTCGAGCGACAAGTGTCTACGGACTATGCCGTGGGGACTTAAGGCTTCCCCAGCCTACCGCTTGCCACCGACAGATACAAGTGTCTACGGTAAAGCGCATCTGTTGATGAACGAGAGGTGGAAACACTTTTGACTACTCCGTCCCACTCCGGATCTTATGGTTAACACGGGTATTACGGCACAAGAATCACTGGCGACATTTGTTGTTTAATCCTAGATGGATATAAACCCTTGCAATGGAACCTCCACCATATCAACACAATCCATGGTTCCATTGCCCACCACATAGTCATATTCATAGTTATGAAAGTAGTGGTTTTGGTTTTTATGCAATAGTGATAACCATAGTACTTTGCAAGTAATTTGATAGAAATACTCAAATGACATGAGCAAGTGATGAACTTGCCTTTCTTGACTGCAAGATTATGCAGTCAAGGTCTTCGATACGCAATAACTCCAAATTCTGAAATATTATCATCGTCCGGTAAGGACGATGTTTAAAAGATTGGCAAGGATGCAATAATGCATAAGTATGAGATGCAATTTCTCTAAGCGTGACCTAACCCCGATGATTTAAGATCAGTGAGTTGTAATAATTGGTTCAGGGTGTGTTGTACTTTTAGAGTGATTCACAAACAAGGTTCTTATTAATGATTGGTTGCTTGGTATCATAAACAGTCTTTGTAATAAATCATAATAATAACACTAATAGCACACAACAATAACATTTGGTATAATCCTAACATGTAATGAATAGTGGTTGGTTTTAGCACTATATGACATGGTTAATGATTAATTTTCATATACTTCAAAAGAATAACTTTTGAAGGACATGTTCTTTATTAAAGAACAAGTATGATAATTAGGGTTGTGGAGTTCTATGGTTTACTATGGTTTCAACTAATTTCTGGAGTAAGTATTAGATGGATCACAACATAGTTGGATTCATCAGCACTAGGTTTGATTAGTTTTACTTAAGCATAAGCAACTTAAGCAATTAATTACACATGGGTGCTATCTGGGTTGGTTATACCTTATTGGTGATAGATGGCTATTGTCTATAGGTCCTATTAGGCAGGGTTGATGATGATTCCTTATCTTCTTCGAAAGAATAGCTTTTGAAGAACATACTTCTTAAGTAATAAGAAGTATTACAATTAAGGTTGTGGTTGCCTAAGGTTTACCTTTGCATTCACTAAGTAAAGAATGTTTGGTTCCGAGATAGGATGGTTCATAAATATCTCATACTAGTAGGGTTTAGTGGAGTATGGAATGTAAGGTAATCATCAATCATGGTTACTATTAGGATTCATCACAATGTTGTGATGCTAATCATGGATAGTTAAGGATGGTGGTCTTGGGAATAGGAACTAGGGTTTTGCACTTGATTGATCCTACTAGATCAACAAGTTTTATTTAGATGAGAGCATAGCATAGCAATTAACTAGTGTTAAGGTTCTTACCTTTTATGTGATCATGGCAATTATTTAGTTGCTATTATGGTTTTATGTTTGAAAAGGAAAGTATCATGATCTCATGTTCCAAGCTAGGGTTTAGGTTTAGAAGTAAATTAGGTTTCACATAAGATAATAGAGTTAGGGTTTTAAATAGGACTTAGGGTTTATGATTCTCATGAAATTATGAAGTTGTGATTTCATAATGGAACTAAGTTTTCCTATTTGTGATATAATGCCTAAAACAATAATTGGTAACGGAGTTAAAGTGATTAATTACTTTGAAATAAAATGATAATAGATTTAACATTATATTATGCCAAAAGGCTTAATAAAAATATGATAATACTATTAGGGTTTAGGGTTTTGAATTAATAATTGAAGTAATGATTAGTTAGGATTGTCATATGGTTAAATACCATCATCAATAATTATTTGTTGTTTTATATGGCATTTCAATGCAAAGTAATATTTTCTTTATATGAAGAATAGAAACAAGAAATTATCTCCTTAGTTTTTAGGTTTTAATAGTTTAAGATTTAAAATTTGGTTTTCTAAAATTTTAGAGGAAATTCATATTGTTGTTCTTTTAAACTTTAAGTATTTGTTTTCTATTTTATTTATAGAGGTCATTTTATGATACTCAATTCTATTTATAGTTTTTCTTTTTATCTTCTTAAATGTTTAAAAAGGTTTTTCTTTTCTAAATAAAATAAAATAGCCCAAATGGTTTATTGGGTTGGCCCAATGGCCTGGCCCAAAGGCCCGAGTCGGTTGGGTCTAACCCAACCCGACCCCCACTCTCTCGCTCACCTCTCTCTCACACACGCACACGGTCACGGTCACCGCCCTTCCTCTCTTCTGCTCGCGACCACCACGCCCCCGCGGCGGCGCCGCTCGCCCCCGGCTGCTCCTGGCCAATCCAGGCACCAGCGAGTTAGGGCTTTGGTTCGTCTCGACGTGCTCTACCACCTCCCCTTGTTCGATTTGATCCTCGAGGTCCTACTTGCTCACCCCGACCCCTGTGGTGATGCCGCCCCTGCCGTTTTTCTCCGGCCACCTCCGGCCTTCTTCGGCGCCGGCGAGATGGTTTTCTGGTTCTCCTCGACGTTCTCTACCTCTCTGTCCTATTCGATTTGACTCTCGAGTCCTGTCTCGTACATCCCCACTCAAGAACCCTAGCTCGATGTCGGTTTGATTCAGCCGTTTGCCGGCCGTCTCTGGTACCGCTGCGGCATGGATCTCTGGCGCTCTCTACTCCACGCCGCTGTCGCGCTATACTGCGCCCCCGCTCACGCCTGGCTTGACCATGGGGATTCCTGCTCGTCTCCGTCGTCTGCTTCTACTCCTCAACGGCGACCTCCAGTTCTTCATTATCGACCTCGAGCCCCAACTCGAGTTCTTGCTCTACTGCTACTATGTGCTCCTGCTCCTCTACCTTTACTTGGACGTCGGCGGGATGGTGGGGTGTCTGCAACCCCGGCGTCCGTGTGCTAGTGGTGCTGCTGTGATGAGGATGTTTTTGTTGCCACCACATCCCCGACCTCGATGCCGGCGGAATGGTGGTGTGGTCGCTACTTCGTCCTCGACGCCGGCAGGATGGTGCCGTAGGCGCAACCCCGGCGTCGACCTCTTCCTCTATTCGCCCGAACCACTGTGAGCTATTCCCCTTTCTCCCTCTCTCTCTGTCTGCTCTATAACGATGAATTTACTGGCATGAGCTTGTGTGTGCTTGGCCTGATTATTGCATATGCTTGTGAGTGCCATCCCTGTGCTGTATGACTTGTAAATTTGTCAGTTCAGTGCTAATTCTAGTGTGTTGTATTACATTATGTGCTTAAGATGGAACCTGCAACTACTAGCTGCTGCATATACATTGTATTGTTAACTGAAGAAGTTCAGTTCTGCTATTATTAAATCCTTATTGAGCTCAAATATGCTGGAGAAGCAATTCATGGTTGGTACTTGTGTTGCTTGGCAATATCATGATGCTTGTTGGCTGGTGGCAATTAAATGATTGATTTGATTATGGCTCTTCTTGGAGATTACTTGGTTGGCCTCGGAGCATTTCCTGGACCCCAAGCAATTCTCTGAAGTTTGTTAAATGCTAATCTAATTTATGTGTTGCCAAATAATTTACTTGATGTATGCTTGTGACTAGTATGCTGATTCAAAATGGCTTGGCTATTGGATCAAGAGGCTTCATTGATCCACTGATTATTACCATGTGTTATGTAACAGATACTTTTATGTGCTAAGCAAAGTAGATACTTGGTTATTCCTGGACATGGTTTATTTGTGGGCTTACTCACAGGGACCTTGCTATCCTCTCTGTATGTGGTTAGGTTAAGAGCTCCTGGTTCAACCAGGGATCACTAGCTAAAGCTAGGTGATCTAGCTCCCTTCTCTCATGCATATTTCTTTCTATCTATTACTGATAAGAACAGATGTTGAGCTTGATATCTTGGCCCACCCTATGATGCAAAGGCTGAGGCTTTAATTAATACTAAGAACAGATACTGCTTGTGCCTTTTTATTTCTCAGTGATGAAACTGGCATAGCACTTCTATGCCATTCTGAGAGAAATCCATCTCTCTATCCTCCTAGGTGAGAACCTAGTAGAAGGGTAGTGAGATGGTTTATCTTAGATACTCCCCTTATTCCCTTGGTGTGACTATGCAAATTAAGAACAGGTGCCATGCTTAACTTGTTGCCTAATACTTGCTGTTGGAGAGTTGCTTTATCTTGCTTGATGTTGATCTGGCTTTGTTGCTGATCTTGGCGTCCACTTCCCCATGGTTTGTGCCTGCTCCTCTTGGGCTCATATTGTCACCATGGTTCCCCTTGCAACTTCGGTTATGATCTTGATATTAATTTCCTAGATGGTTGCCTGGGAAGGATTTGTGGTTTTGGCTGTTGAACTGAAATTGATGTTCTTGGATGAACTGGGGAATAGTCGATGGATTGATCTTGTGCTGAGCTAAGCAGCTGTGTGCTGCAAGGAAATCCTCTTTTATATGGTGTCCTGGATGTGTGCTTGGCTGACACCTAAGCACGTGCATGTGTGTTGTGAGCTGCCTGTTTGCATGGTTCAAGTTTCAACACTGATACATCTCCCCTAGTGGATGTGCTCGGCTGATGAAAAGATCTGCCTTTTCAACCTCTCTTTATATTTGACATGGCCACTTGGCTTTATTTCTATTTTGTGTCTTTTTTGTTTGTCTTGCAGGTGCTCAGGCTAAACAAGAAATGCTTGAAGAATTTACTAGTTTAGCCATTTGCAATCCTTTGTAATTTTTCATTTTCCTTTTTCAATTATTCACTTTCTGTAATGTTTTGTAATAATTATAATTCAAATGAATATTGTAAATGACAATGTATTTTGTATGTTAATCAATAAAGCTCAAGTTTTCCCTAATGAGCTTTTGATATATTATCTATTCTTTTATATTTCTTCATTTTCCAATTTCTTTAATTGTTGATTGGATTGTTCATAATTTGATTTATGATATATCAAATTGAAGTTTGAATTTGAAATTCAAACCTAACTTGTTTGAATTCAATCATACAACTTAAAGTAGATTATGAAATGTTCCCCTCTCTTCTCGGAACCCTAAGTTAATTTAGGATAGGTCCAAGTTTATCGCACTCTCGAAACCCTTAATTCTATCTGGTGTCGAGAGAGAAACTTGTTCTCCCTTATGGGTGTAGTTTTATAAATAAGCGCGAAATTTCCCCAGATTTTCTATGCATGAATGAAATGCACACATCTGTTTCTTCTATTTTTGTAACCCCAATACCTGGGACATTACACTCAACATCCTTGTGTGCTGCTTCCTAGCATATTGCAAAATAGGCTTCCATCTCGTTTGGTGGAGAGGAAATTGTCTTCACAAATGTAGCATACGTCTGGCAGATACTATTAGCTAGATAGTATCCCTTGTTGTATGCGTGCCCGTTTACCTCAAAGTTCACGGCAGGAGCTTGTCCCTCAGCTAGCCTGGCAAACGCCGGAGAGCGCTGCAGCACGTTGATATCATTGTTTGTTCCTGCCATGCCAAAAAATTCATGCCAAATCCAAAACTCATGGTCTGCCACCACCTCAAGAATGACACTGCACTCACCAGTATGCCCCTTCTAGATCCCTGCCAAGCAAACGGGCAATTCTTCCAGCCCCAATGCATACAGTTAATGCTTCCGAGCATCCCAGGAAACCCTCTTACTGCATTCTTTTGCAGGGTCCGAGCTGTATCATCTTCTCTTGGTGCTCTCAAATAGTCTTTAGCAAACACCGCTATGACGGCTCGGTAGAACCTGTAGAGAGTCTCTGTACATGTCGACTCTGCCATCCGTAGGTAGTCATTGACTGTATCTGGAGAAGCTCCTTATGCAAGACAGCGCATTGCAGCAGTGCACTTCTGAATTGAGGTGAAGCCCCACAAACCTATGCAATCTTGCTTGGCCATGAAGTACTTGTCGTACTCCCTGACGCCATGGACAATCTTCAAGAACAGCTCCTTGTTCATCCTAAACCGGCGCCGAAATTCCTTCAGTGAATGAGTCGCGTCGCCGTTGAAGTAGTCGGCGTCAAGCAGCATTGCGCCGACTTGACGATACCGGTTGATATTCCTCCTCTTGCCTGGCTTTGAGCCGCCGCACCGAGGCACGACGAAGAAAGGCTGGCGAACGCGCATCATGTTCGTCAGAATCAGCTGCTGCTGTTGCCACCGAACAGCCTGAGCATTCTGCTCATCCTTGAATAGCTGCACCATCATCTCGTCGTCGCTGTCCATCGCAACAATCGGACGAACACCTTGCAGGCGGGGTGATACTATCACGATAGCAGCGAGCTCTATTCTGGGCGAAACAGCGGCCGCCAGTCGAGGGGGTGGCGGCCGTGTTGATGGACGGTGGTTCCTAGACAGGCGGCGGTGTCTATTGCAAGCAGGGGGCGCGGCGGCGACGGCGACGGTGGCGATCTAGAGGGGTGGGAGTCGGCTCAGGCGTGGGTAGGAGGTGGAAAATCGGTGTGTCTGGCTGCCAGGCGGAGCCCACGCTCATTTTCAGACGTGCCGCGAGGCACTGGCGCGCCCGATTCGCGTCCTTGGTGAAAGGGCCGGCAATCCGGGCCGGCACGGGATTGCCGGCGATTCTATTGGGCTCGAAAATTGGCCGGCGCCATTTAGAACGCACCGGTGCGTGCTCATTTTCGCTGTCGGCCCCCAAAACGCTACGGGGCCACTATGGGGGGGCGTCGGTGGAGATGCTCTTAGACTCGACAGTGGAGGAGCTGAACATTCTGGCCAGTCCACCATGGGAGAGGCTCGGCTCTCCGACTTGTCCACCTTCATTGTCCCCAGGAGCAAACACCACCAGCACCTTCAAGCAGCAGTGGCGGCAGCCAACAACACACCAAGACGCCCAAGTGGAATAGCGCCCAGCCCCTGCTGAAAACGGAAGCGACCCAGGACGCCGTCAAAGAAAAAAAAGGAGCCAAAAAAGCAGGAAGAACCTCACCCCCCTACCTTAAGATCAGTTCACCCCGCTGTCAACCAGGGGCCACTAGCCATCAGAGACACTGTTCTTTCAGGCGCTGCAACTAACCGAAGAGCTGCCACAAATAACCTGACTTACAGTTTATCAGGCCCGATGAGATAGCAATGAACTTAAAACCAAGTGTGCATCTTACAAATCATCCTAGACCAAGAAAACCACACTGAATTTATCAGGTGCACTCCACATTAAGACACGCGCCAACTCTTCAAACATAACGTAGAGGCTCATCAGCTCACGTTGCAATCTGCTGAATAAGGCCTTGTTTGGTACTAGTGTTTTAGTGGGGATTAGTGGGGATAATACTCTAGAGTATTGGGTGAATCACTTTTGTCACCCAATCCTCACAAAACCCCAATCCCAATCCACTAGGTAGGGGTAGAGTATTGGGGATTGAAAAAATTACACTAAAATTTAGGGAAAGTGGGGATAAGTGGGGATTAAACTCGCTCATACTCTAGCACCAAACATGTATTGGGGATAAGTGGGGATTTGAAGTTTGGAGCGGATTATCCCCGCTAATCCCCACTAAAACTCTAGTACCAAACAAGCCCTAAGAAAACTAATGTACCTTGCGGAGATTTTGTGTAGCTCTAGGCAAATGCTGTGCAAAAATACTGGGGCTAAATACAGAACAGGAACAACACCAGGAACCAATAAATCGACATTGTATCTTCTCAAAGACACACTACGCTCATTGACAGCCTCATGGCACAAAAATCTAGAAGCTCATTGCAGTCTGCCGAAAACTCTGGAAAATGGCCGGAAGAACAGACTTCCAAGGGAGAAATTGTTCAAAATCCATCAAAACTCTTGCAAACTCTGTAGCTAAGCTTGGGGATGTGAGGTATTGGAGAGACGGGGGCCTCCTGCTTGAGATTGGCGGGCTTTCTCATCGTCGGTCATGAGGGGTCCGCATTGATGGGATTCGTAGCATAGAAAACAAAAAATTTCCTACCGCGAGAACGCAATCCAAGCGAAGATGCAATCTAGAAGACGGGAGCAACGAGGGGATGAACGAGACTAACCCTTGAAGATTTCCAAAGCCTACAAGAGGAGGCTCTCGTTGCTGCGGTAGGCGATCACTTGTCGCTTTCAAAAGCGCGTAGAAGATCTTGACGGTGCCACAATCGGGCAGCACCTCCGTACTCGGTCACACGTTCGGTGTTGATGACAACGTCCTTCTCCCCGTTCCAGCGGGCAGCGGAAGTAGTAGATCCTCCTCGGAATACCGGCAGCACGACGGTGTAGGGATTCGTTTCATAGAAAACAAAACATTTCCTACCGCGAGAACGCAATCCAAGCCAAGATGCAATCTAGAAGACGGGAGCAACGAGGGGATGATCGAGACTCACCCTTGAAGATTTCCAAAGCCTACAAGATGAGGCTCTTGTTGTTGCGGTAGACGATCACTTGCCGCTTGCAAAAGCGCGTAGAAGATCTTGACGGTGCCACGATCGGGCAGCACCTCCGTACTCGGTCACACGTTCGGTGTTGATGAAAACGACGTCCTTCTCCCCGTTCCAGTGGGCAGGGGAAGTAGTAGCTCCTCCTTGAATCCGGCAGCACGACGGCGTGGTGGCGGTGGCAATGGAGATCTCCGGCGGAGCTTCGCTAAGCGTTGCGGGAGAGGTGGAGGAGAGGGGGGCGGCTAGGGTTTGGGAGAGGGGGAGGTGGCCGACCACTATGAGGGGGTGGGGCCACAATGGCTTTGGTGTGGCCGGCCCCCTCCCCTTGCTCCTCATTATATAGGTGGAACCCCCAAGTGTTGGACTACAAGTCTTCGAATAAGACCCCAACCCAAAACCTTCCATGTGTAGGGAAACCTACCCAAGGTGGGACTCTCACCTCAAGTGAGATTCCCACCCTTCCATGTGGGGGGGTGGCCGGCCCCCTTGGTTGAGTCCACCTTGGACTCCCCCCTCTAGGGTTGGCCGGCCATGGGTGGTGGAGTCCCACCGGGACTCCGCCTTCCAAAGTGAATTCTTCTGGATTTTTCTAGAACCTTCTAGAACCTTCCAAAATTTCACCGGATCTTTTTCAAACTTATAAAATGACTTCCTATATATGAATCTTATTCTCCGGACCATTCCGTAACTCCTCGTGATGTCTGGGATCCCATCCGAGACTTCGAACAATACTTCGAACTCCATTCCATATTCAAGTTCTACTATTACAACATCAAACCTTAAGTGTGTCACCCTACGGTTCACGAACTATGTGGACATGGTTGAGAACTCTCTCCGACCAATAACCAATAGCGGGATTTGGAGATCCATAATGGCTCCCACATATTCAACGATGACTTAGTGATCGAATGAACCATTCACATACGATACCAATTCCCTTTGTCACGCGATATTTTACTTGTCCGAGGTTTGATCATCGGTATCTCTCTATACCTTGTTCAACCTCGTCTCCTGACAAGTACTCTTTACTCGTACCGTGGTATGTGGTCTCTTATGAACTTATTCATATGCTTGCAAGACATTAGACGACATTCCACCGAGAGGGCCCAGAGTATATCTATCCCTCATCGGGATGGACAAATCCCACTGTTGATCCATATGCCTCAACTCATACTTTCCGGATACTTAATCCCATCTTTATAACCACCCATTTACGCAGTGGCGTTTGATGTAATCAAAGTACCTTTCCGGTATAAGTGATTTATATGATCTCATGGTCGAAAGGACTAGGTAACTATGTATCGAAAGCTTATAGCAAATAACTTAATGACGTGATCTTATGCTACGCTTAATTGGGTGTGTCCATAACATCATTCATACAATGATATAACCTTGTTATTAATAACATCCAATGTTCATGATTATGAAACTAATCATCTATTAATCAACAAGCTAGTTAAGAGGCATACTAGGGACTCATTGTTGTTTACATAACACACATGTATCAATGTTTCGGTTAATACAATTATAGCATGGTATATAAACATTTATCATAAACACAAAGATATATAATAACCACTTTTATTATTGCCTCTTGGGCATATCTCCAACAGTCTCCCACTTGCACTAGAGTCAATAATCTAGATTACATTGTAAGGTACCTAACACCCATGGCATTCTGGTGTTGGTCATGCTTTGCCCTAGGGAGAGCTTTAGTCAACGGGTCTGCTACATTCAGATCAGTGTGTACTTTGCAAATCTTTACTTCTCCATCTTCGATGTACTCGCGAATCGAGTGATAACGCAGCTTGATATGCTTCAGCCTCTTGTGTGACCTTGGTTCTTGTGCATTGGCGATGGCACCCATGTTGTCACAGTAGATGACTAGTGGGTCCAATGCACTAGGAACCACACCGAGCTCTACAATGAACCTCTTCATCCATACCGCTTCTGATGAAGCCTATGAAGCCGCTATGTACTCTGATTCTGTTGAAGACTTCGCCACCGTGCACTGCTTCGAGCTTGCCCAGCTTACTGCAGCACCATTCAATATAAACACGTACCCAGACGGAGACTTAGAGTCATCAGGATCAGTGTTCCAACTTGCATCAGTGTAACCGTTTACAACGAGCTCTTGGTCACCTCCATAACAAAGAAACATATCCTTAGTTCTTTTCAAGTACTTCAGGATATTCTTGACCGCTTTCCAGTGTTCCATCCCTGGATCACTTTGATATCTACTAGTTAAACTAACAGCATGTGCTATATCCGGTCTAGTACATAGCATGGCATACATGATAGAGCCTACTGCCGAGGCATAGGGGATCTTACTCATCCTTTCTCTTTCTTCTGCCGTAGCCGGTCCTTGAGTCTTACTCAAGACCTTGCCCGGTAACATAGGTAAAAACCCTTTCTTACTTTCGTCCATTCTAAACTTCTTTAGAATCTTGTCCAGGTATGTACTCTGTTAATGCCCTATTAGACGTCTTGATCTATCTCTATAAATCTTGATGCCTAATATATATGATGCTTCACCAAGGTCTTTCATTGAAAAACTATTATTCAAATAACCTTTTACACTGCTTAATAGTTCTATATCATTCCCAATCAATAATATGTCATCCACATATAATATCAGGAATGCTACATAGCTCCCACTCACTTTCTTGTAAATACAGGCCTCTCCATGACACTGTATAAACCTGAAGTCTTTGATCACCTTATCAAAGCATCGGTTCCAACTTCTTGATGCTTGCTTCAGTCCATAAATTGAACGCTGAAGTTTGCACACTTGTCAGCATTTTTAGGATCGACAAAACCTTTGGGTTGTACCATATACAACTCTTCCTCAATGTATCCATTAAGGAACGCCATTTTGACATCCATCTGCCAAATCTCATAATCGAAAAATGCAGCTATTGCTAACAAAATCCTCACAGATTTTAGCTTCGCTACAGGTGAGAAAGTCTCATCGTAGTCAACACCTTGAATTTGTCGGAAACCCTTTGCGACAAGTCGAGCTTTATAGACAGTAATATTACCATCAGCATCTGTTTTTCTCTTGAAAATCCATTTATTCTCGATAGCCTTGCGGCTATCAGGTAAGTCTACCAAAGTCCACACTTTGTTATCATACATGGATCCCATTTCGGATTTCATGGCTTCTTGCCATTTGTTGGAATCTGGGCTCATCATCGCTTCTTCATACGTAGCATGGTCTTCATCATTGTTGTCCACAATCATGACATTTAGACAAGGATCAAACCAATCAGGAGTGGTACGTTCCCTTGTCGATGTGCGAGGTTCAGTAGTTTCCTCGTTCGAAGTTTCATGATCATTATCATTAGCTTCCTATGTTGCCGGTGTAGGCGGCACAGGAACAACTTCCGGTACTGTGCTACTCTGATCAACGAGTGAAGATTCATCAATCTCATCGAGTTCTACTTTTCTTCCAGTCACTTCTTTAGTGAGAAATTCTTTCTCAAGAAAGGTTCCGTTCTTAGCAACAAAGATTTTGCCTTCGGATCTGTGATAGAAAGTGTACCCTATAGTTTCCTTAGGGTATCCTATGAAGACACATTTCTCCGCTTTGGGTTCTAGCTTGTCCGGTTGTAACTTCTTTACATAGGCTTCGCAACCCTAAACTTTAAGGAACGACAACTTAGGTTTCTGATTAAACCATAATTCATACGGTGTCGTTTCAACGGATTTTGATGGTGCTCTATTTAAAGTGAATGCGGCTGTCTCTAATGCATAACTCCAAAATGATAACGGCAAATCAGTAAGAGACATCATAGAATGAACCATATCTAAGAGAGTTTGATTACGACGTTCAAACACACCGTTACGTTGAGGTGTTCCCGGCGGTGTCAATTGTGAAAGTATTCCGCATTTCTTTAAATGCATGCTAAACTCATAACTCAGATATTCACCTCCGCGATCAGATCGTAGAAATTTAATCTTCTTGTTACGTTGATTTTCTACTTCACTTTGGAATTCCTTAAACTTCTCGAAAGTTTCGGATTTATGTTTCATGAAATAGATATACCCATATCTACTCAGATCATCTGTGAAGGTTAGAACATAACGATAACCACCGCGAGGCTACACTCATTGGTCCACACACATCTGTATGTATGATTTCCAATAAGTCTGTAGCTCGCTCCATAATACCAGAGAATGGAGTCTTAGTCATTTTTCCCATTAGACATGCTTCGCATCTATCAAGTGACTCAAAGTCAAGTGATTCAAGTAATCCATCGGTATAGAGTTTCTTCATGCGTTTCACTCCAATATGACCAAGACGACAATGCCACATATAAGTAGAATTATCATTTAATTTAATTCGCTTAGCATCAATGTTATGTATATGTGTATCACTACTATCGAGATCTAACAGAAATAAGCCATTCTTTTCAGGTGCTCGACCATAAAATATATTATTCATAAAAATAGAACAACCATTATTCTCAGACTTGAATGAATAACCGTCTTGCATTAAACAAGATCCAGATATAATGTTCATGCTCAACGCGGGTACAAAATAACAATTATTAAGGCTTAAAACTAATCTCGAAGGTAGATGTAGAGGAAGTGTGCCGACAGCGATCACATCGACTTTGGATCCGTTTCCAACGCGCATCGTCACTTCATCTTTCAGTAGTCTTCGTTTATTCTTTAGTTCCTGTTTCGAGTTACAAATATGAGCAACCGAACCAGTATCAAATACCCAGGTACTGGTACGAGAACCAGTGAGATAAACATCTATAACATGTATATCAGATATACCTTCTTTCTTCTTCTTGACAAGGCCGCTCTTCAGATCAGCCAGATACTTGGAGCAATTACGCTTCCAGTGTCCCTTCTCCTTGCAGTAATAGCACTCATCATCAGGCTTAGGGCCATTCTTAGGTTTCACAGGAGGCGTGGCAGTTTTCTTGCCACCCTTCTTGATTTTTCCCTTGGACTTGCCCTGTTTCTTGAAACTGGTGGTCTTGTTGACCATCAACACTTGGTGCTCTTTCTTGATCTCAATCTCAGCAGCTTTTAGCATGGCGAAGAGTTCAGGTAACTCTTTGTTCATGTTCTGCATATTGTAGTTCATCACAAAGTTCTTGTAACTAGGTGGCAGTGATTGAAGGACACGATTAATCCCCAGTCTATTAGGAATCACAATTCCCAAGTCACTGAGTTTCTTCGCATGCCCAGTCATGATGAGCATGTGCTCACTAACGGAGCTGCCTTCTTCCATCATGCAGCTGAAGAAGTGTTTTGATGCTTCATAGCATTCCACGGCCGCATGAGTCTCAAAAATAGCTTTCAGCTCATTGACCAACTCATGAGGATCGTGGTGCTCAAAACGTTTTTGAAGATCGGCTTCCAGACTGCACAGGATTGCACACTGAACTTGAGAGTACCGAGTTTTTCGAGTCTCGTAAACATTCTTTACTTCATCGGATTCAGTTTCTGCAGGAGGGTCACCTAGCGGTGCATCAAGCACATATTGCAGGTTTCCACCAGCGAGGAAAATCCTCACATGACGGAACCAGTCGGTGAAGTTGCTACCGTTGCTCTTAAGCTTTTCTTTCTCTAGGAACTGGTTAAAATTGATTGGGGACGCCATATCTACAACATATATTTGCAATAGTTTAGACTAAGTTTATGACAAATTGAGTTCAAATTTTAATTCAACATAATTAAAAACTAGGTGAACTCCCACTCAAAACAATATCCCTCGAATTGTCTTAGTGATCACTGATGGCGTGTAACTCACACGTTCGTTGGGAACCCCAAGAGGAAGGTATGATGCGCACAGCAGCAAGTTTTCCCTCAGAAAGAAACCAAGGTTTATCGAACCAGGAGGAGCCAAGAAGCACGTTGAAGGTTGATGGCGGCGGGATGTAGTGCGGCGCAACACCAGGGATTCCGGCGCCAACGTGGAACCTGCACAACACAACCAAAGTACTTTGCCCCAACGAAACAGTGAGGTTGTCAATCTCACCGGCTTGCTGTAACAAAGGATTAACCGTATTGTGTGGAAGATGATTGTTTGCAGAAAACA
The DNA here is from genome assembly GCF_019359855.2 of Lolium perenne. Lineage (NCBI taxonomy): Eukaryota > Viridiplantae > Streptophyta > Magnoliopsida > Poales > Poaceae > Lolium > Lolium perenne. The sequence goes on along the minus strand of NC_067250.2, from coordinate 295,248,020 downwards.
GTAGAACAAGTATTGCAGTAGATTGTATTTCAGTAAAGAGAATTGGACCGGGGTCCACAGTTCACTAGAGGTGTCTCTCCCATAAGACAAACAGCATGTTGGGTGAACAAATTACAGTTGGGCAATTGACAAATAAAGAGGGCATGACCATGCACATACATATCATGATGAGTATAGTGAGATTTAATTGGGCATTACGACAAAGTACATAGACCGCCATCCAACTGCATCTATGCCTAAAAAGTCCACCTTCAGGTTATCATCCGAACCCCCTCCAGTATTAAGTTGCAAAGCAACAGACAATTGCATTAAGTATGGTGCGTAATGTAATCAACAACTACATCCTTAGACATAGCATCAATGTTTTATCCCTAGTGGCAACAGCACAACACAACCTTAGAACTTTCTGTCACTATCCCAGGTGTCAATGCAGGCATGAACCCACTATCGAGCATAAGTACTCCCTCTTGGAGTTACAAGCATCTACTTGGCCAGAGCATCTACTAGTAACGGAAAGCATGCAAGATCATAAACAACACGTAGATATAACTTTGATAATCAACATAACAAGTATTCTCTATTCATCGGATCCCAACAAACGCAACATATAGAATTACAGATAGATGATCTTGATCATGTTAGGCAGCTCACAAGATCCGACAATGATAGCACAATGGGGAGAAGACAACCATCTAGCTACTGCTATGGACCCATAGTCCAGGGGTAGACTACTCACACATCACACCGGAGGCGACCATGGCGGCGTAGAGTCCTCCGGGAGATGATTCCCCTCTCCGGCAGGGTGCCGGAGGCGATCTCCGGATCCCCGAGATGGGATCGGCGTTGGCGGCGTCTCTGGAAGGTTTTCCGTATCGTGGCTCTCGGTACTGGGGGTTTCGTCACGGAGGCTTTAAGTAGGCGGAAGGGCAAGTCAAGAGGGGGCACAGGGGCCCCAGATGACAGGGCGGCGCGGCCAAGGGGGGGGCCGCGCCGCCCTAGGGTTTGGGCTCCCTGTGGCCCCACTTCGTTTCGTCTTCGGACTTCTGGAAGCTTCGTGGAAAAATAGGCCCCTGGGCGTTGATTTCGTCCAATTCCGAGAATATTTCCTTACTAGGATTTCTGAAACCAAAAACAGCAGAAACAAAGAATCGGCACTTCGGCATCTTGTTAATAGGTTAGTTCCAGAAAATGCACGAATATGACATAAAGTGTGCATAAAACATGTAGATAACATCAATAATGTGGCATGGAACATAAGAAATTATCGATACGTCGGAGATGTATCAGCATCCCCAAGCTTAGTTCTGCTCGTCCCGAGCAGGTAAAACGATAACACAGATAATTTCTGGAGTGACATGCCATCATAACCTTGATCATACTATTTGTAAAGCATATGTAGTGAATGCAGCGATCAAAACAATGTATATGACATGAGTAAACAAGTGAATCATAAAGCAAAGACTTTTCATGAATAGCACTTTAAGACAAGCATTAATAAGTCTTGCATAAGAGTTAACTCATAAAGTAATAATTCAAAGTAAAAGCATTGAAGCAACACAAAAGAAGATTAAGTTTCAGCGGTTGCTTTCAACTTGTAACATGTATATCTCATGGATATTGTCAACATAGAGTAATATAATAAGTGCAATAAGCAAGTATGTAGGAATCAATGCACAGTTCACACAAGTGTTTGCTTCTTGAGGTGGAGAGAAATAGGTGAATTGACTCAACATTGAAAGTAAAAGAATGGTCCTCCATAGAGGAAAAGCATCGATTGCTATATTTGTGCTAGAGCTTTGATTTTGAAAACATGAAACAATTTTGTCAACGGTAGTAATAAAGCATATGCATCATGTAAATTATATCTTATAAGTTGCAAGCCTCATGCATAGTGTACTAATAGTGCCCGCACCTTGTCCTAATTAGCTTGGACTACCGGATCATCACAATGCACTGTTTTAACCAAGTGTCACAAAGGGGTACCTCTATGCCGCCTGTACAAAGGTCTAAGGAGAAAGCTCGCATTGGATTTCTCGCTATTGATTATTCTTCAACTTAGACATCCATACCGGGACAACATAGACAACAGATAATGGACTCCTCTTTTATGCATAAGCATGTAACAACAATTAATAATTTTCTCATTTGAGATTGAGGATACATGTCCAAAACTGAAACTTCCACCATGGATCATGGCTTTAGTTAGCGGCCCAATGTTCTTCTCTAACATATGCATGCTTAACCATAAGGTGGTAGATCTCTCTTACTTCAGACAAGACGGACATGCATAGCAACTCACATGAAATTCAACAACAAATAGTTGATGGCGTCCCCAGTGAACATGGTTATCGCACAACAAGCAACTTAATAAGAGATAAAGTGCATAATTACATATTCAATACCACAATAGTTTTTAAGCTATTTGTCCCATGAGCTATATATTGCAAAGGTGAATGATGGAATTTTAAAGGTAGCACTCAAGCAATTTACTTTGGAATGGCGGAAAATACCATGTAGTAGGTAGGTATGGTGGACACAAATGGCATAGTGGTTGGCTCAAGTATTTTGGATGCATGAGAAGTATTCCCTCTCGATACAAGGTTTAGGCTAGCAAGGCTTATTTGAAACAAACACAAGGATGAACCGGTGCAGCAAAACTCACATAAAAGACATATTGAAAACATTATAAGACTCTACACCGTCTTCCTTGTTGTTCAAACTCAATACTAGAAATTATCTAGACCTTAGAGAAACCAAATATGCAAACCAAATTTTAGCATGCTCTATGTATTTCTTCATTAATGGGTGCAAAGCATATGATGCAAGAGCTTAAACATGAGCACAACAATTGCCAAGTATCACATTACCCAAGACATTTATAGCAATTACTACATGTATCATTTTCCAATTCCAACCATATAACAATTTAACGAAGGAGAAACTTCGCCATGAATATTATGAGTAGAAACCAAGGACATACTTGTCCATATGCTACAGCGGAGCGTGTCTCTCTCCCATAAAGTGAATGCTAGGATCCATTTTATTCAAACAAAACAAAAACAAAAACGAACCGACGCTCCAAGAAAAAGCACATAAGATGTGATGGAATAAAAATATAGTTTCAGGGGAGGAACCTGATAATGTTGTCGATGAAGAAGGGGATGCCTTGGGCATCCCCAAGCTTAGACGCTTGAGTCTTCTTGATATATGCAGGGGTGAACCACCGGGGCATCCCCAAGCTTAGAGCTTTCACTCTCCTTGATCATGTTGCATCATACTCCTCTCTTGATCCTTGAAAACTTCCTCCACACCAAACTCGAAACAACTCATTAGAGGGTTAGTGCACAATAAAAACTAACATATTTAGAGGTGAAACAATCATTCTTAACACTTCTGGACATTGCATAATGCTACTGGACATTAGTGGATCAAAAAAATTCATCCAACATAGCAAAAGAGGCAATGCGAAATAAAAGGCAGAATCTGTCAAAACAGAACAGTTCGTATTGACGAATTTTAAAATGGCACCAGACTTGCTCAGATGAAAATGCTCAAATTGAATGAATGTTGCGTACATATCTGGGGATCATGCACGTAAATTGGCTTAATTTTCTGAGCTACCTACAGGGAGGTAGACCCAGATTCGTGACAGCAAAGAAATCTGGAACTGCGCAGTAATCCAAATCTAGTACTTACTTTTCTATCAACGGCTTAACTTGGCACAACAAAACACAAAACTAAGATAAGGAGAGGTTGCTACAGTAGTAAACAACTTCCAAGACACAAAATAAAAACAAAGTACTGTAGGTAAAAACATGGGTTGTCTCCCATAAGCGCTTTTCTTTAACGCCTTTCAGCTAGGCGCAGAAAGTGTGTATCAAGTATTATCGAAAGATGGTACATTCTCAGCGGGGTGTGGAGTGTTCTCAACTATGCATATTATCTTTTCTATGTGAGTTTCAGAGGCTCCCTTTTCATTAGTCTTGGGCTTGCTACTCTCATCAAACAAATCTTCAGGAACAATCCAATCAAAATTCTTTTCTAGTGCCTCACACATTCCCAAGAGCTTGCAAGGTATTGATGTTTTAATATCCCCCTCATAATTAACTTTATTAGTGTACTTTTGTCTATCCTTTTCCATCTTCTCAAGGGTACTGGCAAAGTTGGTATAAGAACCTAGCATATTATATTTAGTGAAAACTTTTCTAGCTTCTCTCGATATTCCCCCAAATTCTTTAAGAAGGGTTTCTAATACAAAATCTTTCTTTTCTCCTTCCTCCATATCACTGAGTGTAAGAAACATATGTTGAATCACAGGATTAAGATTAACAAATCTAGCTTCTAATGCATGTACTAAAGAAGCGACAGCAATTTCATAAGTGGGGGCAAGTTCTGCCAAGTGTCTATCTTCAAAATCTTCGACCGTACTAATATGAGTGAAAAAATCTTCTATATTGTCTTTCCCAAGGATAGACCCTCGACCTACCGGTACATCTTTAAGAACAAACTTAGGAGGAAACATTATGAAATAAGTAAAGTAGATGCAAGTAACTAATTTTTTTTTGTGTTTTTGATATAGCAAACAAGATAGCAAGTAAAGTAAAACTAGCAACTAATTTTTTTTTTTGTATTTTGATTTAGTGCAGCAAACAAAGTAGTAAATAAAACTAAGCAAGACAAAAACAAAGTAAAGAGATTGAGAAGTGGAGACTCCCCTTGCAGCGTGTCTTGATCTCCCGGCAACGAGCGCAGAAAATATGCTTGATGGCGTGTAACTCACACGTTCGTTGGGAACCCCAAGAGGAAGGTATGATGCGCACAGCAGCAAGTTTTCCCTCAGAAAGAAACCAAGGTTTATCAAACCAGGAGGAGCCAAGAAGCACGTTGAAGGTTGATCGCGGCGGGATGTAGTGCGGTGCAACACCAGGGATTCCGGCGCCAACGTGGAACCTGCACAACACAACCAAAGTACTTTGCCCCAACGAAACAGTGAGGTTGTCAATCTCACCGGCTTGCTGTAACAAAGGATTAACCGTATTGTGTCGAAGATGATTGTTTGCAGAAAACAGTAGAACAAGTATTGCAGTAGATTGTATTTCAGTAAAGAGAATTGGACCGGGGTCCACAGTTCACTAGAGGTGTCTCTCCCATAAGACAAACAGCATGTTGGGTGAACAAATTACAGTTGGGCAATTGACAAATAAAGAGGGCATGACCATGCACATACATATCATGATGAGTATAGTGAGATTTAATTGGGCATTACGACAAAGTACATAGACCGCCATCCAACTGCATCTATGCCTAAAAAGTCCACCTTCAGGTTATCATCCGAACCCCCTCCAGTATTAAGTTGCAAAGCAACAGACAATTGCATTAAGTATGGTGCGTAATGTAATCAACAACTACATCCTTAGACATAGCATCAATGTTTTATCCCTAGTGGCAACAACACAACACAACCTTAGAACTTTCTCACATCGTCCTGTGTCAATGCATGAACCCACTATCGAGCATAAGTACTCCCTCTTGGAGTTAAAAGCATCTACTTGGCCAGAGCATCTACTAGTAACGGAAAGCATGCAAGATCATAAACAACACGTAGATATAACTTTGATAATCAACATAACAAGTATTCTCTATTCATCGGATCCCAACAAACGCAACATATAGAATTACAGATAGATGATCTTGATCATGTTAGGCAGCTCACAAGATCCGACAATGATAGCACAATGGGGAGAAGACAACCATCTAGCTACTGCTATGGACCCATAGTCCAGGGGTAGACTACTCACACATCACACCGGAGGCGACCATGGTGGCGTAGAGTCCTCCGGGAGATGATTCCCCTCTCCGGCAGGGTGCCGGAGGCGATCTCCTGGATCCCCCGAGATGGGATCGGCGTTGGCGGCGTCTCTGGAAGGTTTTCCGTATCATGGCTCTCGGTACTGGGGGTTTCGTCATGGAGGCTTTAAGTAGGCGGAAGGGCAAGTCAAGAGGGGGCACAGGGGCCCCAGATGACAGGGCGGCGCGGCCAAGGGGGGGCCGCGCCGCCCTAGGGTTTGGGCTCCCTGTGGCCCCACTTCGTTTCGTCTTCGGACTTCTGGAAGCTTCGTGGAAAAATAGGCCCCTGGGCGTTGATTTCGTCCAATTCTGAGAATATTTCCTTACTAGGATTTCTGAAACCAAAAACAGCAATAAAACAAAGAATCGGCACTTCGGCATCTTGTTAATAGGTTAGTTCCAGAAAATGCACGAATATGACATAAAGTGTGCATAAAACATGTAGATAACATCAATAATGTGGCATGGAACATAAGAAATTATCGATACGTCGGAGACGTATCAATCACACGAACCAAATCCACCACACCAAGTCCGATCATCACGAGACAAGATGCAACTTCAATGGCGAACACTCAAAGTGTTCATCATATCAATCATATGATTCATGCTCTACCTTTCGGTATCACGTGTTCCAAGACCATGTCTGTACATGCTAGGCTCGTCAAGGCCACCTTAGTATCCTCATGTGCAAAACTGGCTTGCACCCGTTGTATGCAGTTGTTGATTCTATCACACCCGATCATCACGAGATGCTTCGAAACGACAAGTCTTGGCAACGGTGCTACTAAGGATGAACACTTTATTATCTTGACATTTTAGTGAGAGGGATCATCTTATAATGCTACCGTCGCGATCTAAGCAAAATAAGATGCATAAAAAGATTAACATCATGCAGTTCATATGTGATATGATATGGCCCTTTTGTCTTTGCACCTTTGATCTTCATCTCCAAAGCACGGACACGATCTCCATCATCAACGGGCATGATCTCCATCATCATCGGCGTAGCGTCAAGGTCAATGGCGCCGTCTTCATGATTGTTCTCCATGTAGCAACTATTACAACTACTTTGAAATACTACTCAACATGAAATTTAAAGACAACCATAAGGCTCCTGCCGGTTGCCACAATACAATAATGATCATCTCATACATATTCATCATCACATTATGGCCATATCACATCACCAAACCCTGCAAAAACAAGTTAGACGTCTCTAATTTGGTTTGCATATTTTACGTGGTTTAGGGTTTTCGAGTAAGATCTAATCTACCTACGAACATGAACCACAACGGTGATACTAGTGTTGTCAATAGAAGAGTAAGTTGAATCTTCACTATAGTAGGAGAGACAGACACCCGCAAAGCCACTTATGCAATACAAGTTGCATGTCAAGCGTGGAGCAAATCTCATGAACGCGGTCATGTAAAGTTAGCCCGAGCCGCTTCATCCCACTATGCCACAAAGATGCAAAGTACTCAAACTAAAGACAACAAAAGCATCAACGCCCACAAAACCATTGTGTTCTACTCGTGCAACCATCTATGCATAGACACGGCTCTGATACCACTGTAGGGATTCGTTGCATAGAAAACAAAAAAATTCCTACCGCGAGAACGCAATCCAAGCCAACATGGAATCTAGAAGACGGGAGCAACGAGGGGATGATCGAGACTCACCCTTGAAGATTTCCAAAGCCTACAAGATGAGGCTCTTGTTGTTGCGGTAGACGATCACTTGTCGCTTGCAAAAGCGCGTAGAAGATCTTGACGGTGCCACAATCGGGCAGCACCTCCGTACTCGGTCACACGTTCGGTGTTGATGAAAACAACGTCCTTCTCCCCATTCCAGCGGGCAGCGGAAGTAGTATCTCCTCCTTGAATCCGGTAGCACGACGGCGTGGTGGCGGTGGCGATGGAGATCTCCGGCGGAGCTTCGCTAAGCGTTGCGGGAGAGGTGGAGGAGAGGGGGGTGGCTAGGGTTTGGGAGAGGGGGAGGTGGCCGGCCACTATGAGGGGGTGCGGACACAATGGCTTTGGTGTGGCCGGCCCCTCCCCTTGCTCCTCATTATATAGGTGGAACCCCCAAGTGTTGGACTACAAGTCTTCGAATAAGACCCCAACCCAAAACCTTCCATGTGTAGGGAAACCTACGCAAGGTGGGACTCTCACCTCAAGTGAGATTCCCACCCTTCCATGTGGGGGGGTGGCCGGCCCCCTTGGTTGAGTCCACCTTGGACTCCCCCCTCTAGGGTTGGCCGGCCATGGGTGGTGGAGTCCCACCGGGACTCCGCCTTCCAAAGTGAATTCTTCTGGATTTTTCTAGAACCTTCTAGAACCTTCCAAAATTTCACCGGATCTTTTTCAAACTTATAAAATGACTTCCTATATATGAATCTTATTCTCCGGACCATTCCGTAACTCCTCGTGATGTCTGGGATCCCATCCGAGACTTCGAACAATACTTCGAACTCCATTCCATATTCAAGTTCTACTATTACAACATCAAACCTTAAGTGTGTCACCCTACGGTTCACGAACTATGTGGACATGGTTGAGAACTCTCTCCGACCAATAACCAATAGCGGGATTTGGAGATCCATAATGGCTCCCACATATTCAACGATGACTGAGTGATCGAATGAACCATTCACATACGATACCAATTCCCTTTGTCACGCGATATTTTACTTGTCCGAGGTTTGATCATCGGTATCTCTCTATACCTTGTTCAACCTCGTCTCCTGACAAGTACTCTTTACTCGTACCGTGGTATGTGGTCTCTTATGAACTTATTCATATGCTTGCAAGACATTAGACGACATTCCACCGAGAGGGCCCAGAGTATATCTATCCCTCATCGGGATGGACAAATCCCACTGTTGATCCATATGCCTCAACTCATACTTTCCGGATACTTAATCCCATCTTTATAACCACCCATTTACGCAGTGGCGTTTGATGTAATCAAAGTACCTTTCCGGTATAAGTGATTTATATGATCTCATGGTCGAAAGGACTAGGTAACTATGTATCGAAAGCTTATAGCAAACTTAATGACGTGATCTTATGCTACGCTTATTTGGGTGTGTCCATTACATCATTCATACAATGATATAACCTTGTTATTAATAACATCCAATGTTCATGATTATGAAACTAATCATCTATTAATCAATAAGCTAGTTAAGAGGCATACTAGGGACTCATTGTTGTTTACATAACACACATGTATCAATGTTTCAGTTAATACAATTATAGCATGGTATATAAACATTTATCATAAACACAAAGATATATAATAACCACTTTTATTATTGCCGCTTGGGCATATCTCCAACAGACGGCGTGGTGGCGGTGGCGGTGGTGGTGGAGAACTTCGGCAGGGCTTCGCCTATGCGCTGCGGGAGTATTATGTGGAGGAGGAGAGGCTAGGGTTTGGGAGAGGGGGTGGCTAGGGCGCCGGCCATGGGCAGCCCTAGGTGGTGCGGCCAAGAGTGGCTGCCCCCTCCCCCTCCTCCTCATTACATAGGTGGAAATCCCCAAGAGTTGTAGTCCAAGTCTTCGAATAAGACCCCAACAACAAAACCTCCCATAGGTGGGAAACCTACTCAAGGGGGGAGTCCTACCCAAGGTGGGACTCCCACCTTTCCTTTAGGTGGGGTGGCCGGCCACCTATGGTGGAGTCCACCTGGGACTCCACCCCTTAGGGTTTGGCTTGCCATGCAAGGTGGAGTCCCTCCGGGACTCCACTTTCCATGGTGATTTCTTCCGGACTTTTCTAGAACCTGCCATAAATGCATCGGATAATTTCCAAACTTGGAATATGACTTCCTATATATGAATCTTATTCTCCGGACCATTCCGGACATCCTCGTGATGTCCTGGATCCCATCCGAGACTGCGAAACAACTTCGAACTCCATTTCATATTCCATATCTATTTAAACGACATCAAACCTTAAGTGTGTCACCCTACGGTTCGCGAACTATGCAGACATGGTTGAGACTTCTCTCCAACCAATAACCAATAGCGGGATCTGGAGATCCATAATGGCTCCCACATATTCAACGATAACTTAGTGATCGATTGAACCATTCACATACGATACCGATTCCCTTTGTCACGCGATATTTTACTTGCCCGAGATTTGATCATCGGTATCTCTATAACTTGTTCAACCTCGTTTCCTGACAAGTACTCTTTACTCGTACCGTGGTATGTGGTCTCTTATGAACCATTCATATGCTTGCAAGCTAATTAGACGACATTCCACCGAGAGGGCCCGGAGTATATCTATCCGTCATCGAGATGGACAAATCCCACTGTTGATCCATATGCCTCAACTCATACTTTCCGGATACTTAATCCCACCTTTATAACCACCCATTTATGCAGTGGCGTTTGATGTAATCAAAGTACCTTTCCGGTATAAGTGATTTACATGATCTCATGGTCGAAAGGACTAGGTAACTATGTATCGAAAGCTTATAGCAAATAAATTAATGACGTGATCTTATGCTACACTTAATTGGGTGTGTCCATTACATCATTCACATAATGACACAACCTTGTTATTAATAACATCCAATGTTCATGATCATGAAACAATGATCATCTATTAATCAACAAGCTAGTTATACAAGAGGCTTACTAGGGACTCCTTGTTGATCACATAACACTCATGTATCAATGTTTCGGTTAATACAATTATAGCAAGGTATGTAAACATTATCATAAACTCAAAGATATATTATAATAACCATTTTATTATTGCCTCTTGGGCATATCTCCAACAGTCTCCCACTTGCACTAGAGTCAATAATCTAGTTTACATTTGTTAAAGATATAACACCTTGGCCTTCCGGTGCTTTATCATGTTTTGCTCACGGGAGAAGTTTTAGTCAACGGATCTGACATGATCAGAAACGTATGTATTTTGCAATTCATTTGCGTCTCAACGCATCACTCATTTTCCAAATGAGTCGGCATTAAATATGTTTGGTCTTCTGGTGGAACCTTAATTCCGCGGTCTGAAATATGTCACTAATATTGTCATACACAATATAGCTTCAAAGTTCTGACACTATCGGAACTACACCAAGTTCTCAAAGAACCTCTTGACTTAACATCCTCGGTCATTTTCAAAACAATGACATACTCTGCCTTCATTTGTAGAATCCGTCACAATATTTAGAACTCTTCTAAATCTAGCATAAACAACTTTTAGCTCATTGTGATACCTTTTAAACAACACTTAGTCTAATTGGAGATTGAAATTTTATTTTCATATGTGACAAAACAAATATCGGTGCAACCCCTTACAGCGATTTGTTTGTCATTTCTCCATACAAAACTATATATATATATCCTTGGTTCTTCTTAAGTACTCAAGAATATTCTTACTGTTTTTCAATGATCATCACATGAATCATTCTGGTACATGCTCATAACACTTTTAAGAGCACAAGACATCTGATTGTGTACATATTATTCGTGATCTATAATCACTCATGTGTTTTTACTCATTGAGTGTAAGATACACTCAAGTCTTGGTAAAACTTCACATGATAAGAACATTTTCTTAATATTTCTATATTGAACTACTTCAATATCCATTCTATGTACTTTGACTTAAACTTATAATGTATTTCAATCTATCTTCATAGATCTTGACACTAAATTTGTTTCAGTCCATATCCTTTCATTGAAATTAATTCTCAATGAAACCTTTTTTTAATAAAGTATATAATTACATCATTTATAACCAACTATATGTCATATACATAAGTATTATAAATATGTCTCAGCGCTCCCACTTAATTTCTTGAAAATGCAAGCCTCTTCATCGTCTCTGATGAAATAAAAAACTCTTTGACTATTTCATCCGGTGATGATTCCAATTCCGCGATACTCACTTCATCCAATTGAAGTTCGTATACATATCTAGTATTCCACGAACTAGCAAAACTCTTGGTTGTATCTTGCATACACCTTTACTACACACTTCTGTTAAGTAATGTATTTTGCCATCCTACTAGCATATCTCATAAAAGCAATATGTAGCGATTACTAGAATAATCCTCATAGACTATAAGCATTGCTATGGAAGATCTAATCTTATCGTAGACAACTCTTCAAGGATATTCCATCCAAGTCCATCAATTTTATAGATTCATTTACTTTCAAAAAATATTCATCTATCATGGATTTCATGGCGCATGGCCATTTTAACGGAGTTGAGGCCCATCATAACTTATTTGTTTGTAGTTGGTTTATCATTGTTCAAAATCAATCCTTTGTCCACAAATCATTTATTTGATCACAAAGTAAACCATACCTACAAGGTTCAATAAGTACTTCGATCTCCATGGCTAAAACACTTTGTATTCATGGAAGCAATGATCGGCGTGGCCGCTTCCGGAACCAATTTCCGATGCTGCGCTACTCTGATCATTTTGCTCAGGTTGATAAACCTTATCAAATTCTATTGTCCTCCCACTCGAAAACTTCGCTAAAAACAATTTCTCGGAAATAAGAAACATTGACAAACACTTTTGTCTTTGTCTCGTGGGAAGAATTCCCAATCAAAATCTCTGGGATAACCAACAAAGACATTCATCCGTTTTTTGTTGTAAACTTATTTACATATGCTATGCATACCAAAATTTAAGAAATGACTATTAGGATTCATACCCATGCCATAACTCGTATGGTGTCATTTCAACGGATCATGATGATGCTCTATTCAGTGTAAAAGCAGAAAGCATAATCCACGAAAATATAATGGCGTCATAATATTTTATCTCATCATTAATCCAACAAGGTTTGGATACATCTTTTGGATATTACATCATCATTATGATACTCCAAGAAATGTGAGTTGTAGAACAATTTCATGACTCTCTTAGATGTTCGCTAAAACTCGTAATTCAAATATTTCCACCATGATCCAATCATAGATATTTGACTTTTCTATTACGATGATTTCCACTTCATGCTGAAATTTATTTGAATCTATTCAAATGTTTCAAACTTCTTCCTTATCGAATATATCCACATATATATACTCAATTCATTGTTTGAAGTTTTCATGAAGTAGAAGAATCTCCTGCACACAACTATGCCCAGTGAACCACATACATCATCATGTATGTTTTCACTAAGTTAGTTGCCCGTTCAACTCTTGGCCTATGAACGGTATTTTAGTCATTCTCTTTTAGAAAAGATTTGCAAGCGCCAAACGATTCAAAAATCAAATGACTCCAAAAATCCATTTGCATGGAGTTCCTTCATGTGTTCTTCTCTAAAATGACCTAAATGGCGGTTCCATAAATAAGTGGAATTCAAATCATTTGCCTTATGGCATTTTAGCGTCAGTGTTATGTATGTGTGTTTCACCATTAAGATTTATAATAACTTATCCATCGTACATGGAGTAATGTCATAATTTGAACAACTCATTGTTTTTATTTGACTAGAGCAAAATAAAAATTATTAAGTTCTTTATTATAAATTCTAAGGGCTAGATAGAATGCCGACGACGAACATAATAACAATTTATTTTTTATTTCAGACGTGCATTCCTATCATATTCCTTGTCAGTCACTTAGACCATTGTATTCTTGTATTGCGTTGTTTTGTATGACACTTCATACCAACCAATATGGTACTAATACCCAAGAATTTCATTGTGTGACCTAACTAGGAATACAACCATAACATGTATATCATTTATATACTCCTGAGCTAGACTTTCTAGTCTTTTATTTTCTTTTTGCCAAAATATCTTTTGTAGTTTCTCTTTTAGCTTTCCTCATTATTCAGAAAACACTTCATCTTTAATAATTTCTAGGTTTGTTGGTCAAATACCAATAACCATGAAGTTCTTACTTTGAAGTTGATCATCATATGACAAGTGTTCCAGATTTCACTATTAGTAACTTTGTAATATGATGAACAATTTCACTTATAATTTTATCCATTAATTCATGACGACTTTCCGAGACCATGTCTGTACATGCTAGGCTCGTAAAGTTTTAACCTCAGTATTCGCATGTGCAAATCTGGCTTGCACCCGTTGTATGCACACGTAGATCTATAACACCCGATCATCACGTGATGCTTCGAAACGACGAGTCTTAGCAACGGTGCATACTAAGGACGATTACTTCATGGATATGCGAATATTGTTAGTGCCCCAATAGTTGGAGGATTGGTACGCCTTGCGTCTTCAACCTTCGTACATTCCCATAAAACTTATGAGTTTATGTAGTCTCACCAAATTATATTCTATCATCTTGCAATAAGGTCTTAGATATCACATATATCTCATACCTTCATTATTTCTGAAAACTAAATTTTCAGCTCCTTACTTTTCAAACAGATTTGAACTTCAAGTTTCACGGAGACAAGATAACTTTAGGTACTAATTGAAACCATAGCTCTTTGAGTCAACAATGTGAGGTTTACTAAAAGTTTGCAATAGGACTTAATCATTTCTTGATTCTTTAACAATACGGTACCAATCCGTAAAGTTTCTTGTCAGATTTTAACAGTATTTCTATCTCAATAACAAGACTAGCGCATGGTAGAAAACGGATGCCAATACTACAAAATTAATTCAAAATACTACTCAGACTATGTTCATGATAATTAGTTCATGTTTTAATCTAATTACTAATGAACTCCCACTTAATACAACATCCCTCATAGTTGTTAAGTGGTACACGATCCACATTCACTACACCAAAACCAATCATCACGTGAGATGATGTAGCTTCAATGGTGAACATCAACATGTTGGTCATATCATCCATATGACTTGTGTTCAACCTTTCGGTTTCCGTTGTCCCGATGCCATGTCTGTACATGTCAGGCTCGTCAAGCAAACCCAAGTATTCCGCGTGTGCAACATGGCTTACACCCGTTGTATGTGAACGTTGAGTCTATCACATCCGATCATCACGGGATGCTTCGAAACGACGAACTGTGCAACGGTGCATACGAGGGGAGAACACTTTATTATCTTGATATTAATGTGAGGGATCATCTTATAATGCTACCGTCGCGATCTAAGCAAAATAAGATGAATAAAGGATTAACATCAGATGCAATTCATATGTGATATGATATGGCCCTTTAGTCTTTGCGCCTTCGATCTTCATCTCCAAAGCACGGACATGATCTCCATCATCAACGGGCATGACCTCCATCATCGTCGGCGTAGCGTCAAGGTCCATGGTGCCGTCTTCATGGTTGTTCACCTCATGTAGCAACTATTACAACTACTTTGAAATACTACTCAACATGAAATTTAAAGACAACCATAAGGCTCCTGCCGGTTGCCACAATACAATAATGATCATCTCATACATATTCATCATCACATTATGGCCATATCACATCACCAAACCCTGCAAAAACAAGTTAGCTAGACGTCTCTAATTTGGTTTGCATATTTTACGTGGTTTAGGGTTTTCGAGTGAGATCTAATCTACCTACGAACATGAACCACAACGGTGATACTAGTGTTGTCAATAGAAAAGTAAATTGAATCTTCACTATAGTAGGAGAGACAGACACCCGCAAAGCCACTTATGCAATACAAGTTGCATGTCGAGCGTGGAGCAAATCTCATGAACGCGGTCATGTAAAGTTAGCCCGAGCCGCTTCATCCCACTATGCCACAAAGATGCAAAGTACTCAAACTAAAGACAACATAAGCATCAACGCTCACAAAACAATTGTGTTCTACTCATGCAACCATCTATGCATAGACACGGCTCTGATACCACTGATGGGATTCGTAGCATAGAAAACAAAAAATTTCCTACCGCGAGAACGCAATCCAAGCCAAGATGCAATCTAGAAGACGGGAGCAACGAGGGGATGAACGAGACTAACCCTTGAAGATTTCCAAAGCCTACAAGAGGAGGCTCTCGTTGCTGCGGTAGACGATCACTTGCCGCTTTCAAAAGCGCGTAGAAGATCTTGACGGTGCCACAATCGGGCAGCACCTCCGTACTCGGTCACACGTTTGGTGTTGATGACGACGTCCTTCTCCCCGTTCCAGCGGGCAGCGGAAGTAGTAGATCCTCCTCGGAATCCCGGCAGCACGACAGCGTGGTGGCGGTGGTGGTGGAGAACTCCGGTAGGGCTTCGCATATGCGCTGCGGGAGTATTATGTGGAGGAGGAGGAGAGGCTAGGGTTTGGGGAGAGGGGGTGGCTAGGGCGCCGGCCATGGGCAGCCCTAGGTGGTGCGGCCAAGAGTGGCTACCCCCTCCCTCTCCTCCTCATTATATAGGTGGAAATCCCCAAGAGTTGTAGTCCAAGTCTTCGAATAAGACCCCAACAACAAAACCTCCCATAGGTGGGAACCTACACTACTAGGGAATAGCTTATAGCCACACTCCTTACCGCCGGCAAATACGAGTTGAAGATGCCAGCGGTAATAGCTTCCAGGGGGGCCTAACACTACCGCCGGCGCAGGAGGTAGGATGGCGCCGGGGGTGCCACCAATACCACCGGCGAAATGGGCACGCAGGCGCCGGCGATACAATGGGCCGCGGTATCACAATTGGGCCTGGCGTTACCGCCGGCGAATTGGCCCCGAGGGCGCCGGGGGTAATTGGCTCTACCGCCGGCGACGTGGGCTGTTGACGCCGGGGGTAATGGGGCCTGCCGCCGCGCCAGGGTGGGCCACGCTGCCTTCACTTACCGCCGGCGAATTGGCCCCGAGGGCGCCGGGGGTAATTGGCTCTACCGCCGGCGACGTGGGCTGTTGACGCCGGGGGTAATGGGCCTGCCGCCGCGCCAGGGTGGGCCACGCAGCTTTCATTTACCACCGGCGTTTCGGGCCCGCAGACGCCGGGGGTAACGGCATGTACCGCTGGCATTTTGGTATGTAAGCGCCGGCGGTAACCTGGGGCTGGCCATTATTAAGACGACCAGCCACCTACTACCACCCACACACACTCATATGTGATGGCAAATCAACCCAAGCACTAGTTAGCTCATTCCCCCACCTATTTTAGCTATTTCAACCAACAAAATATGATGTATTTGAGGAAATCATGCACTACCTAGCCCCTCTAGCATGATTTGCATGATCTAGATCTAGATCCCACCACCTTTTCCACTAGATCTAGCTAGATCTCTCTATTTCTAGATCTCTAGATCTCTCGAGCAGAAAAGTCGACATGTGGCGTCTCTCCGGTGCTTTTGGACGTCGCGTCAACTAATAGGTATATAACTAATGAGTGGAATGTTCATGAGTTGGTGAAAAGTCACGGTTATGTCACTAGTGATGGCAAAAGACGCGGTTCCATATATGTAAATGCATTCCTTTGCATTTGTTGACGTGTGCAGGAACATTGAGTTGCCAATGTTTTGCCGGAATGTTGATTAACTTCCGTTCCGGCGAATTTTTGGAACTCCAGCATGACAATATTTAGCAAAGGTCATGCCGAATTTTTTCGTGAAAACCGAGGCGGCGGTTGTAATCAATTATCTTGTCCTGTAGGCGACGATGGTCATCAAGATGAGGGAAAGCGTCGTGGATAGATACGTGGAACGCGCGACGGTCGACATGTATCAAAAAAAGTGAAAGGATATAATGTGTCCTTGTTGAAGATGCAAGCTAGGGTCGTTGTTCGACCCCTTTTCAGGCATAGTGAATGAGCACCTGCTCAGGTATAGTTTCATGGAGGGGCATACTCAGTGGATGAGTGATGATGGAGATGATGATATCGAAGGTGATGATGATGGAGATGATGATGGTGGAGATGATGATAACGAAGGTGATGAAGAGGATGCCCCATACAGCAATGGAGACGAGGTTGAAGAGGATGGCGCACACGTTGATGGTGATCAAGAAGGCCGGGAAGAACATGCAGCCGACGAGGACATGAGTAGAATTACCCCGCTAACCGCGGCCGTGCAGGACCGTCATGTTCAAGAACTTCTTCTCAGCAACACATCGACCGCCCCCAAAATCGCTGGTAGACGGAAGGCTAAGCTGGATCAACTCGAGGTAGACTCGAGAACTCCGTTGTACGACGCAGCTCGTGGGATGGAGGAGAGCCGTCTGAGATACGCTCTCGATATTATGGAGATGAAGGCAAAGCACAAATGGACGGACACAAGCGTGGAGTAACTCTTCGGATACTTGAAGATCCACTTTCCTAAAGATAACACGTGTGCCGGTAGCCTACAGGAAGCCAAGAAAATCGTGTGCCCTCTCGATTTACCGCACCAGAAATACCACGCATGCATCAGTAACTGCGTAATATATCGGAACGAGCATGCCAATCTCGATACATGCCCACAGTGTGGCGAATCTCGATACAAGAGAGGGACAAGAAAATCTCCTCGAAAAGTTGTGTGGTACTTCCCGCTCACGCCCCGTCTGCAGCGGTACTTCGTGGACCCTAAGGAAGCAAAGCTCATGCGCTGGCATGCGGAAAGAAAGGAGGTGGTGATGCGTGATGTAGAACGGGTTGAAAACCCAGTGCTAACACACCCTTCGGATGCAAGCCAGTGGAAAACATTAGACGATGAGTATTACGAAGAATTCGGGAAAGAACCAAGGAACATCAGGTTGGGTGCAAGCACCGATGGACTCAATCCGTTTGGGAACCAAAGCAGCAAGCATAGCACCTGGCCCGTGTTTGTATGGATGTACAACCTCCCTCCATGGCTATGCCTGAAGAAGAAGTACATACACATGAGTATGCTAATCCAAGGGCCGACGCAGCCAGGGAGCGATATCAACCTGTATCTGGAGCTATTGAAGGAGGAGCTAGTCACTCTGTGGGAGGAAGGGATAGAAACATGGGACGCCTACGGACAAGAAACTTTCCGTATGAAAGCCGCACTGTTGACGACGGTGCAGGACTATCTTGGATACGGATATATCGCGTGCCAGGTGTGCCACGGACACAAGGCATGTGTGAGGTGCATGGAAAAGACGCCGTTTTTACAGCTGGGTAAGGATCCCAGGTCTTCAAAAACCGTCTACATGAGGCATCGAATGTGGCTTCCCAAGAATGACTCGTGGAGGAAGCGTGGAGACCTGTTCAATGGGAAGGATGAGGTCGAGGGACCTCCACCTAGGCGAAGCGGCGAAGAGATAGATACTCTGTTGAAAAACTGGAAAGATGCCCTCCGGCAGGTAAGATAAAGATCCAGAAGCGGAAGAAAGGAGGCAAGAGAAAGAAAAAGGAACCCGGGCCGCTCTTGGAGGTATGGAAAAGGAGGTCCGTGTTTTGGGACTTGCCGTACTGGAAGATCCTCGGTACGCCTCATAGCCTTGATGTCATGCATATCACGAAGAACGTGTGCGAGAGCTTGCTTGGCACTGTGCTCAACATGACGAAGAGGACCAAAGACGGGTCGAAAGCAAGACACGACCTGATGGCCCTTGATATCAGAAAAGAGCTTCATTTCGCGCAGGTTGACCAGGAAACTGAGGAGGAGGAGATGGATGGTCGCAAACGCAAAAGGGTGGCCAAGCAGCGCGAAACTCCTCGCCCCTCCTGCTTCACTCTAAATCCCGATGAGCTCGAACAATTCTTCAAGTGCCTCCTAGAAGTCAAATTTCCCATAGGCTACACGGGGCTGATACGCAGATGGCTGGACCCGACGAAAAAAATCTTCAGCGGGATGAAGTCTCATGAATGTCATGTCATGATGACGCAGATACTTCCGGTTGCTATCCGAGGGATAATGGAACCACACGTTCGTGCGACGCTAACTGACCTGTGTAACGTCTTCGACGTCATCACTCAAAATTCGATAACCGTCAAGAAACTCTGGAGGCTGCAGGAAGAGATCGTCACCATCCTATGCGAGATGGAGATGTACTTCCCGCCCGCATTCTTTGACATCATGGTCCATCTGCTGGTGCCTATAGTGGACGATATCGAGGATCTCGGGCCCGTGTTCCTTCACAACATGATGGCGTTAGAAAGAATGAACGGCTTCATCAAAGGATACGTTCGTAATAGGGCACATCCGGATGGAAGCATCGTCCAGGGCTTTCTCACCGAGGAGTGCATCTCTTTCTGCAAGAATTATTTAAACGAGGACGACCCACGTCCGGTTGGATTGCCCGCCAACAAGCACCTCGGCAGATTCGAGGGAGTAGGCCACAACGCTGGCAAGAGGGAACTCGACGCGGATCAAGATGCTAGGATAACAGACTTCAACAGGGCCCACTTAGTAGCACTACAGCACATGAATGAGGTAGAGCCTTGGGTGGATCAGCACATAAACATGATCAAGAGCAGGGCTGACAAGCCGATGACGGAAGAAGAGGTATTTAGAGCGCACAACTCCTCTTTCACGAGCTGGTTCAAAGACCAGATTGATGCCAATCCCCCACCAATGGCAAGCGACGTAGACAAAATGATATTGGCCTTGTCTTATGGGCCCCCCCAACCTCATGACTTATCAGAAATACGACATCAACGGTTACACATTCTCCACAGAGGAGAGAGACAAAAGAAGCGACTATCAGAACTCGGGTGTGACGATGGAATCGTACACGGGTGAAGAGAAGAAAAGGTACTACGGAAGGATCGAGGAAATCTGGGAGCTCGACTACGTCGGGGAGAAGCTACCGATGTTTCATGTCAGATGGGCTACGGACGTCACAAAAGAAGATGCTTATGTCACCACCATGCGACTGCCCCCCAAATCCAAGTCCAAGAACCCCACCGCGCAAAATGAGCCTTGGGTATTGGCTAAGCACGTCGAGCAATGCTTCTTCATAACTGACCCGTCAAGGCCCAGCCGTGTTGTCGTAAGGAGAGGAAAAAGGGCCCTCGTCGGAATGGATGGAGTTGCCGATGAGCAAGACTTCGATGGCCTCGTCGGAGACCCAATGATGGAAGAACCCGATGAAGACGATAGAACCTACACACTAAGAAGAAGAAGGACGACGCTACCTAGGTCAAGTGTTCCTCCGTACACAAGGAGTCGCGACGATACCGGTGGGGTCACAAGGACCAAGCGGAAGGGACTTTGAAGTCATTTGTGTATTTATAATAATTATCTCTCGAACAACCATTTGTCCTTCTCAAGTGTATCCTAAATTTATGTCTTGGTTTTTTATCGGATCTCGCCGAAAGGACTTTGAAGTCATTCAAGAATTAAAATCCTAAATTTATGTCTTGCAATTCACTACAAGAAAAGTTCTGATAGACAACGTCTCAAAATCGTCCGCTAAGGGGTATTTTTCGTCGCCTATGGGCCTAACCCGACGATATGGGTTCTGTTGTGGAAATCGCGTGTGCAAAGTCCTACGACGATTTTTTCGGTCCGTCGCGCTTGGGCGCCCTTCCGCCACGGAAAATCGGACCGTTGCCCAAGTGTTTCCGAGAGCCCGTTGACTGCTGACGTCATGCAAACTGACACGTGGCAGACGCCGTTAACTGGAAGTTAACGGCGTTAACCGGCTGAAACCCCGTGGTAGATGGTAGGCCCACACGAGGCCTACCACGTCTTAAGCGGGCCGGGCCAGCTGACATAGTTTGACCGGTCAACTATATAGCTGGGCTGGTCCATTAGTTACGTGGGCCGGGCCTAACCTCTAAGGTTGACTGGTCAAAACTTAAATGGGCCGGCCCATTTAACATGTGGGGTCCACCTTACAGCAACTAGGCCGGCCCAAGAAGCAAGTGGGCCGGGCCAAAACACAGGTGGGTCCCACTTTCCTGTTAAAGGGCCGGCCCATTTAGTGTGTGGGGTCCACCATATAGCAAGTGGGCCGGGCCAAAAACACAGGTGGGTCCCACTTTCCAGTTAAAGGGTCGGCCCATTTAGTATGTGGGGTCCACCATATAGCAAGTGGGCCGGCCCAACAAGATAGTGGGCCGGGCCAAAAACACAGGTGGGTCCCACTTTCTGTTACATGGCCGCCCCAGTTGGTGTCTCGGGTCCACCATATAGCAAGTGGGACGGCCCAACAAGATAGTGGGCCGGGCCAAAAGCACAGGTGGGTCCCACCTTCCTGTTAAAAGGCCGGCCCATTTAGTATGTGGGGTCCACCATATAGCAAGTGGGCCGGCCCAACAAGATAGTGGGCCGGGCCAAAAACACAGATGGGTCCCACTTTCCAGTTAAAAGGCCGGCCCATTTAGTATGTGGGGTCCACCATATAGCAAGTGGGCCGGCCCAACAAGATAGTGGGCTGGGCCAAAAACACAGGTGGGTCCCACCTTCCTGTTAAAGGGCCGGCCCATTTACCATGTGGGACCACCATATAGCAAATAGGCTGGCCCAACAAGATAGTGGGCCGGCCCAATAAGCATGTGGATCCCACTATCGTGTAACCGGGCCGGCCAACTAAAGACGGGGGCTGGCCCAAACTGCACGTGGGTCGGACCCTCATGTTAGTGGGCCGGCCCAATCTGTTGTAGTGCCCTACTTGTTTGACTAGTCAACTTGCATTACATTTCATGAGCCTAAAATCGATATCAATGATACACACAATTACATACACAAATAAAGCAGTAGGAAAATTACAAGGCAATTAATGTGCCCAGACAAAAAAATTACATAGAATCATTGAGGACTTCTATTAGCATCATCAATAACACGTTGACATTTGGCAATCGCCTTGATTGAATCTTGTGTACTCTTTGTCAACATATCAGCTGAGATCTTAAAGCGACAATACCATGTCTTTTATAAAGTACAGCCTTGAGATATTCTTGTTTGATGAAAGCAATGGTCTAGGTTGATGACTATGAGAAGATGCATCGAAGAAATATCGAACTTTTGTGGGCCTCACTTCTAATGAAGATTGCTTCATCACAAGCGCATTACGATAATAATGCAAAAAGAGTTAAACGATGAACTATGCAAACATTTATTATGCAATGTAGATATAAGATAATAACAAGTTGCATAAATAAGACAATGCATGGAACTTGTACTAAGCACAAACTTACATCATAATGTTGCACAGGTCGCTACAGATCCTTTTTGGCGACTATCTTCTAATGATGACTGCTTCATTAAAGCGCATTACGGTAACATTGCAAACATAGTTACAACAATTAACTATTCAAACATGTATTACGCAATGTAGAGATCGAGATAACAAAGATGTAGCAGAAATAAGCACAAGATAAGATAAGATGCATGTACTAAGCACATCGGCTCATTGCAGGGTCCTTCTCTTGCGTGCACTAGTCGTGGTCAACATGCTGTCATTTTAGGTTCAGCCATCAAGTGAAATGCTAATCCTCCTGCTCCATTGTCCTTAATCTGTGTTTAGATATCACATTTAAGACCAAGTCAGCTGGTTTCAAATAACAAAAAACTTGAGCTGCCAAATGAATAAGCCAATATTTACCGAGATATCGATTAAAACCAACTAGATGTTGCTTTGCATGAGATACGAATTTCAGACATTCAGATTTAGAGTAGGGTAATGCCAAGGTTTTCCACATAAAGTAAACTGGCATTAAGAATGACCAAATGTCAGGTTCAAATCACCTTCGCAGTTTCTCCAAGACAAGCATATCAAATAGGCAGAAACATAGTAAAGCATGAATGGCATTGCTATGGCAGGGTTCCAAGTGTTAATCTGTTGCATAAGGAACAATGCATATAGGTTATAGATAATAATGGAAGTAAACTGCCAAAATTACCAACCAAGAACTCAGATTCCAACCTTCCCTAGCGTCCCCGCTGTTAATGTTGGATGTTCTAATAAGTGGTTCGCATGATCAATCCCTAGGAAAAATAACATTGACAAGTCAGTCTACGATAATACAAAGACCAGACATGCACACAGCAATAACTATATAAGCTAAAGACGAGGTATAAGAGCAAGCAGATTGGAAATGCACATAGCATGATTATAAAAGCAGTGTGAGAATAGCAGACACGAGAAAACAGCTAGCAGCTAGCGGTGAGCTAATGACGTGGTATAAGAACAAGCAGATTGGAAATGCCCATAGCATGACTATAAATGCAGTGCGACAATAGCATGCAGTACAAAAACAGTAGGCAGCAAATGAATGGGTATAAGGCTATAAATATGTGGATGCACACAGGTGTCAGTAGAATGAACAGGATGTTAGCGACCGGATAATGCTTTTGTACTGTACAATATTTAAACAAACTTCATGTGAAGCAACACATCAAGAAAGTTAACGGCATATGAGATCTGCAAATAACTACACAAAACATGGCTAAAGAAACACCGCGATCTAACGGGCCAGCGTACTAACCAAGCTGCGGCGGGGTGGACGGGGGCGGCAACTTGCATTCCAGCGGCGACGAACGCGGGAGACGATGAATCGACCCTGTTTCAGTAGAAGCGGGCGTTAGTGAAGCAGATCTGGTTGGCTGGCAAGGGATTCGCTGAAGTTGATACAGCCGCTGCGCCGAGGTAGTCGGTGGCGAGGTCGGCGGTGAAGCAGATCCATCGGTGGCGAGGTCGGCGGTGAAGCAGATCCGTCGGTGGCGAGGTCGGCGGTGAAGCAGATCCGTCGGTGACGAGGGCGGCGGGGGAGCGGATCAGGTGGGTGGACAGCCAACATGATCAAGGCTACGCCGTGGAGGAGTATGCCGGCGGCGAAGCAGATCTAGTACTGTAGAGAGTCAGAGCTTTGGCGTGTGAGAGTATTTTTGAGCTAATGGGGCGAATGGTTGGTGGGTGGGTGTTGGCCTGTGGGGAGGGTTCGGGATCTAGGCAAGATATTTCATTGTTACCGAATGAGCCCTCCATGGTCGGTGGGTTGTAGCTTCCAGACCAGGGTTAAAAGGGTAAAACTGGTCACGGGATTTTCGAATGGATGCGGCGGGATGATTTGGCGCGCGGCCGAAATTTTCAGTTTCAAGCTACGAGCAGAATGACAAAAATAATGTTCTTCCCCAGGGAGCTCTCATTTCTTCCTCTTCTCTTTCTCTCTCGAGTCTCTCCCACTCCCCCGGCTCCTCTCCCCCTTCTCTCCGGTGGCCTCGCTGGCCGGAGACGAGGCCGACTTCTCTCTGTATATTGTACACCCTCCGAACTAAATTAATTGATTCAACTTTCCTTAGACGTGTATGTATCTAGAGTAAAAACATGTGTGGATACATCCATATTTAGATAAGCAAAGTTGAGTCAGCTAATTTGGATCCGAGGGAGTTAGTGTTGTTGTAAGCTTAGATCCAGTGTTTCCCATGAGCAGAATGGCGCAATGGAGTCGGGGATCTCGTCATCGGCTTCAGATCTGGCCTATGGTGAATCTGGCGGATCTTGCCGGCCAAACCCCGATCTGGTGCCATCAATGTGATGGCGCTAACGGTGAGGCTTGCTTTGGTCAGTGCTTCAGATCTGGTCAATGGGGAAGTCAAGCTGCTAAAGTTCACAAGCTCGGGGCATACGACGGCGTCATCCGTCTTGCCCGTGCACATCTTGGCCTTTCAGCGGCCCTTCTCAGAGCCAATATGCCGTTGCTGAGGCCCTTCTTCTCCTTCGTCCTGGCGACTACCGGCGACACCGTCCCAAGTGGTGCGTCCCCGGCGACGGAGTTGCTGGAAAGGATGCGGAGCAGAGATCTGATGTTTTGGGGTCCTTTTTGTAAAGTTGCAGGTTCTATTAGTTATTGTCTAGTACTTTTGGTCCTCTATGTAATTTTTTGGACTAGTTTCCATTGGCACTGATAAACTTGAATTTTGACAAGTTCACAGGGAAAAAAATCCTTTGCACATATGGCCTATCATGTATAAACATTCTTGAGATTTAAACTATATGTAATGTGCCATGCATTAACCCTAAACCATATATATGTAACTAACCCTAGCTGATCAAACCCAACTTAATTAAAACAAATAACCCTAAACTATACGCATGCACTTTATGCGCATAGGCGCGGGTGCCTCTAATAATGTGTGTGCGCACTCGATCGATGATCCCTAAACCTTATACAACCCTGAAACCCTAATCCCTAATCCCTAAACCCTAAACACCCTAAACACTAAACCCTATACCCTAAACCCTAACCCTAACCCTAAACCCTAATTAAACCCTATATATAGGCCAACGACACTTAATTGTGCATCAAGCAGGCCAGGGGTGCCTCGCGGTCCTCTAATTAAATTAAATGTGCCATGCATTAACCCTAAACCATATATATGTAACTAATCATAGCTAATCAACCCTACTTATTGAAAACACATAACCCTAAAGTATACTAGCTATAACCCGATCTAATAAAAACATGCTCTATATATAGCAGCTAGCTAGCAAACCTTAGATTAACACCAATTAATATATACATGGCCTATATCGATCATGTTGTATAACATATCCCTGAGATTCATTAATTAATTATATAATTATCGTGATAAATTAATTAACTCTAATTTTGACAAGTTCTCTCGAATGAAAACACATTTGATTAAGTTGCCTCATAATATATATATAATTAGTGTGCATGCATGGCCTACCATGCATTCGTGCTTATATTTTAATGTATATTTGAACATATTCTTGGGGATTTCAATCTCTCTCTCTCGATCATCTATATATCATTGGTGGCCAAAAAAACACACATATATATGCATGCAATTTATGCGTAAAGGCGCGGGTGCCTCTAATAATGTGTGTGCGCACTCGATCGATGATCCCTAAACCTTAAACAACCCTAAAACCTTAAATCTCTAATCCCTAATCCCTAAACCTAAACACCCTAAACACTAAACCCTAAACCCTAGACCCTAAACCCTAACCCTAACCCTAACCCTAACCCTAAACCCTAGCTAACCCTAAACCCTAATTAAACCCTATGTATAGGCCAACGACACTTTAATTGTGCATCGAGAAGGCCAGGGGTGCCTCGCGGTCCTCTAATTAAATTAAATGTGCCATGCATTAACCCTAAACCATATATATGTAACTAACCCTAGCTAATCAACCCTACTTAATTAAAACACATAACCCTAAACTATACTAGCTAGCTATAACCCGATCTAATAAAAACATGCTCTATATATAGCAGCTAGCTAGCAAACCGTAGATTAACACCAATTAAAATATACATGGCCTATATCGATCATGTTGTATAACATATCCCTGAGATTCATTAATTAATTATATAATTATCGTGATAAATTAATTAACTTGAATTTTGACAAGCTCTCTCGAATGAAAACACATTTGATTAAGTTGCCTCATAATATATATATAATTAGTGTGCATGCATAGCCTACAATGCATTCGTGCATATATTTTAATGTATATTTGAACATATTCTTGGGGATTTCAATCTCTCTCTCGATCATCTATATATCGTTGGTGGCCCAAAAAACACACATATATACGCATGCACTTTATGCGTAAAGGCGCGGGTGCCTTGATCTAATAATGTGTGTGCGCACTCGATCGATGATCCCTAAACCTTAAACAACCCTAAAACCCTAAATCCCTAATCCCTAATCCCTAAACCCTAAACACCCTAAACACTAAACCCTAGACCCTAGACCCTAAACCCTAACCCTAACCCTAACCATCTGCCCTAGCTAACCCTAAACCCTAATTAAACCCTATGTATAGGCCAACGACACTTAATTGTGCATCGAGCAGCCCAGGGGTGCCTCGCGGTCCTCTAATTAAATTAATTAAATGCGCCATGCATTAACCCTAAACCATATATATGTAAATAACCCTAGCTAATCAACCCTACTTAATTAAAACACATAACCCTAAACTATACTAGATATAACCCGATCTAATAAAAACATGCTCTATATATAGCAGCTAGCTAGCAAACCGTAGATTGACGCCAATTAAAATATACATGGCCTATATCGATCATGTTGTATAACATATCCCTGAGATTCATTAATTAATTATATAATTATCGTGATAAATTAATTAACTTGAATTTTGACAAGTTCTCTCGAAATGAAAACACATTTGATTAAGTTGCCTCATAATATATATATATATATAATTAGTGTGCATGCATGGCCTACAATGCATTCGTGCATATATTTTAATGTATATTTGAACATATATATTCTTGGGGATTTCAATCTCGATCTCTCTCTCTCGATCATCTATATATCGTTGGTGGCCCAAAAAACACACATATATACGCATGCACTTTATGCGTAAAGGCGCGCATGTGTGGTGCCTCTAATAATGTGTGTGCGCACTCGATCGATGGTCCCTAAACCTTAAACAACCCCTAAAACCTTAAATCCCTAATCCCTAATAATCCCTAATCCCTAAACCCTAAACACCCTAAACACTAAACCCTAAACCCTAACCCTAACCCTAACCCTAACCCTAACCCTAACCCTAAACCCTAGCTAACCCTAAACCCTAAACCCTAGACCCTAAACCCTAGACCATAAACCCTAACCCTAACCCTAACCCTAACCCTAAACCCTAGCTAACCCTAAAACCCTAATTAAACCCTATGTATAGGCCAACGACACTTAATTGTACGTGCATCGAGCAGGCCAGGGGGTGCCTCGCGGTCCTCTAATTAAATTAAATGTGCCATGCATTAACCCTAAACCATATATATGTAACTAACCCTAGCTAGCTAATCAACCCTACTTAATTAAAACACATAACCCTAAACTATACTAGCTAGCTAACCCGATCTAATAAAAACATGCTCTATATGTAGCAGCTAGCTAGCAAACCGTAGATTAACACCAATTAAAATATACATGTCCTATATCGATCATGTTGTATAACATATCCCTGAGATTCATTAATTAATTATATAATTATCGTGATAAATTAATTAACTTGAATTTTGACAAGTTCTCTCGAATGAAAACACATTTGATTAAGTTGCCTCATAATATATATATATATATAATTAGTGTGCATGCATGGCCTACAATGCATTCGTGCATATATTTTAATGTATATTTGAACATATTCTTGGGGATTTCAATCTCTCTCTCGATCATCTATATATCGTTGGTGGCCCAAAAAACACACATATATACGCATGCACTTTATGCGTAAAGGCG
Source organism: Lolium perenne (assembly GCF_019359855.2). NCBI lineage: Eukaryota > Viridiplantae > Streptophyta > Magnoliopsida > Poales > Poaceae > Lolium > Lolium perenne. The sequence continues at coordinate 295,219,169 of NC_067250.2, read as the reverse complement.
CGGGTGCCTCGATCTAATAATGTGTGTGCGCACTCGATCGATGATCCCTAAACCTTAAACAACCCTAAAACCCTAAATCCCTAATCCCTAAACCCTAAACACCCTAAACACTAAAACCTAGACCCTAGACCCTAAACCCTAACCCTAACCCTAACCCTAACCATCTGCCCTAGCTAACCCTAAACCCTAATTAAACCCTATGTATAGGCCAACGACACTTAATTAATTAAATTAATTAAATGCGCCATGCATTAACCCTAAACCATATATGTGTAACTAACCCTAGCTAATCAACCCTACTTAATTAAAACACATAACCCTAAACTATACTAGATATAACCCGATCTAATAAAAACATGCTCTATATATAGCAGCTAGCTAGCTAGCAAACCGTAGATTAACACCAATTAAAATATACATGGCCTATATCGATCATGTTGTATAACATATCCCTGACATTCATTAATTAATTATATAATTATCATGATAAATTAATTAACTTGAATTTTGACAAGTTCTCTCGAATGAAAACACATTTGATTAAGTTTCCTCATAATATATATATATAATTAGTGTGCATGCATGGCCTACAATGCATTCGTGCATATATTTTAATGTATATTTGAACATATATATTCTTGGGGATTTCAATCTCGATCTCTCTCTCTCGATCATCTATATATCGTTGGTGGCCCAAAAAACACACATATATACGCATGCACTTTATGCGTAAAGGCGCGCGCGGGTGCCTCTAATAATGTGTGTGCGCACTCGATCGATGATCCCTAAACCTTAAACAACCCCTAAAACCTTAAATCCCTAATAATCCCTAGCTAATCCCTAAACCCTAAACACCCTAAACACTAAACCCTAAACCCTAAACCCTAACCCTAACCCTAACCCTAAACCCTAGCTAACCCTAAACCCTAAACCCTAGACCCTAAACCCTAGACCCTAAACCCTAACCCTAATTAACCCTAAACCCTAGCTTACCCCTAAAACCCTAATTAAACCCTATGTATAGGTCAACGACACTTAATTGTACGTGCATCGAGCAGACCAGGGGTGCCTCGCGGTCCTCTAATTAAATTAAATGTGCCATGCATTAACCCTAAACCATATATATGTAACTAACCCTAGCTAGCTAATCAACCCTACTTAATTAAAACACATAACCCTAAACTATACTAGCTAGCTATAACCCGATCTAATAAAAACATGCTCTATATGTAGCAGCTAGCTAGCAAACCGTAGATTAACAGCAATTAAAATATACATGGCCTATATCGATCATGTTGTATAACATATCCCTGAGATTCATTAATTAATTATATAATTATCTTGATAAATTAATTAACTTGAATTTTGACAAGTTCTCTCGAATGAAAACACATTTGATTAAGTTGCCTCATAATATATATATAATTAGTGTGCATGCATGGCCTACAATGCATTCGTGCATATATTTTAATGTATATTTGAACATATATATTCTTGGGGATTTCAGTCATGATCTCTCTCTCTCTCTCTCTCTCGATCATCTATATATCGTTGGTGGCCCAAAAAACACACATATATACACATGCACTTTATGCGTAAAGGCGCGGGTGCCTCTAATAATGTGTGTGCGCACTCGATCGATGATCCCTAAACCTTAAACTTAACAACCCCTAAAACCTTAAATCCCTAATCCCTAATAATCCCTAATCCCTAAACCCTAAACACCCTAAACACTAAACCCTAAACCCTAGACCCTAAACCCTAACCCTAACCCTAAACCCTAGCTAACCCTAAACCCTAAACCCTAGACCCTAAACCACCCTAGACCCTAAACCCTAACCTAACCCTAACCCTAACCCTAACCCTAAACCCTAGCTAACCCTAAACCCTAATTAAACCCTATGTATAGGCCAACGACACTTAATTGTGCATCGAGCAGGCCAGGGGGTGCCCCGCGGTCCTCTAATTAAATTAAATGTGCCATGCATTAACCCTAAACCATATATATGTAATAACTAACCCTAGCTAATCAACCCTACTTAATTAAAACACATAACCCTAAACTGTACTAGCTAGCTATATATAACCCGATCTAATAAAAACATGCTCGATCTATATATAGCAGCTAGCTAGCAAATTAAACGGTAGATTAACACCAATTAATATATACGACATGGCCTATATCGATCATATGTTGTATAACATCTCCCTGAGATTCATTAATTAATTATATAATTATCGATGATAAATTAATTAACTTGAATTTTGACAAGTTCTCTCGAATGAAAACACATTTGATTAAGTTTCCTCATAATATATATATAATTAGTGTGCGCACTCGATCGATGATCCCTAAACCTTAACAACCCTAAAACTCCCCTAAACCCTAAACACCCTAAACACTAAACCCTAGACCCTAAACACCCTAAACACTAAACCCTAAACCCTAGACCCTAAACACCGTAAACACTAAACCCTAAACCCTAAACCCTAAACACCCTAAACACTAATTAAACCCTAAACCCTAGACCCTAAACACCCTAAACTAAACCCTAGACCCTAGCTAAACACCCTAAACACTAAACCCTAAACCCTAAACCCTAGCTAACCCTAAACCCTAATTAAACCCTATATATAGGCCAACGACACTTAATTGTGCATCAAGCGGGCCGGGGTGCCTAGCTCGCGGTCCTCTAGTTAAATTAAATGTGCCATGCATTAACCCTAAACCATATATATAACTAACCCCTAGCTAATCAAACCCTAGTTCATTAAAACACATAACCCTAAACTATACTAGCTAGCTATAACCCGATCTAATAAAAACATGCTCGATCTATATATAGCAGCTAGCTAGCAAATTAAACGGTAGATTAACACCAATTAATATATACGACATGGCCTATATCGATCATATGTTGTATAACATCTCCCTGAGATTCATTAATTAATTATATAATTATCGATGATAAATTAATTAACTTGAATTTTGACAAGTTCTCTCGAATGAAAACACATTTGATTAAGTTTCCTCATAATATATATATATATATAATTAGTGTGCATGCATGGCCTACCATGCATGCATTCGTGCATATATTTTAATATATATTTGATCGAACGTATTCTTGGGGATTTCAATCTCTCTCTCTCTCTCGATCATCTATATATCGTTGTTGGCCAAAAAAACACACACATATACACATGCACTTTATGCGCAAAGGCGCGTGTGCCTCTAATAATGTGTGTGTGCACACTCGATCGATGATCCATAAACCTTAAACCCTAATTAAATAAACCCTAATCCCTAATCCCTAAACCCCTAAACACCATAAACATTAAACCCTAGACCCTAGACCCTAAACCCTAACCTCCTAACCCTAAACCCTAAACCCTAATTAAACCCTATATATAGGCCAATGACACTTAATTGTGCATCAAGCAGGCCAGGGGTGCCTTAGCTTGCGCGGGTCCTCTAATTAAATTAAATGTGCCATGCATATATATATGTGTTTAATTTGGGGATTTCAATCGCTCTCTCGTATGTAGATCTCTCTCTACCTCTCTCTCTCTCTGTCTCTCTCTCTCTCGTTAATTGGTGGCCAACAACACACACATGCACTTTGTGCGCAAAGGCATGCGCCTCTAATAATGTGTGCGCTGATCGATCAATCTAGTTTTGATTAATCATAGCACACAAATAAAGAAGTTGTATTTGAATCCACACAACCTAATCTAAAACACATAACCCCTAACATGGCCTAATTAATTAACCCCTTCTCTCTACCTAATTAGTGGAAATTGCACAAAATCAAAAGGGGTCCCTCACTAATTGTGCATATCTGCTAGATTGTGATAAACTTTTGCCCCATATATATTTGGTGGATGGGTGCATCTTGGCATGTAAAACAATTAGTGTTTGCAAATGGCGTTGTCAAAATTTATGTACAAATGATTTCTTTCCATCCAAAGTGCATAAAATGGGAGTTTTAATGAAGAAAGTACAAATAAAACAGCTCAACATGCTTCCACACCCCGATTTCCACACGAAGTAGAGCATATTTAAAGGATAATTCCAGAGTTTTACTATTTTTCAAGCAACTTTGCTAATTTTCCCCCACTCACATGACTTTATGTCGATTTAACGAAAATATGGCGAATTTAAACTACATGGGCGGGATAGTTTGAATTGTGCGCGCGGCAAAGGGAACCGCCTATTCCTCAACCTTGTGCACGGCAAATTACACACGCAACTCCATTAAACGCCACCTACCGACCTTAATTATCACCCGGCGGCCCGGCCGCATGACCCCCACCCACCCCTACACAACTTATCCCCGTCCGTGCGAAGAGCTTCCCCTCCCGTCCCGTCCGTGCGAAGAAGAAGCTTCCCCTCCCCGTCGTTCTTCTCGAGACGCACCGGCGGTCAAGTTGATCCACGGTAGGGCTGCTATCTCTAGCTCAATCATGTATCGGGCAAGACGGCCTAACGATTTATATTTTCTTGATGCTGCTAAAAAATTCGTCGGTATGCTCGAACTAATTGGCACTTTATAGTTTTCCGCTCGATTTGTCATCGATCAATTTGTTCATTTGCGTGGGCATATAGAGTCGGTTCTGCACTCGATCCGTTAATTTGCTGAAATGCCATGGCGAGTTTTGTACACGATCTGTTTGCTAAAATGTCGATGGGCATTTTTTGTTTTGTACTCGACATGATTGCTGAAATGCATAATCATGTAGTATAGTTTTGTACTCGATGGATATACATTTCCTACTTCGCCTTAAATTAATCACCAACCATTGTATCTCATAATTAAACAGATGGACAGAACTTGGATACTGCATGGACACTTATGTCCCCCTTCATATATAAATGGTGTTCAACCCTTTATGGGGTTTATTAGAGCTCATGAAGGTCACAACCTGGACGTGTATTGCCCGCGATGCACATGTATGAATGGTGAGAAGAGGCCTCACCCTGTAGTGGCAGATCATTTAAACTGGTGTGGGATGGACCGCACATATGTTAGGCGGGTTTAGCATGGTGAACCATATAATGATCCTTTAGCGGAGAAGCAGATCTTGCTCACCTTTGTATGTGTGCTGGCATATGTAGTTAATTATTTATATTGATGCTGCCGCTGTTTCAATCAATAGTTTGCATTCTTTGTGCAAGGTTACGTACTCAAATTTAACTTGTTGCGAGATGGATGGACGGGAAGGAGAGAAAAAGCGCTTGCTTCAGAAACGGGTTTCAGCTACGGGACATGTGCTATGCCGGATGAGAAGGTAAATATGTAAAACGGCATTTGTTCAGGGTTGCATCCCTTAGATGTTTGTCTAATCGGTTGATGTACTAATTGCAGAAGCATAGAGTTGAAGAGGTCTCTCGGTTTGATGGGAGATTTGAAGATGAATCTCAGTTTGATGCACTGTGGATGGTACTAATGACGAGCCTTTCATAGACGAAGGTCTGCACCCGAGATTATCCAGCCTCTGAGAAGGAGGCCGTGGACCGAGTACACAGCTTTGCGTTGAAGTGGATGCACGCCCGGAGATCATCAGGGGCGTCCGGGTAGTCTCAAGACCACCCAGCCCTGATGCACCTGTGGATGGTACTGATGACGAGCCTCTCATAGACGAAGGTCCTGCACCTGAGATTATCCAGCCTACAGAAGGAGGCCGTGGACCGAGTACACAGCTTTGCGTTGAAGAGGATGCACACCCGGAGATCATCAGGGGCATCCCGGTAGTCTCAGGACCACCCAGCCCTGATGCAAAATGTTGAGCTACTTTATGATTCGTACTCTTATGTTCTGGTGCTGTAGTATGTTATGATTTGTACGCCTTTGGCGCTAGATTAAGCATTCAGTGGATGATTGCGTTGCAAAATTCGACACCCACACAATCAGTTCATCGTATGAGTAGTAGCACAATTACTTCTATAGCGATTCCTGCCAGCGCATTAGTTGGTAGCATGAAACACTTTCAGGTACTCCCCTCTGATTCATATTAATTGACTCAATTCTGTCTAGATATGGATGTATCTAGATACATTTGTTAACTAGACTAACAAACTTGAGTCAGTTAATATGAATCCGTGTAAACCGCCCAGTCCTCGAGCAGCTAGTTTATTGACTCTGGACTCCAAGCCTCTCGCGGCAAGCCATCGACGAAGCTTTGACCAGATCTTGGCCCGCAATTTTTTGTGTGCGGCGAATAGCAAAGCTTTGACCAGTTCCTCTCGGGATGCAGCACGCCGGTGAGCTTGCACGGTTGCCATGAGCACTTTCCGGCGAAACTTCCTCTTCAGCGCCCTCAAGCCGCTGCTGCGAGACAGCACACAGTGCCTCGAGGTGGACGGAATTCTAGATCTCAGGGCGGGGGGTCCGCATCGTCCGGGAACGATCTCCAGCGGGTTAACGAGGACATGCATGGCGGCCAGGGGATTTGTTTTTTTTTTTGGTTTGAGCTTGGGATTTGGGGTTTTTTCGGATAGGGGAGGAGGAACCGAGGAAGAGGAAGGAACAGCCGCGTGCTTGTCGCGTGGCGGTGTGCTTGAATTTCGAATTTTTGTGAAATGTTTCATTTCCCCGCTACAATTCGGGGGTTTCTTGACGCGCCAATGCGTCCCGCCGGGCAGCTTCAAGTGAATTTGGGGTGCCACGCTATGGGCCCTAGTTTCAGTGAGACATGTAATGACTATAGTCACATCAGTAAGTTCACTGTGTAATAAAATATGTTACCCCTCCCCTTTATGTAGCACCCCTTCTCTCCCGATCGAGTGCCGATTGCTGACGGATGCAAGCCGCTAGCTCGATCCCCTCCTTTCACCTCCACCGTCCAGGCATCCAGCTTGGAGGGGCAAGCTGCATCTAGACCAAGCGGATTAGGTAGGACTAGTAATGTTCTTTCCTTTCTCGAGATCGGTTCTTTTTTCCTCTCCTCGATATCTTGCGCATCTCTTTCCTATTCTGGGCGAAGGGGTGTCTTTACGGTCACCCTCGAGCTGGGAGTGATTGATGGGGGTGGGGCCGGGGGGCTACCTTTGCTTGGATTGGGGTGTTCTTCCTTTATTTGTCGACATTTGCAACCTTTGTAGTTTCGCTGATCCTCACTTGTATCTTTTGTCGGCTTGTACGGAAAGGTAAGACCTCGGCGGTGGGGGCAATGGAGCGTAAGGCCACCACGCATGTGGGTAGTTGGCTGAGCACGAGCTGCGTCCCCACCCCGCGAAGGCAGGTACTCCGTTTGCTTATCCACTCTTTACCTTTTAAGTGTCTCTGCATCCTCAATCTGTTCCTGTTCTGGAATATGCTTAAAGTAGCACATGTCTTCGTGTGTTTGTGCGTAAAGCCTTCGTGACACCATGCTCTATATTCTCTCGTATCGAGGTTGGTACCTCCGAGTTCCGTGGCCGAGGCTATGGGGAACGAGAATAGCGCCCTGCCTGCCAGGAGTATGGCCCGATCTCAAAGACAAGAAGCGAAATGCCATCGCCGAGCTGGGCGGGGGACCGCCCAGGGGTAATTTTTTTAACCAACTTACCATGATGTAGTCTGAATCTGATACTCCCTCGGATCCAAATTAATTGACTCAACTATACGTAGATACGGATGTATCTAGATGTGTTTTAGCTCTAGATACTATCGCCTCCATCCCAAAGCTTTGGGCTTATATTATTTTTAGAAAGTCAAACTATACCATGTTTGACTAAGCTTTTACCAAAAATCGGTAACATGCAAAATACAAAATTAATATCATTAAATAGATAATAAAATATATTTTCCTACGGTATCTACACGGTATTATATTTGTTGATAGAATGTTCTAAAATTTTGGTCAAACTTTGCTTGTTTTGATTTTTCAAAAATAAATAAGGCTTAAGCTTTTGGATGGTGGTAGTACATTCATATCTAGACAAAGCTGAGTTAACTAGTTTTTTGTCTGTCCATAGCTAGTGTTCACGCTGCAAAAGGCTAAGAGCATCCACTATATGCATCGGTCTATCTCATACGATAATTCAATATCACTTTGAGGTCTGCCTTTTGTTTTGCTATTCATATGCAGACTGAAACTTTAGGGCCTTTACTCAAAAGGAAGATCAAAACTGCGGCTGATCAGGCTGCCAGTATGTTGATGCCGCCCCATCTTCTAAATGCCTCTACAAGCACGAGGCCACGCGCCAGCGAGGTGGTGATCTTTTAATGAATATGGTATATTTTCTTAATCCACAAAACATGCCTTGATTTTTCTCTCGTTTATTGTCGGTTTTCTATGCTTGCCAAAAGTTTACAACAACAACAACAACAACCAAGCCTTTCAGTCCCAAACAAGTTGGGGTAGGCTAGAGTTGAAACCCAGAAGATCTCGAAGCCAAAAGTGTAGAAACACCAAATTCGTTTGCTTACAATCCTCATACGGTAATCTTCATCTACTCCAGTTCCCTAACCCAACAAAAAATTATGTTAATTACGATTTTTAGATTAAAAGAGCACCATTAGGCGCTGTTAATTACGACTTTGAGATTAAAATGTCATTTGCAATTGTTAATTACAATTTTGAGACAAATGGTTAGTTTAACCTCGATCTCTTCTGCTCTCCATTTATCCCAACCGAACAAAAATTTAACCATTCCATTCCTCTGAAATGGAACCATTCCATTCCATTCCACGCTGTTTCAGAACCGAACACACCCTTGCATTGTTGTGAACTGTTGTCCATACACGGCCATACCCTTCCACTTACATCCAGCACTATATGCATCAGTCTGTCTCAGAGTCATTCAATATCACTGCTGAGATATGTTCCCATTCTTATGCAGGCTGATGCTGCGCCTTTACTCAAGTGGATGCAAAAATGAGGCTGCTGTGAGGACGATGGTGCCGGCACCATCTTCCGAAAACCTCTACAAGCACGAGGCCATGGGCCAGCTGGGTGGTGACCTTTTAATGAATCTGGTATATTTTCTTAATCCACATACATGATTTCATTATTATCTGTTTAATTACTGTTGGCTTTGTCTAATGCTTACCAAAAGTTCAGAAACACTGCGTTTGCTTACAATCATCATACACTAATTTTTCACTTTTCAGTCTGTCTCATCCAGTATATAAACTGTTGATTTCCATTGGCTTGTTTTGTAATCATTTGCATTGTTGTCGACTGTTCTCTATGCACAACCCTATTCTTCCACTTACACCCGCACTATTTGCATCAGTCTATCTCATAGATTTATTAAATATCAATGATGAGTTACATTTGCTATTCATATGCAGGGATGAAACTTCTGTGCCTCTACTCAAATGGATAAAAAATGATCCCGATGAGGTTGCTGTGAAGACGATGGTGCCGCCACCATCTTACGAAAACCTCCTCAAGCACAAGGCCACGGGCCAGCTGGGTGGTACCCTTTTCAGTAAGCGGGTATATTTTCTTAATCCTCATACATGATTTCATTTTTGTCTGTTTATTGCCGGCTTTGTCTAATGCTTACCAATAGTTCAGAAACACACACACCTATTCTTACACTTACATCCAACACTATATGCATCAGTGTCTCATAGATTCATTTTATATATCACCGTCGATGTCTGTTGCTCTTCAATTTTCATATGCAGACTGAAACTGCTAACCCTTCATTGGTCAAAAGGATTGCAAGCTGCTTGATGAGGCATCTGCAGAGGCTGCCACCAAGTTACTGTCAGCCCCACCTTCTGGATGCTTATATAAGCTCAAGTCCAAGGACCAGCCGGGCCGTAACCATCCAAGGGTTCGGGTATATTTTCTTAAGCCACATATACATGCCATGATTTATGTCTCGATATTACCACCGACTCTGTCTAATGCTTTTGGAATTCGGAAACACCAAATTAGCATGCTTATATTCATCATACACTAATTTTTCAGCATTCAGGTTGTAACATAGTGTTATGCACTCGCTTGTCAACATTTGCATTGCTCTGAACTATGCACTTTACACAACCTAATTCTTCCACTTACATTCAGCGCTACACACGGTAGTACCTCCCATGTTTCCTTCACCATCCCGATGCCGAGCTTGCGGGAATATGGTGGGCCCATGTACATACCCGCATATAACACCTCCTATGGCTCTATCTACCTTTCTAGTAGCTCCTTCACGAGTTACAGGTATGTATTCTCGGTGGTTTAGCATGAATTGGCATATAGTAAAGTCTTGTTTTTAGTCTTCTGCTTCTTACATTTGTATCAATTTTCACATGCAGACTGTACCTTGTGAACTTCGTCCAATGATTAACCAGATGTGTCCGCATGAAGGGTCTTTCACTATGCATGGCAATGGCAAATTGATGAACACCTACACGGTCTATGAGGTGTATGTCTACAAGACGCAGGCCATCACATATTTGTATGGACATGATTGGAGAAAGTTTGCTTTTGACTACGGTCCGAAGAAGGGCGACGAGCCGAGGATCGAAACTCAAACGGGCAGATATACGTAATCGCTGCTTACGAGTTGGAGACACTTCCAAATATATAATATGTAACTTTTTTCTACTCATATCTTTTGATAAGCTGTTACGAGCAGTTGTTCTAAACCATTCCCTCTGTTATAGCTTGCTGGGTTTAACATGATCAAATCTGCAGATCCCCTGATGGAACAGGAGCAGATGTCACAAAGGGCAACCACACCAGCACCGGCACCGGCTTCCCACTCTCCTGCATCAGCACCGGTTCCTGTACCAGCTCAGTTCTTGCATCTACCCGGCAGTCCCCTACATCAGCATTGGTTCTGTAGAGGCCCCATATACTACACACCTTGTGCGGGCTCCCTCACGCATCACCGGTTCCTCTAGCCGCACCGTTCTTGCACACCTGCCCAACGGTCTCTGCATCGCACCGGTTCCTCTAGAGGCGCCGTTTCGCACCCGCTTTGCCAGTCTCCTGCATCAGCACCAGCTCGTGTACCAGCCCGAGCTCCTGCACCGCCCACGGATCACCGAGGTCTCGGCTCATTGCTTGTGGCCACCCGTGTGGTGACCAGGACGCATCCGAAGGCAATGTTCGTGATTGTATGACAGGATAACTGATCTTATCTTGATGTCTTCTCTGCTCAAAGTCTCACATGGTTCAGTGCATTGGTGCCATTGACTAATTTTTGGTGGTATCTCTTGCTTTGAATCAGAAATTGCCTAAAAGTATCTCCAAGGATCTCAATGCTGGCCGAAGGGGCAAGATATCCCTCGTCATGGAGTGTGAAGGTCTCACCGTGGAGGGACGGTACTCGTCGGTCCACAGATGGCCGCTTGGCATTACTTCCAGGTGGAAAAAGTTCATTGACGGTGCCAAACTTCGCATTGGATCAAAGTTGAAGGTAAAGATCTTTCGATGCCACTGTGACATGCTGGTCATAAAGTTCGCGGTTGTCTAGTTCTGTTGCCCCATGAGCCCTTAGCAAATGCATTTGTAGTTATACTTATATAAGGTTATCTTATCTGAACTGCTAATTAATTGTATGGGTGGTAAAACTCTGGCAAGATTTTGCTCTTAGCAAGTATGTATGTATGATCAGCTATTATGATAACTAATGTTTGTGTTCATCTTAATTTGCATTTCCGTTTTAGAAAAAACTTAATTTCTATTTTGGCTGACATGTTAGAGAACTATCAGATTGAACCCACAACATGATTCAAATAGATTCATTACACCGAGCCACATGTCTTGACCTTGCTATACACTACTTCCATTAATCAGTGCAAGAAGGCTTACCTGAGCTGCACGAACCATGGCAGATTCGAATCCACCTTATCTATCTAGAAATACAACCTTTGCGAAAAGAGGATTTGCGGTATGGGGAGGCTGACATTGGGGACCCATGAGCCAACGGCGTCGTCAACGTTTTAAAGGTGGCAGGAGATCGAAAGAAAAAATAAGCCAAAAATCAGTTGGTAAACAAATTCAAGAAAAGAAACATTTACCTTTCTGAGAGGATGACATGCGGGACCCATGAGGCAGCAGCATCCTCAACTATTTCAAGGCGGCAGGGGATCGAAAGAAAAATGGAAATTGCCTGAAATAAATTAGGGTAAAAAATAAATCAATCAAAGGAAACTTTTATTGTTCTTATAGGATGACATGTGGGACCGACTTGCCGGCTGCGTCGTCATCGTTTCAAAGGGGGCAGGGGATCAAAAGAAAAAGGCAAATAGCCGTAAATTAGGGAAAAAAATAAATCCAACAAAGGAAACTTTTATTGTTCATAGAGGATGACATGCGGGACCCATGAGCCAGCAGCTTCCTCAACGTTTCAAAGTCGGCATGAGATTGAAAGAAAAAGGCAAGTGACATAATATCAGGAGCCAAAAATAATCCAAGAAAAGAAACTTTATTGTACATAGAGGATGACATGCGGGTCCCATTTTGTAGCAGCGGTCTCAACGCTTCCAAGGCAGCAAAGGACCGAAAGAAAAATGAAGTAGCCAGAAATCAGGGTGTGAAAAAAAATCCAAGAAAAGAAAGATTTCAATTGGGCTGTATACGGACATACGGGCCTTCGAACTATCCTGCTGGGCCTTTTGACTCGTACAATTTCAGCCCACTCCAAAACAGGAAAGGTCGGATTTTTCTCAAAAAAAAACAGGAAAGTCCTATGCTTCGCAAAAACAAAAAATAAGGAGATTCAACATATAAGTTTGTTTATGTAGATATAAAGATTTAATTTATCCGTTTGCAATAGCTCAGAGCGAAATACAATGTTTATTGTCTGCAAAATAAAATATCACATGTTTCTTGTACGGGGAGGCTGACATCGGGGACCCATGAGCCAGCAGCGTCGTCAACGTTTCAAAGGCGGCAGGGGACCGAAAATAAAAAAAGCCAAAAATCAGTTGGTAAAAAAAATACAAGAAAAGAAAACATTTATCGTTCTGAGAGGATGACATGCGGGACCCATGAGGCAGCAGCATCCTCAACGTTTCAAAGTCAGCATGAGATCGAAAGAAAAAGCCAAGTGACATAATATCAGGAGCCAAAAATAATCCAAGAAAAGAAACTTTATTGTACATAGAGGATGACATGCGGGTCCCATTTTGTAGCAGCTTACTCAACGTTTCAAAGGCGACACGGGAACAAAAGAAAAATGAGGCAGCGACATTCTCAACAATTCCAAGGTGGCGGGGGATCAAAAGAAAAAAGGAAATAGCCAAAAATTTATTAGGGGTCAAAAATAAATCCACCAAAGGAAACTTTTATTGTTCATAGAGGATGACATGTGGGACCGACCTGCCAACAGGCGTCCTCATCGTTTCGACGGGCGGAGATCAACAGAAAAAGGCAAATAGCCAGAAATTAGGGGTAAAAAATAACTCCAAGAAAGGAAACTTTTATTGTTCGTAGAGGATGACATGCGGGACCCATGAGCCAGCAGCTTACTCAACGTTTCAAAGGCGGCATGAGATCGAAAGAAAAAGGCAAGTGACAAAATATCAGGAGCCAAAGATAATCCAAGAAAAGAAACTTTATTGTACGTAGAGGATGACATGCGGGTCCCATTTAGCAGCAGCGGTCTCAATGTTTCAAATGCGGCTTTAGATCAAAAGAAAAAGAAAGTTGATTGTACATAGAGGATGACATGCGGGTCCCATGAGTCAGCAGCTTACCCAACGTTTCCAAGGCGGCAGGGGATCAAAAGAAAAAGGAAATAGCCAAAAATCAGAGGGTGAAAAAAATACAAGAAAATAAACTTTTATAGCACATAGAGGATGACATGCGGGTCCCATGAGCCAGCAGGTTCCTCAACGTTTCAAACGTGGCATGAGATCGAAAGAAAAAGGCAAGTGACCAAATATGAGGAGCCAAAAATAATTCAAGAAAAGAAAGTTTTATAGTACATAGAGGATGACATGCGGGTCACATTTAGCAAGAATGGTATCACCGTTTGAGAGGCGGCAGGGGATCTAAAGAAAAAGGAAATTGACCAAAAAAAGAGTGACAAAAAAAGAACGAAAATGAACTTTTATAGTACATAGAGGATGACATGCGGGTCCCATGAGCCTGCAGGTTCCTCAACGTTTCAAACGTGGCATGAGATCGAAAGAAAAAAGGCAAGTGCCCAAATATGAGGTGCCAAAAAAAACTCCAAGAAAAGAAAGTTGATTACTCATAGAGGATGACATGCGGGTCCCATTTAGCTGCAGCGGTCTCACTGTTTGAGAGGCGGCAGGGGATCGAAAGAAAAAGGCAAGTGACCAAATATCAGGAGCCAAAAATAATTCAAGAAAAGAAAGTTTTATAGTCCATAGAGAATGACATGCGGGTCCCATTTAGCAGCAGCGGTATCACCGTTTGAGAGGCGGCAGGGGATCGAAAGAAAAAGGCAAGTGACCAAATATGAGGTGCCAAAAAAAAATCCAAGAAAAGAAAGTTTTATAGTACATAGAGGATGACATGCGGGTCCCATTTAGCAGCAGCGGTATCACCGTTTGAGAGGCGGCAGGGGATCGAAAGAAAAAGGCAAGTGACCAAATATGAGGTGCCAAAAAAAAATCCAAGAAAAGAAAGTTTTATAGTACATAGAGGATGACATGCGGGTCCCATTTAGCAGCAGCGGTATCACCGTTTGAGAGGCGGCATGGTTTCGAAAGAAAAAGGCAAGTGACCAAATATGAGGTGCCAAAAAAAACTCCAAGAAAAGAAAGTTGATTGCACATAGAGGATGACATGCGGGTCCCATTTAGCAGCAGCGGTCTCAATGTTTCCAAGGCGGCAAGGGATCAAAAGAAAAAGGAAGTAGCCAGAAATCAGGGGGTCAAAAAAAATCCAAGAATAGAAAGAATTTTGGTTCATAGAGGATGACATGCGGGACCCATGATCCTGCATCGTAAACGGCTCGATCGGAGAACGTTGAACGAGATGGAGCGATCGAGAAAAAAAACAATGCCAGAGAGGCTGCCATCTGGGCCCTACATCCCTCGGCGGTGCGGATTTGCGTTGACTCGGCCGGCGAACCCGAGATTTCGAGATGCACCACGTCCCGGGCCACCATACGCGACGTTTTGGCCGCTTTCGTCGGGCTAGGTGGCCTCAAAAACGAGAAAAAAAAAGTTTTGACATGCACCACGGAGGGACCCAAAATCGTCGGCCATGGTACACCAGCAACCACGGCGCGACTTCAACTTCGTCGGCCATGGCAACTTTTCTTGTAGTGATTTATCCTTCATTGATTTTTTATGAGATGTCGCCAAAAGGACTTTACAATTTATCCAAATAAACAAGAAACAACAAAAGAGGTCTTAGCAAGAAAAGGGAAGGGAAAAAAGGTTGGCCTTTTTGCACCTAGAGGGATTCGAACCCTGGGTGCAAGGCTGTATACAAGATCGAGAATGTCACCACTGTGCTAAGTAATCAGATTTGATTAATCAACATGTTTATGGAACTAAAGGTGTCTCGCCAGCTGAAGGAAAAAAAACTTACCCCCGGCGAATTAGGCTCCTTCCGCCGGTGGAAACAACAATTGGGCCCACCTGTTAGTGGCTGTAAACTTACCACCTGCGTTTACACCAAAACGCCGGGGGTAGGCTTTCAACGACTTAGTCGATCCACCCCTCCCGTCCCCATCGATCCCCAAATCCCACCACGCGCATCTCCCGCCGCCGTCGATCTGCCGCCGTCGTCGATCCGTCGCCATCGATCTGCCGCCGTCGTCGATCCGCCTCTCCCTGCCGCCGTCGCTGCCGTCGCCCTCCACCACAGGTGCGCCCTTCTCCCCTGCCTCCCTCTCTCCCTGCCTCCCTCTCTCTCTTGCCACATTCCTCGATCCGCCGTCCTTCCTCACCTCGCCCCGTCGCCCTCCTTCGCAGCACCTCGCCTCGTCGCCCTCCATCGCAGTTGCTCGCCCCGTCGCCCTCTTCCCGAGTCGTCCGCGGGCACAGACAGGGTCGGCGCGCGCGACGCAGTTCTCATCCCGAGCCGTCCTCTTCCCGTCCAACTGAGTAAGCTTTCGCCACTTCTCTATGCCAATCTCTTCCCATGTGCGCATCGATTATTTGATGGAAATTACGATTAGAACCATAGATTCCAAGTGTTCTTGTACTGACGGAACTAGTTTGGATGTTGTTCAAGCTTCCTTCTGATAATTGTAGCACTATGAATTAACTAGCACTATGAACTAGTTTGGATGTTGTTCAAGCTTCCTTCTGATGTTGTTCAAACTAGGTTAGCTCCTTCAAAATTGTCATGTGCACTATGAACTCTTTTGTATTAGGGATAGTACCATAACCATTTGACATACCGTGTAAAATGTTATCGATTCCATTTGGGACCGTGTGCATTCCAAGAAAAAGAGGGAGCTTGCAAATTTCCAATTTCTTTATCTGACACCAATTTCTGTATCGTATAAAAAGCTACAGCTTCCATTTGAGACCATATGCATCCCAATTTGTGTAAAATCTGTGCTTCTGAAATACATTTGTACCTGTAAGCCTTGCTTCATAATGGTAATTGTTGACAATTAGTGTCGTCTGGTGCTTCAGAAAGTATCTAGTATCATGTGTACCTGTAAGTCTTGCTTCATACTATTTTAAACTTCAGAAAATGTAATGTGCAATTTTTGAGCATTGGTAATAGTATATAGTAATTGAATTAGTTTAGCCCCATCCCTGATTAATTCATTACTTGGTTGTGTACGTTCTCTTATTTGATTTTGTTGTGACCACATGATTGCACCTCGTTGCTCCATATGTTTTTGATAAAATAGTACTAAAGGTAGAAGCATAGTATGATTGTTATTTACTATCCAGAAAGCATAGCATGATCTGTTGTTGTTGTTATAAAACTTTAAAAATCTTGATGTTAATAATTACTGGAAGCTACTGTGATAGTAGCACTTTCTGGACATAAAAAAGCAACTTTGAAATTAGTTCACTATATGCTTGATCATGGCATGCAGTTTGTTGCCCAGATGTATTGAAAATTATGTATCTCTGCATGCAGTTTGTTGCCCAGATATGTCTCTTCAGGTACAAAAAGCAACTTTGAAATGATAACATTGTATGCTTGATCATGGCATGCAGTTTGTTGCCCAGATGTATTGAAAATTCTGTATCTCTGCATGTAGTTTGTTGCCTAGATATGTGTCTGCAGGTACATTGAGTGCCAATGTTTCGCCGGAATGTCGATTAACTTCCATTCCGGCGAATTTCTGGCACTCTGGCATGACCATTTTTAGCAAAGGTCATGCCGAATTTTCGCCGTGGATTTACACCTAGTAGTGTTAACAGAATATGTGTTGTAATGCAAGTGATTTTCTTAATTCCTGGACATTGATACTGCTAGGGTTGGCTGCACATTGTTTTTTGACCCCTAAGCATGGTCACTGAACCACTCTAGTTTATGTGGTGATTCCTTCCATGGGTGCTAGCTACTGCTTGGCTAAGTAACTATATAAGAATAGATTACCTATATTGTCCAGTGTTGTTATGGTTGCAGAACTAATGAGAAGCGAATAAGTGCTGCACTTGGTTCAGTAGTTACAGTATATGAATTTCTGAATTTGTCATGTGATAGTTACAGTATATGAATTTCTAAGTATATTTTTAAAATGGGATTTCTATTTTCGTGCCCTCGGTTCCTTAGTTGTGCTCAGTTTTTCCCAGCTCCTTAGTTTTTCCTCAGTTTTCCCCAAGTCCTTGTTTGAAACCCGCAGAAGCAGCTCCGACGGCAGGAATCCGTTAAGTTGACCGTTCCGTGCTGACGAGTGGGGTCGTGTTGTTTGTGGGGTCGCGTCGTGTGGGGCTAGTACGAAGGAACCGCGTGGGACAGGACGAGACCATGTTTGTGTGGCCGTGTGGGGCCGTAGCGTGTGGAGCCGTGTGGGTCCGGGACGTGGGCACGAGTGGTTTCTGTCTCTTTCGCCCAGATTAGCAGTTTTCAATGTACCTTTTTCCTCTCTCTCGCTCGATCTCATTCCTATTTGATAGCCCAAATTGGTAGCAAATCTAGAGCAGCTTCTCCTTCTGTTTTTTAATGCCATTCATTTCTTTATGCCTTCGTTTTTACCCAATCAGGTAGGAAATCTCGGGCACAAATCCAGAGAAAATATAGGATAAGCTTGCATAGAGCAGCCAACATAGCATAGATATATTCACGACAGATCCAACAGTAGTACCGATAGAACCCTACAACATAAGCTACATTTTACATGAATTTAAGCTGCTCTACAGATAGAGCAGTCACATACAGAGAGTGCAGTAGGCATGTTAAACGCCTCCTGGTTGCGCCTGTGACTCGCCTGGAGGTTGCGCAGGTGAATCCCAAGTGCTTTGTGTTTGGCCATGAACGCATGCACGTTCACCGTCGTTCCAACTCTAGCGCCGCATCTGCCAATGGATTCAGCATGGTTCACCAGACAGTTGAAGTCGGTGGCGCGGAGCTTCCTGTTGCAGAAGGGGCACTTGTAAATGCCTCGAGCAAAGGGGCCATCATAATGGCCGGACTACAGCCTCCTGAGGACGTGACGAGTCTTGGTGTGGAAGGACTCGTCGTCGCTGTCGACGTCGCTGCTCTGCACCTGTCACGTAGCACCAAAGATCGTGCAAAAAACATGGAGTCAATTGCAACGATGATGGAACAGAGAGTGAACAAAGATCATGCATGATAATATGGGCTCGAAAAAAAGAGGTTGCCTCAGTTACATTGGACACACTTATATCCAGGATTTGAGTCAGCAAACCAAAGATCATGCACAACAAATTTGAACACACCAATTGTTTACTGACCAAACCCTGAATCAATTTGTGCCCAATATTCATCATCATCGGCACAAATCTTAAACAAAAGCAAATCACAAGCACTAATAACGCAAGATCTAACACAAAAGGATTGAACTAGGAACAGACGCACCCTAATAACGCTAGATCTAACACAAATGGATTGAACTAGGAACAGACGAACCCTAATAACGCTAGATCTAACACAAATGGATTGAAATAGGATAAGAACAAGGGAGCAAAGGGTTACCTCCGGCTCGTCGTCGAAGATGCTGGTGTCGTAGGGGTTCTTCGGCGCGACATACGGCACTGGTTCGTACGGGTCCCAAGCGACGGGGGCCTGGACGGGGGCCTGGACGGTGGCGGCGGCCGATGCGCCGGCGACTGATGCACCGACTGCTACGTTGGAAGCAGCAACAGGGGCCTGGATGGGGGCAGCGGCCGATGCGCCGGCGGCTGATGCGCTGACAATGGGCATCTCATTCTTCTCCATCGCCGGCGGTTTTCTTCGGGGTTTTTTCTTCGGTTGTGGAGAAGATGATGGGACAGGAGAGGCGGTTGCAGTGAGAACGTGCGTCGAGGGAGAGGAAAAGGGCTCTATAATGTAACACCCCAAATTTCAATGAAAAAGAAAGTTAGAGAATTCCAGAAATACAAATTTTCAAACCAACAAAAACTTTTCTTTTGCATATAGTACCATGCATAGGACTTGTGCATTTGAGTGATATGCCATGATGATTGTTATTACTTGTTATTGATATGCTCTAAAACCCTAGAGTGATCATGTGGAGATCACCAACCAAATAAATCAAAAAGGGAAGAAATTCCCATAATTGAAAAACCCTAAAAACCCTCACATATGCCCTATGGCATTTTTCGAAATTTTAACCCTAGACCTATTTGGTCTTCACCATTAGTTGAATAATGTTGTGAAACACTTATTACAACTTTTGGAATCAAGGGTTCACCATTCAAATGAATTTCCAACACTTTTCCCACTCACATGTGATGATGACCAAATCTGCCAATTTCAGTCTGATCACCACTTTGAGCCCCTGCAATTCAATTTTCCCAAACCATTCTTTGCTAACTCCTTGCACCATTTCAAAGTCAACATCAAGGTGAACAACTTTGATGAAGACCACCCTGCCAAATTCATCTTTGATCACTAGCTATGCTCACCCAAAGTGGCAACTTTATAATGAGTTCAACAATCTTCACTTAGCCATTTTGGGCCATTTTTGAAATCCAATTTTTCCACCACCACCTCAACTCATCTCTGGTCAAATACAACTTATCTCAACTTTCACTTTTCAAAAACATTCACCATTTGAATTATTTCCATTTTTGATATTTTTGTATTTTCCAAATTTGAACCCTATTCATACACTATAGCAAATAGTGATCTACTCAAACTAACCTACTCTAACCAACCCCAAATGGTCCCCTGGTCCCCTCTCTCACTAACCCCAGCATAGAAACCCTAGGGAGGGAGAGAGAACATGCATGGCATGGCCATGCCGGCCACATGCCGGCCATGCCGCACCTCCCCCTCTCTCCTTCATCGCCGACCCTGGCCACCATGTCCCTGCACTCCACCTCACTCTACTGAGTCGCCTAGCATCGGCCGTTGTCGAGGAGGAGCCCTGCATTGGCCAGACCAGCACGCGTCCATGGCGCCCTGGACGCCGCTCGCGTCGAGCGCGTGCACGCCGCGGACACACCCTGGCCACGCGCCACGCCATGACCTCGAGCACCCCCTGGACCCCCGGCGAACACGTTGAGCCTCACCGTGACACCGCAGCGCGCCCAGACATGATCTCGACCACGACCCGTGCCCGCCGTCGCCGGAGAAGAGAACCCCGATCCGCCGCAGACGCGCCCGTCGCGGAAGCAACGCGACCAACCTAGCCACCGCCCGACCCCGTTGTCGCCGCCAATAGCATCGCCAGGAGCCGTAGAACACTGCCACCACATCGCCTAGCTCGATAGCTCGCCGGAGGAGCCGCGCCATGGTCGACTTCCTCACGGCCCCGCAGCACCCTCGCGTCCCTATAAAAGGAGACCTCTCCTCGTCGATCTGAGCACACCATCACCTTCCCCTCTTCTCACTCGATCACCTGAGCCACTCCACTGCCTCGATTAGCCACTGACGCCGCCCAATTGAAGCCTCACTGCCCGTGGTCGCCGCCGAAGCTCGCCGTCGATTGGAGCCGCCCCAGGACGAGCCGCCGGTACCAGGAGCTTCGCCGTCGTCGACATCGTCACCACGCACACTGCCAACCCTAGCTGGAGCCACCGTAAGCGCTCCGACCCCCTGCCCTCGCCGCCAGAACCTCTGCTTCTCGCCGGAGAAGACGACGACCGTGCGCCGTTGGATCGTCTTCTAATCCAACGCGCCACGTCGCTCGTACCGTTTCGGGATTTAACAGCCACTGACGCGTGGACCCCACGCTGTCAGCACGCCGCGCGTCTGTGGACCGTGGTGGGCTGGAGTGGGCCGTTTTAATTCAAATCGGCCCAGCTTCGTTTTCCCGCCGGCCCTTTTATTCAAATTTGATTTAAACCATTTCCAAACTTTTCCAATACTGCCCAAACTTTGAAATTCAACCTTTTCCAATTGGCTAAACCAAATTTAGTGAATTTGACATTGTTAGAAAGCCACTGAAATTCTCTATCCAATGCCACTGGCCTCTTGGTCAAATTCTTTGTAGAATTAATGTGACAAAAATAACAAGCCAGGGACTTTTCCCTATTCAAATAATTCTTAAAAATCAACCAAAATAGATATTAAGTTAATTCCAACTCTAATAGCTCACTTTTGACTTACACTAATTGTTTATGCAATAAAATGGTGTGGTCACTTTGCATGATCATGCCATGGTTTAATGAATGGATATTTTGACTAGTTTAACTAGTTGATATTATCCAAAACTATTAAAGTTAAATTGTGTGAAGTCTTACACTTCATTTAAACTTGTCTCACATGAATTCATGGGATGTTTGGACCCCTGGTTCCAAACTCTCTTATATGAATTTCTTGAGATTTAAATCAAATATAGTGTTATTTAAATGGCATGAGGTGTTCCACCTCATTTAAATCATTCTACCAAATGATGATGATGATGAACATTTGATCTAGGTCAAGATGAGTTCATCCATGATTGTTGGAGAAATTAAATCTTAAGAAGATTTCAATGAGAGGAAATTATTTCTCAAGAACCCTATGGAAACTATCATTTACATATAGAATACAAATCCTATTTAAATCCCACCACCCATGCACCCTAGTTTATTTATGTGTGTGCCTAGAGTAGTGGTGTGTTGATTTGTGATGTGTGGAATAGCCCTGGAATTAGTGAGTAATTATACTCGTATTAAAATTTAGACGGTAGCACCGGAGAGTACGCCGAAGAAGAAGGTTGCTACCAGGAGGAGGAAGAGGAACAGTTTGAGAACTACCAAGGCAAGCTAAATTACTATGCAAGCTTTTATTCTTGCCAAGTGCAAAGCCCCTTGGGGCAAGGCACCATGTCTTACCTTTTCTTATGTGAACCCATCCCAAGTTTTTACTTGTTTTCCAAATGATTTTCCTTTTATAGTTAACTTTGGTCAAAATACAAGTTGGTTTTTAGAATAGTGAGTTAGCCTTTTCCAAGCAAAGCAAGGTAGCACCTCTCATGAATTAGAGCTAGTGCTAATGAACTAAACTTAACTACTCTAGATGGGAACTTTGTGATTTTGAAAGGATTTTGAAACCTTGGAATGAAGATGCATTCCATTGAATGAGTTTTGAAGGTGAATATGACCAAGAGAAGATGGTGATTTTTGATAAAACATGATGTGGGTTTGAATGCGATACCTTTCCAATTCTCAAGTACCCCCACAATACCTGATTATGGGTAGGGCTTAACTGGAAGTTTATGCGTCTTAGTATGGGTTCCCTCTAAACAAGCGTCATCGGGGTTATGCCGAAAGCTGCCTCTACCACAAAAGAAACGATACGATATGATGCGGAAGGAGGTGAATGTCCGGCCCAAGCCCTGTGCAGTTCCCAGGTTGACAGTTGGTCTTCACTGGGAGGCTAAGCTCATGGGGAGAGGTGCTCATACTAGGATTCGTAAGTGAAAGGTTATGGTTGATGATCCGCGTACTGTGTTACGATTATTCGGGGAAATCCCGACGGATGAAATCAAATGTTGTGGCACAAGTGTGCAACCTCTGCAGAGTGTAAACCTATTCGAATAGCCGCGTCCACGGTTACGGACGGTTGGAAAGGCCATACAGTTTCCGATGTCATATCTTTGAAAATGATGTTGAAAGGTGATGGTGAATTGACTTGTGGTGAATTGAATTGAAATCACCACTTGAATGGTGGGAATGACACTAATGTTCCCCCTCGGGTTAGTTAGCACTTGAATAAGTTTTTCTCAAAACTTTGTGAACCAAAACTAGCTTTATGCAAATAAACTAGAGCTTAGCAAACCCTACTAGAATGTCTAGCATTTTTTTTTTTGGGAATTAGTTTGCGAGTACTCAACGTACTCACGGCTTTGTCCCTGGCTATTCAAATGGCCAGAGTATGAAGATGAACAAGGAGATGACCAGCAGGACGCCTACGACAACTAAGCGCCTTCCGACGTCAAGCGTTGGCCTGTGGACTAGAGAGTCCTTGTATCTTACGCTTCCGCTATGTTGAACTATGAACTTGTGTTTGTTCGTTGATCAATAGATCAACTATTCGTGTAATATGGATCATGTGATTCCAATTTGTAAGACTTATGGGTTGTAATGAATGATGACTGTGATACTTAACTATTATGCCTCGCAACAACAATATTCCTGGGATTGCGATGTATGACATAATAGGCATTCGGACTTAAAAATCCGGGTGTTGACAAGTTGGTATCAGAGCCATTGTTTGACCTTAGAAGACCTTAGTTAGAATGGGCGTTCTGAAAAATTTAACTTTGAAATCAAATGAAAGGACTTATTTGTGAAAATTTACTACACTCTTGCCTTCGAGACTTTGCCAAAATTTGATCATGTCTATCTTATTTAAATCAACTTAAAACCTTGCCACACTTTGCACTCTCTAACTTACTCATCCAATTCTCTTTCAGATGGAGCCGAATGAACCCCTCAACACCAAGTTCTATCAGCTTGGAAACGGAGGAAGCTTGATCTTCGAGCATGACCTCGACTCCCTGTCGGATCACCTTGGCCGCCCACACCCCGAGTTTCACGGGATTCAGGTGGACGACCAGCCGGGAGGGGAACTGCATTGGATTATCACTGCCGACTTGAGGGGCAAGCTGGAGCCTCCCACCTCGGAGAGGATCCTTTTCTCTTTCAGGGAAAGCAACTGGCTCGACGGGCTTGCACGTGCTCTTCAGGAAGCACTTGCTCGTCTGTGCGGACAGAATACCGAAGCCCTTCGTGAGGAACGCTTTGCGCATCTCGCACGGCGTAACTCTGACGGAAGACCCATGGATGTGCCACTCCACCCCCAGTTGAGGCACCATGTGGATCACTTGGACTTCATGCTCTACCAGACTCAGAGGGACCTCGACGCCTCTCGCGCTTACGCGAACCAGACCCATGCTCACATCATCGAGCAGGGTGAGGCGATCAAGCTACTCAACAACGACCGCAGGAACCTTCGCCAGCAGCGTGCCAAGAAGGACGCTACGATTCGCCGCCTTCGCGACCGGATCGCGTCACTTGAGGCCACTGTCATGGCCCAGGAGGATCAGATTCGTCACATGGAGGAGGACGATGAAGGCATCGATATTCAGGGAGGAGACGCCTTTCTGAGCGATGACGATGACTTTGAGGAGGACGAGAACACCGAGGAGGAGGACTACGAGTTCCTGGAGGCCGGACAGGATGACTACGTCCCGATTGATATCGATGATGAGGAGTAGTTGCACTAGTTTCACTTATAGTAGGTGTGAGTTGTATCCCGTCCTTTGTATCGTAGCATGAGAATGGTTCTTAAAACCATTGGAGTATGGTGTAGTTTGTACTATGGGTTGCATGAATGAATGAATGTTATGTTTGTCATGAAAAGATTACAAGTTTTCAAATGTTTTTCAAACTTAAATGAACCATAGAATGTTCCCTCTTATCTCATGATCTTCTATACCTTCAGATGGCCCCTCCGAATCGCACCAACGACGCGATGATGCAGCTTCTGCAAACCCTGCTTGCAGACCGGGAAACCGAGAGAGCCGAGCGCCAAGCCAACATCATCGCCTTGCAGAACATCGCCCAAGGCCATGGAAATCATGACCACCCCGGATCCAAGCTCAAGAACTTCCAGAACACCAACCCTCCGGTGTTTAGCAAGACCGAGGAGCCCCTCGACGCCGACGATTGGCTCCAGACTATGGAGAACAATCTGGAAGTAGCTGGAGTGGAAGCCAACGAGAAGGTGTTGTTCGCCACTCACTACCTCGCTGGACCAGCTCGCGCTTGGTGGACAAGTACCCGTGCCATGAACGGAGGTCAATTCATGACTTGGGAGGATTTCAAACTCAAGTTCAGCAAGTACCATGTACCCCCGGGTCTTATCAAGAAGATGAGGGATGAGTTCCGTGAACTGAAACAAGGTCGCATGACGGTGGTTGAGTACCGCGACAAGTTTCTCACCTTGTCAAGGTATGCCCCTGATGAGACGGACACCGTTGAAAAGAGGAAGGAGAGATTCCTGAACGGGCTGCATGATGAGATGCAGACTGTCCTCGTCAACATCCCCTTCGCCGACCTCGAAGCCCTTGTTGACTCCGCCATCCAGATGGAGGGCAAGTTGAACCAAGCCAATGAGAACCGCAAGCGCCGCATGGCAAATCAGAGTGGATCAAGCCACCCCCAAAAGTTTCGCCCTAGCTCAAGCGGAGGTTTCAATCCGAGACATAACAAACCCCCGATGCAGAACTCTCGCCCCGGTTATCAGAACCGAAGTGGAGGAAACTCCAAGCCAGGAGGCTACAACCCCAACTACAACCGCGCTCCACCTCGAGCCCCGAACACCAACAACACCAACACCAACACCAACCCCAGAACCGGGAGCAATGCCATTCCCGTTGCGAACAAGCAGGACAAGAGCACTATCACTTGTTATGAGTGTGGTGTAGTGGGCACTACTCCAACGAGTGTCCCAAGCGTCTTGCCAAGCTCGCCGGCAACACCGCTGCTCCTGCTCAGCAGCAACGCCGTGTCTCCACCGGCAAGAAGTTCGCCCCCAACAACCCCAACAACCGCAACGGCCGCCTCTACCACATGAACGCCGAAGAAGCCCAGGAAGCCCCAGATGTGGTACTGGGTATGTTTTCTGTCAACCACACCCCTGCTAGAGTGTTGTTTGATTCCGGAGCTTCGCATTCCTTTTTCACCGAAGATTTTGCATCTACAAGTAAAATTCAAACCCTCAGTTTGAAGCATGTTATGATAGTTCAAATCCCCGGATCAACCACCAAAGCCAGAAAATTTTGTAAAAATGTGCCAATCAAAATCCATGATGTTGATTTCTTTGCAAATCTCATCATACTTGGAACCAAAGGTTTGGAAGTTATCCTAGGAATGGACTGGATGTCCAAACACAATGGATTGATAGACTGCGCCAAGAAAGCCATAACCATGACTAACAGCACCGGAATCGTAGTTGAGCACGTCTCTGAAAAACTACCCAGAAAATTTACCTGCAACCAAAGTGTATCCAAGCCTACTCTGGATCAAATCGGGGTCGTTTGTCGCTACCCCGATGTGTTTCCGGATGATCTACCCGGTATGCCCCCGGACCGGGATATCGAGTTTATCATCGAGTTAATCCCGGAAGCTGGACCCATCGCCCGGAGAGCCTACGGCATGAACGCAGCCGAGCTTGTGGAGCTGAAGAAGCAAATAGATGACATGTTAGCCAAAGGTTTGATCAGACCAAGTGCATCCCCCTGGAGATCCCCCGTCTTGTTTGTCGACAAGAAGGATGGTGCAAATCGTTTATGCACCGACTATCGTAAGCTTAACGATGTCACCATCAAAAACAAATACCCCTTACCCAAGATCGAAGACTTGTTCGACCAACTCACCGGATCCCGAGTTTTCTCGAAAATTGATCTTAGAACTGGATACCACCAACTGAAGATCCGAGCCACCGATATTCCAAAAACTGCCTTTACCACCAGATATGGGTTGTATGAGTACAACGTCATGTCATTTGGACTGACCAATGCTCCCGCTTATTTCATGAATCTCATGAATAAGATCTTCATGAACTTCTTGGACAAATTTGTCGTTGTTTTCATCGACGACATTTTGGTCTACTCCAAGTCCGAAGAAGAACATGAACGGCATGCGGAGATTGTTCTAGAAACCCTGAGACAGCACCAGTTGTACGCCAAGTTTAGCAAGTGTGAGTTTTGGCTGGAAGAAGTTGGATTCCTCGGACACATCTTGTCTGCAGGAGGAATTGCCGTAGATCCCGCCAAGATCAAAACTGTTATGGAATGGAAAGCCCCGACCACACAAACTGAGGTCCGTGCCTTTCTTGGATTAGCCGGATATTACCGCAGATTTGTAGAAGGTTTTTCGAGCATCGCTCGACCAATGACCCAACTGCTGAAAAAGGACAGAAAGTTTGAGTGGACCGACAAGTGTGAAGAGAGCTTTCAACAGCTCAAGAGTAGGCGACAACAGCCCCAATCCCGATCATGCCGTATATCGCAAAGCCCTTTGACGTATATTGCGACGCCTCCAAGACTGGACTTGGATGCGTGCTTATGCAAGAAGGAAAGGTTGTATCCTACCTTTCTAGACAACTCAAGCAACATGAGCAGAACTACCCAACCCACGACCTCGAGCTTGCAGCCGTGGTCTTAGCCTTGAAAGTTTGGCGTCATTACCTCATGGGTAATCGATGCGAGATTTACTCCGACCACAAAAGCCTCAAATACATTTTCACCCGAAGGAGTTAAACATGAGACAACGCCGATGGAGCGATTTGATCAAGGAGTACGACATGTAGATACACTACTACCACGGCAAGGCCAATGTGGTAGCGGATGCTTTGAGTCGATTGCCGTGCCGCTTGAACTCCATGCTCGCAACCGAACAGCCCAGCTTTGCACCAAGAGTTTGAACAGTTCAGACTTGAACTTGTAAGTGAAGGATTCCTAGCCAAAGCATCGAATCCGCAACCCACCTTGATTGGTCAGATCAAGGAAGCCCGAAGGACAACGCTAGCATTGATGGAATCAAGAAAGCAGATAGCCGCAGGAAAAGCCCCTGGATTCACCAATGACGCAGCCGGAGTGCTTTGGTACAACGAACGCCTCTGCGTACCATCGGACTCTGACCTGAACCACGACATCCTGAAAGAAGCCCATCACACCCATTACTCAATCCCCCCCGGAGGTACCAAGATGTACCAGGACCTCGAAAGAACAATTTTGGTGGCACGGAATGAAGAGAGAGATCGGTAGCTATATCGCTAAGTGTGACATCTGCCAACGAGTTAAGGCGTAACACCGAGAGACCCGCCGGACTGTTGCAACCCCTTCAGATTCCGTAATGGAAATGGGACTCCGTAGGAATGGACTTTATCACCGGACTGCCCAAATCCAGCAAAGGCAATGATTCCATATGGGTAGTGGTCTATAGATTGACCAAAGTCGCCCATTTCATCGCCGTCAAAACCACCTATCAAGGCCCCAAGTTAGCTGAACTCTACATCTCCAGAATAGTCGCTTTGCATGGAACCCCAAATCGATAGTGTCGTATAGAGGATCACAGTTCACCTCAAGGTTACGGCAGAAAGTGCATGAAGGACTAGGCACTCGCCTAAATTTCAGCACCGCCTATCACCCTCGTGACCGACGGACAGATCGAGAGAGTAAACCAGATCGGAAGACATGCTTAGAGCATGCGTATCGGAATACGGATCCAAGTGGGAAGACCGCCTACCTTACGCAGAATTCTCATACAACAATAGTTATCAAGCCAGCCTACGTATGGCCCCCTTTGAAGCCTTGTACGGAAGGAAGTGCCGTACCCCCTCGAACTGGTCGAAGTCGGAGAGAGTCAAGTTTTCGGCCCGGACGTTCTTCGTGAAGCCGAAGAGAAGGTTCACAAGATCCGTGAGTACCTCAAGACCGCGCAATCCAGCAGAAGAGCTACGCCGACAAGAGACGTCGGGAGATGACCTTTGAGATCGGAGATTTTGTCTATCTCAAAGTATCCCCCTTGAAAGGGATGCAAAGGTTTCAGCTGAAAGGAAAGCTTGCACCTCGCTACGTGGGACCTTTCCAAGTCCTCAGCCGCCGAGGTGAAGTATCTTATCAACTGAGTTGCCCGAAGAAATGTCGGCTGTGCACGACGTTTTTCACATCTCACTTCTCCGGAAATGTCTTGAAGTCCCTGAGAAGACCGAAGTGTTCAAGAACATCGATCACCGATCGGTGGATATCAACAAGGATCTGACTTACCGCGAAGTGCCGATTCGCATCCTAGAAGAAGCATACAGAACCACCCGCACCCGAAGCATCAAGTTTCTAAAGATCCAATGGAGCAATCATACCGAGGATGAAGCCACCTGGGAACGCGAAGACTTCATGAAGAAGGAGTACCCAGATCTCTTTAGTACCTAACTTTCTTTTTGATCTCGGGACGAGATCTTTTGTAAGGGGGAAGGGTTTGTAACACCCCAAATTTCAATGAAAAAGAAAGTTAGAGAATTCCCTAAACACAAATTTTCAAACCAACAAAAACTTTTCTTTTGCATATAGTACCATGCATAGGACTTGTGCATTTGAGTGATATGCCATGATGATTGTTATTACTTGTTATTGATATGCTCTAAAACCCTAGAGTGATCATGTGGAGATCACCAACCAAATAAATCAAAAAGGGAAGACATTCCCATAATTGAAAAACCCTAAAAACCCTGACATATGCCCTATGGCATTTTTCGAAATTTTAACCCTAGACCTATTTGGTCTTCACCATTAGTTGAATAATGTTGTGAAACACTTATTACAACTTTTGGAATCAAGGGTTCACCATTCAAATGAATTTCCAACACTTTTCCCACTCACATGTGATGATGACCAAATCTGCCAATTTCAGTCTGATCACCACTTTGAGCCCCTGCAATTCAATTTTCCTAAACCATTCTTTGCTAACTCCTTGCACCATTTCAAAGTCAACATCAAGGTGAACAACTTTGATGAAGACCACCCTGCCAAATTCATCTTTGATCACTAGCTATGCTCACCCAAAGTGGCAACTTTATAATGAGTTCAACAATCTTCACTTAGCCATTTTGGGCCATTTTTGAAATCCAATTTTTCCACCACCACCTCAACTCATCTCTGGTCAAATACAACTTATCTCAACTTTCACTTTTCAAAAACATTCACCATTTGAATTATTTCCATTTTTGATATTTTTGTATTTTCCAAATTTGAACCCTATTCATACACTATAGCAAATAGTGATCTACTCAAACTAACCTACTCTAACCAACCCCAAATGGTCCCCTGGTCCCCTCTCTCACTAACCCCAGCATAGAAACCCTAGGGAGGGAGAGAGAACATGCATGGCATGGCCATGCCGGCCACATGCCGGCCATGCCGCACCTCCCCCTCTCTCCTTCATCGCCGACCCTGGCCACCATGTCCCCGCACTCCACCCTCACTCTACTGAGTCGCCTAGCATCGGCCGTTGTCGAGGAGGAGCCCTGCATTGGCCAGACCAGCACGCGTCCATGGCGCCCTGGACGCCGCTCGCGTCGAGCGCGTGCACGCCGCGGACACACCCTGGCCACGCGCCACGCCATGACCTCGAGCACCCCCTGGACCCCCGGCGAACACGTTGAGCCTCACCGTGACACCGCAGCGCGCCCAGACATGATCTCGACCACGACCCGTGCCCGCCGTCGCCGGAGAAGAGAACCCCGATCCGCCGCAGACGCGCCCGTCGCGGAAGCAACGCGACCAACCTAGCCACCGCCCGACCCCGTTGTCGCCGCCAATAGCATCGCCAGGAGCCGTAGAACACTGCCACCACATCGCCTAGCTCGATAGCTCGCCGGAGGAGCCGCGCCATGGTCGACTTCCTCACGGCCCCGCAGCACCCTCGCGTCCCTATAAAAGGAGACCTCTCCTCGTCGATCTGAGCACACCATCACCTTCCCCTCTTCTCACTCGATCACCTGAGCCACTCCACTGCCTCGATTAGCCACTGACGCCGCCCAATTGAAGCCTCACTGCCCGTGGTCGCCGCCGAAGCTCGCCGTCGATTGGAGCCGCCCCAGGACGAGCCGCCGGTACCAGGAGCTTCGCCGTCGTCGACATCATCACCATGCACACTGCCAACCCTAGCTGGAGCCACCGTAAGCGCTCCGACCCCCTGCCCTCGCCGCCAGAACCTCTGCTTCTCGCCGGAGAAGACGACGACCGTGCGCCGTTGGATCGTCTTCTAATCCAACGCGCCACGTCGCTCGTACCGTTTCGGGATTTAACAGCCACTGACGCGTGGACCCCACGCTGTCAGCACGCCGCGCGTCTGTGGACCGTGGTGGGCTGGAGTGGGCCGTTTTAATTCAAATCGGCCCAGCTTCGTTTTCCCGCCGGCCCTTTTATTCAAATTTGATTTAAACCATTTCCAAACTTTTCCAATACTGCCCAAACTTTGAAATTCAACCTTTTCCAATTGGCTAAACCAAATTTAGTGAATTTGACATTGTTAGAAAGCCACTGAAATTCTCTATCCAATGCCACTGGCCTCTTGGTCAAATTCTTTGTAGAATTAATGTGACAAAAATAACAAGCCAGGGACTTTTCCCTATTCAAATAATTCTTAAAAATCAACCAGAATAGATATTAAGTTAATTCCAACTCTAATAGCTCACTTTTGACTTACACTAATTGTTTATGCAATAAAATGGTGTGGTCACTTTGCATGATCATGCCATGGTTTAATGAATGGATATTTTGACTAGTTTAACTAGTTGATATTATCCAAAACTATTAAAGTTAAATTGTGTGAAGTCTTACACTTCATTTAAACTTGTCTCACATGAATTCATGGGATGTTTGGACCCCTGGTTCCAAACTCTCTTATATGAATTTCTTGAGATTTAAATCAAATATAGTGTTATTTAAATGGCATGAGGTGTTCCACCTCATTTAAATCATTCTACCAAATGATGATGATGATGAACATTTGATCTAGGTCAAGATGAGTTCATCCATGATTGTTGGAGAAATTAAATCTTAAGAAGATTTCAATGAGAGGAAATTATTTCTCAAGAACCCTATGGAAACTATCATTTACATATAGAATACAAATCCTATTTAAATCCCACCACCCATGCACCCTAGTTTATTTATGTGTGTGCCTAGAGTAGTGGTGTGTTGATTTGTGATGTGTGGAATAGCCCTGGAATTAGTGAGTAATTATACTCATATTAAAATTTAGACGGTAGCACCGGGAGAGTACGCTCGAAGAAGAAGGTTGCTACCAGGAGGAGGAAGAGGAACAGTTTGAGAACTACCAAGGCAAGCTAAATTACTATGCAAGCTTTTATTCTTGCCAAGTGCAAAGCCCCTTGGGGCAAGGCACCATGTCTTACCTTTTCTTATGTGAACCCATCCCAAGTTTTTACTTGTTTTCCAAATGATTTTCCTTTTATAGTTAACTTTGGTCAAAATACAAGTTGGTTTTTAGAATAGTGAGTTAGCCTTTTCCAAGCAAAGCAAGGTAGCACCTCTCATGAATTAGAGCTAGTGCTAATGAACTAAACTTAACTACTCTAGATGGGAACTTTGTGATTTTGAAAGGATTTTGAAACCTTGGAATGAAGATGCATTCCATTGAATGAGTTTTGAAGGTGAATATGACCAAGAGAAGATGGTGATTTTTGATAAAACATGATGTGGGTTTGAATGCGATACCTTTCCAATTCTCAAGTACCCCCACAATACCTGATTATGGGTAGGGCTTAACTGGAAGTTTATGCGTCTTAGTATGGGTTCCCTCTAAACAAGCGTCATCGGGGTTATGCCGAAAGCTGCCTCTACCACAAAAGAAACGATACGATATGATGCGGAAGGAGGTGAATGTCCGGCCCAAGCCTCCGTGCAGTTCCTGTGCTGATGCTTGGTCTTCACTGGGAGGCCAAGCTCATGGGGAGAGGTGCTCATACTAGGATTCGTAAGTGAAAGGTTATGGTTGATGATCCGCGTACTGTGTTACGATTATTCGGGGAAATCCCGACGGATGAAATCAAATGTTGTGGCACAAGTGTGCAACCTCTGCAGAGTGTAAACCTATTCGAATAGCCGCGTCCACGGTTACGGACGGTTGGAAAGGCCATACAGTTTCCGATGTCATATCTTTGAAAATGATGTTGAAAGGTGATGGTGAATTGACTTGTGGTGAATTGAATTGAAATCACCACTTGAATGGTGGGAATGACACTAATGTTCCCCCTTGGGTTAGTTAGCACTTGAATAAGTTTTTCTCAAAACTTTGTGAACCAAAACTAGCTTTATGCAAATAAACTAGAGCTTAGCAAACCCTACTAGAATGTCTAGCATTTTTTTTTCGGGAATTAGTTTGCGAGTACTCAACGTACTCACGGCTTTGTCCCTGGCTATTCAAATGGCCAGAGTATGAAGATGAACAAGGAGATGACCAGCAGGACGCCTACGACAACTAAGCGCCTTCCGACGTCAAGCGTTGGCCTGTGGACTAGAGTGTCCTTGTATCTTACGCTTCCGCTATGTTGAACTATGAACTTGTGTTTGTTCGTTGATCAATAGATCAACTATTCGTGTAATATGGATCATGTGATTCCAATTTGTAAGACTTATGGGTTGTAATGAATGATGACTGTGATACTTAACTATTATGCCTCGCAACAACAATATTCCTGGGATTGCGATGTATGACATAATAGGCATTCGGACTTAAAAATCCGGGTGTTGACATATAAAGATGAAGGTGGCGTGTACTGTAACACGCGTCCGCTATGCACGGCTGCAGCGTGCACCGCGACACGAGTCTAACCCTGGGACGTTTGGTGTACTCAGTTATAACCTCGGGCCTTATACAGAAATTTTATCTATACTCAGTTTTCCCCTCGAGTACTTAGACTGGCAAGTGCAATATACTCAGTTTTACCCTCAAGTAGCTAGTCAACAGAGAGTCAACAAATGAGATTAACATATCTAACTGAGGCATTTCATGCGCAAAAAAATTCAAAAAAATAAAAACATAGTGGCACCTACTCATGGAGTCTTCCTACGCAACCTGCCACCAAGAAAACCTTAACAAACATATATAAATCAAGTTTTACCACAAATTGCCACTTCTCAGAATCACTAGTCTAGCTATGAAGATGCATGGTTTTCCACTCAAACCCCTTTGCAAAACATCTTCCCCAAAAACATAGTTTGTCTAAATGATGCCATAATTGCCACACTCATGTATATTTGAATTGCAAATAATTTGATGTAGCCCAATATGAATTATATTGTACAAAACATGCATTTTTCATTTTGTAATTCTTTTTGTTTGAATCCCTTAGTCTATTTACTATTTATGTGCCCTTGGATTGTTAGTACTACTCAGTTTTGCCCTCAAGTTCTGTCACAAATGCTCTCAGAAGCCCAAACTTATCCTGATTGGTTGAGCCGTTGTCACACGGATCGACTCCACGAACCGTTGATCAACTGATCTAACGGGCAGTATACCCCTCCCCGTCTCTTCGTGGCCACCCCTCTCTCTCTCTCTCTTCGTGGCCACCCCTCTCTCTCTGTCGGTGGATATAGTTTTGGCTTTCGCTTTCCTTTTTCTTTTAGGGGATATAGTTTTGGCATATAGTTTTAGAAATTTGAAACGGCCCAAAAATGGTATAATTTTGGAATAAACATGAGGCATACATATTTGCGGATTTCGGTGAATGCATTATTGTCACCCCCTAACAATTATCAACTATCTTTCGCTTTCCTTTTTCTTTTAGGGGATATAGTTTTGGCATATAGTTTCGGTAATTTGAAACGGCCCAAAAGTGGTATAATTTCGGTATAAACATGAGGCATACATATTTGCGGATTTCGGTGAATGCATTATTTTCACCCCTCTAACAATTATCAACTATCTTTCGCTTTCCTTTTTCTTTTAGGGGATATAGTTTTGGCATATAGTTTCGGTAATTTGAAACGGCCCAAAAGTGGTATAATTTCGGTATAAACATGAGGCATACATATTTGCGGATTTCGGTGAATGCATTATTGTCACCCCTCTAACAATTATCAACTATCTTTCGCTTTCCTTTTTCTTTTAGGGGATATAGTTTTGACATATAGTTTCGGTAATTTGAAACGGCACACACTAATATAGTTCGGTGAGCAATGATAAGAATCCCTTGTATAAACATGAGGCAAACATAAAGCATTCCAATATAGTTGGTAATTTCGGTGAATGCACACACTAACCATGAAAACAACTACAAGTACATGTAACTGAATAATGAATTTGTAACAAGGTATCCCTTGTAACAACTTCTAGCGCCTGATGAGCAATGATAAGAATCCGATCGCAATTATACAACAGAAAAAACAACCAGCTATCAGATTAGCTTGCTTCTTCAACTCGATCAGCTGCCTTAACTGCTTGTTCATTTTCTTCAGTTCTCCCTTCACTTCCACCAGTCCTACATTGGGAGCACACTACAAGAAAAGTTCTGATAGACAACGTCTCAAAATCGTCCGCTAAGGGGTATTTTTCGTCGCCTATGGGCCTAACCCGACGATATGGGTTCTGTTGTGGAAACCGTCTGTGCAAAGTCCAACGACGTTTTTCGGCCCGTCGCGCTTGGGCGCCCTTCCGCCACGGAAAATCGGACCGCTATGCAAGTGTTTCCGGAGCCCGTTGATCGCCGACGCCATGCAACCGACACGTGGCACGCCGTTAACTGGTGGCTAACGGCGTTAACCTACTGAAACCCCGTGGTAGATGGTAGGCCCACACGAGGCCTCGCCACGTCTTAAGCGGGCCGGGCCACCGACATAGTTTGACCGGTCAACTATATAGCTGGGCTGGTCCATTAGTTACGTGGGCCGGGCCTAACCTCTAAGGTTGGATCGGTCAAAACTTAAATGGGCCGCCCATTTAACATGTGGGGTCCACCTTACAAAGAATCGGGCCGGCCCAAGAAGCAAGTGGGCCGGGCCAAAACACAGGTGGGTCCCACTTTCCTGTTAAAGGGCCGGCCCATTTAGTGTGTGGGGTCCACCATATAGCAAGTGGGCCGGGCCAAAAACACAGGTGGGTCCCACTTTCTAGTTAAAGGGTCGGCCCATTTAGTATGTGGGGTCCACCATATAGCAAGTGGGCCGGCCCAACAAGATAGTGGGCCGGGCCAAAAACACAGGTGGGTCCCACCTTCCTGTTAAAGGGCCTACCATTTGGTGTGTGGGGTCCACCATATAGCAAGTGGGCGGCCCAACAAGATAGTGGGCCGGCCAAAAGCACAGTGTGGGTCCCACCTTCCCCGTTAAAAGGCCGGCCCATTTAGTATGTGGGGTCCACCATATAGCAAGTGGGCGGCCCGACAAGATAGTGGGCCGGGCCAAAAACACAGTGGGTCCCACTTTCCGGTTAAAAGGCCGGCCCATTTAGTATGTGGGGTCCACCATATAGCAAGTGGGCCGGCCCAACAAGATAGTGGGTCGGCCAAAAACACAGTGGGTCCCACCTTCCTGTTAAAGGGCCGGCCCATTTACCATGTGGGACCACCATATAGCAAATGGGCTGGCCCAACAAGATAGTGGGCCGGCCCAATAAGCATGTGGATCCCACTATCGTGTAACCGGGCCGGCCTACTAAAGAAGTGGGTTGGCCCAAAATGAAAGTGGGTCCCACACTACTGTAAGTGGGCCGGCCCAATCTGTTGTAGTGCCCTACTTGTTTGACTAGTCAACTTGCATTAAATTTCATGAGCCTAAAATCTGATATCAATGATACACACAATTACCTACACAAATAAAACAAGTAGGAAAATTACAAGGCAATTAATGTGCCCAAATAAAAAAAATTACATAGAATCATTGAGGACTTCTATTAGCATCATCAATAACACGTTGACATTTGGCAATCGCCTTGATTGAATCTTGTGTACTCTTTGTCAACATATCAGCTACAGATCTTAAAGCAGCAATACCATGTCTTTTATAAAGTACACCCTTGAGATATTTACTGTTTGATGAAAGCAATGGTCTAGGTTGACGGCTATGAGAAGATGCATCAGAAGAAATATCAGAACTTTTTGTGGGCCTCACTTCTAATGAAGATTGCTTCATCACAACTGCATTCTGATAATAATGCAAAAAGAGTTAAACGATGAACTATGCAAACATTTATTATGCAATGTAGATATAAGATAATAACAAGTTGCATAAATAAGACAATGTATGGAACTTGTACTAAGCACAAACTTACATCATAATGTTGCACAGGGTCGCTACAGATCCTTTTTTGGCGACTATCTTCTAATGATGACTGCTTCATTAAAACTGCATTCTGGTAACATTGCAAACATAGTTACAACAATTAACTATTCAAACATGTATTACGCAATGTAGAGATCAGATAACAGCATGTAGCAGAAATAAGCACAAGATAAGATAAGATGCATGTACTAAGCACATACTGGCTCGCTGCAGGTCCTTCTCTTGCGTGCACTAGTCGTGGTCAACATGCCTGTCATTTTAGGTTCAGCCATCAAGTGAAATGCTAATCCTCCTGCTCCATTGTCCTTAATATGTGTTTAGATATCACATTTAGGACCAAGTCAGCTGGTTTCAAATAACAAAAAACTTGAGCTGCCAAATGAATAAGCCAATATTTACCAGATATCAGATTAAAACCAACTAGATGTTGCTTTGCATGAGATACGAATTTCAGACATTCAGATTTAGAGTAGGGTAATGCCAAGGTTTTCCACATAAAGTAAACTCGGCATTAAGAATGACCAAATGTCGAGGTTCAAATCACCTTCGCAGTTTCTCCAAGACAAGCATATCAAATAGGCAGAAACATAGTAAAGCATGAATGGCATTGCTATGGCAGGGTTCCAAGTGTTAATCTCTTGCATAAGGAACAATGCATATAGGTTATAGATAATAACGGAAGTAAACTGCCAAAATTACCAACCAAGAACTCAGATTCCAACCTTCCCTAGCGTCCCCGCTGTTAATGTTGGATGTTCTAATAAGTGGTTCGCATGATCAATCCCTAGGAAAAATAACATTGACAAGTCAGTCTACAATAATACAAAGACCAGACATGCACGCAGCAATAACTATATAAGCTAAAGACGAGGTATAAGAGCAAGCAGATTGGAAATGCACATAGCATGATTATAAAAGCAGTGTGAGAATAGCAGACACGAGAAAACAGCTAGCAGCTAGCGGTGAGCTAATGACGTGGTATAAGAACAAGCAGATTGGAAATGCCCATAGCATGACTATAAAAGCAGTGCGACAATAGCATGCAGTACAAAAACAGTTGGCAGCAAATGAATGGGTATAAGGCTATAAATATGTGGATGCACACAGGTGTCAGTAGAATGAACAGGATGGTAGCGACCGGATAATGCTTTTGTACTGTACAATATTTAAACAAACTTCATGCGAAGCAACACATCAAGAAAGTTAACGGCATATGAGATCTGCAAATAACTACACAAAACATGGCTAAAGAAACACCGCGATCTAACGGGCCAGCGTACTAACCAAGCTGCGGCGGGGTGGACGGGGGCGGCAACTTGCATTCCAGCGGCGGCGAACGCGGGAGACGATGAATCGACCCTGTTTCAGTAGAAGCGGGCGTTAGTGAAGCAGATCTGGTTGGCTGGCAAGGGATTCGGTGAAGTTGATACAGCCGCTGCGCCGAGGTAGTCGGTGGCGAGGTCGGCGGTGAAGCAGATCCGTCGGTGGCGAGGTCGGCGGTGAAGCAGATCCGTCGGTGGCGAGGTCGGCGGTGAAGCAGATCCGTCGGTGATGAGGGCGGCGGGGGAGCGGATCAGGTGGGTGGACAGCCAACACGATCAAGGCTACGCTGTGGAGGAGTATGCCGGCGGCGAAGCAGATCTAGTACTGTAGAGAGTCAGAGCTTTGGCGTGTGAGAGTATTTTTGAGCTAATGGGGCGAATGGTTGGTGGGTGGGTGTGGGCCTGTGGGGAGGGTTCGGGATCTAGGCAAGATATTTCATTGTTACCGAATGAGCCCTCCATGGTCGGTGGGTTGTAGCTTCCGGACCAGGGTTAAAAGGGTAAAACTGGTCACGGGATTTTTGAATGGATGCGGCGGGATGATTTGGCGCGCGGCCGAAATTTTCAATTTCAAGCTACGAGCAGAACGACAAAAATAATGTTCTTCCCCAGGGAGCTCTCATTTCTTCCTCTTCTCTTTCTCTCTCGAGTCTCTCCCACTCCCCCGGCTCCTCTCCCCCTTCTCTCTGGCGGCCTCGCCGGCCGGAGACGAGGCCGACTTCTCTCTGTATATTGTACACCCTCCGAACTAAATTAATTGATTCAACTTTCCTTAGACGTGTATGTATCTAGAGTAAAAACATGTGTGGATACATCCATATTTAGATAAGCAAAGTTGAGTCAGCTAATTTGGATCCGAGGGAGTTAGTGTTGTTGTAAGCTTAGATCCAGTGTTTCCCATGAGCAGAATGGCGCAATGGAGTCGGGGATCTCGTCATCGGCTTCAGATCTGGCCTATGGTGAATCTGGCGGATCTTGCCGGCCAAACCCCGATCTGGTGCCATCAATGTGATGGCGCTAACGGTGAGGCTTGCTTTGGTCGGTGCTTCAGATCTGGCCAATGGGGAAGTCAAGCTGCTAAAGTTCACAAGCTCGGGGCATACGATGGCGTCATCCGTCTTGCCCGTGCACATCTTGGCCTTTCAGCGGCCCTTCTCAGAGCCAATATGCCGTTGCTGAGGCCCTTCTTCTCCTTCGTCCTGGCGACTACCGGCGACACCGTCCCAAGTGGTGCGTCCCCGGCGACGGAGTTGCTGGAAAGGATGCAGAGCAGAGATCTGATGTGCGGTCGAGAAGGACTCGATTGATTTTCTTCTATATGTTTTGGGGTCCTTTTTGTAAAGTTGTAGGTTCTATTAGTTATTGTCTAGTACTTTTGGTCCTCTATGTAATTTTTTGGACTAGTTTCCATTGGCACTGATAAACTTGAATTTTGACAAGTTCACAGGGGAAAAAATTCCTTTGCACATATGGCCTATCATGTATAAACATTCTTGAGATTTAAACTATATGTAATGTGCCATGCATTAACCCTAAACCATATATATGTAACTAACCCTAGCTGATCAAACCCTACTTAATTAAAACAAATAACCCTAAACTATACGCATGCACTTTATGCGCAAAGGCGCGGGTGCCTCTAATAATGTGTGTGCGCACTCGATCGATGATCCCTAAACCTTATACAACCCTGAAACCCTAATCCCTAATCCCTAAACCCTAAACACCCTAAACACTAAACCCTATACCCTAAACCCTAACCCTAACCCTAAACCCTAATTAAACCCTATATATAGGCCAACGACACTTAATAGTGCATCAAGCAGGCCAGGGGTGCCTCGCGGTCCTCTAATTAAATTAAATGTGCCATGCATTAACCCTAAACCATATATATGTAACTAACCATAGCTAATCAACCCTACTTAATGAAAACACATAACCCTAAAGTATACTAGCTATAACCCGATCTAATAAAAACATGCTCTATATATAGCAGCTAGCTAGCAAACCTTAGATTAACACCAATTAATATATACATGGCCTATATCGATCATGTTGTATAACATATCCCTGAGATTCATTAATTAATTATATAATTATCGTGATAAATTAATTAACTCTAATTTTGACAAGTTCTCTCGAATGAAAACACATTTGATTAAGTTGCCTCATAATATATATATAATTAGTGTGCATGCATGGCCTACCATGCATTCGTGCATATATTTTAATGTATATTTGAACATATTCTTGGGGATTTCAATCTCTCTCTCTCGATCATCTATATATCGTTGGTGGCCAAAAAACACACATATATATGCATGCAATTTATGCGTAAAGGCGCGGGTGCCTCTAATAATGTGTGTGCGCACTCGATCGATGATCCCTAAACCTTAAACAACCCTAAAACCTTAAATCTCTAATCCCTAATCCCTAAACCTAAACACCCTAAACACTAAACCCTAAACCCTAGACCCTAAACCCTAACCCTAACCCTAACCCTAACCCTAAACCCTAGCTTACCCTAAACCCTAATTAAACCCTATGTATAGGCCAACGACACTTAATTATGCATCGAGCAGGCCAGGGGTGCCTCGCGGTCCTCTAATTAAATTAAATGTGCCATGCATTAACCCTAAACCATATATATGTAACTAACCCTAGCTAATCAACCCTACTTAATTAAAACACATAACCCTAAACTATACTAGCTAGCTATAACCCGATCTAATAAAAACATGCTTGATGTCTACGGGAGCTTCTATTCTTGTAGACAGTGTTGGGCCTCCAAGAGCAGAGGTTTGTAGAACAGCAGCAAGTTTCCCTTAAGTGGATCACCCAAGGTTTATCGATCTCAGGGAGGAAGAGGTCAAAGATATCCCTCTCAAGCAACCCTGCAACCACAAAGCAAGAAGTCTCTTGTGTCCCCAACACACCTAATAGGTGCACTAGTTCGGCGAAGAGATAGTGAAATACAGGTGGTATGAATATATATAAGCAGTAGCAACGGCACCAGAAAAGTGCTTTGCCCAGGACAGTAAACAAGCAGTAGTAGCGCAGCAGTAGTAACGCATGATAAAACAAGAAACAAGCAGCGATAGCAGTATTTAGGAACAAGGCCTAGGGATCATACTTTCACTAGTGGACACTCTCAACATTGATCACATAACAGAATAGATAAATGCATACTCTACACTCTTGTTGGATGATGAACACCATTGCGTAGGATTACACGAACCCTCAATGCCGGAGTTAACAAGCTCCACAATTCAATGTTCATATTTAAATAACCTTAGAGTGCATGAAAGATCAACACGACTAAACCAAGTACTAACATAGCATGCACACTATCACCTTCACGCTATGAAAGGAGGAATAGATCACATCAATACCATCATAGCCTACGCCAAGTACTAACACGGATGCACACACTGTCACCATTACACCGTGCAGGAGGAATAGAATACTTTAATAACATCACTAGAGTAGCACATAGATAAATAGTGATACAAAAACTCATATGAATCTCAATCATGTAAAGCAGCTCATGAGATTATTGTATTGAGGTACATGGGAGAGAGATGAACCACATAGCTACAGCGGAGCCCTCAGCCTCGGGGGTGGATTACTCCCTCCTCATCATGGAGGCAGCGATGGCGGTGAAGATGGCGGTGAAGACGGCGGTGGAGATGGCTCCGGGGGTGATGGCGTGTATTTCACACGTTCGTTGGGCAACCCCAAGAGGAAGGTATGATGCGCACAGCAGCAAGTTTTCCCTCAGAAAGAAACCAAGGTTTATCGAACCAGGAGGAGCCAAGAAGCACGTTGAAGGTTGATGGCGGCGGGATGTAGTGCGGCGCAACACCAGGGATTCCGGCGCCAACGTGGAACCTGCACAACACAACCAAAGTACTTTGCCCCAACGAAACAGTGAGGTTGTCAATCTCACCGGCTTGCTGTAACAAAGAGTTAACCGTATTGTGTGGAAGATGATTGTTTGCGAAAAACAAGAGAACAAGTATTGCAGTAGATTGTATTTCAGTAAAGAGAATTGGACCGGGGTCCACAGTTCACTAGAGGTGTCTCTCCCATAAGACGAACAGCATGTTGGGTGAACAAATTACAGTTGGGCAATTGACAAATAAAGAGAGCATGACCATGCACATACATATCATGATGAGTATAGTGAGATTTAATTGGGCATTACGACAAAGTACATAGACCGTCATCCAACTACATCTATGCCTAAAAAGTCCACCTTCAGGTTATCATCCGAACCCCCTCCAGTATTAAGTTGCAAACAACAGACAATTGAATTAAGTATGGTGCGTAATGTAACTAGTGACTACATCCTTGAACATAGCACTAATGTTTTATCCCTAGTGGCAACAGCACAACACAACCTTAGAACTTTGTCACTTGTCCTGTGTCAATGCGGCATGAACCCACTATCGAGCATAAGTACTCCCTCTTGGAGTTACAAGCATCTACTTGGCCAGAGCATCTACTAGTAACGGAAAGCATGCAAGATCATAAACAACACATAAGCATAACTTTGATAATCAACATAACAAGTATTCTCTATTCATCGGATCCCAACAAACGCAACATATAGAATTACAGATAGATGATCTTGATCATGTTAGGCAGCTCACACGATCCGACAATGATAGCACAATGGGGAGAAGACAACCATCTCGCTCCTGCTATGGACCCATAGTCCAGGGGTAGACTACTCACACATCACACCGGAGGCGACCATGGCGGCGTAGAGTCCTCCGGGAGATGATTCCCCTCTCGGCAGGGTGCCGGGAGGCGATCTCTGGATCCCCCGAGATGGGATCGGCGGCGGCGGCGTCTCTGGAAGGTTTTCTGTATCGTGGTTCTCGGTACTGGGGGTTTCGTCACGGAGACTTTTTATAGGCGGAAGGGCAGGTCAAGAGGCGGCACGGGGGCCCCACACTACAGGCCGGCGCGGCCAAGGTGGGGGCCGCGCCGCCCTATAGTGTGGCCCCTCCGTGGCCCCTCTTCGTCTCTCCTTCGGACTTCTGGAAGCTTCGTGAGAAAATAGGCCCCTGGGCTTTGATTTCGTCCAATTCCGAGAATATTTCCTTACTAGGATTTCTGAAACCAAAAACAGCAGAAACAAAGAATCGGCACTTCGGCATCTTGTTAATAGGTTAGTTCCGAGAAAATGCACGAATATGACATAAAGTGTGCATAAAACATGTAGATAACATCAATAATGTGGCATGGAACATAAGAAATTATCGATACGTCGGAGACGTATCAGCATCCCCAAGCTTAGTTCTTGCTCGTCCCGAGCAGGTAAAACGATAACACGAGATAATTTCGGAGTGACATGCCATCATAATCTTGATCATACTATTTGTAAAGCATATGTAGTGAATGCAGCGATCGAAACAATGTATATGACATGAGTAAACAAGTGAATCATATAGCAAAGACTTTTCATGAATAGCACTTCAAG
This sequence comes from Lolium perenne, assembly GCF_019359855.2. NCBI lineage: Eukaryota > Viridiplantae > Streptophyta > Magnoliopsida > Poales > Poaceae > Lolium > Lolium perenne. Next base: position 295,175,089 of record NC_067250.2, on the reverse strand, counting down.
ACAAGCATCAATAAGTCTTGCATAAGAGTTAACTCATAAAGCAATAATTCAAAGTAAAGGCATTGAAGCAACACAAAAGAAGATTAAGTTTCAGCGGTTGCTTTCAACTTGTAACATGTATATCTTATGGATATTGTCAATATAGAGTAATATAATAAGTGCAATAAGCAAGTATGTAGGAATCAATGCACAGTTCACACAAGTGTTTGCTTCTTGAGGTGGAGAGAAATAGGTGAACTGACTCAACATTGAAAGTAAAAGAATAGTCCTCCATAGAGGAAAAGCATCGATTGCTATATTTGTGCTAGAGCTTTGATTTTGAAAACATGAAACAATTTTGTCAACGGTAGTAATAAAGCATATGCATCATGTAAATTATATCTTATAAGTTGCAAGCCTCATGCATAGCGTACTAATAGTGCCCGCACCTTGTCCTAATTAGCTTGGACTACCGGGTCATCACAATGCATTGTTTTTACCAAGTGTCACAAAGGGGTACCTCTATGCCGCCTGTACAAAGGTCTAAGGAGAAAGCTCGCATTGGATTTCTCGCTATTGATTATTCTTCAACTTAGACATCCATACCGGGACAACATAGACGACATATAATGGACTCCTCTTTTATGCATAAGCATATACCAACAATTAATAATTTTCTCATTTGAGATTTGAGGATTGTTGTCCAAAACTGAAACTTCCACCATGGAGCATGGCTTTAGTTAGCGGCCCGATGTTCTTCTCTAACATATGCATGCTTAACCATATGGTGGTAGATCTCTCTTGCTTCAGACAAGACGAACATGCATAGCAACTCACATGAAATTCAACAACGAAAAGTTGATGGCGTCCCCAGTGAACATGGTTATCGCACAACAAGCAACTTAATAAGAGATAAAGTGCATAATTACATATTCAATACCACAATAGTTTTTTAAGCTATTTGTCCCATGAGCTATATATTGCAAAGGTGAATGATGGAATTTTAAAGGTAGCACTCAAGCAATTTACTTTGGAATGGCGGAAAAATACCATGTAGTATAGGTAGGTATGGTGGACACAAATGGCATAGTGGTTGGCTCAAGTATTTTGGATGCATGAGAAGTATTCCCTCTCGATACAAGGTTTAGGCTAGCAAGGCTTATTTGAAACAAACACAAGGATGAACCGGTGCAGCAAAACTCACATAAAAGACATATTGAAAACATTATAAGACTATACACCGTCTTCCTTGTTGTTCAAACTCAAAACTAGAAATTATCTAGACCTTAGAGAAACCAAATATGCAAACCAAATTTTAGCATGCTCTATGTATTTCTTCATTAATGGGTGCAAAGCATATGATGCAAGAGCTTAATCATGAGCACAACAATTGCCAAGTATCACATTACCCAAGACATTTATAGCAATTACTACATGTATCATTTTCCAATTCCAACCATATAACAATTTAACGAAGGAGAAACTTCGCCATGAATACTATGAGTAGAAACCAAGGACATACTTGTCCATATGCTACAGCGGAGCGTGTCTCTCTCCCATAAAGTGAATGCTAGGATCCATTTTATTCAAACAAAACAAAAACAAAAACAAACCGATGCTCCAAGAAAAAGCACATAAGATGTGATGGAATAAAAATATAGTTTCAGGGAAGGAACCTGATAATGTTGTCGATGAAGAAGGGGATGCCTTGGGCATCCCCAAGCTTAGACGCTTGAGTCTTCTTGATATATGCAGGGGTGAACCACCGGGGCATCCCCAAGCTTAGAGCTTTCACTCTCCTTGATCATGTTGCATCATACTCCTCTCTTGATCCTTGAAAACTTCCTCCACACCAAACTCGAAACAACTCATTAGAGGGTTAGTGCACAATATAAATTGACATATTCAGAGGTGACACAATCATTCTTAACACTTCTGGACAATGCATAATGCTACTGGACATTAATGGATCAAAGAAATTCATCCAACATAGCGAAAGAGGCAATGCGAAATAAAAGGCAGAATCTGTCAAAACAGAACAGTTCGTATTGACGAATTTTAAAATGGCACCAGACTTGCTCAAATGAAAATGCTCAAATTGAATGAAAGTTGCGTACATATCTGAGGATCATGCACATAAATTGGCTTAATTTTCTGAGCTACCTACAGGGAGGTGGACCCAGATTCGTGACAGCAAAGAAATCTGGAACTGTGCAGTAATCCAAATCTAGTACTTACTTTTCTATCAACGGCTTAACTTGGCACAACAAAACACAAAACTAAGATAAGGAGAGGTTGCTACAGTAGTAAACAACTTCCAAGACACAAAATAAAAACAAAGTACTGTAGGTAAAAGCATGGGTTGTCTCCCATAAGCGCTTTTCTTTAACGCCTTTCAGCTAGGCGCAGAAAGTGTGTATCAAGTATTATCAAGAGACGAAGTGTCAACCTTACCTTCGGCTTTACCCTTACCTTTCTTATTGTTTTTCTTTCCCTTTGGTTTAGGAAATGTATGAGTTTCCCCCGGTATAGAGGTGAATTTCAGAGTGCCTTCTCCAACATCAATGACTGCTCCCAATAGTTTCAGCAGGGGATCTTCCGAGTGTGAGTTTTCCTGTTTCAACAACAAGATAATCAATGGATATTGTTCTTCCAAGAATGGTTGTATGCACACCTGCGGCTATTCCTTTAGGAATTATAGTAGAGTTATCAATGAGAGTTATTTCTTCTCCTCCTTCCTCGACTCCCCAAAGTTTCAAATATTTATAAATACTTTCAGGCATAAGGCAAAATTCATACATAATATCACAGTAGGCATGGAGAGTTCGATCACCGATGACAATTTTAACAGCAGGATCCCACATTGAGAGTTTAGAGTTCACTAAAACTTGTTCAAGACAATTACGAACGTGGCAATAATTATCATTCAAGCGAGATGTACTTATCTCAAGATTATTTAATCTATTATAAATGCTAGTGAGGACTGAATCAAAGTTATTAGCTGAATCATGTGATGCAACCAACTTCTTTATGGCATTAAAAGCTTGATCCCCTTTGCAATGAAGGAAATGTCCTCCCACTAAAGTATCCAAAGCATATCTATAGCGAACCATAAGACCAAAATAAAAATTACTGAGGAGCAAACTTAGAGTCATTTGAGGTTCAGTTTTACGATAAGAAGTAAAAATTCTAGACCAAGCATCCTTAAAACTCTCCTCATCCCCTTGTTTAAAAGTGAAGACTAATTCTTCAGGCGAAGAAGTAACAGGTTCAGAGCTAGACATGGTAACAAAAGTAACTAATTTTTTTTGTATTTTAATATAGAGTGCAAGACAATAAAGCAAACTGGATAAAGTAAATGCAAGTAAACTAATTTTTTTGTGTTTTTGATATAGTAAACAAGATAACAAGTAAAGTAAAACTAGCAACTAATTTTTTTGTATTTTGATTTAGTGCAGCAAACAAAGTAGTAAATAAAACTAAGCAAGACAAAAACAAAGTAAAGAGATTGAGAAGTGGAGACTCCCCTTGCAGCGTGTCTTGATCTCCCCGGCAACGAGCGCCGAGAAAAAAGTGCTTGATGGCGTGTATTTCACACGTTCGTTGGGCAACCCCAAGAGGAAGGTATGATGCGCACAGCAGCAAGTTTTCCCTCAGAAAGAAACCAAGGTTTATCGAACCAGGAGGAGCCAAGAAGCACGTTGAAGGTTGATGGCGGCGGGATGTAGTGCGGCGCAACACCAGGGATTCCGGCGCCAACGTGGAACCTGCACAACACAACCAAAGTACTTTGCCCCAACGAAACAGTGAGGTTGTCAATCTCACCGGCTTGCTGTAACAAAGAGTTAACCGTATTGTGTGGAAGATGATTGTTTGCGAGAAACAGTAGAACAAGTATTGCAGTAGATTGTATTTCAGTAAAGAGAATTGGACCGGGGTCCACAGTTCACTAGAGGTGTCTCTCCCATAAGACGAACAGCATGTTGGGTGAACAAATTACAGTTGGGCAATTGACAAATAAAGAGAGCATGACCATGCACATACATATCATGATGAGTATAGTGAGATTTAATTGGGCATTACGACAAAGTACATAGACCGTCATCCAACTGCATCTATGCCTAAAAAGTCCACCTTCAGGTTATCATCCGAACCCCCTCCAGTATTAAGTTGCAAACAACAGACAATTGCATTAAGTATGGTGCGTAATGTAACTAGTGACTACATCCTTGAACATAGCACTAATGTTTTATCCCTAGTGGCAACGACACAACACAACCTTAGAACTTTCTCCTTTGTCCCGGTGTCAATGCAGGCATGAACCCACTATCGAGCATAAGTACTCCCTCTTGGAGTTACAAGCATCTACTTGGCCAGAGCATCTACTAGTAACGGAAAGCATGCAAGATCATAAACAACACATAAGCATAACTTTGATAATCAACATAACAAGTATTCTCTATTCATCGGATCCCAACAAACGCAACATATAGAATTACAGATAGATGATCTTGATCATGTTAGGCAGCTCACAAGATCCGACAATGATAGCACAATGGGGAGAAAACAACCATCTAGCTACTGCTATGGACCCATAGTCCAGGGGTAGACTACTCACACATCACACCGGAGGCGACCATGGCAGCGTAGAGTCCTCCGGGAGATGATTCCCCTCTCCGGCAGGGTGCCGGAGGTGATCTCCTGGATCCCCCGAGATGGGATCGGCGGCGGCGGCGTCTCTGGAAGGTTTTCCGTATCGTGGTTCTCGGTACTGGGGGTTTCGTCACGGAGACTTTTTATAGGCGGAAGGGCAGGTCAAGAGGCGGCACGGGGGCCCCACACTACAGGCCGGCGCGGCCAAGGGGGGGCCGCGCCGCCCTATAGTGTGGCCCCTCCGTGGCCCCTCTTCGTCTCTCCTTCGGACTTCTGGAAGCTTCGTGAGAAAATAGGCCCCTGGGCTTTGATTTCGTCCAATTCCGAGAATATTTCCTTACTAGGATTTCTGAAACCAAAAACAGCAGAAAACAGCAACTGGCACTTCGGCATCTTGTTAATAGGTTAGTTCCAGAAAATGCATGAATATGACATAAAGTGTGCATAAAACATGTAGATAACATCAATAATGTGGCATGGAACATAAGAAATTATCGATACGTCGGAGACGTATCAGGGGGCAATTCCCCGTCCCGGCAGGGTGCCGGAACAGAGAGTTCTGTCCCCCGAATTGGAGTTTCGCGACGGTGGCGGCGCCCCTGGAGTCTTTCTGGAGTTTCGTCAATTGGTACTGCGTTTTTAGGTCGAAAGGGGTTTTATAGGCAAAGAGGCGGCGCAGGAGGGCTGACAGGGTGGCCTCACCCTAGGCCGGTGCGGCCAGGGTCTGGCCCACGCGGCCCTATGGTGTGGGGCCCCCCTAGCTCTCCTCCGACTCTCCTTCGGTGTTCTGGAGCCTTCCGGGAAAAATAGGAGGTTTGGCGTTGATTTCGTCCAATTCCGAGAATATTGCCCGAACAGCCTTTCTGGAACCAAAAACAGCAGAAAACAACAACTGGCCTTTCGGCATCTCGTCAATAGGTTAGTTCCGGAAAACGCATAATAATGACATAAAGTGTGAACAAAACATGTCGGTATTGTCATAAAACAAGCATGGAACAGCAGAAATTATAGATACGTTGGAGACGTATCAGCATCCCCAAGCTTAGTTCCTACTCGTCCTCGAGTAGGTAAACGATAAAAGATAATTTCTGAGGTGACATGCTACCAACATAATGTTAATCATACTATTGTAAAGCATATGAGATGAATGCAGCGATTCGAAACAATGTAAATGCAATGAGTAAACAATTGAATCATATAGCAAAGACTTTTCATGAATAGTACTTTCAAGACAAGCATCAATAAGTCTTGCATAAGAGTTACTCATAAAGCAATAAATTCTTAGTAAAGGTATTGAAGCAACACAATGGAAGATTAAGTTTCAGCGGTTGCTTTCAACTTGTAACATGTATATCTTATGGATAGTTGTCAATGCAAAGCAATATAACAAGTGCAATAAGCAAGTATATAAGAATCAATGCACAGCTAACACAAGCGTTTGCTTCTAGGATAGAGAGAAATGGGTAAACTGACTCAACATAAAAGTAAAAGAATGGCCCTTCAAAGAGGAAAGCATCGATTGCTATATTTGTGCTAGAGCTTTGGTTTTGAAAACATAAAGAGAGCATAAAAATAAATTTTTGAGAGGTGTGTGTTGTTGTCAACGAATGGTAGCGGGTACTCTAACCCCCTTGCCAGACAAACCTTCAAAGAGCGGCTCCCATTTTATTTTATTTTTGGGTGGCACTCCTTCCAACCTTTCTTTCACAAACCATGGCTAACCGAATCCTCGGGTGCCTGCCAACAATCTCATACCATGAAGGAGTGCCTTTTTATTTTAGTTTTATTATGATGACACTCCTCCCCACCTTTGCTTTCTCAAGCCATGGCTAACCGAATCCTTCGGGTGCCTACCAATCATTCACATACCATGGAGGAGTGTCTATTTAGTTTTAATTAATTTGGGACTGGGAATCCCATTGCCAGCTCTTTTTGCAAAATTATTGGATAAGCGGATGAAGCCACTAGTCCATTGGTGAAAGTTGCCCAACAAGATTGAAAGATAAACACCACATACTTCCTCATGAGCTATAAAACATTGACACAAATCAGAGGTGATAAATTTTGAATTGTTTAAAGGTAGCACTCAAGCAATTTACTTTGGAATGGCAGGAAATACCATGTAGTAGGTAGGTATGGTGGACACAAATGGCATAGTGTTGTTTGGCTCAAGGATTTGGATGCATGAGAAGTATTCCCTCTCGATACAAGGTTTTAGGCTAGCAAGGTTGTTTGAAGCAAACACAAGCACGAACTAGTACATCAAAACTTACATAAAAGACATATTACAAGCATTATAAGACTATACATCGTCTTCCTTGTTGTTCAAACACCTCACTAGAAAATATCTAGACTCTAGAGAAACCACTCATGCAAACCAAATTTTAACAAGCTCTATGTATTTCTTCACTAATAGGTGCAAAGTATATGATGCAAGAGCTTAAACAAGAGCACAACAATTGCCAAGTATCAAGTTATTCAAGACATCATACCAATTACTACATGTAGCATTTTCCGTTTCCAACCATATAACAATTAACGAAGCAGTTTCAACCTTCGCCATGAACATTAAAAGCTAAGAACACATGTGTTCATACGAACCAGCGGAGCATGTCTCTCTCCCATACAAGCATTTATTCAAACAAAAACAAAAACAAACAGACGCTCCAAGTAAAGTACATAAGATGTGACCGAATAAAAATATAGTTTCAAGAGAAGGAACCTGATAATTTGTCGATGAAGAAGGGGATGCCTTGGGCATCCCCAAGCTTAGATGCTTGAGTCTTCTTGAAATATGCAGGCATGAACCACCGGGGCATCCCCAAGCTTAGAGCTTTCACTCTCCTTGATCATGTTGTATCATCTCCCTCTCTTGATCCTTGAAAACTTCCTCCACACCAAACTTAGAACAACTCATTAGAGGGTTAGTGCACAATAAAAATATACATGTTCAGAGGTGACATAATCATTCTTAACACTTCTGGACATTGAACAAAGCTACTGAAAGTCAGTGGAATCGAAATATCCATCGAACATAACAAAACAGGCAATGCGAAATAAAAGGCAGAATCTGTCAAAACAGAACAGTTCGTATTGACGAATTTTATTAAGGCACCAGACTTGCTCAAATGAAAATGCTCAAATTGAATGAAAGTTGCGTACATATCTGAGGATCACTCACGTAAATTGGCATAATTTTCTGAGTTACCTACAGAGAATTTTGCCCAGATTCGTGACAGCAAAGAAATCTATTTCTGCGCAGTAATCCAAATCTAGTATGAACTTTACTATCAACGACTTTACTTGGCACAACAAAACACTAAACTAAGATAAGGAGAGGTTACTACAGTAGTAAACAACTTTCAAGACACAAATATAAAACAAAGTACTGTAGCAAAATAACACATGGGTTATCTCCCAAGAAGTTCTTTCTTTATAGCCATTAAGATGGGCTCAGCAGTTTTAATGATCCACTCGCAGGAAATAGTATTTGAAGCAAAAAGAGAGCTTCAAGAGGCAAATTAAAAACAAATTTAAGTCTAACATGCTTCCTATGAAGAGGAATCTTGTACACAAATGAATTCATGAAGAACAAAGTGACAAGCATAAGCGGATAAAACACGAGTAACTTCAAGATTCTCAACTTAAAGAGGGGAAACTTAATATTATTAAGATGCATACGACCATATTTCCCTCTCTCATAATAACTTTCAGTAGCATCATTGATGAAATCCACAATATACCCATCACTTAAAACATTCTTATCATGGTTCATATGCATAGAAGTATCATTAAATTTGGCATAAGAAGAGTTATTCTCATTAATAGTAATTGGAGCAAGATTATTATCAAGAATTTGAACATGGTAAACAAGCTGCATATTAAGGGAATTGTTTTTGGTAATCCAATCATGCTATGACAAGCCTCATAAGGATAGTTATAACCTATATCATAGCATTCTTTATAATAATCATCAAAGATCGGAGGCTCAGTGTCATCATAAGAAATAGAATAGTTATCTTTCACAGTCGGTTTATCCATAACCATACCATCATTGTTATTAGAAGGAGATGTATCAAGAACATAATGACCAGTAGCAAAAGGATTTTCAAACACCTCTTCCCCAAGCTTAGAGCTTTCTATATCATTATGGGAGGAAGCATGGATAGCACTGACACTATGGCAATTATTATCATCATCATTTTCAGAATTAGTTTCCCAGAGATTTGCAATATCAAAAGTAGTGTGCTCATTCAAATCATGATCACTAATGTATGTAGAGGGCATAGGAAGATCATCATATTCAGATTCATTATCACAATAATCATTAGGAGCAACATACTTACGGTTACCTAGCGTTATCTCATTCACGCGGGGATACGCCGTTACCTGTTTCTTTTTATTCTCCTTCTTCTTCTTCTTCTTCTTCGTTCCCTCCTTCTTCTTCTTCTTCTCTTCCTTCTCCTCGTTCCCTTCTTTAGGAGGAAGAGGCTTGAAGGGTGGCTTGTCCGCATAACCTGATTTACTTTTAGAAACAATAGAAGAAACTTGGGAGGATTCCTCCTTTTCATTAATTAGTTCAAAACACACAGCGGTCCTATCATATTTTGGCAAGGTGTCATCTTCTAAAATATTTTGTATGTAAGTATTTGTATGGCTATTATCAATGCAATAAGAAAAACACCCATGCAGGACACCATCAATATCAAGATCACTCATATGTAACAAAGAGATTTTTCTCGACAGTTCTTCACACCCCAAAAATAAAGTAAGTTCATCATGCTGATTAGGAGTAATTTCATCATCACAATACAAATTTGCAGCACTCATTGGGTTCAAATTATCATTGGAGGAGCATTGAAAATTAAAATGACCTACTTCATGGCAAACTTCACAAATAAAAGGATAGAGGGCACAAACTTTTTTACCAGGATCATCTAGAGCCCTAAACCACTTTCTAGTTTTTTCATTAGCATGATGGATACAATATTCATCTTTGATTTGATTAATTCCATAAGGTCTATGTATTCCACAAAAATTAACATGCTTATAAGAAATAGCATTCTTAGGAGTTTGAGCATGCTTATTGCAATAATTAACAACAATTTCATTCTTCATGCAAGCCTCTTTAAAAGGTTCATGATACTTATCAAAATTCTTTTTAGGCAATTCAAAATGAGAAGCAAAGGCTTTATAAAGATTTGCAGCAACTTGAGAGTCAAGACCATAAGTAGCACTCATATTTCGAAATTTATCGGTATCCATAAAAGCTTCAATGCATTCATAATCATAATTTATACCTGACTCTTTACCTTTGTCGTTCTCCCATCCTTCAGCGTTCTCCTCAATCCGATCAAGAAGATCCCACCTAGCTTCAACCTCCTTGCTTGTGAAAGATCCCTCCGAACAGGCATCCAGATAGTCCTTGTGTTGTCCTGAAAGCCTCGCATAAAAATTATTAACAATAACATTACGGGGGAGCTCATGAATGGGACATTTGAGCATTAGTGACTTCAATCTCCCCCACGCTTGAGAAATACTCTCTCCATCACGAGGATAAAAGTTATAAATATAATTCCTATCAATATGCACTTCATGAGGAGGATAAAATTTAGAATAAAAGAGAGGTACAATTTCCTCCCAACCAAGAGAATGACTATTCTCCAACAATTTATACCAATGCGCCGCCTTACTGCACAAATAAATAGAGAATAGCTTCTTCTTCACTTCATCCATAGAGATACCTGCACACTTGAATAACCCGCATAATTCATGCAAAAACAGTAAATGATCTCCAGGATGGATAGTTCCATCCCCTTTATAGCGGTTATCGATAACGCGTTCAATAATTTTCATAGGTATTTTATACGGAATACTTTCAGCAGGTGGATTCAAAATATCAGAAGCATCATTAGAGTTATCGCATATGGGAGATAAAGCATTATCAGAACAAATTTTCTCCCCTAAAGATGGGAAGCCAAAAAGATCACAGAAACTAGCTTCCCCAAGCTTAGACTTATTCATAGCATTAGCAGTGATTGCGTTCATACCAATAATATTGCTACTAGCATGCAAATGAGGTTCCATAGGTTCTTTAATTTTCGCATCACACAATTCATGTCTTAGCTTAGGAAATAAATTAAGAAGCTCATAGTTATATTCCATTATGCCTAACTAGTGTAAAACAAGAAACAAAAAGATGCAATTGCAGGATCTAAAGGAAATAGCTTCGAGCACACACACAATGGCGCCAGAAAAGTACTGTTAGCTGGAACCGGAGTATGAGTGCCGTTTACCTTTCCTCCCCGGCAACGGCGCCAGAAAAGTGCTTGATGTCTACGGGAGCTTCTATTCTTGTAGACAGTGTTGGGCCTCCAAGAGCAGAGGTTTGTAGAACAGCAGCAAGTTTCCCTTAAGTGGATCACCCAAGGTTTATCGATCTCAGGGAGGAAGAGGTCAAAGATATCCCTCTCAAGCAACCCTGCAACCACAAAGCAAGAAGTCTCTTGTGTCCCCAACACACCTAATAGGTGCACTAGTTCTGCGAAGAGATAGTGAAATACAGGTGGTATGAATATATATAAGCAGTAGCAACGGCACCAGAAAAGTGCTTTGCCCAGGACAGTAAACAAGCAGTAGTAGCACAGCAGTAGTAACGCAGTAAAACAGTAAACAAGCAGCGATAGCAGTATTTAGGAACAAGGCCTAGGGATCATACTTTCACTAGTGGACACTCTCAACATTGATCACATAACAGAATAGATAAATGCATACTCTACACTCTTGTTGGATGATGAACACCATTGCGTAGGATTACACGAACCCTCAATGCCGGAGTTAACAAGCTCCACAATTCAATGTTCATATTTAAATAACCTTAGAGTGCATGAAAGATCAACACGACTAAACCAAGTACTAACATAGCATGCACACTATCACCTTCACGCTATGAAAGGAGGAATAGATCACATCAATACCATCATAGCAATAGTTAACTTCACAATCTACAAGAGATCATGATCATAGCCTACGCCAAGTACTAACACGGATGCACACACTGTCACCATTACACCCTGCAGGAGGAATAGAATACTTTAATAACATCACTAGAGTAGCACATAGATAAATAGTGATACAAAAACTCATATGAATCTCAATCATGTAAAGCAGCTCATGAGATTATTGTATTGAGGTACATGGGAGAGAGATGAACCACATAGCTACAGCGGAGCCCTCAGCCTCGGGGGTGGATTACCCTAAATCCCTAATCCCTAATCCCTAATCCCTAAACCCTAAACACCCTAAACACTAAACCCTAGACCCTAGACCCTAAACCCTAACCCTAACCCTAACCATCTGCCCTAGCTAACCCTAAACCCTAATTAAACCCTATGTATAGGCCAACGACACTTAATTGTGCATCGAGCAGCCCAGGGGTGCCTCGCGGTCCTCTAATTAAATTAATTAAATGCGCCATGCATTAACCCTAAACCATATATATGTAACTAACCCTAGCTAATCAACCCTACTTAATTAAAACACATAACCCTAAACTATACTAGATATAACCCGATCTAATAAAAACATGCTCTATATATAGCAGCTAGCTAGCAAACCGTAGATTAACACCAATTAAAATATACATGGCCTATATCGATCATGTTGTATAACATATCCCTGAGATTCATTAATTAATTATATAATTATCGTGATAAATTAATTAACTTGAATTTTGACAAGTTCTCTCTAATGAAAACACATTTGATTAAGTTGCTTCATAATATATATATATAATTAGTGTGCATGCATGGCCTACAATGCATTCGTGCATATATTTTAATGTATATTTGAACATATATATTCTTGGGGATTTCAATCTCGATCTCTCTCTCGATCATCTATATATCGTTGGTGGCCCAAAAAACACACATATATACGCATGCACTTTATGCGTAAAGGCGCGCGCGGGTGCCTCTAATAATGTGTGTGCGCACTCGATCGATGATCCCTAAACCTTAAACAACCCCTAAAACCTTAAATCCCTAATCCCTAATAATCCCAAATTAATCCCTAAACCCTAAACACCCTAAACACTAAACCCTAAACCCTAAACCCTAACCCTAACCCTAACCCTAACCCTAGCCCTAACCCTAACCCTAAACCCTAGCTAACCCTAAACCCTAAACCCTAGACCCTAAACCCTAGACCCTGAACCCTAACCCTAACCCTAACCCTAACCCTAAACCCTAGCTAACCCTAAAACCCTAATTAAACCCTATGTATAGGCCAACGACACTTAATTGTACGTGCATCGAGCAGGCCAGGGGGTGCCTCGCGATCCTCTAATTAAATTAAATGTGCCATGCATTAACCCTAAACCATATATATGTAACTAACCCTAGCTAATCAACCCTACTTAATTAAAACACATAACCCTAAACTATACTAGCTAGCTATAACCCGATCTAATAAAAACATGCTCTATATATAGCAGCTAGCTAGCAAACCGTAGATTAACACCAATTAAAATATACATGGCCTATATCGATCATGTTGTATAACATATCCCTGAGATTCATTAATTAATTATATAATTATCGTGATAAATTAATTAACTTGAATTTTGACAAGTTCTCTCGAATGAAAACACATTTGATTAAGTTGCCTCATAATATATATATAAATAGTGTGCATGCATGGCCTACAATGCATTCGTGCATATATTTTAATGTATATTTGAACATATTCTTGGGGATTTCAATCTCTCTCTCGATCATCTATATATCGTTGGTGGCCCAAAAAACACACATATATACGCATGCACTTTATGCGTAAAGGCGCGGGTGCCTCGATCTAATAATGTGTGTGCGCACTCGATCTATGATCCCTAAACCTTAAACAACCCTAAAACCCTAAATCCCTAATCCCTAATCCCTAAACCCTAAACACCCTAAACACTAAACCCTAGACCCTAGACCCTAAACCCTAACCCTAACCCTAACCATCTGCCCTAGCTAACCCTAAACCCTAATCTATACCTAATAATAAAGGGAGAAGCGTTTCCTTGGTTTCGTCCGTCAGTTTCCGCCGTCCGTTGCTGCTTGGTTCCGTCCGTCAACCTCGTTAGAATCTGTTCATCATACGATCGATCGTATGTCACCTTTCCGATAAAAACTCTACGTTATCGGGAGCAGGTTTTCCTACCGGACGCGCGTTCCCAGGTTCCATATATAGGAGATCCAGAGAACGAGATCAACCAGCACTTGAGGTTGGGTAATTTTCCATCGTATACGTCTACCCCGATGGTGGCCAGGAACGCAGCCCTCAGAGGAAATTGTGGCGGCACGAGGTTCAGAGGAAGATGCCCTGCTCTTCTACCTCCCAAAGCCGTACGGGAGAGGTGCGGCCACCGCCGTCGGCGCTCCTCCACTGCCCGGTCGGGGTCTCCACCAACCAGGCCGAGGTCGTAGACCACGCCTAGCTCTAGGGAGGTGATCCAAGAAGCAGCGGAGCGCGGGCCCCGTCGCATGCGAGGGAAGCTTTGGCATGGTAGGAGGCCACCGGAGTTCGTCGCGAGTCCGTGGGCCACTGCGCGCTCGTGGAAGGTTCTCCAGGCGTCAGGGGAGCGCGAGCCTCATCGCCCGCCAGCTAAGGAAGCTCGGCCATGGCGGGAGGCCACCGGAGGACGTCGCTTCCCCGGTAGAGAAACGTGGACGCCGTGTCTCCCGGCTGGCAAGTGGACGCCCATCCACGTCTTGGGCGAGTCCCTGGTAGTTTTCTTGCTTCGGTTAGGCTCTGGGGCATACTGAGGGTGGCTCTGCTCTTGCTCCGTGTGTCCGGTGCGGTTGGTTCAGCATGTAGGGGAAGTGTTCGTGAAAATGCCCGATTGACTGTAGGTTGTTGTTCTTGCACTTTTCAGCTCACGGGGGAACGAAGGTGCGGTTGATGGCAATCGAAGGGATGAAGCAGTGGTGGCCGGCGAGTGAAAGGGACTCTTCCGCGGCTGTCTAGGAAAGGAGCACGGGACGGCCGGCGAGATAAGGGATTTTGTCAGAATCTCAGCCTTGTAAAACTCTAACTGCGCGACAACGATTTTGGAAGGAAACAGTAATACAAAGCTAAGCTGCTGCTGATGGAGCACGAAGCAGGTACAAGAAAACTCCAAAATAGCTGTATTAAACGAGCTAAGTCTACCGCCCCTAATTGCAGAAGTATATAAAATAGGAAGAGCGCTCGGCGCCAAGGGTCACAATCGCCCTAGCTAGCCAAACTGTCAGCCACTGCTGATGAACGTGCCTGTAAAAGACTACATAATTGCAAACTCTATAAATCTATGATTGTTTGGAAACAAGAAATAACGTGCAAATCATCTCGATGATACAACAGGGATAACAAAAGACTTAGCTACATGTACTGAATCATGCCATATTTGTTAGTCTGCTAGGAGTATACATACTACTTTAAAAAAGCATGCTTTATACATCAATCTTTCCTTAATCTAAGAAATCACAAAGTGGTGTGTTTTATATAAATATTGTTTCTATGCTATTCACCTTATCTAATAGTCAAAAAGTCATGTATTTCTCTAAAAATAGAAATCTAATAGTCAAAAATTCACGTACTATTTTCTTTAAAAATAGAAAACATGATCATTTGGGAAGCAAAAATAGAGTATCATTAAATTTAAACATAATTATATAAATAATTAAATTTAAATCTAGCATCTGCAAAATATGACGCCGTAGTAACGCACGGGCTTTGTACTAGTTAAACCCTATGTATAGGCCAACGACACTTAATTGTGCATCGAGCAGCCCAGGGGTGCCTCACGGTCCTCTAATTAAATTAATTAAATGCGCCATGCATTAACCCTAAACCATATATATGTAACTAACCCTAGCTAATCAACCCTACTTAATTAAAACACATAACCCTAAACTATACTAGATATAACCCGATCTAATAAAAACAGGCTCTATATATAGCAGCTAGCTAGCAAACCGTAGATTAACTCCAATTGAAATATACATGGCCTATATCGATCATGTTGTATAACATATCCCTGAGATTCATTAATTAATTATATAATTATCATGATAAATTAATTAACTTGAATTTTGACAAGTTCTCTCGAATGAAAACACATTTGATTAAGTTGCCTCATAATATATATATATATATATATATATAATTAGTGTGCATGCATGGCCTACAATGCATTCGTGCATATATTTTAATGTATATTTGAACATATATATTCTTGGGGATTTCAATCTCGATCTCTCTCTCTCGATCATCTATATATCGTTGGTGGTCCAAAAAACACACATATATACGCATGCACTTTATGCGTAAAGGCGCGCGCGGGTACCTCTAATAATGTGTGTGCGCACTCGATCGATGATCCCTAAACCTTAAACAACCCCTAAAACCTTAAATCCCTAATCCCTAATAGTCCCTAATCCCTAAACCCTAAACACCCTAAACACTAAATCCTAAACCCTAAACCATAACCCTAACCCTAACCCTAACCCTAACCCTAACCCTAAACCCTAGCTAACCCTAAACCCTAAACCCTAGACCCTAAACCCTAGACCCTAAACCCTAACCCTAACCCTAACCCTAACCCTAAACCCTAGCTAACCCTAAAACCCTAATTAAACCCTATGTATAGGCCAACGACACTTAATTGTACGTGCATCGAGCAGGCCAGGGGGTGCCTCGCGGTCCTCTAATTAAATTAAATGTGCCATGCATTAACCCTAAACCATATATATGTAACTAACCCTAGCTAGCTAATCAACCCTACTTAATTAAAACACATAACCCTAAACTATACTAGCTAGCTATAACCCGATCTAATAAAAACATGCTCTATATGTAGCAGCTAGCTAGCAAACCGTAGATTAACACCAATTAAAATATACATGGCCTATATCGATCATGTTGTATAACATATCCCTGAGATTCATTAATTAATTATATAATTATCGTGATAAATTAATTAACTTGAATTTTGACAAGTTCTCTCGAATGAAAACACATTTGATTAAGTTGCCTCATAATATATATATAATTAGTGTGCATGCATGGCCTACAATGCATTCGTGCATATATTTTAATGTATATTTGAACATATATATTCTTGGGGATTTCAGTCTCGATTTCTCTCTCTCGATCATCTATATATCGTTGGTGGCCCAAAAAACACACATATATACGCATGCACTTTATGCGTAAAAGCGCGGGTGCCCCTAATAATGTGTGTGCGCACTCGATCGATGATCCCTAAACCTTAAACAACCCCTAAAACCTTAAATCCCTAATCCCTAATAATCCCTAATCCCTAAACCCTAAACACCCTAAACACTAAACCCTAAACCCTAGACCCTAAACCCTAACCCTAACCCTAACCCTAACCCTAACCCTAACCCTAAACCCTAGCTAACCCTAAACCCTAAACCCTAGACCCTAAACCACCCTAGACCCTAAACCCTAACCCTAACCCTAACCCTAACCCTAAACCCTAGCTAACCCTAAACCCTAATTAAACCCTATGTATAGGCCAACGACACTTAATTGTGCATCGAGCAGGTCAGGGGGTGCCTCGCAGTCCTCTAATTAAATTAAATGTGCCATGCATTAACCCTAAACCATATATATGTAACTAACCCTAGCTAATCAACCCTACTTAATTAAAACACATAACCCTAAACTGTACTAGCTAGCTATAACCCGATCTAATAAAAACATGCTCTATATATAGCAGCTAGCTAGCAAACCGTAGATTAACACCAATTAAAATATACATGGCCTATATCAATTTTAATATATATTTGAACATATTCTAGGGGATTTCAATCTCTCTCTCTCGATCATCTATATATCGTTGTTGGTGGCAAAAAACGCACACGTACATATATACACATGCACTTTATGCGCAAAGGCGCGGGGTGCCTCTAATAATGTGTGTGCGCACTCGATCGATGATCCCTAAACCTTAAACAACCCTAAAACTCCCCTAAACCCTAAACACCCTAAACACTAAACCCTAGACCCTAAACACCCTAAACACTAAACCCTAAACCCTAGACCCTAAACACCGTAAACACTAAACCCTAAACCCTAAACCCTAAACACCCTAAACACTAACTAAACCCTAAACCCTAGACCCTAAACACCCTAAACTAAACCCTAGACCCTAGCTAAACACCCTAAACACTAAACCCTAAAGCCTAAACCCTAGCTAACCCTAAACCCTAATTAAACCCTATATATAGGCCAACGACACTTAATTGTGCATCAAGCAGGCCAGGGGTGCCTAGCTCGCGGTCCTCTAGTTAAATTAAATGTGCCATGCATTAACCCTAAACCATATATATAACTAACCCCTAGCTAATCAAACCCTAGTTCATTAAAACACATAACCCTAAACTATACTAGCTAGCTATAACCCGATCTAATAAAAACATGCTCGATCTATATATAGCAGCTAGCTAGCAAATTAAATGGTAGATTAACACCAATTAATATATACGACATGGCCTATATCGATCATATGTTGTATAACATCTCCCTGAGATTCATTAATTAATTATATAATTATCGATGATAAATTAATTAACTTGAATTTTGACAAGTTCTCTCGAATGAAAACACATTTGATTAAGTTTCCTCATAATATATATATAATTAGTGTGCATGCATGGCCTACCATGCATGCATTCGTGCATATATTTTAATATATATTTGAACATATTCTTGGGGATTTTAATCTCTCTGTCTCTCGATCATCTATATATCGTTGTTGGCCAAAAAAACACACACATATACACATGCACTTTATGCGCAAAGGCGCGTGTGCCTCTAATAATGTGTGTGTGCGCACTCAATCGATGATCCATAAACCTTAAACCCTAATTAAATAAACCCTAATCCCTAATCCCTAAACCCCTAAACACCATAAACATTAAACCCTAGACCCTAGACCCTAAACCCTAACCTCCTAACCCTAAACCTGAAACCCTAATTAAACCTTATATATAGGCCAATGACACTTAATTGTGCATCAAGCAGGCCAGGGGTGCCTTAGCTCGCGGTCCTCTAATTAAATTAAATGTGCCATGCATATATATATGTGTTTAATTTGGGGATTTCAATCGCTCTCTCGTATGTAGATCTCTCTCTACCTCTCTCTCTCTCTCTCTCTCTCTCGTTAATTGGTGGCCAACAACACACACATGCACTTTGTGCGCAAAGGCATGCGCCTCTAATAATGTGTGCGATCGATCAATCTAGTTTTGATTAATCATAGCACACAAATAAAGAAGTTGTATTTGAATCCACACAACCTAATCTAAAACACATAACCCCTAACATGGCCTAATTAATTAACCCCTTCTCTCTACCTAATTAGTGGAAATTGCACAAAATCAAAAGGGGTCCCTCACTAATTGTGCATATCTGCTAGATTGTGATAAACTTTTGCCCCATATATATTTGGTGGATGGGTGCATCTTGGCATGTAAAACAATTAGTGTTTGCAAATGGCGTTGTCAAAATTTATGTACAAATGATTTCTTTCCATCCAAAGTGCATAAAATGGGAGTTTTAATGAAGAAAGTACAAATAAAACAGCTCAACATGCTTCCACACCCCGATTTCCACACGAAGTAGAGCATATTTAAAGGATAATTCCAGAGTTTTACTATTTTTCAAGCAACTTTGCTAATTTTCCCCCACTCACATGACTTTATGTCGATTTAACGAAAATATGGCGAATTTAAACTACATGGCGGGATAGTTTGAATTGTGCGCGCGGCAAAGGGAACCGCCTATTCCTCAACCTTGTGCACGGCAAATTACACACGCAACTCCATTAAACGCCACCTACCGACCTTAATTATCACCCCGGCGGCCCGGCCGCATGACCCCCCACCCACCCCTACACAACTTATCCCCGTCCGTGCGAAGAGCTTCCCCTCCCCGTCGTTCTTCTCGAGACGCACCGGCGGTCAAGTTGATCCACGGTAGGGCTGCTATCTCTAGCTCAATCATGTATCGGGCAAGACGGCCTAACGATTTATATTTTCTTGATGCTGCTAAAAAAATTCGTCAGTATGCTCGAACTAATTAGCACTTTATAGTTTTCCGCTCGATTTGTCATCGATCAATTTGTTCATTTGCGTGGGCATATAGAGTCAGTTCTGCACTCGATCCGTTAATTTGCTGAAATGCCATGGCAGAGTTTTGTACACGATCCGTTTGCTAAAATGTCGATGGGCATTTTTTGTTTTGTACTCGACATGATTGCTGAAATGCATAATCATGTAGTATAGTTTTGTACTCGATGGATATACATTTCCTACTTCGCCTTAAATTAATCACCAACCACTGTATCTCATAATTAAACAGATGGACAGAACTTGGATACTGCATGGACACTTATGTTCCCCTTCATATATAAATGGTGTTCAACCCTTTATGGGGTTTATTAGAGCTCATGAAGGTCACAACCTGGACGTGTATTGCCTGTGCTGCACATGTATGAATGGTGAGAAGAGGCCTCACCCTGTAGTGGCAGATCATTTACACATTTTTGGGATGGACCGCACATATGTTAGGCGGGTTTAGCATGGTGAACCATATAATGATCCTTTAGCAGGAGAAGCAGATCTTGCTCACACTGTATGTGTGCTGGCATATGTAGTTAATTGTTTATATTGATGATGCCGCTGTTTCAATCAATAGTTTGCATTGCTGTGCAAGGTTCTGTACTCAAATTTAACTTGTTGCAGATGGATGGACGGGAAGGAGAGAAAAAGCGCTTGCTTCAGGAAACGGGTTTCAGCTCTGGGACATGTGCTATGCCAGATGAGAAGGTAAATATGTAAAACGGCATTTGTTCAGGTTGCATCCCTTAGATGTTTGTCTAATCGGTTGATGTACTAATTGCAGAAGCATAGAGTTGAAGAGGTCTCTCAGTTTGATGGGAGATTTGAAGATGAATCTCAGTTTGATGCACCTGTGGATGGTACCGATGACGAGCCTTTCATAGACGAAGGTCCCGCACCTGAGATTATCCAGCCTACGTAAGGAGGCCATGGACCGAGTACACAGCTTTGCGTTGAAGTGGATGCACGCCGGAGATCATCGGGGCGTCCGGGTAGTCTCAAGACCACCCAGCCCTGATGCACCTGTGGATGGTACTGATGACGAGCCTCTCATAGACGAAGGTCCTGCACCTGAGATTATCCAGCCTACAGAAGGAGGCCGTGGACCGAGTACACAGCTTTGCGTTGAAGAGGATGCACACCCGGAGATCATCAGGGGCGTCCCGGTAGTCTCAGGACCACCCAGCCCTGATGCAAAATGTTGAGCTACTTTATGATTCGTACTCTTATGTTCTGGTGCTGTAGTATGTTATGATTTGTACGCCTTTGGCGCTAGATTAAGCATTCAGTGGATGATCGCGTTGCAAAATTCGACACCCACACAATCAGTTCATCGTATGAGTAGTAGCACAATTACTTCTACAGCGATTCCTGCCAGCGCATTAGTTGGTAGCATGAAACACTTTCAGGTACTCCCCTCTGATTCATATTAATTGACTCAATTCTGTCTAGATATGGATGTATCTAGATGCATTTGTTAACTAGACTAATAAATTTGAGTCAGTTAATATGAATCCGTGTAAACCGCCCAGTCCTCGAGCAGCTAGTTTATTGACTCTAGACTCCAAGCCTCCCGCGGCAAGCCATCGACGAAGCTTTGACCAGATCTTGGCCCGCAATTTTTTGTGTGTGGCGAATAGCAAAGCTTTGACCAGTTCCTCTCGGGATGCAGCACGCCGGTGAGCTTGCACGGTTGCCATGAGCACTTTCCGGCGGAACTTCCTCTTCAGCACCCTCAAGCCGCTGCTGCGAGACAGCACGCAGTGCCTCGAGGTGGACGGAATTCTGGATCTCAGGGAGGGGGGTCCGCATCGTCCGGGAACGATCTCCAGCGGGTTAACGAGGACATGCATGGCGGCCAGGGGATTTGTTTTTTTTTTGGTTTGAGCTTGGGATTTGGGGTTTTTTCGGATAGGGGAGGAGGAACCGAGGAAGAGGAAGGAACAGCCGCGTGCTTGGCGCGTGGCGGTGTGCTTGAATTTCGAATTTTTGTGAAATGTTTCATTTCCCCGCTACAATTCGGGGGTTTCTTGACGCGCCAATGCGTCCCGCCGGGCAGCTTCAAGTGAATTTGGGGTGCCACGCTATGGGCCCTAGTTTCAGTGAGACATGTAATGACTAGTCACATCAGTAAGTTCACTGTGTAATAAAATATGTTACCCCTCCCCTTTATGTAGCACCCCTTCTCTCCCGATCGACTGCCGATTGCCGACGGATGCAAGCCGCTAGCTCGATCCCCTCCTTTCGCCTCCACCGTCCAGGCATCCAGCTTGGAGGGGCAAGCTGCATCTAGACCAAGCGGATTAGGTAGGACTAGTAATGTTCTTTCCTTTCTCGAGATCGGTTCTTTTTTCCTCTCCTCGATATCTTGCGCATATCTTTCCTATTCTGGGCGAAGGGGTGTCTTTCTCGGTCACCCTCGAGCTGGGAGTGATTGAAGGGGGTGGGGGGCGGGGGCTACCTTTGCTTGGATTGGGGTGTTCTTCCTTTATTTGTCGACATTTGCAACCTTTGTAGTTTCTGCTGATCCTCACTGTATCTTTTGTCAGCTTGTACAGGAAAGGTAAGACCTCGGCGGTGGGGGCAATGGAGCGTAAGGCCACCATGCATGTGGGCAGTTGGCTGAGCCTGAGCTGCGTCCCCAGCCCCGCGAAGCAGGTACTCCGTTTGCTTATCCACTCTTTACCTTTTAAGTGTCTCTCTGCATCCTCAATCTGTTCCTCGTTCGGAATATGCTTAAAGTAGCACATGTCTTCAGGTGTTTGTGCGTAAAGCCTCCGTGACACCATGCTCTATATTCTCTCGTATCAGGTTGGTACCTCCAGGTTCCGTGCCGAGGCTATGGGGAACGAGAATAGCGCCCCACCCGCTGCAGGAGCATGGCCCGATCTCGCAAAGACAAGAAGCGAAATGCCACCGCCGAGCTGGGCCGGGACCGCCTAGGGGTAATTTTTTTTAACCAACTTACCATGATGTAGTCTGAATCTGATACTCCCTCGCATCCAAATTAATTGACTCAACTATCTCGTAGATACGGATGTATCTAGATGTGTTTTAGCTCTAGATACTATCGCCTCCATCCCAAAGCTTTGGGCTTATATTATTTTTAGAAAGTCAAACTATACCATGTTTGACTAAGCTTTTACCAAAAATCAGTAACATGCAAAATACAAAATTAATATCATTAAATAGATAATAAAATATATTTTCCTACGGTATCTACACAGTATTATATTTGTTGATAGAATGTTCTAAAATTTTGGTCAAACTTTGCTTGTTTTGATTTCTCAAAAATAAATAAGGCTTAAGCTTTTGGATGGTGGTAGTACATTCATATCTAGACAAAGCTGAGTTAACTAGTTTTTTGTCTGTCCATAGCTAGTGTTCACGCTGCAAAAGGCTAAGAGCATCCACTATATGCATCAGTCTATCTCATACGGTAATTCAATATCACCGCCGAGGTCTGCCTTTTGTTTTGCTATTCATATGCAGATCGAAACTTTAGGGCCTTTACTCAAAAGGAAGATCAAAACTGCGGCTGATCAGGCTGCCAAGATGTTGATGCCGCCCCATCTTCTAAATGCCTCTACAAGCACAAGGCCACGCGCCACTGGGTGGTGATCTTTTAATGAATATGGTATATTTTCTTAATCCACAAAACATGCCTTGATTTTTCTCTGTTTATTGTCGGTTTTTTCTATGCTTGCCAAAAGTTTACAACAACAACAACAACAACCAAGCCTTTCAGTCCCAAACAAGTTGGGGTAGGCTAGAGTTGAAACCCATAAGATCTCGAAGCCAAAAGTTTAGAAACACCAAATTCGTTTGCTTACAATCATCATACAAGAATGTTCATCTACTCCAGTTCCCTAACCCAACAAAAAATTATGTTAATTACGATTTTTAGATTAAAAGAGCACCATTAGGCGGCTGTTAATTACGACTTTGAGATTAAAATGTCATTTGCAATTGTTAATTACAATTTTGAGACAAATGGTTAGTTTAACCTCGATCTCTTCTCGCTCTCCATTTATCCCAACCGAACAAAAATTTAACCATTCCATTCCTCCGAAATGGAACCATTCCATTCCATTCCACGCTGTTTGAGAACCGAACACACCCTTGCATTGTTGTGAATCGTTGTCCATACACGGCCATACCCTTCCACTTACATCCAGCACTATATGCATCACCTGTCTCAGAGTCATTCAATATCACCGCTGAGATATGTTCCCATTCTTATGCAGGCTGAAATCGCTGCGCCTTTACTCAAGTGGATGCAAAATGAGGCTAATGAGGCTGCTGTGAGGATGATGGTGCCGGCACCATCTTCCGAAAACCTCTACAAGCACGAGGCCATGGGCCACTGGGTGGTGACCTTTTAATGAATCTGGTATATTTTCTTAATCCACATACATGATTTCATTATTATCTTGTTTAATTACCGTTGGCTTTGTCTAATGCTTACCAAAAGTTCAGAAACACTGCGTTTGCTTACAATCATCATACACTAATTTTTCACTTTTCAGTCTGTCTCATCCAAAGATATAAACCGTTGATTTCCATTGGCTTCTTTTGTAATCATTTGCATTGTTGTCAACCTGTTCTCTATGCACAACCCTATTCTTCCACTTACACCCGCACTATTTGCATCCTCTATCTCATAGATTTATTAAATATCAATGATGAGTTCTGGTGCTATTCATATGCAGGATGAAACTTCGTGCCTCTACTCAAATGGATAAAAAATGATCCCGATGAGGCTGCTGTGAAGACGATGGTGCCGCCACCATCTTCTCGAAAACCTCCTCAAGCACAAGGCCACAGGCCAGCTGGGTGGTACCCTTTTCAAGAAGGGTATATTTTCTTAATCCTCATACATGATTTGATTTTTGTCTGTTTATTGCCGGCTTTGTCTAATGCTTACCAATAGTTCAGAAACACACACACCTATTCTTACACGTACATCCAGCACTATATGCATCAGTGTCTCATAGATTCATTTTATATATCACTGCTGATGTCTGTTGCTCTTCAATTTTCATATGCAGACTGAAACTGCTAACCCTTCATTGGTCAAAAGGATTGCAAGCTGCCGCCGATGAGGCATCTGCAGAGGCTGCCACCAAGTTCTTATCGTCACCCCCACCTTCCGGATGCTTATATAAGCTCAAGTCCAAGGACCAGCCGGGCCGTAACCATCCAAGGGTTCGAGTATATTTTCTTAAGCCACATATACATGCCATGATTTATGTCTGATATTATCACCGGCTCTGTCTAATGCTTTTTGGAATTCAGAAACACCAAATTAGCATGCTTATATTCATCATACACTAATTTTTCACTGTTCAGTTTGTAACATAGTGTTATGCACTCGCTTGTCAACATTTGCATTGCTCTGAACTATGCACTTTACACAACCTAATTCTTCCACTTACATTCAGCGCTACGCACCAGTAGTACCTCCCATGTTTCCTTCACCATCTCGATGCCGAGCTTGCGGGAATATGGCGGGCCCATGTACATACCCCGCATATAACACCTCCTATGGCTCTATCTACCTTTCTAGTAGCTCCTTCACAGAGTTACAGTTATGTATTCTCAGTGGTTTAGCATGAATTGGCATATAGTAAAGTCTTGTTTTTAGTCTTCCTGCTTCTTACATTTGTATCAATTTTCACATGCAGACTGTACCTTGTGAACTTCGTCCAATGATTAACCAGATGTGTCCGCATGAAGGGTCTTTCACTATGCATGGCAATGGCAAATTGATGAACACCTACACGGTCTATGAGGTGTATGTCTACAAGACGCAGGACATCACATATTTGTATGGACATGATTGGAGAAAGTTTGCTTTTGACTACGGTCTGAAGAAGGGCGACGAGCTGAGGATCAGAAACTCAAACGGGCAGATATACGTAACTGCTTACAGAGTTGGAGACACTTCCAAATATATAATATGTAACTTTTTTGTGCTCATATCTTTTGATAACTGTTCTGAGCAGTTGTTCTAAACCATTCCCTCTGTTCTAGCTTGCTGGGTTTAACATGATCAAAGCTGCAGATCCCCTGATGGAACATGAGCGGATGTCACAAAGGGCAACCACACCAAAGACCGGCACCGGCTTCCCACTCTCCCGCATCGCACCGGTTCTGTACCAGCTCCGTTATCGCATCTACCCAAAGCAGTCCCCTACATCAGCATTGGTTCCTGTAGAGGCCCCATATACTACACCTGCCCGACAGGCTCCCGCATCAAGATCGGTTCCTCTAGCTGCACCGTTTATCGCACCTCGCCCAACAGTCTCCTGCATCGCACCAGTTCCTCTAGAGGCACCGTTATCGCACCTGCCCAGCAGTCTCCTGCATCGGCACCAGCTCGTGTACCAGCCCAGGCTCCCCGCACCCGCCCCAGCCAGATCACCGAGCTCGCAGCCCATGGCTGTGCCCCCCCGTGTGGTGACCAGGACGCATCTGAAGGCTATGTTCGTGAGTATATGACAAAGATAACTGCTCTTATCTTGATGTCTTCTCTGCTCAAAGTCTCACATGGTTCAGTGCATTGGTGCCATTGACTAATTTTTGGTGGTATCTCTTGCTTTGAATCAGAAATTGCCTAAAAGTATCTCCAAGGATCTCAATGCTGGCCGAAGGGGCAAGATATCCCTCGTCATGGAGAGTGAAGGTCTCACCGTGGAGGGACGGTACTCCGTCAGTCCCACAGATGGCCGCTTGGCTGTTACTTCCAGGTGGAAAAAGTTCATTGACGGTGCCAAACTTCGCATTGGATCAAAGTTGAAGGTCAAGATCTTTCGATGCCGCTGTGACATGCTGGTCATAAAGTTCGCAGTTGTCTAGTTCTGTTGCCCCATGAGCCCTTAGCAAATGCATTTGTAGTTATACTTATATAAGGTTATCTTATCTGAACTGCTAATTAATTGTATGGGTGGTAAAACTCTGGCAAGCTTTTGCTCTTAGCAAGTATGTATGTATGATCAGCTATTATGATAACTAATGTTTGTGTTCATCTTAATTTGCATTTCCGTTTTAGAAAAAAAATTAATTTCTATTTTGGCTGACCTGTTAGAGAACTATCAGATTGAACCCACAACATGATTCAAATAGATTCATTACACCGAGCCACATGTCTTGACCTTGCTATACACTACTTCCATTAATCAGTGCAAGAAGGCTTACCTGAGCTGCCTGAACCATGGCAGATTCGAATCCACCTTATCTATCTAGAAATACAACCTTTGCAGAAAGAGGATTTGCAGTATGGGGAGGCTGACATTGGGGACTGATACGTCCAATTTGCATTACTATTTTATATCATAATTTGCTGTTATTCATTGATATATTTCATATTGGGACACAATACTCATGTTATTTCATCTATTTTGCATGTTTCATCATTATTGGAGGATCAAGCACCGGAGTCAGGATTCTGCTGGAAAAAGCACCATCAGAACGCAATATTTTGGAAGATCAACTGTGGAAGGAAATTATACCAAAAATCCTATTTTTCAAGATGACGAAGGAAGCCAGAAGGAGGAACCAGCTGGACCCAGGGTGGGCCCACACCATAGGGCGGCGCGGCCCATGGCCTGGCCGCGCCACCATGTGGTGTGGGGGCCCCACAGCCCCTTTCGCCTCCTTTTCTTCGCGAAATCCTTCGTCCCGAAAACCTAAGCCACAGAGGGTACCTCGCGAAGAGTTACAGCCGCCTCTGCGGGGCGGGGAACACCAGAGAGAAAAGAGCTCTCCGGCGGGCAGGAATCCACCGGGGAAATTCCCTCCGGGAGGGGGAAATCGACGCCATCGTCACCGTCATCGAGCTGGACATCATCTCCATCACCATCATCATCATCTCCACCATCATCACCGCCGTCTCCACCGCTGGACACCGTCACCGCCGTAGCGATTTGGGTTTGATCTTGATTGTTTGATAGGGGAAACTCTCCCGGTATCGATCTCTACTTGTTGTTGATGCTATTGAGTGAAACCATTGAACCAAGTTTATGTTCAGATTGTTATTCATCATCATATCACCTCTGATCATGTTCCATATGATCAGTGGCGAATCTAGGATTTTGCACTAGGGTGGGGCAACTAGGCACATTTTTTTCAATACCAAAAAAATAACGTAAAATTGTATGGATGTATAAGAATAACAGAAATATATTTATAGGTCTCACAAGCCACATAGAAACCAGTGATTAGATATAAAAAATCTAAAATATGCATATAGTAATATTACATGACTGCAATAACTTAAATAAACGATAGAAGAAGTTTGCTCATCTGAAGTAGACACCATCATTTCGAGTTGAAGTTTGCTCATCTGAAGTAGCAACGGTAGAAAATGCGAGCTTCTTTGCTTCATGCTTCTGGAAAAGAGCAGCAATATTTGGGGTCCTCTTCTTTCTTTCTTTTTGCTGGGAATCCGAGTCCTCTTCATGTTCAAATAATTCTACAATGAAAAATTGAATATCAATCAGGCAGATTGTACTAACTACACTGGATCAATTACTTTGAGTCTTTGATCACAAATGAATCAATGTTCTAATTTAGTCAATAAGAAAAAGCTAATCAAAATTTCAACTTGACACTTGAGAGAGAGGTAAAGTGCTATACCTGATTAGAGAATCGCCAATGAAATATTTGCGTATGCGGCCGGCCGGCCGTGCGTATGCACGCGACTGTCGTATTCTCTTCCGCTGCTCTCTTCTGATCTACAGCGCTGCCTGCCTGATCGCTAGCTGCTTCCGATCGTATTTCCTTGCTCGATCGAAAGTTCGAAACCAAAACACCAGCTACGATTCCGATCGGAACTGCAGTATCTGGGCTAAGCTAGGCAGCTAGGGCAGGTTTAGGGATTGCGAGATCGGCTGTCCCCGACTATCGAGAGAAGATAGCAACCGCGTCGATTATGAACTACTGTGGTCTTTTGCTTCCTGGGCTGTGCGCATGTGCCTAGAGATGACATTTTCTTTATTTTCTCACATATATATTATATAGTAGGCTATTGGCCCAAATTCTTAGGGTGGTCCTAGCCCCACCCTTCCACCCTGTTGGCTCCGCCCCTGCATATGATGTCTCGTGAGTAGTTCGTTTAGTTCTTGAGGACATGGGTGAAGTCTAAATGTTAGTAGTGAACTATGGTTGAGTAATATTCAATGGTATGATATTTAAGTTGTGGTGTTATTCTTCTAGTGGTGTCATGTGAACGTCGACTACATGACACTTCACCATTTATGGGCCTAGGGGAATGCATCTTGTACTCGTTTGCCAATTGCGGGGTTGCCGGAGTGACAGAAATCTAAACCCCCGTTGGTATATCGATGCAGGAGGGATCGCAGGATCTCAGAGTTTAAGACTGTGGTTAGATTTATCTTAATTACTTTCTTGTAGTTGCGGATGCTTGCAAGGGGTATAATCACAAGTATGTATTAGTCCTAGGAAGGGCGGTACATTAGCGTAGGTTCACCCACACAACACTTATCATAACAATGAAGATTATTTAGCCGTATGTAGCGAAAGCACTAGACTAAAATCCCGTGTGTCCTCGAGAACGTTTGGTCATTATAAGTAAACAAACTAGCTTGTCCTTTGTGCTAAAAAGGATTGGGCCACTCGCTGCAATTGTTACTCTCGCACTTTACTTACTCGTACTTTATTCAACTGTTACATCAAAAACCCCTGAATACTTGTCTGTGAGCATTTACAGTGAATCCTTCATCAAAACTGCTTGTCAACACCTTCTGCTCCTCGTTGGGATCGATATTCTTACTTATCGAAAATACTATGATACACCCCCTATACTTGTGGGTCATCAAGACTATTTTCTGACGCCGTTGCCGGGGAGTGAAGCGCTATTGGTAAGTGGAATTGGTAAGGAAAACCTTTACTGTTTGTGCTGATTTTATTTCTGCCTGCTGCTATAAGTCATTATGGAGAGATCTTCTCTTCAATTTCTATTTGGGAAATCTACTACTACTGCAACGGTAGTGGATGAGGCGCCAGGTGAGGAAGTGATACCATATAAAATACCTATGAAAATTATTGAACGTGTTATGGATAACCGCTATGAAGGGGATGGAACTGTCCACCCTCGAGATCATTTATTGTTCTTGCATGAATTATGCGGTTTATTCAAGTGTGCAGGTATTGCTATGGATGAAGTGAGGAAGAAACTATTCTCTTTATCGCTGTCTGGTAAAGCGGCGCATTGGTATAAATTACTGGATAATGGGGATTCTCTTGAATGGAATGATATTGTGCCCCGGTTTTATTCTAAGTTCTATCCTCCAAGTGAAATTCACAAGGATCGGAATCGCATATATAATTTTTGGCCTCATGATGGAGAGAGTATTGCCCAAGCTTGGGGGAGATTGAAGTCTTTAATGCTCAAATGCCCCATTCATGAGCTTCCTGGTAATGTTATTATTGATAATTTCTATGCAAGACTTTCTTTTCAAGACAAGACCTTGCTGGATACTTCTTGTTCTGGATCATTTACACACAACAAAGAAGAGTTTAAAAGGGACCTTCTTGATCGGATCCAAGAAAATACTGAAGGTTGGGAGAACGACAAGGACAGAGAATCATATAATTTATGATTATAAATGCATTGAAGCTTTTATGGATACTGATAAATTTCGTAATATGAGTGCTACATATGGTCTTGATTCTCAAGTTGCTGTAAATCTTTATAAAGCTTTTGCCTCTCATTATGAATTGCCAAAGAAGAATTTTGATAAGTATCATGAACCGTATAAAGATAAAATTGATTCATCTATTAATAAATGTGTTGTAGTTGAAACTGCTGATCATGTTATTCCTGAAGCTTATATTGAAAAAACTCCTTTCCCTGCTAAAATGAAGGAGTACTCTGTTATAAATAGTGCGGTTCATAAAAGTGAAAAGAAACCTGTAGAACCTGAAGAACAAATAAAAGTTGAACCTGCTGTTGCAATAGTTAAAGATCTTGTGACTGAAAATGTGGAGGATGGTCATATTATTTTCTGTGAAGATGCTTCTAATATTGTTTCACATCCTAATAAACCCAAACAAGCTAGTGTTCCTATGCTATCTGTTAGAATTGGTGATCATTGCTATTATGGATTATGTGATATTGGTGCAAGTGTTAGTGCTATTCCTTATGAGCTTTACACGGAGATTATGCACGAAATTTATTCTTGTGAACTTGAAGAGATTGAAGTGGTTATTCAGCTGGCTAATAGAGAAACTATTTCTCCAATTGGTATTGTTCGAGATGTGGAAGTTTTATGCGGTAAGATTAAATATCCTGCTGACTTTTTGGTACTTGGTTCTGCTGCTAGTGATTATTGTCCTATTATTTTTGGTAGACCTTTTCTAAATACTTGTGGAGCTATTATAGATTGCAAGAAAGAGAAAATTTTGACTAAATTTGCTGGTGAATCTTATGAGTTTAACTTCTCTAAATTTACCAAAACTCCTTATAAAGCTGATTTGCCTAGTGATGATTTTAAAATGGAACAGTGTGCATCTATTGTTCTTGTTCCTAACAATCCTTTGCAGCAACATTTGGAGGATAGTGCTTGATACGCGTTCAACACGCGTCCGTTGGGAACCCCAAGAGGAAGGTGTGATGCGTACAGCGGCAAGTTTCCCTCAGTATGAAACCAAGGTTATCGAACCAGTAGGAGCCAAGAAGCACGTTGAAGGTTGATGGTGGCGGGATGTAGTGCGGCGCAACACCAGGGATTCCGGCGCCAACGTGGAACCTGCACAACACAACCAAAGTACTTTGCCCCAACGAAACAGTGAGGTTGTCAATCTCACCGGCTTGCTGTAACAAAGGATTAACCGTATTGTGTGGAAGATGATTGTTTGCAGAAAACAGTAGAACAAGTATTGCAGTAGATTGTATTTCAGTAAAGAGAATTGGACCGGGGTCCACAGTTCACTAGAGGTGTCTCTCCCATAAGATAAACAGCATGTTGGGTGAACAAATTACAGTTGGGCAATTGACAAATAAAGAGGGCATGACCATGCACATACATATCATGATGAGTATAGTGAGATTTAATTGGGCATTACGACAAAGTACATAGACCGCCATCCAACTGCATCTATGCCTAAAAGTCCACCTTCAGGTTATCATCCGAACCCCTCCGTATTAAGTTGCAAAGCAACAGACAATTGCATTAAGTATGGTGCGTAATGTAATCAACAACTACATCCTTAGACATAGCATCAATGTTTTATCCCTAGTGGCAGCAGCACAACACAACCTTAGAACTTTCTCACACCGTCCTGTGTGTCAATGCAGGCATGAACCCACTATCGAGCATAAATACTCCCTCTTGGAGTTACAAGCATCTACTTGGCCAGAGCATCTACTAGTAACGGAGAGCATGCAAGATCATAAACAACACATAGATATAACTTTGATAATCAACATAACAAGTATTCTCTATTCATCGGATCCCAACAAACGCAACATATAGAATTACAGATAGATGATCTTGATCATGTTAGGCAGCTCACAAGATCCGACAATGAAGCACAATGGGGAGAAGACAACCATCTAGCTACTGCTATGGACCCATAGTCCAGGGGTAGACTACTCACACATCACTCCGGAGGCGACCATGGCGGCGTAGAGTCCTCCGGGAGATGAATCCCCTCTCCGGCAGGGTGCCGGAGGCGATCTCCTGGATCCCCCGAGATGGGATCGGCGGCGGCGGCGTCTCTGGAAGGTTTTCCGTATCGTGGCTCTCGGTACAGGGGGTTTCGCGACGGAGGCTATTTGTAGGCGGAAGGGCAGGTCAAGAGGCGGCACGGGGGCCCCACACCACAGGGCCGCGCGGCCAAGGGGGGGCCGCGCCGCCCTAGGGTGTGGCCCCCTCGTGGCCCCTCTTCGTCTCCTCTTCGGACTTCTGGAAACTTTGTGGCAAAATAGGACCCTGGGCGTTGATTTCGTCCAATTCCGAGAATATTTCGTTACTAGGATTTCTGAAACCAAAAACAGCACAAAACAGCAACTGGCACTTCGGCATCTTGTTAATAGGTTAGTTCCAGAAAATGCACGAATATGACATAAAGTGTGCATAAAACATGTAGATAACATCAATAATATGGCATGGAACATAAGAAATTATCGATACGTCGGAGACGTATCAGCATCCCCAAGCTTAGTTCTGCTCGTCCCGAGTAGGTAAAATGATAACACAGATAATTTCTGGAGTGACATGCCATCATAACCTTGATCATACTATTTGTAAAGCATATGTAGTGAATGCAGCGATCAAAACAATGTATATGACATGAGTAAACAAGTGAATCATAAAGCAAAGACTTTTCATGAATAGCACTTCAAGACAAGCATCAATAAGTCTTGCATAAGAGTTAACTCATAAAGCAATAATTCAAAGTAAAGGCATTGAAGCAACACAAAAGAAGATTAAGTTTCAGCAGTTGCTTTCAACTCTTAACATGTATATCTCATGGATATTGTCAACATAGAGTAATATAATAAGTGCAATAAGCAAGTATGTAGGAATCAATGCACAGTTCACACAAGTGTTTGCTTCTTGAGGTGGAGAGAAATAGGTGAACTGACTCAACATTGAAAGTAAAAGAATGGTCCTCCATAGAGGAAAAACATCGATTGCTATATTTGTGCTAGAGCTTTGATTTTGAAAACATGAAACAATTTTGTCAACGGTAGTAATAAAGCATATGTATCATGTAAATTATATCTTATAAGTTGCAAGCCTCATGCATAGTGTACTAATAGTGCCCGCACCTTGTCCTAATTAGCTTGGACTACCGGATCATCACAATGCACATGTTTTTACCAAGTGTCACAAAGGGGTACCTCTATGCCGCCTGTACAAAGGTCTAAGGAGAAAGCTCGCATTGGATTTCTCGCTATTGATTATTCTTCAACTTAGACATCCATACCGGGACAACATAGACAACAGATAATGGACTCCTCTTTTATGCATAAGCATGTAACAATAATTAATAATTTTCTCATTTGAGATTGAGGATATTTGTCCAAAACTGAAACTTCCACCATGGATCATGGCTTTAGTTAGCGGCCCAATGTTCTTCTCTAACAATATGCATGCTTAACCATAAGGTGGTAGATCTCTCTTACTTCAGACAAGACGGACATGCATAGCAACTCACATGAAATTGAACAAAGAGTAGTTGATGGCGTCCCCAGTGAACATGGTTATCGCACAACAAGCAACTTAATAAGAGATAAAGTGCATAATTACATATTCAATACCACAATAGTTTTTAAGATATTTGTCCCATGAGCTATATATTGCAAAGGTGAATGATGGAATTTTAAAGGTAGCACTCAAGCAATTTACTTTGGAATGGCGGAAAATACCATGTAGTAGGTAGGTATGGTGGACACAAATGGCATAGTGGTTGGCTCAAGTATTTTGGATGCATGAGAAGTATTCCCTCTCGATACAAGGTTTAGGCTAGCAAGGCTTATTTGAAACAAACACAAGGATGAACCGGTGCAGCAAAACTCACATAAAAGACATATTGTAAACATTATAAGACTCTACACCGTCTTCCTTGTTGTTCAAACTCAATACTAGAAATTATCTAGACCTTAGAGAAACCAAATATGCAAACCAAATTTTAGCATGCTCTATGTATTTTTTCATTAATGGGTGCAAAGCATATGATGCAAGAGCTTAAACATGAGCACAACAATTGCCAAGTATCACATTACCCAAGACATTAATAGCAATTACTACATGTATCATTTTCAAATTCCAACCATATAACAATTTAACGAAGAAGAAACTTCGCCATGAATACTATGAGTAGAAACCAAGGACATACTTATCCATATGCTACAGCGGAGCGTGTCTCTCTCCCATAAAGTGAATGCTAGGATCCATTTTATTCAAACAAAACAAAAACAAAAACAAACCGACGCTCCAAGCAAAGCACATAAGATGTGATGGAATAAAAATATAGTTTCAGGGGAGGAACCTGATAATGTTGTCGATGAAGAAGGGGATGCCCAGGCATCCCCAAGCTTAGACGCTTGAGTTTTCTTAGAATATGCAGGGGTGAACCACCGGGGCATCCCCAAGCTTAGAGCTTTCACTCTCCTTGATCATGTTGCATCATACTCCTCTCTTGATCCTTGAAAACTTCCTCCACACCAAACTCGAAACAACTCATTACAAGGTTAGTGCACAATAAAATTAACATATTCAGAGGTGACACAATCATTCTTAACACTTCTGGACATTGCATAAAGCTACTGGACATTAATGGATCAAACAAATTCATCCAACATAGCAAAAGAGGCAATGCGAAATAAAAGGCAGAATCTGTCAAAACAGAACAGTTCGTATTGACGAATTTTAAAATGGCACCAGACTTGCTCAAATGAAAATGCCCAAATTGAATGAAAGTTGCGTACATATCTGAGGATCATGCACGTAAATTTGCTTAATTTTCTGAGCTACCTACAGGGAGGTGGACCCAGATTCGTGACAGCAAAGAAATCTGGAACTGCGCAGTAATCCAAATCTAGTACTTACTTTTCTATCAAAGACTTTACTTGGCACAACAAAACACTAAACTAAGATAAGGAGAGGTTGCTACAGTAGTAAACAACTTCCAAGACACAAAATAAAAACAAAGTACTGTAGGTAAAAACATGGGTTGTCTCCCATAAGCGCTTTTCTTTAACGCCTTTCAGCTAGGCGCAGAAAGTGTGTATCAAGTATTATCAAGAGATGGTGTGTCAACCTTACCTTGGGCTTTACCCTTACCTTTCTTATTGTTTTTCTTTCCCTTTGGTTTAGGAAATATATGATTTCCCCCCGGTATAGAGGTGAATTTCAGAGTGCCTTCTCCCACATCAATGACTGCTCCCAATAGTTTTAGCAGGGATCTTCCGAGTGTGATTTTTCCTGTCCCTACACATTCAACAACAAGATAATCAATGGATATTGTTCTTCCAAGAATGGTTGTATGCACACCTGCGGCTATTCCCTTAGGAATTATAATAGAGTTATCAATGAGAGTTATTTCTTCTCCTCCTTCATCGACTCCCCAAAGTTTCAAAGATTTATAAATGCTTTCAGGCATAAGGCAAAATTCATACATGATATCACAGTAGGCATGAAGAGTTCGATCACCGATAACAATTTTAACAGTAGGATCCCACAATGAAAGTTTAGAGTTCACTAAAACTTGTTCAAGACGATTACGAACATGGCAATAGTTATCATCCAAGCGAGATGTACTTATCTCGAGATTGTTTAATCTACTATATATGCTAGTGAGGGCTGAATCAAAGTTATTAGCTGAATCATGTGATGCAACCAACTTTTTTATGGCATTAAAAGCTTGATCCCCATTGCAATGAAGGAAATCTCCTCCCACTAAAGTATCCAAAGCATATCTATAGCGAACCATAAGACCAAAATAAAAATTACTAAGGAGCAAACTTAGAGTCATTTGAGGTTCAGTTTTACGATAAGAAGTAAAAATTCTAGACCAAGCATCCTTAAAACTCTCCTCATCCCCTTGTTTGAAAGTGAAGACTAATTCTTCAGGCGAAGAAGTAACAGGTTCAGAGCTAGACATGGTAACGAAAGTAACTAAAGTTTTTGTATTTTTAATATAGAGTGCAAGACAGTGAATAAAGCAAACTAGATAAAGTAAATGCAAGTAACTAATTTTTTTTGTATTTTTGATATAGCAAACAAGATAGCAAATAAAGTAAAACTAGCAACTAATTTTTTGTATTTTGATTTAGTGCAGCAAACAAAGTAGTAAATAAAACTAAGCAAGACAAAAACAAAGTAAAGAGATTGAGAAGTGGAGACTCCCCTTGCAGCGTGTCTTGATCTCCCCGGCAACGGCGCCAGAAAAAGCTGCTTGATACGCGTTCAACACGCGTCCGTTGGGAACCCCAAGAGGAAGGTGTGATGCGTACAGCAGCAAGTTTCCCTCAGTATGAAACCAAGGTTATCGAACCAGTAGGAGCCAAGAAGCACGTTGAAGGTTGATGGCGGCGGGATGTAGTGCGGGGTCAACACTAGGGATTCCGGCGCCAACGTGGAACCTGCACAACACAACCAAAGTACTTTGCCCCAACGAAACAGTGAGGTTGTCAATCTCACCGGCTTGCTGTAACAAAGGATTAACCGTATTGCGTGGAAGATGATTGTTTGCAAAAAATAGTAGAACAAGTATTGCAGTAGATTGTATTTCAGTAAAGAGAATTGGACCGGGGTCCACAGTTCACTAGAGGTGTCTCTCCCATAAGATAAACAGCATGTTGGGTGAACAAATTACAGTTGGGCAATTGACAAATAAAGAGGGCATGACCATGCACATACATATCATGATGAGTATAGTGAGATTTAATTGGGCATTACAACAAAGTACATAGACCGCCATCCAACTGCATCTATGCCTAAAAAGTCCACCTTCAGGTTATCATCCGAACCCCCTCCAGTATTAAGTTGCAAAGCAACAGACAATTGCATTAAGTATGGTGCGTAATGTAATCAACAACTACATCCTTAGACATAGCATCAATGTTTTATCCCTAGTGGCAACAGCTCTACACAACGTTAGAACTTTCTCATCCTTTGTCCTGTGTGTCAATGCAGGCACGAACCCACTATCGAGCATAAATACTCCCTCTTGGAGTTACAAGCATCTACTTGGCCAGAGCATCTACTAGTAACGGAGAGCATGCAAGATCATAAACAACACATAGATATAACTTTGATAATCAACATAACAAGTATTCTCTATTCATCGGATCCCAACAAACGCAACATATAGAATTACAGATAGATGATCTTGATCATGTTAGGCAGCTCACAAGATCCGACAATGAAGCACAATGGGGAGAAGACAACCATCTAGCTACTGCTATGGACCCATAGTACAGGGGTAGACTACTCACACATCACTCCGGAGGCGACCATGGCGGCGTAGAGTCCTCCGGGAGATGAATCCCCTCTCCGGCAGGGTGCCGGAGGCGATCTCCTGGATCCCCCGAGATGGGAACGGCGGCGGCGGCGTCTCTGGAAGGTTTTCCGTATCGTGGCTCTCGGCATGTGGGGTTTCGCGACGGAGGCTATTTGTAGGCGGAAGGGCAGGTCAAGAGGCGGCACGGGGGCCCCACACCACAGGGCCGCGCGGCCAAGGGGGGCCGCGCCGCCCTAGGGTGTGGCCCCCTCGTGGCCCCTCTTCGTCTCCTCTTCGGACTTCTGGAAGCTTCGTGGCAAAATAGGACCCTGGGCGTTGATTTCGTCCAATTCCGAGAATATTTCGTTACTAGGATTTCTGAAACCAAAAACAGCAGACAAAGAATCGGCACTTCGGCATCTTGTTAATAGGTTAGTTCCAGAAAATGCACGAATATGACATAAAGTGTGCATAAAACATGTAGATAACATCAATAATATGGCATGGAACATAAGAAATTATCGATACGTCGGAGATGTATCAGATAGCGAGAGTGAAGTTTTTAGGAAAGAAAGAGATGAGCTTGAGGAAATTTTTCTTCGCCAACCTATTCTTAAGCATGATTTACCGGTGGAAGATTTGGGTACAACACCGCCACCAAAGGAAGATCCTGTTTTTGAATTAAAGCCTTTGCCTGATAATCTTAAATATGCTCATATTAATGATAAGAAAATATATCCTGTTATTATTAGTTCTAAGCTTTCAGAGATTGAGGAAGAAAGGTTATTGGAAATATTGAAGAAGCACCGAGGCGCTATTGGCTACACTCTTGATGATTTGAAAGGGATTTCTCCTTCTATTTGACAACATGCTATTAATATGGAAGATGATGCAAAGCCTGTTGTTGAACATCAGCGTCGTCTAATTCCGAAGATGAAGGAAGTGGTAAGGAATGAGGTATTAAGACTTCTTAAAGCTGGTATTATATATCCTATTGCTGATAGTAGATGGGTTAGTCCTGTGCATTGCGTTCCCAAGAAAGGAGGAATGACTGTTGTGCCTAATGATAATGATGAGCTCATCCCTCAAAGAGTAGTTGTAGGGTATAGAATGTGCATTGATTTTCGAAAAGTTAATAAAGTTACTAAGAAAGATCATTACCCTTTACCATTTATTGATCAAATGCTAGAAAGATTGTCTAAAAATACTCATTTTTGCTTTCTTGATGGTTATTCTGGGTTTTCACAAATTGCTGTTAAAGCTAAAGATCAAGAGAAAACCACTTTCACTTGTCCCTATGGAACTTATGCTTATAGACGTATGCCTTTTGGTTTATGTAATGCTCCTGCTACTTTTCAAAGATGCATGTCTGCTATTTTTCATGGTTTTTGTGAGAGTATTGTAGAGGTATTCATGGATGATTTTTCCCTCTATGGGAATTCTTTTGATAGTTGCTTGCGAAACCTTGATAAAGTTTTGCAGAGATGTGAAGAAACTAACCTTGTTCTTAATTGGGAGAAATGCCACTTTATGGTCAATGAAGGAATTGTATTGGGACATAAAATTTCTGAGAGAGGTATTGAAGTTGATAGAGCTAAAGTTGAAGCAATTGAGAAGATGCCCTATCCTAGAGATGTTAAAGGTATTCGTAGTGTTCTTGGTCATGCTGGGTTTTATAGGAGATTTATTAAAGACTTCTCCAAGATTTCAAAACCTCTTACTAATCTTCTTCAAAAAGATGTACCATTTGTTTTTGATGATGATTGTAAGGAAGCTTTTGAAACTCTAAAGAAAGCCTTAACAACTGCTCCTATAGTTGAACCTCCTGATTGGAATTTACCCTTTGAGATTATGTGTGATGCTAGTGATTTTGCTGTAGGCGCTGTTCTTGGACAGTGAGTAGATAAAAAACTGAATGTTATTCATTATGCTAGTAAAACTCTTGATGCTGCTCAAAGAAATTATGCTACAACTGAAAAAGAATTATTAGCTGTAGTCTTTGCTTGTGATAAATTTAGATCTTATATTGTTGATTCAAAAGTTACTATTCATACTGATCATGCTGCAGTTAGATACCTTACGACAAAGAAAGATGCTAAGCCGAGGCTTATTAGATGGGTACTTCTTTTGCAAGAATTTGATTTACATATTGTAGATAGGAAAGGTGCTGATAATCCTGTTTGTGAGAATTTGTCTAGATTGGAAAATATTGCTTATGATCCTGTTCCTGTTAATGATAGTTTTCCAAATGAACAATTGGCTGTAATAAAGGTGAGCTCGC
Organism: Lolium perenne; assembly: GCF_019359855.2. Classification (NCBI taxonomy): domain Eukaryota; kingdom Viridiplantae; phylum Streptophyta; class Magnoliopsida; order Poales; family Poaceae; genus Lolium; species Lolium perenne. The sequence goes on along the minus strand of NC_067250.2, from coordinate 295,135,024 downwards.
GAGACAGTCCTTGGTATGCTGATTATGCTAACTTTATTGTTTCCAAGTACTTGCCTCCAACCTTTTCAGCTCAGCAAAGGAGGAAATTCTTTTATGACTTGAGGCACTATTTCTGGGATGACCCACACTTATATAAAGAAGGAGTGGATGGTATTATGCGAAGATGTGTTCCCGAATATGAACAACAAGAGATATTGAGTAAATGTCATGGTAGTGCTTATGGAGGACATCACGCCGGAGAAAGAACCGCGCAAAAGGTTCTACAATCAGGTTTTTATTGGCCAACTCTCTTCAAAGATGCGAGAAAGTTTATTTTATCTTGTGATGAATGCCAAAGGGTTGGTAATATCTCCAGACGTAATGAAATGCCTATGAATTATACTCTTGTTATTGAACCGTTTGATTGTTGGGGATTTGACTTCATGGGACCTTTTCCGTCTTCAGAAGGTAACACTCACATACTTGTTGCTGTTGATTATGTTACTAAATGGGTGGAAGCCATACCTACAAAAAGTGCTGATGGTGAGACCTCTTTAAGAATGCTTTTAGACATTATTTTTCCTAGATTTGGAGTGCCTAGATATATTATGACTGATGGAGGTTCTCATTTTATTCATGGAGGTTTTAGAAAAACTCTTGCTAAGTATGGTATTAATCATAGAATTGCTTCCGCTTATCATCCTCAAACTAGTGGTCAAGTGGAATTATCAAATAGAGAGATTAAATCTATTTTGGGAAAGACCGTTAATAAAACTAGAAAGAATTGGGCTAGTAAATTGAAGGATGCACTATGGGCTTATAGAACTGCTTATAAAAATCCCATGGGAATGTCACCTTATAAAATGGTTTATGGGAAAGCTTGTCATTTACCTTTAGAACTAGAGCACAAAGCTTATTGGGCTGTTAGAGAATTAAATAAAGATCCTAAACTTGCCGGTGATAAGAGGTTGTTGCAATTAAGTTCTCTAGATGAATGGAGAAGTGAAGCTTATGAAAATGCTAAACTCTTTAAAGAGAAAGTTAAAAAATGGCATGATAGAAGGATTATCAAAAGAGAATTTAATATTGGGGATAAAGTCCTATTGTATCGGTCTCGTCTCAGATTCTTTGCAGGGAAATTACTCTCGAAATGGGAAGGACCATATGTTGTCGAGGAGGTGTATCGTTCAGGAGCAATCAAAATGAGCTCTCTCCAAGGCAATGCTACGCAAGTGGTGAATGGACAAAGACTCAAGCATTATATCTCAGGTGATTCTTATAATGTTGATGTTGATATTATTCAAGTGGAAACACCGGAGGCTTTCATCAAAGGGCAAATTGACGATCCGCGAACTCGACTTTGAATAGGTAACGATCGGTAATGAAAAGTACGCAATTTACTTTCCGAACAATATTTTTGCTGTTTTTGGAAAATATGAAAAATTACGAGTTCGAAACGGAGTGGAAAGGACGCACGAGGGGGTGCCACCATAGGGCGGCGCGGCCTGACCTAGGCCCGCGCCGACCTATGGTCTGGCCGCCCCGTCGCCCTTTTCCGACTCTGGTTCGATCTGGTACTTTCCTTTTGTCGAGAAAATTTTTGCTATATAATCCCTCGGACCCCTGGAGGTCCGTATATCGTTTTCTCGACGTGTTTTGTTTCGAGCTGTTTCTGCCAGGATCTGTTTTCAGTTTAGAAGCACCATGGTCTCCAAGAACAAGGGCAAGGAGTTTCCGGATGAAGATGATCGAGATCTTGGGTGGAAAGAGGAAGACAAGGATGTCAAGGAAGAGGATGAAGAAGAGGTGGAGGAAGATTCGCGCGCACACCCGCGTGCTACCATCGCAAGCATCAAGGTGGTGGACAACCCTTTTAGTGCAAACAAGAGCGCAAGAATTCGCACTGGAGGAGCGGTTCCACGTCATTACCTAGCTCCGAAAACATCTCTATCAGGCATTCACCATCCCTTCCACAATCTAATTTTCAATAATCAAATTGAAGGGACTCCAAAGGCAGCATTGCCTAGCCAGTGGGATATAGATCGTTCTAACACTGCAGGAGGGAAGGAGCCTGAGGCTGAAGAGTGGGGAAATAACTCCAAGAGCCGGGACTCGCCGTCGGACAGACTCCTTAACCGCGTCGAGCACAATTCAGAGATGATTCACAATCTCACATACAAGATTGATGAGCTTCAGGAGCTTATTGAGAAGCTTGTCAGGAATTCATCACCACCATCGCCAAAGGAGTAATTCATCATCGGTATTGGCATCCCCTTGGTTTGTTCCAAGCTTGGGGGAGTGCCGCGGTATCACATCACCACTACCTTTTACTTTTATTGTCAAGTAGTGTCATATCATGAGTAGGGAAGTTATCATATAAGATGGGTTGCAGTTTGGAAATATCTCTCCTTTAGTTGGTTGTCTATGTATCCCTTGGTGTGAGTTATCGTTATGGAATATTAATGAGAAGTCTTATCATTTACATATTGCACATCTTATTTTAGTTTGCAATCTCTATTATATGATTTACCTTGTCATTAGTATTGGTATCACTTTGGGAGCATTGAATAAATCTATTTGGTTTTGGCAAACTTAGCATTGGTCAATAGCAACAACACTTTGAGGTTTAGGTAGAAAAGAGAAATACATGTAGATGTTTCATTGTCTTTCTTTCTTGATTAGCTCATAACTTTTTATTCTGAAGTTAAAACTGTTTGTGCTTACAAGGAAGATGCATGATTGTTTCTATCACATGTATATTTGTTTGTTTCCCTCGACTCTTATGCTTGCTAATTAACCTTGCTAGCCAAAAAACTGTACTGAGAGGGAATACTTCTCGTGCATCCAAACCTTAGCCCAAACCTATGCCATTTGTGTCCACCATACCTACCTACTACATGGTATTTTCCGCCATTCCAAGTAAATACTTCATGTGCTACCTTTAAACAATTCAAAACTTAGTATCTCTTATTTGTGTCAATGTTTCATAGCTCATGAGGAAGTATGTGGTGTTTTATCTTTCAATCTTGTTGGGCAACTTTCACCAATGGACTAGTGGCTTCATCCGCTTATCCAATAATTTTGCAAAAAGAGCTGGCAATGGGATTCCCAGTCCCAAATTAATTAAACTAAATAGACACTCCTCCATGGTATGTGATTGATGGACGGCACCCGAAGGATTCGGTTAGCCATGGCTTGTGTAAGCAAAGGTTGGGGGGAGTGTCATCATCATAATAAAACTAAAATAAAAAGGCACTCCTTCATGGTATGAGATTATTGGCAGGCACCCGAGGATTCGGTTAGCCATGGTTTGTGAAAGAAAGGTTGGAAGGAGTGCCACACAAAATAAAAATAAAATGGGAGCCGCTCTTTGAAGGTTGTCTGACAAGGGAGTTAGAGTACCCGCTACCAGTCGTTGACAACAACAAACACCTCTCAAAATTTTACTTTTATTCTCTTTATATGATTTCAAAACTGAAAAAAGCTCTAGCACATGATTTAATCCCTGCTTCCCTCTGCGAAGGGCCTGGCTTTTACTTTATGCTGAGTCAGTAAACCTATTTCCCTCCATCTCAAGCAAGCATTTGAGTAGTTGTGATTGATGACCCACAAGTATAGGGGATCGCAACAGTCTTCGAGGGAAGTAAAACCCAATTTATTGATTCGACACAAGGGGAGACAAAGAACACTTGGAAGCCTTAACAACGGAGTTGTCAATTCAGTTGCACCTGGAAACAGACTTGCTCGCAAGGGTTTATCGTAGTAACAGGTTTATAGCGATAGAGTAGTGAAATAACAGCAGCAGAGTAACAGAGACAGCAGTAGTGATTTTAGTAAACAGCAGGATTAAAATACTGTAGGCACGGGGACGGATGACGGGCGTTGCATGGATGAGAGAAACTCATGTAACAATCATAGCAGGGCATTTGCAGATAATAATAAAACGGTGTCCAAGTACAAAGCAATCAATAGGCATGTGTTCCATATATAGTCGTGCGTGCTCGCAATGAGAAACTTGCACAACATCTTTTGTCCTACCAGCCGGTGGCAGCCGGGCCTCAAGGGAAACTACTGGATATTAAGGTACTCCTTTTAATAGAGTACCGGAGCAAAGCATTAACACTCCGTGAACACATGTGATCCTCACATCGCTACCATTCCCTCCGGTTGTCCCGATTTCTGTCACTTCGGGGCCATCGGTTCCGGACAGCGACATGTGTATACAACTTATAGGTAAGACCATAAACAATGATTATCTTGATGAAACAATAACATGTTCAGATCTGAGATCATGGCACTCGGGCCCTAGTGACAAGCATTAAGCATAACAAGTTGCAACAATATCATCAAAGTACCAATTACGGACACTAGGCACTATGCCCTAACAATCTTATGCTATTACATGACCAATCTCATCCAATCCCTACCATCCCCTTCGGCCTACAGCGGGGGAATTACTCACACATGGATGGGGGAAACATGGCTGGTTGATGTAGAGGCGTTGGCGGTGATGGCGGCGATGATCTCCTCCAATTCCCCGTCCCGGCGGAGTGCCAGAACGGAGACTTCTGGCTCCCGCGACGGAGTTTCGCGATGTGGCGGCGTTCTGGAGGGTTTCTGGCGACTTCGACTTCTCCCCTGGCGTTTTTAGGTCGAGGCCGATAAATAGTCCGAAGGAGGGCATCGGAGGCCGACCGAGGGGGCCACACCACAGGGCCGCGCGGGCCCCCCTGGGCCGCGCCGCCCTATGGTGTGGGGCCCTCGGGCCTCCACTTCAATTGTCCTTCTGGCTCCGTCATTATTCTGGGAAAATAGGGCCTTCTGCATAAATTCCGAGGATTTTCCCGAAAGTTGGATTTCTGCACAAAAACGAGACACTGAGCAGTTCTCGCTGAAAACAGCGTTAGTCCGTGTTAGTTGTATCCAAAATACACAAATTAGAGGCAAAACAATAGCAAAAGTGTTCGGGAAAGTAGATACGTTTTGGACGTATCAACTCCCCCCAAGCTTAGCTTATTGCTTGTCCTCAAGCAATTCAGTTAACAACTGAGCGATAAAAGAACTTTCACGAACACATTTGCTCATATGATGTATATATTCTCATGCTATGGCTAATACTCGAGCAGTTCATAATGAGATATATGCAAATAAGATCATCTAACAGCTATGTCAATCATGGAGAGGTACCAACAATTAATAAGAAGCATCATGAATCATGTATATAAGCAGAATTGTAATGTTCATAAGAGAGCATGATAAAGTGGTATCTCGCTTGCCTGTATTTGGTTGGCAAAACATAAATGCCCGGGCACCTTTGGAGTTCATAGAAAGACTAGAAGTAGTGATTGTCAAAAGATAAATGCATCAAAGTTATACCACAATCAATCATATTTTGAGACAAGCATATTATACTAAGAATGACAGTTGTGCTCTCAAGATAGTGCTCAAAGAAATAATGGAGACACAACATAAAAGTAAAAGATTGACCCTTCGCAGAGGGAAGCAGGGATTAACATGCGCTAGAGCTTTTCATTTTTATAAAGACAGGAGTAAAATTATTTTGAGAGGTGTTTGTTGTTGTCAACGAATGGTAATGGGTACACTAACTACCTCGCCAACCGGACTTTCAAGAGCGGCTCCCATGAATTATTGCATATTTATTTGGCACTCCTTCCAACCTTTCTTTCACAAACCATGGCTAACCGAATCCTCGGGTGCCTGCCGACAATCTCATACCATGAAGGAGTGCCTTTTTATTTAGTTTTATTATGATGATGACACTCCCCCAACCTTTGCTTACACAAGCCATGGCTAACCGAGTCCTTCGGGTGCCGTCCAACAATCACAAACCATGGAGGAGTGTCTATTTAAGTTAATTAATTCGGGACTGGGAATCCCATTGCCAGCTCTTTTTGCAAAATTATTGGATAAGCGGATGTGCCACTAGTCCATATGAGAGTCCGTCAAAAGTAAATGACAAGGTTGAAAGTTAAACACCACATACTTCCTCATGAGCTATGAAACATAAACACAAATTGAGAAGCATTTTGAAGGGTTTAAAGGTAGCGCATGAGAATTTACTTGGAATGGTTTGAAATGCCATGCATAGGTATTTATGGTGGACACTCTGGAATAACTTGGTTTTCATGTGTTTGGAAGTACGAGCAGTGTTCCCGCTCAGTACAAGTGAAGGCTAGCAATAGACTAGGGAGCGACAAATCAAGAGAGCAGTAACTGTCATAATCATGCTTGCGGCAAAATAAATTAACGGAGGCATAAAAGTGATACAAGAACTCTGAAGCAATATAAATCATCGAGGCTTAATTGACTTTTTGTTCAGTCATATGCATGCGTGAGCATGTGCCAAGTCGATATAAATGAATTATTCAGAGGAGGATACCACAATGCCATACTTACTTATGAATAAAACAATGCAAACAAACATACATGACATGCTACTCATATTAATAAATTGGAGCTAAACATGAGAGGTCATGAACTACTAGACTTTCCCAAATAACATATACCTCACATGAACCAACTAAGCATGCTCACATGGATGAGTATATGTACAAAAATGAAAACAAATAGAGTTCATACCAGCCTCTCACCACAATCAGATTGTCGTAGATCGTCATTATTGCCTTTTCACTTGTGCAGCTTGGAAAATATGAAATGAAAACCACGCTCCAGCCACCGAAGACCATTGAACTCATAAAGAACTTTACAAACCAGAGAAGAACAGCAAATATTTTTGGTGTTTTCAAATTGCAAATAAGAACAAGAGGAAACAAACAAACAAAGCAAAATCTTTTTGGGTTTTCTTATAGCAAACTAGCAATAGCAAATAAAGTGAAACAAATGCAAGAAACTAAAGCAAACAAATGGTGAAGAGAAATAACAGAAATATTTTTGGTCTTTTTGTGTTTTGGGAAGGAAACAAAGCGAAATCAAGAAATAGCAAACTAAAAGAAACACAGAAAAGCGAAATGGCAGAAATCTGCCAAAACCTGACAGCAGTATAGAAATCGATTTTAACAAAAATCTTACGTTGCTCAGATCGAAAAGTGTTCAACTAATGAAAGTTAGATAACAACCTGGGGAACCTACACAAAAATTTGCAGCTCAAAATGACGCTCTGGCTATTTTTGACGATTTTTACAGTAACGTTCCAGAATCTGTTTTCAGGCAGCATTTCCCCAAATATCATCTTCCTCTCATTAGAAAACCACTCAAACGAACAAAACAAGTATGTGCGAGTATCCAGCAACCATAATATGCAAAGAATGAGTGATGCCGGTATACCTCCCCCCAAGCTTAGGCTTTTGGCCTAAGTGGAGTTCAATCCCATCGATCCCATGAGGTAGTGTCTCCGTAATATGAAGATGGGTCGTATTCCGGGTATGTGCTAGAAGAAGCACCCGGATATGTGACGGTGTGGTCGTAGGAGGTCCTGACGTCCTCGGAGTCATGTTGCTGGTGGAAGTCTCTTATCTTCAAATGTTCATCCACCTCCTCCTTAGTGCACGACCATGACTGCCTGTCAATACTCAACAAACTAGGTTGGGGAAGAGGGATTTTCTTCTCCTCCCCGTCAGAAAACAACATTCTATACACCATACTATCTAAAGTAGAGTCAGTAGTAACAAAATGATGACTCTTCATAGCAGTAATATCAAGTCTCCTAGGGGCCAATGGCACATCATTAGGATCAATAGGAAGATTAAGATATGTTAAAACGCGCAGTGCAATGGTTCCTCCAAAAATAGGCCCCCCGGTAGTCGCGGCGAGCAATAAGAGCACCAAGGTGATAGGAGGTTTGACCAGTAAGTGCAATATTCAGGAAAGCAAGATGGTAGCTAGAGATATTACTAGTGTTCTCCCTACCAAGAATGCTAGTAGCAATGTAGTATGCAAAATATTTAATGGCGGGGAGTTGAATGTTCCTTATCTTGCCCCGCTGAATGGTGCGACAATCATCGTCGGTGATCCCACGGTAGAGCTCCAGCAAGTCCCGGGGGTTGCCATCAATCCTACTTGCTATACCTACAGGGGCAATATCCAAGGCACAACAAAAATCCTTCAATGGCATAGTCACAGTATTACCATAAATCCTGAACGCAACTGTTGGCTCATAGTGTTTGTTGTTGAACTGGAAACTCTCGACGAAGATTTTGGTGAGCAAGTAGTATTGCTCCCTTTCATCGCCCATATAAGTGGTTAACCCTGCCCTGTTGACAAGGGTTAAGAAATCCTCCAGTATCCCTGCATTCCTTAGAAAATCATAACATGGAAAAGTAGAAGCATTAGGAGGACCGTTGTCCTCTTGTGCGCGAAGCTAGGCGCGAGAATGTCTTCATTGTATGATTGCCTAATCCGGGTGGCGGCCCTAGAAGGCCTCCCGGTGCTAGTTGTCCCCTTCTTGAACAACTCCCCAAAGCTAAACTTCTTCATAGCTTCTCTGAAATTTTCAACAAATGACATAAAAATTTGGTTTGCTGACATATAATTGAGGGAAACTACCATAGGAACTTGCTAGAGTACTAATCATGCATCAAAACTAGTTTCTACCACTTAGAACAAGCATGCAAGCTCACTAAACATGTTACCTACAGCAGCAAAATATTCAAGATATACTCAACCAAACGAAATTCTACTTGGATGGGTGGAGGAGTCACATACCGAAGAGAAAATGTGCCAAATTTCAGACAGAAATCTGGGCTGAGCAAAGAGATCGAAAAATCCGGAGCTCGGAGCAAAAACGCGAGTGAGAGGAACTTGGTACGAGTTTTTTCGGGAGAGAGACTGTTCTGGGCGAAAGAGATGACAAAGTGGGGCAGAGGGGGACCCACACCACATGGTGGCGCGGCCACCTCCTTGGTCGCGCCGGCCTGTGGTCTGGCCCCCTCTGGTGCCCCACAGGTCATCCTCTCGGTGCTCCCAGTGCCTCGTCGAAAAATAGGACCAACGGTATAATTTTTGTGAATTTTTGAAAACTTTGAAAAACGCACATTTCTGGGTATTTAGTTTATTATTACTGGCCAGGAAAAATTTTGAAATCTTCAAATAACTAAAGAACTTTGCAAATTAAAAGTGCTCCAGCAACTAGAGCAAGTGGAGGAAGAAAGAGATGTTGTTTACCCTCTCTATGCATACAAAAAGTATTTGTTAACAAGGTTGATCAAGTCTTGCCACCAAATAAATTTTACATAGCATAAGAAGAAATAAACCTCAAATCAATCATGTTACCTTGAATTGTATTGATATGGATCCAATCACGAGAGTTTGATATTCTTCCTTAGGCTCATATATAGGACAATCAATAGTTCCCACTTTGATAGTTCTCACATTAGAAATAGTATTAACTCCACACGCTTTCTCAATCCTCTTGGGAAAATAAACGGTATGCTCCCTATCATCAACATTGAAAGTAACCTTTCCTTTATTGCAATCAATAACAGCCCCTGCGGTGTTAAGAAAAGGTCTCCCAAGAATAATAGACATATTATCATCTTCCGGCATTTCCAACACAACAAAATCAGTTAATATCAAGCAGTTAGTAGTAACTTGAACAGGAACATTCTCACATATACCAACAGGAATAGCAGTAGATTTATCAGCCATTTGCAAAGATATATCAGTAGGTATCAACTTATCTAAGTAAAGTCTCTTATAAAGAGAAAAAGGCATAACACTAACACCAGCTCCCAAATCACATAGAGCAGTTTTAACATAATTATTCTTAATAGAACAAGGAATAGTAGGTATACCTGGGTCGCCCAACTTCTTCGGAACTTTGCCATTGAAAGAGTAATTAGCAAGCATAGTGGAAATTTCCTCATTGGGGATTTTCCTTTTGTTAGTAACAATATCTTTCATATACTTTGAATAAGGTGGCAATTTAATAGCATCAGTCAAAGGGATTTGCAAGAATAAAGGTTTCATCCAATCGCAAAATTTATTATAGTGTTCTTCTTCCTTTGATTTTAATTTCTTAGCAGGAAAAGGCATTTGCTTTTGCACCCAAGGTTCTCTTTCATTACCATGTTTCTCAGCAATAAAATCTTCTTTAGTGTACTTTTTATTTTTAGCATGCTTTTCAGGTTCTTCTTCAACCTCTTCTTTATCAGGAGTATCATTCTTATCATTATCATTATCATTATCATGTTCATTACCACTTTCAGTTTCAGCATCAGAAATAGAAATACTATTAGGATCATTAACAGGTTCAGAGGATTCTACAACATTTTTATGTTTCTTCTTCTTTTTCTTCCTAGAATGAGCACTAGGTTCAATGCGTTGAGAATCTTGTTCAACTCTTTTGGGATGCCCTTCAGGATATAGAGGATCCTGGGTAGAGACACCACCTCTAGTTGTTACTTCATAAGCATGTTTCTCTTTAGAATTATTCCCTAACAAGTCATTTTGCACTTTAGTCAGTTGATCAATTTGAGTTTGAATCATTTGAAAATGTTTAACAAGCATCTTAACATCATTGGAGGTTCTCTCCACAATATCATGCAATTCACTAATAGCTGGAGAATTTTCCATTAAATGATTCTCTACTCTCATATTAAAATTTTCTTGCTTAACAATATAATTATCAAACTCATCTAAGCATTGTGCAGGAGGTTTCGAATACGGAATATCTTCCCTAGTAAAGCGTTGAAGGGAGTTTACCTCAATCATGGATGAATGGTTAATTATCTCACATATATCTTCAATAGGAGGTAGATTCTTCACATCTTCAGATTTAATACCTTTCTCCTTGAGAGACTTCTTGGCTTCCCTCATATCTTCATCATTCAATTTAATTAAACCCCGCTTCTTCAATATTGGAGTTGGAGTCGGTTCAGGCGTAGTCCAATCATCATGATTCCGGCTTATTTTAGCCAATAATTCTTCAGCGTCGTCTGGAGTTCTTTTCCTGAAAACACAACCAGCACAACTATCCAGTGATGCCCTAGACTCAATGGTTAGTCCACTATAAAATATATCAAGTAAATCATGCTTTTCCAAATCATGCTCAGGTCGAGCTCTAATAAGAGAGCAGAATCTCGACCAAGCCTCAGGCAATTTCTCTTCATCTCCCTGATTAAAATTATAAATTCTCTGCAAAGCAATATGTTGAGCACTAGCAGGAAAGTATTTGCGGAAGAAAACATCAAGCAATTCTTTCGGACTTTTAATAGAATTAGGTGGCAAATTATTATACCAAGTTTTAGCGTCATCCTTTAATGAGAATGGAAATATTTTAGCAACAAAGTAAGTACGCATCTTAACATCATCAGAAAACAAGCTACTAAGAGTAGATAGCTCAGTCATGTGTTCAACAGCACTTTCTTTTTCAGTACCACAAAAGGGTGTTTTCTCAACAATAGCTATATGAGATAGATCAAGAGAAAAATCATAATCTTTATCCCTAATGTTTATAGGAGATGTGGCAAACTTAGGATCAGGAGACAGTTTATATCTAACAGCATGTTCTGCAAGAAACTTTTTAATTTTTCTTGCATCAGTAGTAGCATTGCATTTTTCAATAAAATCATCATTAAGCTCCACATAATCTTCCTCAGGATCATCACTAAAATAACCAAGTTCAGGTGAACTAACAGGTGTAGTAGCATTAGGAGTTTCAGTATTTTCAATTTGTCTAGACCTAGCAATTGTAGCATCTAGAAAAGATCCCAATGAACCACTATCATCAAGCACAGCAGAAACATTATCAATATTATGAGAGTGTTTAGATTCAGCAGATGTACCCGCATGCGAAGCATGTGGCGGTGAAACAAGTTTATCAATCACAGATGGTGAATCAAGAGCAGCAGAGGTATTCTAATTGTACCTTTTCTTGTAGTGGATGGTAATATGGCGATCTTAGTATCGCGAGGTTTACCCATGATGGAGAATTTGCAGCGAACAATATTAATCCAAGTGAACTTCCAAATAAAGCTATGCTCCCGGCAACGGCGCCAGAAAATAGTCTTGATGACCCACAAGTATAGGGGATCGCAACAGTCTTCGAGGGAAGTAAAACCCAATTTATTGATTCGACACAAGGGGAGACAAAGAACACTTGGAAGCCTTAACAACGGAGTTGTCAATTCAGTTGCACTGGAAACAGACTTGCTCGCAAGGGTTTATCGATAGTAACAGGTTTATAGCGATAGAGTAGTGAAATAACAGCAGCAGAGTAACAGAGACAGCGGTAGTGATTTTAGTAAACAGCAGGATTAAAATACTGTAGGCACGGGGACGGATGACGGGCGTTGCATGGATGAGAGAAACTCATGTAACAATCATAGCAGGGCATTTGCAGATAATAATAAAACGGTGTCCAAGTACAAAGCAATCAATAGGCATGTGTTCCATATATAGTCGTGCGTGCTCGCAATGAGAAACTTGCACAACATCTTTTGTCCTACCAGCCGGTGGCAGCCGGGCCTCAAGGGAAACTACTGGATATTAAGGTACTCCTTTTAATAGAGTACCGGAGCAAAGCATTAACACTCCATGAACACATGTGATCCTCACATCGCTACCATTCCCTCCGGTTGTCCCGATTTCTGTCACTTCGGGGCCATCGGTTCCGGACAGCGACATGTGTATACAACTTATAGGTAAGACCATAAACAATGATTATCTTGATGAAACAATAACATGTTCAGATCTGAGATCATGGCACTCGGGCCCTAGTGACAAGCATTAAGCATAACAAGTTGCAACAATATCATCAAAGTACCAATTACGGACACTAGGCACTATGCCCTAACAATCTTATGCTATTACATGACCAATCTCATCCAATCCCTACCATCCCCTTCGGCCTACAGCGGGGGAATTACTCACACATGGATGGGGGAAACATGGCTGGTTGATGTAGAGGCGTTGGCGGTGATGGCGGCGATGATCTCCTCCAATTCCCCGTCCCGGTGGAGTGCCAGAACGGAGACTTCTGGCTCCCGCGACGGAGTTTCGCGATGTGGCGGCGTTCTGGAGGGTTTCTGGCGACTTCGACTTCTCCCCTGGCGTTTTTAGGTCGAGGCCGATAAATAGTCCGATGGAGGGCGTCGGAGGCCGGCCGAGGGGGCCACACCACAGGGCCGCGCGGGCCCCCCTTGGGCCGCGCCGCCCTATGGTGTGGGGCCCTCGGGCCTCCACTTCAATTGTCCTTCTGGCTCCGTCATTATTCTGGGAAAATAGGGCCTTCTGCATAAATTCCGAGGATTTTCCCGAAAGTTGGATTTCTGCACAAAAACGAGACACCAGAGCAGTTCTGCTGAAAGCAGCGTTAGTCCGTGTTAGTTGTATCCAAAATACACAAATTAGAGGCAAAACAATAGCAAAAGTGTTCGGGAAAGTAGATACGTTTTGGACGTATCAGTGATCAAACCATTATATTGTGATTTGCTTCATCATGTCTTTTATTCTTCCTAGTTTAGTACAAGTTTTATCTGAATGAATATAGCTTTGCAAGTTATCAATGATCATGAAGGGACCTTTATGATTGAGTATGCAAGTTGTGCCTTATAAACTTTAACATGAGAGCGCTGCTCAATGAGATAAGTATAATCTGTTAATTGTTCTCTGACCAAGAACGAAGTTTGCCATCACCAATTATGATTTCTTATGCACCTTTGTTTGTGATTACCTTATACTTGTTTCAAGTTGAGTTGTAAGAGGAAGTTGTCCACTATAATGTCTTGTGCGAATGAATATGATGCTTCTTGTCCGTATTTTATTTATCGACTCTTCACTCCATAAACATGTGGTCCTGTTTATCGAGCTCAGTTTCGCTTGGGGACAAGCGAAGTCTAAGCTTGGGGGGAGTTGATACGTCCAATTTGCATCACTATTTTATATCATAATTTGCTGTTATTCATTGATATATTTCATATTGGGACACAATACTCATGTTATTTCATCTATTTTGCATGTTTCATCATTATTGGAGGATCAAGCACCGGAGTCAGGATTCTGCTGGAAAAAGCACCGTCAGAACGCAATATTTCGGAAGATCAACTGTGGAAGGAAATTATACCAAAAATCCTATTTTTCAAGATGACGAAGGAAGCCAGAAGGAGGAGCCAGCTGGACCCAGGGTGGGCCCACACCATAGGGCGGCGCGGCCCATGGCCTGGCCGCGCCACCATGTGGTGTGGGGGCCCCACAGCCCCTTTCGCCTCCTTTTCTTCGCGAAATCCTTCGTCCCGAAAACCTAAGCCACAGAGGGTACCTCGCGAAGAGTTACAGCCGCCTCTGCAGGGCGGAGAACACCAGAGAGAAAAGAGCTCTCCGGCGGGCAGGAATCCGCCGGGGAAATTCCCTCCGGGAGGGGGAAATCGACGCCATCGTCACCGTCATCGAGCTGGACATCATCTCCATCACCATCATCATCATCTCCACCATCATCACCGCCGTCTCCACCGCTGGACACCGTCACCGCCGTAGCAATTTGGGTTTGATCTTGATTGTTTGATAGGGGAAACTCTCCCGGTATCGATCTCTACTTGTTGTTGATGCTATTGAGTGAAACCATTGAACCAAGTTTATGTTCAGATTGTTATTCATCATCATATCACCTCTGATCATGTTCCATATGATGTCTCGTGAGTAGTTCGTTTAGTTCTTGAGGACATGGGTGAAGTCTAAATGTTAGTAGTGAACTATGGTTGAGTAATATTCAATGGTATGATATTTAAGTTGTGGTGTTATTCTTCTAGTGGTGTCATGTGAACGTCGACTACATGACACTTCACCATTTATGGGCCTAGGGGAATGCATCTTGTACTCGTTTGCCAATTGCGGGGTTGCCGGAGTGACAGAAACCTAAACCCCTGTTGGTATATCGATGCAGGAGGGATCGCAGGATCTCAGAGTTTAAGGCTGTGGTTAGATTTATCTTAATTACTTTCTTGTAGTTGCGGATGCTTGCAAGGGGTATAATCACAAGTATGTATTAGTCCTAGGAAGGGCGGTACATTAGCGTAGGTTCACCCACACAACACTTATCATAACAATGAAGATTATTTAGCCGTATGTAGCGAAAGCACTAGACTAAAATCCCGTGTGTCCTCGAGAACGTTTGGTCATTATAAGTAAACAAACCGGCTTGTCCTTTGTGCTAAAAAGGATTGGGCCACTCGCTGCAATTGTTACTCTCGCACTTTACTTACTCGTACTTTATTCAACTGTTACATCAAAAACCCCTGAATACTTGTCTGTGAGCATTTACAGTGAATCCTTCATCGAAACTGCTTGTCAACACCTTCTGCTCCTCGTTGGGATTGACATTCTTACTTATCGAAAATACTACGATACACCCCCTATACTTGTGGGTCATCAGGGACCCATGAGCCAGCAGCGTCGTCAACGTTTTAAAGGTGGCAGGAGATCGAAAGAAAACATAAGCCAAAAATCAGTTGGTAAACAAATTCAAGAAAAGAAATATTTACCTTTCTGAGAGGATGACATGCGGGACCCATGAGGCAGCAGCATCCTCAACTATTTCAAGGCGGCAGGGGATCAAAAGAAAAAAGGAAATAGCCAGAAATTAATTAGGGTCAAAAATAAATCCATCAAAGGAAACTTTTATTGTTCATAGAGGATGACATGTGGGACCGACTTGCCAGCTGCGTCATCATCGTTTCAAAGGGGGCAGGGGATCAAAAGAAAAAGGCAAATAGCCAGAAATTAGGGGAAAAAATAAATCCAACAAAGGAAACTTTTATTGTTCATAGAGGATGACATGCGGGACCCATGAGCCAGCAGCTTCCTCAACGTTTCAAAGTCAGCATGAGATTGAAAGAAAAAGGCAAGTGACATAATATCAGGAGCCAAAAATAATCCAAGAAAAGAAACTTTATTGTACATAGAGGATGACATGCGGGTCCCATTTTGTAGCAGCGGTCTCAACGCTTCCAAGGCGGCACAGGACCGAAAGAAAAATGAAGTAGCCAGAAATCAGGGTGTGAAAAAAAATCCAAGAAAAGAAAGATTTCAATTGGGCTGTATCTGGACATCTGGGCCTTCGAACTATCCTGCTGGGCCTTTTGACTCGTACAATTTCAGCCCACTCCAAAACAGGAAAGGTCGGATTTTTCTCAAAAAAAAAACAGGAAAGTCCTATGCTTCGCAAAAACAAAAAACAAGGAGATTCAACATATAAGTTTGTTTATGTAGATATAAAGATTTAATTTATCCGTTTGCAATAGCTTAGAGCGAAATACAACGTTTATTGTCTGCAAAATAAAATATCACATGTTTCTTGTACGGGGAGGCTGACATCGGGGACCCATGAGCTAGCAGCGTCGTCAACGTTTCAAAGGCGGCAGGGGATCGAAAATAAAAAAAGCCAAAAATCAGTTGGTAAAAAAATACAAGAAAAGAAAACATTTATCGTTCTGAGAGGATGACATGCGGGACCCATGAGGCAGCAGCATCCTCAACGTTTCAAAGTCGGCATGAGATCGAAAGAAAAAGCCAAGTGACATAATATCAGGAGCCAAAAATAATCCAAGAAAAGAAACTTTATTGTACATAGAGGATGACATGCGGGTCCCATTTTGTAGCAGCGGTCTCAACGTTTCCAAGGCGGCACAGGACCAAAAGAAAAATGTGGCAGCAGCATTCTCAACAATTCCAAGGCGGCAGGGGATCAAAAGAAAAAAAAAGGAAATAGCCAGAAATTAATTAGGGGTCAAAAATAAATCCACCAAAGGAAACTTTTATTGTTCATAGAGGATGACATGTGGGACCGACCTGCCAACAGCGTCCTCATCGTTTCAAAGGGGGCAGGGGATCAAAAGAAAAAGGCAAATAGCCAGAAATTAGGGGTCAAAAATAACTCCAAGAAAGGAAACTTTTATTGTTCATAGAGGATGACATGCGGGACCCATGAGCCAGCAGCTTACTCAATGTTTCAAAGGTGGCATGAGATCGAAAGAAAAAGGCAAGTGACCAAATATCAGGAGCCAAAAATAATCCAAGATTTATTGTACATAGAGGATGACATGTGGGTCCCATTTTGCAGCAGCGGTCTCAATGTTTGTAATGCGGCTTGAGATCAAAAGAAAAAGAAAGTAGCTAGTAATTAGGGGGTGAAAAAAATCCAAGAAAAGAAAAGTGATGGACATAGCGGATGACATGCCGGGTCCCTTGAGCCAACAGCTTACTCAACGTTTCAAAGGGGGCAGGGGATCAAAAGAAAAAGGCAAGCCAAAAATCAGAGGGTGAAAAAAAATCCAACAAAGGAAACTTTTATAGCACATAGAGGATGACATGCGGGTCCCATGAGCCAGCAGGTTCCTCAACGTTTCAAATGTGGCATGAGATCGAAAGAAAAAGGCAAGTGACCAAATATGAGGTGCCAAAAAAAACTCCAAGAAAAGAAAGTTGATTGCTCATAGAGGATGACATGCGGGTCCCATTTAGCTGCAGCGGTCTCACTGTTTGAGAGGCGGCAGGGGATCGAAAAAAAAGGCAAGTGACCAAATATCAGGAGCCAAAAATAATTCAAGAAAAGAAAGTTTTATAGTCCATAGAGGATGACATGCGGGTCCCATTTAGCAGCAGCGGTATCACCGTTTGAGAGGCGGCAGGGGATCGAAAGAAAAAGGCAAGTAACCAAATATGAGGTGCCAAAAAAAATCCAAGAAAAGAAAGTTTTATAGTACATAGAGGATGACATGCGGGTCCCATTTAGCAGCAGCGGTATCACCGTTTGAGAGGCGGCAGGGATCGAAAGAAAAAGGCAAGTGACCAAATATGAGGTGCCAAAAAAATTCCAAGAAAAGAAAGTTTTATAGTACATAGAGGATGACATGCGGGTCCCATTTAGCAAGCAGCGGTATCACCGTTTCAGAGGCGGCAGGGGATCGAAAAAAGGCAAGTGACCAAATATGAGGTGCCAAAAAAAACTCCAAGAAAAGAAAGTTGATTGCACATAGAGGATGACATGCGGGTCCCATTTAGCAGCAGCGGTCTCAACGTTTCCAAGGCGGCAAGGGATCAAAAGAAAAAGGAAGTAGCCAGAAATCAGGGGGTCAAAAAAATCCAAGAATAGAAAGAATTTTGGTTCATAGAGGATGACATGCGGGACCCATGATCCTGCATCGTAAACGGCTCGATCGGAGAACGTTGAACGAGATGGCGCGATCTAGAAAAAAAACAATGCCAGAGAGGCTGCCATCTGGGCCCTACATCCCTCGGCGGTGCGGATTTGCGTTGACTCGGCCGGCGAACCCGAGATTTCGAGATGCACCACGTCCCGGGCCACCATACGCGACGTTTTGGGCGCTTTCGTCGGGCTAGGTGGCCTCAAAAACGAGAAAAAAAAAGTTTTGACATGCACCACGGAGGGACCCAAAATCGTCGGCCATGGTACACCAGCAACCACGACGTGACTTCAACTTCGTCGGCCATGGCAACTTTTCTTGTAGTGGCATTAGGCATAATCGGAACGGCTCCTCTCTCCGCCGCATTCTCTACAGCAAGTCCCCCCTCCCAAATTGCGCTCCCCAATAGCGCCAATTGATTCCTGCAATTGAAGCCTCTGAACGTACACATCGATCCACTCGAAATGCCTGCATTTCTTCAGGATCTGAAAAAAACAACGGGAACCCTAAATCCCAAATTCGATGGAATAGCAAGAAAATCGAGAGAAAACAGAGAAATTGGAGCGAGATCTAACCTTATCGCCCTCTCTATATGGCAAGCTCTCGCATGCAAGGAACTCACGTCCACGGTTGCCGTTCTCGTCCGTCTTACAGATCGACCGCTTCAGAGGCTCCTGGCGTGGGCAGTCAGGGCATCTTGTCAAAGGCACGGGTCCATACTGCGGCCATGAAGAACGGGAGGTCAAAGAGAAACTAGACATCACCCGTCTGCCGGAGAAGGGCTGCCGCTGGCGGAGAAGAAGAACAATGGGGCGCGGGGAAAGAAAGGGGAAGCAATGGCACGGGCACGGGCGCAGGGCTGGCTCGGGCTCCCATTTTGCAACGGTCACCTGGGTAAGCTGTGGGTCCGGCGCACTTAACGTGGACAAGTTGTGGGTCCCACGATGATCTGGATAAGTGAAGACGTGTCCACTGCGGGGCACCAACAGCGGCCCCACTTGCCAGCACCAACCAACGTCAACTAACAGGATTCCTTCCGTCCGAGCTCCTTCTGCGGGTTTCAGACAAGGTTTTGGGGAAAACTGAGGAAAAACTAAGGGGCTGGGGAAAACTGAGCACAACTAAGGAGCCAGGGGCACGAAAATAGAAATCCCTTTTAAAATAGCTTGTGCACTTATAGTAGCTTGTGCACTTACAGAAGGTATAGCTAGCGATGTCGTCTTCTGCAGACCCCAACGAAGACATTGACGGGTCTTCTCAGCGGAAGTTGGATGAGCACTATAGGCTCATGGTCTCGGATCAGCTGGAGGAACTTCCAGGCAGCGATGACGGGTCCTCGGAGGAGGGGGATGATGAGATGGACAACGATGGTGAGGATGAGAGGGCCGCTACCGATGAGACCACCGACAGTGGCGTTGCCGGGGGTAGCTCGGATACTACTACCGAGGCCAAGAGGAAACGGAAGCAGTGGTGCCCAAACATGGTCGGCACCACTCGCGACATAATCACCGCGGTGGACGCCAAGACCGGTCTTCCTACTGAGCCCAAGCATGTGGCGAAGGGGTACGGCCTCCAACTAGGAGCAATCCTTTGGGACGTCGTCGACGTCAACGAGACGAAACTCCGAACCAAGAAGAAGCAGCATCTGCAGGCCCAACTCCTTGCGCGGCTGCACGCATGGTATGAGTTCCCTGTGGAATACAGGAACGAGGATCCCAAGGATAACATCGTGAATAGATGAGCCCTCTCTAAGTTCACCAAGAACCTCAGCGGTTATAAAACCATGCTGAGGGGGATGCTTGGTGACAATGAGACTTGGACAGAGATCCAGCACCACTTCCCGCAGATGACGCTGGAACGGTATAATAAATTCTTGGAAAACGAGGAGCTCGAGTACACCAAACAACAATCGGCCTGGGGGAAGGAGCTGGCGGATAAGAACATCGGTCACCACCATCTCGGTTGCCATGGCTTCGAAGGCAAGCAGCCGGTATAGGACAAGGAGGACCAGGCCTACATAAACGCTGGCCTCGAGCCCCCTTTTGCCAAGTACAAAGACCCACTCTTCAGGGCATATCTCAGGTCCCGATACCATAGAGAAATGGGTGGGAAACGTGTCACGAAACCTAATGTGGTGGTGGGAGTTGAGTTGGTCGCCGATGCGAAGGTGAAGGCACTTGAGAATGCAGTGGTAAGCAATTTACCAGCCTATTAATTTGATACTTCTCACCAAGTCCATTACACTCTAAAATTTTTCATGTTACTTATGGCAGTTGAACGAACAAGCAGCCGCCGAATCAGCTGGCTCCTCGACCCAGACGTCGACGGGCAAAGTCCCGTGGGACACGCCTTTTATCAGGGGTCTGAACACCGTGAAGGAACGGCCGCCGTTGGACAAGCCCCACCGTGTCCCCGGTGCCGGAGGAGGTCGCAAGCTTGTCGACTATGGCTTGGACATGCCCGCAAGCACTAAGGAGTCGCGGCAGGCGCAGAAGGACCGGGAGCACGAGGCTCTTCTGAAAAAGGTGGCCGACTTGGAAACAACCATGGAGCAACGCGTCAGTGCCGCGGTTGCTAGCAAGGTTGATGACGCGGTGGCCACCAGGGTCAATGAAATCATCCCTGATCTTGTGTTGTCGACGAAGAATTACTTCGCCGGTGGCCAAAAGGGACCGATGTCGGTGATCAGCCTAGGCACCAGCAACTCCGACAACCGGCCTCCAACTATACACGCTCAATGCACACCCAACTTGGTATGCGCTAGAGAGGATTCGGCGGCCATGGGGGGCGCCAGTAGCCCCTCAGTCACGTGCACGCCTGGCCTCGGTCCTTCGACGCGAGCCGAGCTCGACGCCCTCACGGTAATTAATTTAGCCTCTCAAGCCTCTACAAATTAGATACTTTGTCATCGCCCCTCTCTGACCTACGTACACATGTTTTCACAGGAGGACGTGACTCCTTGCACCTTCCTACTGAATGTGGATAACAAGTTGAAGGATGTAGCGAGCGGCAGTGTCCTCCTGCCAAAAAATCGGACGTTCCACTGCGCCAGGATGGATGATAGCATGAGCCGGGTTCGCGTGAACCGATCGTTACCGGGATGCCAAGACCTCCATCCTCCTTATCAACCCCCGGAAACGGAAACCCCGCTCACTCTCGGGGACCTCAAGAATCACATCCTTCTATGGCCGAAAGCCCTAATTCGGCTGAACACCACCGCCTCAGGTTCGGAGGCAAGCTATGGCATGGTCACTCCTCAGGATGCGACGGCTGCCCCGAGTCCTCCACCGGCTGGTGGTACTTTTGAGCCCGATAGCCAACCCGTCAGTCAGCCCGAGAGTCAGCACGGCAACGCGTTGGACATCGATCAAGCTCCAATCGATACGTTCATCGTTGAGATGGAGGGCGACGGGGTTTCTCCTTACAAGCCACCCGCCGATCGTACGCTAAAGAAGAAGTTGTTCCTTTCACAAGAAACTCCCGAGCAGGAAGACACTACCGCCTTCACCGCTCCACCCCGAGTTGGGCTTACCCCGAGGACACTCCTTGGTGCGACCACGGAGGGTATGAAACAAAACGCCACTCCCAGTTGCAGTAAGAAGAAGGCCAGGAAGCGGAAGAAGTCCGGAGATGTTGCCGCAAGCAAGAAAGTGGTTAATGACAAGTTGACGACCCCGTGGAGGAAGATGCGTCACCTAGGCCAACCTATGCTGCCGGCACACATTGTCCAGCAGGTGACGCCGGATATGAGGAGCTTGCATGATGTTGTTCTAATGAAGGAGGACCTACTTCTTCGAGATAGAAATCCCTCGTACCCGGTTTTGACGGCCAAGGTGCCCACTGTCTTTGGCTTTGTCACCACATACCCTGCGGACTTGATGTTCATTCGATATGAAGACATCTTCAGGCTCTTGAACATGCAACAGCTCAACCGAAACTTGGTCCGCCTCCTATCGCTCAGCATGGCGCACGATATCGCCATGGAGAACACAGTGGACATCCCTATCATGGACCCCTTCTACATGACTCCAACTGTCGTCCAGAACGAACAAGCGTTTCTAGCGAAGTACATCAAGGATTTCTTGGTGTTAAACAAGGATAAGAAATGCTTTGCCATACCATATTTCCGCGAGTAAGTATTTGGTTACTAGAGTACCCTCTATTATATTATTTCATGAATTTCCTTCATAGTTGATCGAGTATGATGGTTTATTTCCATTTTGCGCAGATTCAAGTACTGCACCCTCCTCCTCTTTCACCCGTATCATTCACATGTCAGTTACCTCAACTCCGGGCTTGATCCGGACAAGGACTTCACCGACCTTAAGTCTACACTTGATAAAGCCCTCAGCGGCTTCATAGCCGAGGTTGGCATCGACAAAATCAGGCATGAGAAGAAAGTTAAAGGTTGCTATGTGTGCAACCACATAACCAAGTTCCCCTGCCTCAATCAATCGGCGCATGACAATGGGATGGAGGCCTGGTTTGCCATCCTACAGATGAGGTCGATTGTAAGGTCTCAGAACGATCTCTTGTTGCCATCCAGTCTTCAGCGGATGTTCGTGAACATGGCGGACACCACCGATGAAAACGTGAGAGCCGAGTTCCGTGCCATCCAGCGGACCATTTGCACAATACTCTGGAGGGATGTCTGCGGTAATGGTGGCTTGTTCCACTATGGTCCCGCACTTTCTAAGGCCGAGATAGAAGGCCGATTAGAAGATGGATGTGACGACAGAACATTCACCACGCTCGAGGGCATCCGTCCCTTCCCGCCGAAGCCGACTTGACTCAAAAACTTTGTCCTTTGCAAATGTTAGTCATAAAATTACTTAAGTAATTTCCATGCTTTTTGTTTGCACTAGCACTCTATGTTATATCTCTCTCTACTAATGCACTAACAACTTTCATTTCTTTTTTCTGTGTTTGCATAGATGACGTACTATGTCGTCTACCACGGCAGGGTTCCTGGAGTCTACGAGGACTGGGAAGACTGTAGGAGGCAGGTCCACCGTTTCAGCGGCAACAGTTACAAGGGGTACACCACTTTGGAGGAGGCGGAAGCTCGATACGCCAACTTTCGAGCGGGACAGAGGAGGGAGATGTGGAGGACCCCTTTCATCGTGATGATGCTTACCGCCACCGCCTCTATAGTTTACTATGTCATTGTTGTTTAGCCAGGTCGTCGACTGGACTTGTATGTATTTGTGTAATATGTGCTACTTTGAGTCATGATGTTTGAACCATATGGTCGACACTTGTGTTATTGATGCATGCATGCATGTTATGGACATTTCAGGACTTTCTAATGATGTGTATCATTGCTAGTGATGTGAATCTTGCTAATAATGTATATCTTGCTGTCATTCTGGTATTTGCCTGTATATTCTGTGTATATGCTATAAATTCTGGTGTATATATGTTGTCTGATTCGAGTTTTTATTTTTTTGCTCCTGTTAATATTACCGCTGGCGAAATGGTAAGGCACCGGCGGTAACAGCATGATGCTCCTATTAATGTTACCGCTGGCGAAATGGGAAGCGCCGGCGGTAAGGACCTGAAGCTCCTGTTAATATTACCGCTGGCAAAATGGGAAGCGCCGACGGTAACCTGATGCCCCTGGCGAGATGGGAAGGCGCCGGCGGAAAGACTTACCCCCGGCGAAGTGGGTGAAACACCGGCGGTAACGGCCACTTACCACCGGCGAATTGGAAGGCGCCGGCGATGAGGCATTACCACCGGCGAGGTGATCGCCGGCGAATGCATAGGCGCCGGCGGTAAGCCCATCCAGGTCGCCGGCGGTAAGGCTGTTTGTAGTTGTGCTACTCAAGAGGGGTGTCCTACCCAAGGTGGGACTCCCACCTTTCCTTTAGGTGGGGTGGCCGGCCACCTATGGTGGAGTCCACCTGGGACTCCACCCCTTAGGGTTTGGCTGGCCATGCAAGGCCGGGACTCCACTTTCCATGGTGATTTCTTCCGGACTTTTCTAGAACCTTCTAGAACCTGCCATAAATGCACCGGATCATTTCCAAACTTGGAATATGACTTCCTATATATGAATCTTATTCTCCGGAACATTCCGGACCTCCTCGTGATGTCCTGGATCCCATCCGAGACTCCGAACAAAACTTCAAACTCCATTTCATATTCCATATCTACTTAAACGACATCAAACCTTAAGTGTGTCACCCTACGGTTCGCGAACTATGCAGACATGGTTGAGACTTCTCTCCAACCAATAACCAATAGCGGGATCTGGAGATCCATAATGGCTCCCACATATTCAACGATAACTTAGTGATCGATTGAACCATTCACATACGATACTGATTCCCTTTGTCACGCGATATTTTACTTGTCCGAGATTTGATCATCGGTATCTCTATACCTTGTTCAACCTCGTTTCCTGACAAATACTCTTTACTTGTACCGTGGTATGTGGTCTCTTATGAACCATTCATATGCTTGCAAGCTAATTAGACGACATTCCACCGAGAGGGCCCAGAGTATATCTATCCGTCATCGAGATGGACAAATCCCACTGTTGATCCATATGCCTCAACTCATACTTTCCGGATACTTAATCCCACCTTTATAACCACCCATTTACGCAGTGGCGTTTGTTGTAATCAAAGTACCTTTCCGGTATAAGTGATTTACATGATCTCATGGTCGAAAGGACTAGGTAACTATGTATCGAAAGCTTATAGCAAATAACTTAATGAAGTGATCTTATGCTACGCTTAATTGGGTATGTCCATTACATCATTCACATAATGACATAACCTTGTTATTAATAACATCCAATGTTCATGATCATGAAACAATGATCATCTATTAATCAACAAGCTAGTTATACAAGAGGCTTACTAGGGACTCCTTGTTGATCACATAACACACATGTATCAATGTTTTGGTTAATACAATTATAGCATGGTATGTAAACATTATCATAAAGTCAAAGATATATTATAATAACCATTTTATTATTGCCTCTTGGGCATATCTCCAACACGCATCAGGTCGATCATCTCCTGCTCATGGAGACAGGCAACACCACCAGGTCAAAGACCTAGAAGAGGAAAAAGGAAGAGGGGAATCGCGGTTTCCGGAGGGGATCTGGGTTGATTGACCTAACTCAAGGTCGAGGTGGTGCTGGACATTGGCAAGGGCGTTTCTGGCGGCAAGAAGCGCTACGAACACACCGTTCACTACTGCTCATCATGGGAACTTCCCCGATCTGGTGCAAGTTTGTTTGAGCCGCCACTGACGCGACCTCGAGCTTGCGCCACCGTCATGGTCGCGACTGCCTCTCTTGATTTTTTCGGGCGGCGTGGATCTTCACTTCAGGCCGGCGGTGCACCAAATCGTACTACGAAACAACTATGATTCTCCAGGCAGGCGTTGGAAGCTGTTTGGCGTGAAAGATGAGGACCACGAAGAGGAGCGGCATGCTCCGGAGGCGCGGGGATGGCCGAAGGGGAGGCTGCTTCCGTCTGGCCAGCGGCGGAACAACGCCCAGCTCCCACCCTGCATGGGAGAGACACAGGAGAAGAGAGGATGCGTCGGGGATCGACAAAGAAGGGCGATGCGTGAGGATAGGGATCAGAGGAAAGTGACGGGCCAAGAGCATCTCTAGTCACATCCCTCAAACGACGTATGGTAAAAGTGCCGGATTGGTCGTTTGGGGGACGTCCGGACCAAACTTACATTTGGAGGATGTCAATTTCCTAGCCATGTCTCCCAAACACGACCTCCAAACAAAAAAACAAGTGTAAAAGTCATGTCCGACATCTCTTATAGAGCATCTATAGTTTATACACAGGGAATGGGCTAGTGACGCCTGGACAATATTTAAGGCACGTCAAAACCGAAGCGGCTTTTGGGGCACGTAATTAGAATGTTCTTTTGCCGGCGTCCCCCAAATCCCTTTAGAGACCCTTTGGGGGACGCGCTTGCAGATGCTAAAGATCGTAGCAGCGCGGCTCAAACATGCGGCACCGTCCAAAGCCGGAATGGCAGCCACCTATACGCCTACGGGGGCCCACAGCCCCACAAGCCTATGCAAAGAGAGACGCCGGCCCACACGCTCATGCAAAGAGCGGCAACGCTATGAGAAGCCACCGTTTGCACCAACATTAATCTGTTTAGTAATCTATAATATCTAAATTGGAGCAACCCACTAAAGGTAATTCTCTTAGCATGCAAGCTATCCACCTCATAGGACATCTCTACCTAATTATAGCCTACCACATCATGTAGATCATCCACGTCATCCCTAATTTCATTGTTTTTTTCTTTAAATGTTTTTAGTGTTGCAGCATCGTGGGCGTGTCTCTTCTTTTCATCTCCTCTACTGTTACAATCTGTTTTATTTTCTCCACTAACCACTCCACGCAACAAATGCAGCGGCGACTGTTTGTTTTCCATCTCTCTACAACTTCCACGAATGATCACATCTTCACTCTATATATGGCACGCTCTACATATGGGGATCCAAATGTTTCTCTTCACCATCCCCCGCTCCCAATGCCTTAGTGCGTCTAGCACATCCATCTCCCTGAAGCTCAGCCGCTGGTAGCAACTTTCCATGAATATAGTGGTCATCATGCTTTTGCATACCCTGAGCTTTCCATCCTAGCACCCATTACAATTGACTCCGTGCTGCATGCCCGACGGGATCGTGAAGCTATCTTAACCATGTAGTTCCAAGAGGATCAGGTTCCAATCGGGATACTCAAGCAAGCCATCACGTACCCAATTCCATCTTATGCATTGTTGATCCCAAATTCACATGGTATCACAGTTACCATCTATAGATCCATATACATGTGTATTTGTTTTGCTTCTATTCCAGATCCGTTATTTTTGGTCCAAACATGGCCGCTGGCTTCGCTCAGAATGCAGCAATAATCTAAATTTGTGAAGATACGAATCAGGAGGTAATTAAGGTGCTATTACTATTGTTTGTATGGTTTGTACCAGATTCCTTCGATGAAATATATAATTGCCTCTATTTGCTTGACAATCTAACTGAAGAATAATCATGTAAATACATTTTTTATACTCAGTTTCAGGATTATAATAACATAGCTTTTTGATATGCATTGCCATTTCAATGTGTCACAACCAGGATGCCACCACATCAGGTATATATTTGCCTCCAATGGGTTACACAAGATTTGAGTGATGTATATTAAGCTTCCGCTAGAAAATCAAAATACCAAGGTACCAATCAAATTCTATGGTACTTGCAGTTTTTAAGGATTGAATTTGCACCATCCACAGAGTGATGTCTCTGTTATATTATTATGCAAAGTTCTATTCTAATATGTGCAATGTTCATTTTCTTTCTATAGAGGCATAGTATATTGTGGCAACCAATGTATAAATATTTTTGGTTCACTTTATTTCAGAATGTTTGTTCCATTTCCAATGCTGCAAATTTATTAGTTGCTCTACCATGATATGTGTTGTATTTGTACGAATGGACTTTATACCTTCTCCAATCCTTTTGTTGTCCATCTATGTGAAAAAATAGAAATTAATTTATTTCAAGACAATTTTCAGAGGCTCCAATTTAAAAAAAATCACAAATTTCCGCAGCAACGCGCGGGGTATCATCTAGTACTATGGATTAGTGCGGAGATTGGTATGCATACGGAAGATCAAACTAATAAAAAATATACTAGAAGCATTTCATGCGAGATGGGCAGACTGACTTGTTGTTCAATGAAGGAACATTGAAGACAATGGTTTTTGTACGAAATTAAGAACAAACAAATGAGCAATACAACCATTCAAGGACAAATCCATCATGATACTTTTCATACTCTAGAATTATCTACTTACTACGTAGATAGTTATTAATTATATTTACTTACACCTAAAGTAGACAACAATCACAATAGAAACCCTGGACAACTATATTTCACTCTGCCATGATATTTATGACAATCAAAGTAGACGTGAACATACACATACATTTGAGTTTAATCTAAGTGTCACAACTATTATTTGAAAACATTCTATTTTTTTTTTTAGCTTTCTCTCATGTAGAAGAATATGGTTCAATGAAAGATTATTACAAGGACATGCCTCCAAAATGTATTATCTGGCGTCATCTTTTTTGACACATGCTCCAAAATGAGTGAAAGTGCATTTTCACAGTTGATGTTGAAAATTTGTAAAGAAATTTATAATGTCTTATAATGTATCTGCATAATTATATGGTAATTGTGCTAACTACAATAGAAAGGATGACATTTACGATTATATGCCGGGAGAATGAGGGAGTAGTTATAAAAAGTAAAGAATTTTAATACAAATAATTAAATGCGAGAAACTAAATTTGGATAAGAGTGCGAGAAATCAAATGCTTTCGATAATTATGCTCCAAGGTATCCAATTGGTGATGAAAAAGCTAGGATAGCAACGTGAGCATCTCGCCTGAATTGATAGAGTAAATAAAAGAAGAAGGCAATAAGTGGATCAGGCCCAAAGAAGGCATCTGGAAGAGGGAGAGAAAGAAGGGGAACATTGGGAGTAAATTTAGGGTAATTAATGTTTAGCCTAATTATCTGATATAGTCCCAAACTGCTATTAGCCCAATATATTGGTAGGGAGATTACTTGATTTGTGATACTATAAAACATGCATAGTAAGCAATTAACAACTTCTAAGTCTTAAATTGTAAAAACAACTCCTTCTAACCTATCAACCAAACCAAAAAAAAAACTTAGTCCTCACTTGTTTCCCTATGAAAAAGAGAAGAAGGGCACACGTATTGTGAGCCAACCTCTGACTGTCCTCCTTTATCACAAGAAGTCTCGTAAATGTAAAAATTATACACCTTAGTTGGTAGCCAAACGAGCTCTACACTATAAGAATTTTAATCTGTATAGCAGAGCAAAAAACAATCACAAAAGGAAACCATCAATTAATGATTTCACCGTCTGAAATATTGCATATTATAATCCATTTTACTACACGAGGAAGAATAAAAAAGGCCAGTGGGTGACCTTGGAGACGACTGCTGTATGGAGCTGGGTGCGCTCAGGCTAGAGGTGGGGAGGGGTGGAGCCGCTGGATCTCATAGTCATCGTCGAGTTGGAGAGGAGCGATCTGTAATATCCCAGGTTTAGAGGCAACAAAATGAGAGAACATCAAAGTGTGCATTGCACTCATGCATAGAAAATCCGGGGAATTTTCGCGCTTCAAATAAAACTTACCACAGTAACTGAAGTTTCACTTGACTTGCTGGAATTGAAGTAGATCATCAAGTCAAGCGCTATAAACTTCACTGTGATCTTTGCTAAAACCTTGTTTTGGGTAGAGATGATTTGATCTATGGATTAGATCAAATGGAATTATATTTACAACAACACATTCTTTAAGAATCAAACTCTAACTTATTAACACTTAAAAGTTAGCAACTACCTTTGTGTGTAAATTAATTCACTTCTAAACTTATTACCAAATAAGGTAAACCACAGGGTCTAAAGTGCATAAAAACCACACATTCTTATTTAAATCATAACTTATTAAGTATATGGAATATCATAAAACTAAATCCATTTACATTACGATTTATAGTTCAAACTATTTGAATCAAAATAACTATGAGTATTTTGAAACTCATATGATCATGCCTTGGTGAAATCAAACACCAACTATCCAAATTTGAGGAATAACCTTCAACCTTGATCTTTTGATCAATATTATAATATAAATCCAATCCAATATGATATAGTGACTCATCCACAATAATAAAACCATCCACAAGATATTTAGTAATAAATGCCACTTGGCTATCCAAAAATAAATCATACGAGAGGATAATGATCTTGCCACATAGGATGAAAATATCTACATGACTTGCTTTCCAAGCTATGCCACCTCATTCTCAAAGGATTGCTATGGATGAGGGCATGACAACCAAGCACCTTACTCATCAAACCAACACAAGAGTCACCACCTATGTATCATGACACTAGAGCTTTCCCAAGCCTATAAATAGAGCCACACCCTTCATCCATTTGATCATCAAGTACCATCATACATGGGGACAAACACCTAGAGCCACTCCATGTGAATTAGCTAGGATCAAGATGAAGAAGCTAGGAGGTGGAGGCATACCACAAGATGCAGGTTTATCAGAATTCCTGAAGAACAAGCTATAGAAGATACCAAGGTAGAATTCCTAGGCAAACCATATATTTAGAGGATCATATCATCATCTATTAAGTAGGACCTTAGGCTATTCCAAGATATTGAGAAGTAAAAGAAGATATAATATTAACCATAGCCATGTCCATACAAAAATACTAGAGTAGTACTAATCCTAGTTGTTCAAGTCAATATATGATCTTGGAAGTGAGAACCCTATTCCAATAGCAATACCTTAGGAAACCAATTCCATGATCATAAAAACTTGGTATTAATTATAAACCTTAAGAATTTAGGATGAGTGTGATGAGAGGAATATTAAAAAGGGATTAGTGAGGAATAAGTGGATCAGGTCTAATGCATGATCTTACCTTAAAAATTGAAATGATAAGTTAAACCTATATATGTGATCATGACTAAAACCCTAGACCATATTTAAATTCCAATCCATGGATTACTTTGGGTCATGAGTAGAACCCTGCCATACCTCATGCCTATTTAGTACTTCAATTAGTGAAGCATCACTATAACCCTAAACCTTTCACCTAGGAATTACTTCACATAAAATATTGAACTCTACCTTTCCATCCTAGTAGACCAAATGAAGTAGTGTTCTATCAATTAAACCATCATTAGCAAATGCATTGCTAATTATAAACATAGGATCTATCTTAATTAGTTCAAGCTAAAGTCTACTACAATCAGATTTGTGATTATAGAATTTTCTTAGCCATCTTCTTAAAACCATAGGAATAATTCTTCACATACAATCATAACACAATTCCAACCTCATTACCAATAATATGAAACTCTAACCTTAATTAAAATGTGTGTGAACCTCAATATTGTTAAGCACCCTAGCAACAATTAAATGATAGGTTCACCATGCACATGTGGTAAATTTTCAAATCATTTAAACAGAAATGGTTCCTAAATTATAAAAGAATGGAGATCAATATATTAACCATTCCATTTTAATTAAACCTCACAAAGTGTCACTCTAATCAAAATACAATATTTGTTTAAACAACAAAACCATGTAGTAAGCATGATTATTAAGTTATCTTGATACTCAAATAATTTAGGACCTGCAAAAACAAACAGAAATCAATTTGAATTCAAATATCAAATTCAAACCAGAATATAAAAACAGAAAATAGAAAAGAAACCAGAAAAATAGAGAGAGAGAGAGAAACTTACCTGGTGGACCGCAGCAGCCCAGCAGACCAGCCCACGTCGAGGCTCAGCAAAGGACCAGGAGCAGCCCAGCCCAAGCCAAATACCGATTCGGTGGCTTTAAAAATCGTGCGAGAATAAAACACGTCGTCGTCCTCGTCTCCGTGCACGACAGCGCTGCAACGCCAGTAGGCCACGACGTCCTCGTCGATAAGCTTGCCCGGACGTCGCCAGACCTCTCAGAACCGCGCCCAACTCGATTCGCGTCCGAGCTTATCCACGGACGAGAACATCCTTGCCAGCTAGAAGCTTCCAGAGACCGCCACCTCTCCACCATTGCCGTCGTCGTGTCGAGGCCTCAGAGCTTCCCTTGGCCTATAAATAGGTGGAGGGTATCGCCGTGCACGCCTTGCTCGCCTCCGCCACTTCAAATCTTCTCAGACGCTCCCTATCTCTCAAATTCATCCACTCTCTGTCGCCGGAGTCGAAGACGAAGCCGACGGAGGAGGCCACCCCAGCCTCTGGCGCGTGGTCCAGGAGGAGCGCCTGGACTCAAGGAGCTTCTGGGAGGAGCCCAGCATCCAGGGGAGCCGTGTGGAGGATCAATTTCCTCGTTCCCTTCTGCAGCACATCACCGGGAGATCTCCAATCGTCGCCGTCTCTGACAACAATCGACGTCGCCGACCACACCATCTTACTCAGGGTGAGTTTGCGCGCTCAGAGAACCTACTCTCGCTTCCTAGTATCATCCCTAGCTCGAGTTAGCCGTTTGGCCGGAGCAGCGCCGCCGCAGATGTCTTCTCCGGCGATGCTCCAGTGGGTATTTCGGTGAACCACCAACACCATCATGCTCAGTAGGTCATGGGGGTCCAGAAACATATAGTAGATCATCCCGGGGAGCCCTAAATCGGCGTCGCCGTCGCGTTCTGCCTCGCCGGCGTCAAGCCGCCGGTGATGTTGACGTGGCAGTGGGACCGTTGACCACTTTGACTCGGTCAACTGCCAACGAGGCAGCTGACCTGGACCAGACCCCACATGTCTGTCTCTCAGACTAGAAACGAATCGGTATGTTTAGCCTTTTTGTTTAATTTCAAATTCCAGAAAATTGCAGAAACTTTGTAAAATCATAGAAAATTCATTTCAACTCAGAAAAATATGAATAATATATCAAAATGCTCACAAAAATAAACTCTATCCAAATAAAATATAAAACAAAAATGTGTGTCAAAATAAAAATTCACTTATTTTTATCTTTATTAATTATGTCTTTCTAATTGTTTAAAATGCAAATTGAATTCAATAATTAGTGAAGTTAAAAAATTTAAAATTCAACTATTCAGTAACTAAATAAAATGTTAAGATTAATTTTCTTTATCATATTTTCATTAACTTAATTATTAGTGGTAATTCATAAACCCTAATTTGAGAATTCTAATTTACTACTTTCTAAAATAATAATAAATCAAGAAAATACTAAAGGATAATATCATTTTGGTAATCCAAAAACTTGTTTACTTAAACATTCTTTAATTAACAAGTCATTAGTTTAAAACCTAATCATAATTATAAAACCCTAATTCTGGAAATTAAACCCTAACTAGTAATTATTTTAATTCTTAAACCCTCTAAAAATTAATAGCATGTAATTATTAATAACTCTATTTCAAGTACTTAATCACATTAGTTCTAGTACCAAGTATTACTTTAAGAATTGGATCATAATTCAGAAACCTTAGTTTCATTCTAAGTTAGAAACTGGATTCCATTATTTTATGTGTTCATCCTAAATAGTTGCAATCCTAAAACCCTAGGGGTTTAGCTCATGTAATCATATAAGCCTCATCTATACCTATAGAACCCTAGTAAGAAACAAATGAATGCATGCTTATGATCCACTAGCATAAAACCAAGTCACATGAGATTATCATTTCATGTTCCTATTCTTAATTAAAACCTATATGATCCACTAATGTCACCTAGGTATAAACCCTAACTTGTTAATTGAATTAGTACCATTGATCACCACTCCTATATACCATACCATTAGGATAAACCTCAATCATTAAACCTTAGTAGAACCATAATGATAAACCCTAGTATCAACTTTGTGTAGCAAATCACATCACATGCTCCTATCCAACTAAACATTACTTAGGAAATGATAAACCACTTAGCTTAGAAGCAATTAGAGATTACTTGGTGAAGCAACTGTGAAACCATAGTAAACCCTAAAAGCCAATTTATAGAACCATCTTGATAACCATCCTTTGATATGATGCTTAGAAGAAACCATAGCAATAAACCTACCAATACTTGCTATATAGAAACCATTCCAAGTTAAGAACCCAACTAGTTCCTATTATAGTACTAAATGAATCCAATAGTAAACCCTAGAAAGCCATAGCTCCTATGTATAGTAGCTCATATTCTTATTTAACCTGTTCTTCAAAAGTTATTCTTTTGAAGTACAAATTTCAATCAAACCATAGAAGCCATAGTTCTTATTTGAAATACTTCTTAATTCTTAAACAACATGTTCTTCAAAAGTTATTCTTTTGAAGTATAGTATAAGTAATCATCAACCATGTACTGTAGAACCTAAAATTGACAACTGTTCTTTATATATTATTCCACCACTATTCCTTATGTGTAAGATTGTTATGATGTCTTATATCACCTGGTTATGATGCTAATATAAACAAACCCTAATAAGAACCTTGTTTGAGAACCATCCTAAAAGTGCAACACACCCTAAAGAAATCTTTATAACTCACTCAATCCTAAATCATCGAGGTTAGGTTACGCTCGGGACGATTGCATCTCATACTATGCATTATAGCATCTTTGCCAGTTCTTTAAACATTGTCCTTACCGGACGATGATGGTATTTCAGCATTTGGAGTTCTCACGTATCGAAGCTTTTGCCTGCATAATCTTGCAGTCAAGAAAGGCAAGTTCATCGCTTGCTCATGTCATTTGATTATTTTTATCAAACTATATGCAAAGTACTATACTTATCACTCATGCATTGAAAAGCAAAATATTATTTTCCAATTATGAATATGACTATGTGGTGGGCAATGGAACCATGGTATGTGTTGATATGGTGGAGGTTCCATTGCAATGGGTTATATCACCCTAGGATTAATTACCAATGCCGTCCAGTGATTCTAGCGCCGTACAAACCGCGCTGACCATGAGATCTATAATGTCTCTGGGGAAGCCAGCCGTATCTTTTCCCTTCTGCACGCCAACGGATTGGTAGAGCCGGCGGGGTGTTGGAGGCACTGCCGTAGGTTGGGATGGCCTTTTAAATCCCCATCCATTAGTGATGATGGATCTACGATCTATGAAGGATTGTCCGGAGTACACCATGAGTAAAGCCGTATTATGGGGGAAGTCTACTGGAGGTGTACGGTTGGACAAAAGGGTGGGTTTGCAGTCGCGGAGAAGGCGGTGTGGGCTTGGATCTTACACCTGGCCTCACACCAAAGGAAGTGTGGACGAGCATGCTACTCGGTTGGCAACAAGGATAAGTTCTCTTATGGGAAAAGTAACGCACCTCTGCAGAGGATACTGAATTGTGACTGTCACTCCCTGTTTCGGGAAGGGAACTGCGAACGCGGCAGGAAAGGAACTCCACGAAGTTCTAGTCAACCTGTGAAGACTGACGGGCATAGTTTTCAGAATAAAATAAACCTTTTGAAGAAATTTTTATGAAAACTTGCATTGGCCTATGACTTTCTGGTCTATGGCTGTAGCTAGTGCATGATACACCTATTTCCTAATATGAACTTGCTGAGTACGCTCGTACTCATTCTATCCCATTTGAACCCCCTTCTTAGATCAAGGCACCGAAGGAGAAACTACCGTGGAACTCGAAGCCGAAGGAGTCAACTGCAACAAGATGAAGAATCCAATCAAAGAAGTCAATGGAGTCAACTTCTGCAACAGCTAGAGTGGAAACTTAGACTAGTAATAGAAGGGAATCTTTCCCTAATCCTAGCACCTAAGTAGCTAGATTTCTATAACAAGCCAAGTAGCTCTGGAACTGGAGTTAGCAATAAGATAGACTACGAGTCGTTCTTCTGGAGCTTTATTTGAAGTTTTACCTCACTGTAAAGTAGGAGGTTGTGTTGATCTTATGTAAACAGTTCGTGTGTACTTCTATAGACATACCTTGGACTCGCATATGTTTCTGTTGTACCACTCTGAGAGATGTAATATGAGTGGAACGGTGTTTCACTTGTGTTATGTCAACGACTTGTGTACTACACCATGCAGTGGTACGCTGGGTCATCACACGATCCTCCTTAGAGGAGAACACTGCAGTGGAAATGCTCGCTGGGGAAAGGACGCATGATGAGAAGGACGAGTAGCGCCCCTGGCTAGGATTTTGACGAGGTGGTAACACAGGCTCTGGCCATCGACCTCTCACGGCCCACGATATTGGACACGTGGTCTTGGAGTAGATCCTCCATTGTGACCGTCCTCTCGCTCAACAAGCACCAGCGCAAACACCCGCTTATCTATACCTCCGCGCAGTCCACAGCTAGCTCCGTCAAGGCAAGGAGAAGAGATGAACATAGAGGATAGCGTTCGGGGGGTGAGGGGCGAGGCACATATGGTTGAAAGGGTGAGGCACGCATGGTTGAAGGGGCGAGGATGTGGTGTTGGGCAAGGGTAACGGCGGTGTAGAAGTGTGTGGTAGGGTGCTTTGTCGTCCACCACGTGCGTACGGCACTAGAGGAGAAGGAGGAATGACAACAACAAATGACGGTTTTGCACATGGCTAGCAGGCAAAACCACAGCCCAACCACCGCTTGATTTACTCCGCTTTCTACACCCGCATAGGCCCACATACACACGCTTGCTGACCTCCGGACCCCGTAAAAAGAAGGCTTTCACCGTTTAGTGGGGTAGCTAGCAGATGCAAGGTAACCCATGGCAAAAAGAAGGGAGTGGACGGCCAGGATTGAGTCATGTAGATCGATTGGACAGAAGGGACCTCATGTGGCCTGAGAAGCCTCACTTTCTCCAGCTATATGCCTATATATCAATAATCCTACACCTACGAACGGTTTGCTTACAAAAAGTTTTCCGGACTAACGTGCAATCAATTAGTTGGTTGAGTTTTGATTCTCCATTCTAAAAAAGATGTCTCAACTTTTTTAAATATTTTAACAAAATTAAAACATTCATTTATGGACAAAGGTAGTATTGGCAAGGGCTTCTACGTACACCATTGCCATCTACGGGCAGGCGGCGGCAGCTGACATGCATCCGGCCGACGTGTGCAGCTGTGCTGTTCTGGGCGGCTTGGCGCCTGACGCCATCGATCCAAGTCCATAAAAATTCCAGGCCTTCTCCGTGCACGTACGCAGGCGGCACTATTAATCCGGAAACGGTCCGACGTCGACGGCGACCTCTCCGGTGAATCGGTGATGCCGTAAACGGCAGGGCACGCCCGGGCAACAAGACATGCATCGTCTTTCCGCACCCGATCGACAGCGACCTCAGTAGCTGTAAGCCTGTAACCGATCAGTGTAGCTATCTGCCCCTCCCAAAGTAAGTTCAAACTGCAAAGAGTACGTATTTGATGATTTCTTAATAGTCACTGCACTATTATACTATGTGCTGCGAAAATGCTGATGCAAAGCCGATATGGGGCGTTGTTGATATCAGCCACCGTCCGAGCCGCTGTAAGATTCGTGTTCCGGGCCCACGTGCTGCAAGGTTTGACCGGCCTTTTCCTTGAATACGAGATGGGAGCAGTAAGATTTCGAACTCATTTTCAAATTCGAGCGTGCATGTACACATCCACGTCTAGGAGTCCAGGAAAACTTGGAAACCATGCACTGTACAGTACCGCTGGCAGCGCTATCATGGAGGTACAGGCGTAAACAGTAGAGCGATGCCCTGGTCTCCGGGGCACCACTGAGAGAGAGACCCTCCGGCCGACCAGCGCCGCACGCAATCGTGCACGAAATTCCCTCCATCTGAGGCTACGATCGATCGAGTCAAAAATTCCCTGACAGCTTCTCGCGCGCGCAGGGCTATAAAACCGCAGGTCGGCTCCCTCCTCCACTGGCAAGCTTCACTCACACTCTGCTCCACAGCTCAAGCTCAAGCTGTGGCAATCGTTGATTATTTGTTCTTGTAAGGAGTTAGATGATGGCGAGCGGTATCCAGCGAGCGTCCTTCCTGCTCCAGGTCGTCAGGAGCTCGTCCCGCTCGCGCAAGCGCGAGGGCGTCTTCTCCGAGGCCGCGCCGTGGCAGCCTAACTCTGGCGGAAGGGTGCCGCCGCGGCTGCCGGCGAAGCTGGACACCATCGTGGAGGAAGAGTACCAGCACTCCAGCATGTCGACGACGACGCATGACGGCGCCGGCTTCCAGTTCCAGGTCCCGGCCTCTTCTTCCGCTCCGTCGTCGTCCTCGGCTTCAGCGTCGTCGTCAAAGGCAGCAGCGGCGGCCGGCGGGGTTCCTAGAGCCTACCGTTTTGCCTCGCCGGCCACCGGTGCCCAGCAGCCACGTTATTGAACGATCGAAGCGTACATGTGGCCGAGCTGATACACTTTTGCGAAATTAACTAGTACTGCCTCCTTGCAGCCAGTTTATGCATAGGTTGCGAGGACGTACAGAATCAAACCGAGATTAACAACTTGATGCTTTATACGTGTGTCATGTCTTGTTTTCTGAAGTAAGAATTCTACGCATGTTTCCTGCGTGTAGACGTGGATGTAAAACGTCTGTTCATGCTAAGGACGAGATCTATATCAAAGATTAAGAACCACATATATATTATATTATAAACTACCTCCTTCTTATGAAACTTTTTGAGTAAATTCTACTTTTTACTCCCTAGTTTGGTATTTTTTGACACCACTTACCCCATTTAACATAAATCCTCAATGGTTACCCCATTTAGTGAAACTTGTGCCACTTTATACCCCATTTAAAATTGTATACTATGACCCCTTATGTTTTCTCTCTTCGGCACTCGTCTTCGTCCACGATGTCCTCATGTCTTCTCTCACTTGCATCATGACGGCATCCCTTATTGACATCCTCTGTCGTGCGTGTGAATAACCCCATCATTTGGTGCTCCCGTCCATGGACGAAATACGCAAGCTTGTTTGTGTGATGATAGTTCTCAGTCACCGCCATTGCTTGTGTTGAAACCCGCAGCGCTGTCTTGTTCTATGACACAGCTAAACGACACTAGTAGTCAGCTAGCTAACTAGAGCATGCTTTGTAAGTTTGTGATAGTCTAGTGAAGTACCTCGTATAAAAGTGTTGTACCTCATTTCTAGTCAGTTGCCCTTCTAGTACTAGCACGTACTCCCTCCGTCCCAAAATGTAAGGCGTCTAAGGAATGGTCAAAAGTCAAACCTTACAAACTTTGACCAAATATTTAGAAAAAAATATTTACATCTACAATATCAAATTGACATGTAAGAAAATATACTTTAGGGTGAATCTATTGATAATGATTTAGTATTGTAAATATTTATATTTTAGTGTATAAACTTGGTCAAACTTTAAAAACATTAACTTTTAACTAGTCCTTAGATGCCTTATATTTTGGGACGGAGGGAGTACGTAGCATCGCAGCTTGCAGTAGTTTGTCACACGCTTCAGCCAAGTGATCGATGCAAGAAAAAGTGTTGTACTTCACCGAAGAAGAGCACCGAGAGACGAGCACACATGCCACACCACCGGCAGGAGAGAACACGTTGTGCGACGGTGGTGCAACATAGACGTGCCAGAACTAGGATGTGAAGATCGCCGAGATTACGCCAAGACAAAATGTGCTGAGATATGGGAAGCTACATCGATATGACGACCGGGTCCAACCTAGCATAATGTTGTAAAAGTTAAAATGGGGTAAAAGTTGGCACAAATTTCGCTAAATGGGGTAAACGGAAAGATTTTTTGTTAAATAGGGTAATTATTGTCACAAATGTCAAACATGAGGGTAAAAAATGGAATTAACTCAAACTTTTTTTAATATGTTAAAATTTGGATCTATCTAGATGTTAGTAGGTGTCTAGTTACATCCGAATTTAGAGAAAGCTCAGACAACTTTCATATGACGGAGGGAGTACTTTTTCTATGTGCATCTTCTTATGCGGAGGCATCACTTTATCTGGTTGTTCACGTGATTATCAAAGATCCCATTATCGAAAGAATTTGCAAATGTACCCCACATGTATGTTGAACGAAATGGCATGCATAAGACGTATGCTATCTTGTGTGTGTGTGTGTGTGTGTGTGTGTGTGTGTGTGTGTGTGTGTGTGTGTGTGTGTGTGTGTGTGTGTGTGTGTGTGCGCGCGCAAAGTCGAATCTTTTTTAGTCGGTAGGATGCAACAAAGAAGCAAGGTGAGACCCACATGTAAGGAAGTGGTCGCAACGAAGAAGCGAGGTGGGAGTGTGGGACCCATATGTAAGAAAATAAGTTAAACAGATAAATTAGCTAGACCAAACGGTAGCCGGTGTCAAGGCCATCCAGTGGCCTAGAAACAACAACTTCGCCAAAGTTAGTGGCATTCATCCAATTGACCGATTCACGTGGACGTGCCGTAATATTGGCGAGAATTAGGGACACAATCATTAAAAAAAGCCTATTGTTTTTAACTGAATAGAGTATATTTAACCAAATAAATAGAAAGAAACTGTACGGTTAAGATCCATGATAAAACTAAAAGTTACATCAAGGCTATTTGAAGTCGTATCCATTTTACCATCTGCATCTCAATATTCAACCATGCGGTGAAGAAACTACAAAAGATCAAATGCACATGCTAGTCTAACATGAAAGGTTCTAAAAAGTTGCATGAGCCGCTAATCTTATTGATGTGAATCTAAGATCACTGAGCATATTGTATAATTGGAGACACACCCTTTGCAAGATATGCATATCATATAGCAAAATAAGATC
Organism: Lolium perenne; assembly: GCF_019359855.2. Classification (NCBI taxonomy): domain Eukaryota; kingdom Viridiplantae; phylum Streptophyta; class Magnoliopsida; order Poales; family Poaceae; genus Lolium; species Lolium perenne. Next base: position 295,094,643 of record NC_067250.2, on the reverse strand, counting down.
AAGGTAGGATGGGTACCGGAAAAAAATCCATTGTGTGACCGGCATCACAGGACTACCTTCTAGTAGGTGCAATGATTCACTGACAAATACTAAATATTGTTGAAGGATTGGGTGATTCCATTGTGGTTTCACCTGAAGGTCCTGAACCCAGCGGTTGTGCACTAGCTCGCAGTGAGTCTACCGGAGTTTTTTCTTGTGAGAGCAATAGATATCGGCTATCGCTTTAAGCAAAAAAAACTTGCAGTAGATATAGCTTTTTTTTTTTTTTGAGAACCCTGCTACTCTTTATTTAGAAAGAGACAAGTTCACAGGAATACATAAATCGGCAGGAGGCAGTAGATATAGCTGAATGTTCCCACAAAATTTTCAGGAAATGCGGCAGCACAAAGTGGGCTTCCTTGGTAATCGGGCTTGTGTACTTCAAACGGCCCAAGCAGGCTGGCCCCGTCCTGTCTCCTCGGCCCTCTAGCTCGGGAACAGCTATAGCCCAAGACTACCCTCAAACCAAAACAAAAAAGCTATATAGCCCATTCCTTTAAAAAAAAGCTATATAGCCCAAGACATCAGTTGATCGAGTTCTCGAGTGAAGCTTTTGCGAACAGAAGTGAACTGAAAAAGAGGGAATGGTGTTTTGGCACATGGGAGCATATGCTCCCTTTATTTTGAAATGCATGTTACATATATTTTGAAATTTCAAAAAATTGAAACGAAAAATTCGAACGTACATCTTCATGTGCTACACGCTCACAAAGTCGTTTCATAAAAATCCGACTTGTCGTGTGACGTGTGTAAAAAAGACAAAATTCATTGCTGAAAATAAGGCTTTTCAGGAGATAAATTTTCTCTTTTTTACACAGACCACAAAACATATTGGTTCCTCGCGAAACTTGACAAACGTACATATATTGTGGAGATGTACTTGTAGAATTTTTTTTTTAAAATTTTCGACATTTCGAAATATAATTTTCTGATAGAGGGAGCATATGCACCCGGGAGCCGAATTGAATTTCCGACTGAAAATGATCATGCCAGTACTACCGGGAAAATCAATTCGAGTTTCAAAGTTAAGTGGCCGGTGTGCCATCCACCACGAAAGCAAATTCGGCGAACCAAATCAATCGATAACTACTAGTGAACCAGCGACCAAATACGCGAGTACATAGATGCCGCCTGCCACGGTTAAGTTGCTACAGTACAAATGAGCGGTATATATAGGTAGCTACAGGACGGCCGGCGACGAGGAGGAGGACGACTCTTCGACAGGGGCTGCAGTTGTCTTCCTTCTATTCAAGAGGAACCGCTCCAGCGATCTCAGCACACACAGCTCCTGCTCCCCACCGGCGCCGTCCTGCCCTATCTTCGCCTGCTCCTCCAATGCCTTCTTGGCAGCACGCACGATCGCCCTCGCCTGCTCCTCTGCCGGCCGGCCGCGTGCCTCGCCGCCGCCGCCCATCGATGACATACCTGCTTCTGAGGCCCGGGCGGTGCCAGATGACAAACTCTGTCTTCTAGAGCTCGAGACTGAGACTGGAAGAGAGACTACAGAGAGAAGCAAGAACGTCGTCGCCGACGAGTTGATGGGAGAGAGTGCAGTCGATCGGCAGAGTTTTATAGCCAGCCGGCCGGCTGGCCGGCATGCGGTTCGGCACAGGTGCTGGCGCGTGCAAACGCCCAATATTTCGCACACGTGCCAGAGTCACTTAGGGCGCATTTCGATCGTGTTTGTGACCTTGGTTTCGCGACTCGACTTATGCTCGATTGGGTACGTACATCCGCGTACGCACGAAGTCGCTGCCACGTTGGCCCCACATGCTAGTTCTGGGCTTCTGGCAAGAAGCGTGAGCTGAATCGGGGAAAAGAAGACCATCCGCGGCTAGCTACCTAGGCTTGGCCGAACTGAAGCTACTACCACTACCGAACTAGAACAGGCACGAGGAGCACGCGATGGGAATTGGGAAGCTGAGGTTTTAGGAGAGTACGCGTCGCAGAATATCTTGGGGTCTTGATTCATTCATGGGGTGGATCGATACTGTTTCCGATCTCGAGCTTGCAAAGCCAGCTAGATACAGGTGAGCATGTGTTCTGGGTATATAATGAAAGCATTAAGACTAACCATTTCAGGATTTCTGCCAGAAAGGATCTAATTGATGCGTGTTTATTTTAGTACATTGCTATACATCCAAGTTTGGGAAAACCCCATCGATCGTATTTGTTATTGGAGAACAGTTGGAAAACGTAAGTATTCATAACTTTGCTAGACAATGTTTAGACACACTCATCACGCCTTTTTTGGATGTAAAATACGAGATTATATTTGAGAGTAAAATATCAAGTATAATAAAAATGATACAAGGTGATATATTTTGTACTATAAACATCTAATTGTAGAAGTTTTCTAAGCAAACTAACTCTCTGCGGCGTCAATTTAAGATAAGAAGATGGTTAGACTAAAACAAACATGGATTTCGTGCTCGGCACATCATCTTTGATAGATACCTAAACCACAAACGTTGCCCCGAGATTTAATCTAGATCACAGATTCAAAGTTTGAACACTGGAAAACAAAAAAGAACATGAAGCACCTTAAGAATTTTGAATTGTTATGGATTCGCTAGACACATGCCATGTACGACACTTCTAGCACCTGTACGGTTTAAATGCACGTGCTGGGAGTGGATTTCGTGCTCGGCACGTCATCCGCGATGGAAACCTAAACCACGAGTGTTGCTCCGAGATTTGATCTAGATCACATATTCAAAGTTTGAACATATAAAATCAAAAAGAGAACTAAGCACATTAAGCATTTTGAATTGTTTTGGATTCGCTAGACACATGCCAGGTACGACACTTCTAACTATTGCATGATTTAAATGCGCGCACGTGCACGGGATGAGTGGATTTCTTGCTCCGCACGTTACTTGCCCTAGATGCCTATACTTCACATGTTGAGATTTTATCAGGATCACATATTCAGTATTCAAAACACAAGAAAACAAAAGGAGCATGCATCACTTTGCATATGTAATTCATGCGATTATGTGATAGCCAGACGCGTGTATGGGATTATGTGTATCTACATCACTAAAATGAATGGGGATGTCATGCTCGGTACGATCATTTGCCCTAAAATCCCACACGGCACATGTTGCCTTGCGACTTGATCTAGATAATATATAGATTCAAAATTCAAAATCAAGAAAACAACATGAGCATGAAACAAACCAAACATTTGCACTCCTTTACATTAGATACCATGCATGGCGCTTACTTCAAACTTTCACACGACTAAAATGCGTGGGAGAGCGAAGAAGTGTACATTTCAGTGCGTCAATGGTGAGCAGGGGTGATCCCTCATTCGAGTCAAATTCAAAGTCTCTAATTCCTATCAAGGTAGACATATTTTCAGAATAACCAAGATAGACATATTGATCCCCTTTGCCACCACAAAAAAAAAAAACAGTTTATGTGTGTGCCATCGATACATTATTATTTGGATTTTGAGTAAAGGTTCTTGGGTACAGTACTGTATTACTACTCTATGTGTATCTGCAAGAATTTGTTTCCTTAGAAAATCCAAATTTAACACATCAATGTATCGAAAATAAAGAAGTTATTTACGAGCCTCAAATGTTTTGTCACACCCGTCCACAAGGCTGCCTACAACGCACACGTACAGAAGCAATTTCCGGAGCAAATTAAGATCCAGCGCCGCAAATTTTCTGACCATTTTCCGGAGGTCTCTTCCGCAGAATATATCGAATCCATTTTATGGGATAACAAAAGCGCAGGAAAATCTCACTACATGGAAATCGGAAATAGAAGAAAGAATCTGGAACAAAATTTAGCGACGACAGAATTTTAAACGGCCACAGAGTTCGCGATATGATTAGACTAGTAACAGCTTCGCTGCCTACTCCTTAATTAGGATTCAGGAATCAGGAGGAGGTGGATGTGGATCCCCCGTCGCGCTGAACGTCCGCCGCCGCCCACCTCTGCGCGAGGAACCGCTGCAGCGACGCGACGACCGGCGACGGGTTCATGGTGCCCTCGGAGGCCCTGGCCTCCTCCAGCGCCCTCTTGGCCGCGCGTATGATGGCGCTCGCCTGCTCCTCCACCGTCGCGCCGCCGCCGACGCCAGACTCTTCCTTGATAGCTTTCACCAGCGCCGCTGGCACCTCTACGACGCTCGGCTTCGTCATTTGCGACTCCATCTCTCTCTCCCTCTAGGCTCTAGCTGATCTCGTCTGTCGGAGGACAGAGAGAAGGCAAGAATCTGAGAGAGGGAGAGAGGGGAGAGTGGCGTGAGAGGAGATGTGCAGATGGAGCTGGCTTTTATAAAACCTCGGAAGATCTTGGCTCGGGTTCGTTCGGCACGCACGCCGCACGCGGCGCCCGGCCGGCTCTGGGAAAAAAAACAGGACGAAATCGTGAGGCGCGCGTGTGCTGTCGGGAATGCTTTTATGCAGCCAGCGCGGGTCGCGTTGTCAGCTTGGCACCGTCGTTCACTGGCTGCTGGTTTTTGGCAAGCAGGCAGTGGCCGGGGAAAAGACTGGCCGAATCGCCTGCAGAGCATGCATGCATGACTAGCTACGTGTGTGCTGGAATGGACGAACGGGCACGTGCCACGTGGCGTTAAAAAAAATATTGTTTCCCTGGGAATATTGCCCATGGATTTTTAGCATACTGGCTATTGTGCGATACTGATCGAGCTAGCTACCTAACTGGGGCACATGTTGCTTGTTCGGAGACAGAGGATACGCATAGGATGAGTTTGGTTGCTCCTTTTTTTTTTTTTTTTGCATCTGTGAAGATCTTCCTCGTAGAGCCATCATGGACTAGACTAAATCCAAAATCATGTTTTACATCTAGTTTATTTGGCAACAAGTCATTTCGTCCTTATTTCCATATTTTGTTTGACAGCCCGCAAAGCAAAGTTTCGTGAACGAGGACGGAATATCAACCAGTTTGGTTGCAATCTACATACTGTTCGGGTAACCACTTGTCAGAGCTGGAGATCTTACCATGCAGTACCATGAGCAGTTAAGCGGAATATGCAACTAACATGCAACTGTAAAAATAAATGTCGTTCAACCTCAGCTACTAGCAAATAGCAGTTCATTAAGATGTTCCCTAGCTATTCACAAGTAGCAGTCCGTCACGATGTCCCCTAGCTACTAACAAATTGGTGTTCAATACAAACGATGAGCAGAGGAGTGTCGGACGACATGATAGTGTTCTTGCAGAGGCGTCTTCCTTCAGAGTTTAATTGTGCCTCTATATGCCCATGTTGCGCCAGCCACTCCTGCCTCTTGTTCTTCCAAGCCTGACTATCACCGAGACTAACACCGTGGCCATAATCAATGCCGTGCGGCGACACATTGTTCCCATCGGGAAAAACTCATCAATACTCCACTGCAAGATCCAGTTGTGTAGAATGCAACATGCAAAAACAAGCTTAACTTGGGTGGAGAAAGGATGGAATGACTTCTGATCAAGGATCTTATACTTGTTCTCTGGAGCGGCAAAAACCCTCTTGATTGTCACTCGCAAGAAAATAGGAGGATCTTTAGAAATGTAGCACTACCTAATTATGTGGTGAGGCTTATTCATGATGAGGTTGAGGCTAGGGCTTACGCCTGCACATATGACCTTGGAACCGGGTTCAGAAGGAGCTGCTTGGCTTCAGTCATTTCTTTATTTATTTTTGCTGCCTCTTCGAAGGAAATCTTGTAAAAACTTGTCCTCTCATCTAATCAAATGGCATCTGCTTTCATCCTCAAGAAAAGAGCATGAAGCACATTAAGTATTTTGAATTGTTGTGGAAAGACCACACACATGCCATATCGGACACTTCTAACTCTTGCATGATTTAAATGCACGTGCAAGGAATTGGATTTCGTGCTCGACACGTCATGTTTGATGGAAACCTAAACCACGAGTTTTGCCCCGAGATTTGATCTGAACGCAGCTTCAAAGTCTGAGCATAGGAAATCAAAAAGAGCATGAAGCACATTAAGCATTTTGAATTGGTGTGGATTCGCTAGACACGTGCCATGTCCGACAATTCTAACTCTTGCACGATTGAAATGCACGTGCATGGGAGTGGATTTCTTGCTTGGCACGTCATCTTTGATTGAAACCTAAACCACGAGTGTTGCTCCCATATTTGATTTAGATTGCAGATTCAACGTCTGAACATAGAAAATTATAAAGAGCATGAGGCACATTAAGCATTTCGAATTGTTGTGGATTCGCTAGACACATGCCATGTCTGACACTTATAACTCTTGCATGATTCACGTGCATGGGAGTGGATTTCGTGCTCGACACGTTACTTGCCCTAAACACCTAAACTTCATATGTTGTGTTGAGATTTTATAAAGATCACATTTTCAATATTCAAAACATAAGAAAACAAAAGGTGCATGCATCACTTTGCATTATTCATGTGATTGCGTGATAGAGACGTGTGTATCTGCTATGCCTCGCATTTCGACCTTCTACATGACTAAAATGAATGGGCATATGGAAAACATAAGTGGATTTCGTGCTCGGCAGGTCCTTCCCTAAACTCCCACACTGCACATGTTGCCTTGAGACTTGATCTAGATGACCGATTAAAAATTCAAGAAAAAGAAAACAAAAGCAGCATCAAGCAAACCGAGCATTTGCACTGTTTTTTTATTAGGTTACCATGCATGGCGCCCGCTTCAAACTTTTACACGACTAAAATGTGCTGGAGAGTGAAAAAGTGTGGATTTCACCGAGTCAATTGCGAACCGCCGTATGCACTCTCGGTGACCCCTCAGTCATGTAAAATTCAAAGCTTCTAATTCCTATCAGGTAAACATCTTTTCAGAGTAACCAAGATAGACATATTGATACCCTGTGTGTGAACAAAAAAAAGTGTGTTCCATCAGTACATTTTTATTTCGAATTTGAATAAGGTTCTTGGGCACAGAGTAGTGTATCTACAAGAATTTGTTTCCTTAGAACCGAAAGTTTACACATCCATGAGTATCAAAAATAAAGATGTTATTTACGAGCCTCAAATATTTTGTCACCCCCGCCCACGAGGCTACACCCTACAGCACACGCTCAGAAGTAATTTCCGGAGCAAATTAACGTCCATCGATCGCCGCAAAATTCCTGGCCGATTTCCAGAGGTCTCTTCCGTTGAACATATCGGATCCGTTTTAGGATAACAAAAGCGCACGAAAATCTCACTAGATGCATGGAAATCGGAAAGAGGAAAAGGGAATTTGGAACAAAGATTCGGGACGTACGACAGAATTCTCTCAATATAATTTTCTTAAACGGCGACAGAGCTCGCGATATGATTCCAGTAGTAACAGGCTAACAGCTTCGCTGCCTACTCAATTATTACAATTGCTATAGGGTTTAATTAGGAGGAAGTGGATCCCCCGTCGCGTTGAGCATCCGCCGCCGCCCACCTCTGCGCGAGGAACCGCTGCAGCGACGTAACGACCGGCGATGGGTTCATGGTGCCCTCGCAGGCCTTGGCCTCCTCCAGCGCCCTCTTGGCCGTGCGTATGATGGCGCCCGCCTGCTCCTCCACCGTGGCGCCGACGCCAGATTCTTCCTTGATAGCTTTCACCAGCGCCGCTGGCACCTCGACGAAGCTCAGCTTCTTCATCGGCGACTCCATCTCTCTCTCTCTCTCCCTCTAGCCGATCTCGTCTGTCGGAGAACAGGGAGAAGGTAAGAATCTGGAGAGAGAGATAGAGGGGGGAGAGTGGCGTGAGGGAGATGTTGCGGATGGGGCTGGCTTTTAAAAGCTCGGAAGATCTTCGGTTCGTTCGGTACGCACGCGGCGCCCGGCCGGTTACGGGGAAAACCAGGACGAAATTAATCGTGCGGCCAACGGTCAGATTTCTGCTCCGAGGCTAGCTAGCTCCGGCACGGTGTTGGGTCGGTTCGGGTGAAAGCACTTACGGACTGACATGGAGCAAATCTATTGGTTCTGTTTGGATTACGTGCGTGAAAATAGGATCTCTCTTTCCTAACTGCTGTGCACAGGTGATTCCGTAGGTGATTTCCGTAAGTGATTTCTGTAGATGTAGCATTACTCCGGGTGAAGGCATGTATGCAGTGCAGCTAGCGCGGGTCGCGTTGGCAGCATTTACTGGCTCCTGGTTTTGGGAAGCAAGCAGTAGCCGGGAAGAAGACTGGCCGAATCGCATGCAGAGCATGCATGCATCCTAGATTCCTAGGCGCCTAACGTGTGTGCTGGATTGGACAGACGGACGGGCACGAGGAGCATGTGCGAAAGAAAAGAAAGGGCATTGGAGTTTCAGCAGAGAGTGGCTTCTGATGATACTGAATTACTGATCGAGCTAGCTACCTAATTGGAGCGCAGGTTGCTCATCCTTAGAGCGTTTCGCGGGCATTGATTCTAGAGTGAGCAAGCTGGATCAGAGGTCCTAAGTGTTTGACACTTCTAATCATTGACAAAGTTGGAACCGAGGTTGAACAATGGAAGAGGCTGGGTGAAGCTCCTACGAGGAGAGTTGTTCAACAATGCCATTGTCAAGGTTGCGAACAGGAGAGTACTTCAATAGGTAGACTGGTGCAATTTGTACGTGAGAACACATTGTCAACGGCAATCTCTTTTTCTTTTCTTGTTGTTTAAACCGTTTTTTTACTTGTCGTATTAACCCTTTTGGCTTTGAGTGGACGGACTTCTATCTATGAGACTGATACACCTTTTCCATGGCGTATCCTTGAAAAATAAATAAATGGAGGGAGTACTATCTCTACAAAAATATAAGTAAAACATTCCATGGAGTCGTAAGTTTCCAACAACAATCACATAAACACCTCACGTTTCAAAGTAATACTCACTTTCAGTTGAGAGAATCTTTATCAAATGACGATAGGACAGCTATCTGTCAGTGAGAAACCAATCATAGAATTAGAATAAGAAGAAAAAAAAGGAACACTTCCTCCAGATCGTTAGCAGTGTAAAATATCCTTCTCTACAACAATGTGCAGTTTGGTGATTACAGAACAATGGCATCTAACACATACAGGAAAATCATATGTTGGGGCTACTGCTGCTACCACTTAACTACACAACCACATGACTACAGGAGTGGTGTGCTATACAGTTGTTGTAAGACTGTTGTCAATTGCTAAGTCCCTACCCGGTGAAGATCCTCATTTGCGTCTAATCTGAAAACAAATATGGTACTCCGCCCATCGCTGTTCATCATGCATGTTAGTTTCACTACTGTCAGCTTGGTTGCTCATGGATCATTATCAGCAGAGTATCTCGAGAATATATGTTGCCGAATCTCACTCCATTCATGTACATGAGCACGAGAATGGTGGCATCTCTGCTAATAACCTTCAGTGAGAATCAACAAAATTCAGCAGTCAATGCTTTCCGGAAGAATTCTGCACTTGGTTGAACTGAAGTTAACATTTCCAAATGTTAAATTCTGTAGTCCGCAGTTCAATAGTATGAAGTGCTGAAATGACTCATTATTTCCTAACTAAAGTACAAACTGTTTCATATGAATCTGGTAAAGAAGTTTAGAGACTTCTCTCCATATGCATTATAAGCAGTACTAAGAGGGAACTCAAGGTGCAGTTCATTTTGCAGGTGAGAAGTACTAAAAATCATGAGAACGAAAAAAACAACCATCAAAAGGGCAACTAAATAAGACAGTCATGAGGAAAGGCCACGGTGTACCTTATGCTTTAAACTTCAAGCAAGGGTCTTGTGTGTGGATTTCACTAGCTACTTAACCGCCTCCCGGAAGCTTATTTCTTGTTCGTGGCATGCTCCCTCTTCGAAGTAGAGGAGTTTCTGTTGAAAATACAAGTAAGCTACCATCCTTGGTTCCTGCTATAAAGCACTCTTCGGGGGTCACAGCTAGAGCAGTGATTGCCTTCCCAGCTCCATGATACCTCCAAACTATATCAAGAGAATGCATAGAACGCAGAACTATTTGCCCAGGCTCACCGGCGCAAACCATGAACTCTCCACAACAACTAAGTTCCATGCAATTGAGACGTCCATGGGCTGGTTGAGAAGCAATATGTTTTCCATTGATGGAATGCATGTGCAAGGATATGTCACTCTCAGAATAGAATACCACCCTTCCATGCCGTGATGCCAGCAATTTTGATAAACCAAAGCCTGAAGGATGCCGAATGGACCTGACATATCTCCCTTCACGCAGTGTATGGAAAATACAAGTTCCATCGTTTGAACCACTAACAACAATGTCCAGTTCCGTGCTAACAAATAAGCAAGTTATGATATCGTCATGACCACACAAGATATGAACAGGCCTTTCCAATATGACGTGATCATTTTCTGAAAGTTCCGAATTTCCAGATCTCATTTTCTTCTCACTTGGTCTGCCTCGAAATGCATGCCAGATCATAACAGTTGTGTCATAACTTCCAGTTGCAACCACATTCCCATCAGATGAAACTGCATCGCAGAAGTTGGTTAATTAATAAAAGGGGGGGCGAGAAATTCATAAAGCAATATGGATTGAGATGCACCGTTTACATTTACAAAATCCAGGCATCATACAAAGACAGAAAGGAAAGAATAAAACAACCTTGAATAGTCACACAAGAACTCAGGAACAGTCTAATTAAATGAGATTGCCGTTAAAATATTCTCCTGCATTTTTTGTATCTAAATTACTACCTGCGTATCGAAAATAGATGACATTTTGGACACTGACACGGTATTCAAGATGTAACTTTGACCGCTAATTTATATTGTAATATATATATATACACAAATCAAGAAAAAGTAAGATTCCAGAAATACTTTCGAGAAACTATACATATGATTTTAAAAACCCCAACCCAAATAATTAAAATGATATTTATGGTCAAAATTTTGTAAGTTTGACTGAAAACATGTCCAAAGCGTCATCTATTTGTGATATCTAGAGACTATGCATTAAGTAAGCATATGCAGTGGTCAATATATTTTATTCCTTACCAGCAACTACTTTGTATCTATGCGAGAAACACAATCAAGAGAGATGGATAATTGAATATGGCTCATTTCAAGAGGCTGAAGCCTAATGTTTATTGTTAAAATTGCAGATATTTGCTAAATGCTATTTGCTTAAATCTGGGAGCTTTGGAAGCAGGCCAGGTCCTTGGGGTTAAGAAGTTATTTAACGTCCCCACTCCTACACCGCCTTGGATGCGCATTCTTGGTGAATGCTAGAGCTACGAACTCCAAAATAATCTGAAAACTTCAAAAGAAAATGAGTGACATAAACTCGCTAAAAATGTCTACCTGCAACACAGCCAACAACATCCTTATGCTGCCTGATGCTCTGCACAATTCTTCCATCACAAAGAGAAATTATCTGGAAACTATTTTCCCAATTTCCACATAAAATCAAATATTTCTCGCTGTTAATTTGCATAGTTGCTAAGAACTGTCTTCCAAGCTTGACGTTCTCAGCTAGGAAAGTGCCAATTTTACGTGGGGAGATAACATCTGGACCAACACCAAAGAAATTTTCCTACAAAATATTAAATGTTATCAACAGAAGGATATATACTAATATGAAAATAATTATACATCTTGTAGCGCTGTAGTCAGGAAGAACCTGTGGTCCTGAAAATGTAAAATTTCCACCTAACTGCATTCGTGTTGTCAACCACAGCTTCTCTGATAATATGAGTCCTTCATTCATCAGAACAATTGTGCCATCCAACAAACCAATAAATAGTACAGCAGACATGTGGCTGATTGTGCTAGAAACACTTGAAGTTAATGTTATTGACTGTGGTGCAAAATACAGTGGATGAGCAATTGGGATAGGAGGCCCTCTTCTTGGATGTTTCACCCGGAAAATCTGGATAGGTGTCTGTCCAAAATTCGCGATCTGGTCCTCAATAGCATATTTCTGCAGCATGTCATCCATGTTTTCCAGATCAACTGCGCCTTCGTATGTCACATAGTAAAATATGTTTGATGCCTATAAAGAATAAAATATATGAATCAAATAACATTCCATTTCTAGAGTTTCAAAGTCGCTGGCAAAGTAACATAAGTGCACCTCGACGGCAGGCTGTCCCCGTTGCTTGTACCCAAATATGAGATCAATCCAGTGGTGGAGATTAGAGCTCACATATTCACTTTCAAGTGCTTCTCTGTTGATATGAATGAATTCTTCCGGCGAACCCTACATTTTTGCACGACTTAATTGTATGACTGAACACTGAAGATGCACATGCATACTAGCAGACTCCCACTTACAACATTAACAAGCATGCTAGATGTACATGAACATGAACTGACATAATTATGCAACAAAGTGCTCTTCGCAACATTACAATTTATGGAGTTAATTTTTTCAGTTGTGAATGTCAAAGCAACACTGGAGCAAGTGCTAGCTTGGTGTGGCTTGTGCTCAGGGTGTTGAGCCAGCCCACCCGGGTTCGAGTCGTGCGTAACACACTTAGACTAAACAGGGTGTTATCAGTAGTGTTAATTTGCTGGAGAGGTCCCATTCTTCCTAACAACGTATAGCCATGGAAGGGATGGGTAAACGTTTTATTTAAATGGTCAAAACAACACTGCGTCACTGCATCTGTCTTTTTAGGCATAGCTAGTCCTAGGCTCAGGTAAAGGAGGAGAGTTGTGGTAGGCTTCGCGAGCCAACGCAAAAAGAAGCCGCTTCATGGATATGTACCTAGTCCTGATAGGACTGCATGGACTATTCTAGTAGACAAGTAGCTCATCCTCAAGATCACAAGTATGACAATGATGTGGATAGCTGACAAAATGAGTATACATTACCTTTGCCCATGGAGGGAGAGCAACATCACCTAATAGTTCACCATCCTGCTTAACACCAAGATGGTATGAATTTGAATTTTGAAGAAACTCAGGCATATAAAAGAATTCAGGAATAAGCTCTTTGACATCACTTGTATTTGACAAGCTGTTTTTGTAAGCGCTGTCAATGCTCTGGAAGAGACGATCTGCATGATCAAACTTGCCACCCTATACAAGGAAGCGTCAAACAGGCATAAATTTAAGCAACTGCTTTGTGAATAATGTGAAAATGCTGCATGCAAGTACTATAAGAGCTCGTTTGGCTCCCATCATTTGGGTCTGGAATCAAAGAATTCATTTGTGATTCCGACAATCAACTTGTTTGGCTTTCATGGAATTGGTAAAATTCAATTGAAAATTCCATGGATTTCAACCCATGCCTAACTTTAATTCCTCTTGGCACCCTGTCATTTCTGTGGATTTGCCAAATGAAATGATCTCATCAATGCCATTTCATTTCTGCCAAATGAAATGAGGGGTGCCAAACGATCTCTAATAAGTATTCACAGAAGATAAATGGTGTTGCAATAATAAGAGAACACAATGCTCAATCAAAAAAAAAAGGATGAAATATTCCATGACAAGAACATTGACAACCTGAAAGCTACGATGCAGGGTTGTAAAAGGTTCGAGCCTGAGAAGGTAATGAAGAACGATTCCCATGCTAGAGTAGTGGGATCCATAATAAAAACTGCAGCAAAAAAATCATGGTCATTTAGTGCAACTAATGTGAACTCAGATAAAAGGAAAACCAAAGGAACATCTTTTTTCTTAAATCAAGAACTAACCTCGGTATATCAGGATCGCAGAAATTAAGATATCTATCTTCAAAAACCTGACAATAGTATATAATTTACATGAAGTTCTCATAAGGGATCCTAATCTAAGGATCAAAAAGGGGATCCTAACCTACCACATGAAAATAAGCGCTCACTAGTTACCAGACCTTAAATCGCTTCTCATCCAACGCACCAACCGGCTTCGAAAGATCTCTAAAAGTAGATGACACGTTGAAATCAAGATTTTCTGAGGCATAATCGGCCAGAACCCATGGAAATATAGGATACTGAGTTAAATCATTGTAAGATCGTCCAGCAAGGGTATTAAGACTCATTAGATACTCAAAATTACTGATTTCCCTCCTTCGCCATCTTTCCTTGGTATTCTCAGCCATCTCACGTGCAACTCGTCTGTCAACAAATGAAATGACACTATTTTTGTCTTTAATGCTTCCTTTAGGGAACAAGGCATCATTCCGGAGAGAAACTAAGAGAGACCCAGCATTTTTAACATCCTTTTGGGAGGAGAAGTTCAAAAATATAGGTGCATTTGAATCATCAAAGAATATCTCCATTGCAGTATACTGTAGAAGGTAGCGTGTCCAGTGAACTCCTTTTATCTGAAAAAATGGAAGAAAGAAGATGAAAAGAATAAAAAAAAAATAGGGTGACCGAGAAAGGGGTGGAGATACCTTGGCTATGCTCCATCTTCTGTGATGTTTGATTTTATTGGATTGGTTTTGCATCAGCCCGCCATTGATTCTAATCAAACTGTCTCGGCATCCATAAAGTCTCTCCGCACCTCCCAGCTCATTCTTGCTGTCGGAATCTTTCTTATCTCTGAATTTGCTAAAAACAGATGATCCTCCAGTTCCTTCAACCAGAAAATCAAAAGAAAAATGAAGAACGGTTCGTGTGATATTTAACTGTCCTGCTAGTTTTCTCTTTGGGGTTACAAGAACACAATGAACAGAACATAGCACCTGGAAAATATAGAGCAAACAGCAATCAACACATGTCTGGTAGCTGGAGGAAAAATGTATATGAATCTTTTTACCTTGGTATAATCATTATCTGTGTTAGTAGATGATGTGTCTTTCTTATTCTGAACTGGAGCGCGATGATCTGACAAATCTGCAGCATTATTCAGGTTTTGGTTCTCTGAAGGATTGTGGGAAGATTCGCTTGTATCATTGGTGTCTTCAAATGGTCTATAAGCGCTGTCATCTGTGATTCCTCGCACACCTTTCAGAAGGAAACGCTTCATTTTCTCAGGAACTTTGGTGCTAAAAGAAGGGTGGTCATCATACGGCTCTGTGCTTTCATTCCTAGAGGATGAAGGTTGACAAAGACGTTCATCAAACATGTAGTTCCGCTTGAGCTTGAACCTCCGCCGCCATTTATCTTCTGTTTTGTCAAGTTTCCAGTGAGTTACAACGTCATTTGGAAAGGGGTTTGCAGACCACGGCCCCCTCTCATCAATCAGAGCACGGAAAATGTGTATCCACTTATCCTGATGCAAGAAGCAAATAATTAGTATGTAACTATAAGTTCTCCAAAACACAGGAAGGCATTGGCAGCATTTGACTTACAGCAACAATTTGCTGATCCTCGTCAAAAGCAAGTTCAGAAGCTGCTTTTCTACTGTCATCTACGGAAAGCACAGAGGTGATGGAGAAATGTATCTGATCATCAATGATCTGCACTAGTTGTGTCTCCTTGGTAGAATATTCGTTAAGTTTAGAGTGAAGTTCTCGCAGCTTCCTTAGGCGTTCAGCCTGAACATCCTGCATATGTTTAACCTCATAAGCAGCCTGAAAGAAAACAAAGATGATTGTTTGTCAGCACTTACCAACAAATATGGAATTTAACATGGTTCATACAACAAAAAAGAGTAAACCTATACATCACGGATTATCCCCTACCCAACTCACCACATTAAGAAAATGAGAAGGAAAGACAAACAGCCATACAGTGCGCAATCAACCACCGACGGTCGAAGTTGCACAGCTTGAAACACAACCATCTCAATGAAATGCTAAAAGTTTCAAAGACAGAAACAAAAAGGTTCTGAACAAATATAAACAGAAGGACAAAGGAACAACCGTGGCAAGAACACGATCCTTTTGTATAAAACTGAGAATGAACCCAGCCTCTTTATTGCTGTTAACTTCAATGGAATCATCTCTTCCCAAGATATTAGTAACAAGCATGGACTTGCCATATATGATAGTTTCAAGAATCAAGTGTGATAACACATGGAAGCGTGCACCATCATCAAGTTGCCCATAATGAGATCGAACTATGAGTAAAGACCTGTAACAACAAAGGAATTAGAATAGTGTCTCACACAAGCTTATAACAAAGCTCGAAGTTTACAACGTACCATATTAAAAAATGCAGCTTGTTTTTGCTTTGTTCATCTTCTGCAATTAGAAATGGAAGCAATGACATGAACTGCAGAACGCACTTGGATGCATTTTCTAATCCAGCTTTGCAGAGGTACAGAATTACAAGGTGAAAGAAAATTCTTGGGAATATCTCTTCCCTCAATATTGTAGCCCTGTCGGCAAATATATTCATTTTTGCAATACCACCAGATACAACAACAGCCGCCATTTCTGCAGCAGGGACCACCAATTCACGTGCCCTTTGCCCCAGAGATGGGACTGCAACACTTTGGGGACTCTTTGGGACTAATTTGCTTGGTCCTTTTCCATTCAAATTACACATAATATTCCATACCTTGTCAAAGAAGCTCCACCAATCATCACTTACTTCATCCCCATCAGCAAATTGGCAAGAGCTCCAAGGAACACTGAGAATTTTCATATTTGATGAGGGTGAGTGTCAACGTCTAGTTACTCTAAGTTTAAATATTTTAAAAATTCTAAAAAATTCAAGTGAATGAAAATACGTTGTTCAGCTTGAGAAGCATGACAACTTTAACATATAAGCTTAAGGTTGAGTATGCACGGAGTGGCAATATTAAATTGTTTCAGTACCAACCTAGGCAACATATATTTCAGAAAAAAAATCTTGGCAACAAATGTACGTAAGAAATAGATGCATGTGCTAGTGGTGCTGGTGCATGTTGACAAATATGTATCTTTATTTTTTCCTTTGAGATAATACCAAAGCTTGGCATCTCGATGCAGAGATAAATAGAAAAAAAATAGTATATACAATGAATTAATGCTGTTGGCAGGCAGCACCAGCCATACTTCCTACTCCCTCCGGACCTATTTAATTGACTCAGATTTAGTACAAAGTTGTGCTAAATCCGAGTCAATTAAAAGAGACTAGAGGGAGTATTTATCATGTCCAACAAGCTGACAACATATAAATGCTAACTGTTGAAGAGGTGCTCATTACACAATATAAGACGTATCTTACAAGGCCAAGAAAGGGAATATGGCACACAAAGCCATGTGCATCGATCCTGAAACAATGCCACAGAAACCCTGATAATCTGTCTTCCCAACATAAGCTGTATGGATTGTTTAGGACATAAGAAACCGTATGAACTTGAAAAGAAAAGATAGAGAGGGTCTCACATCCTGC
This sequence comes from Lolium perenne, assembly GCF_019359855.2. Classification (NCBI taxonomy): domain Eukaryota; kingdom Viridiplantae; phylum Streptophyta; class Magnoliopsida; order Poales; family Poaceae; genus Lolium; species Lolium perenne. The sequence goes on along the minus strand of NC_067250.2, from coordinate 295,077,444 downwards.
AGCAGGAAGAGTGGCGCCATATGATGTACACTGATAGGTCGATATGACAAGTACAATTCAGTGCCATATGAAAAAGATCACTAGAGTGAAGGATCAGGGTTAATATACCTGAACAAGGAGGATGGAGGCATGGGATAAAAGGATCTAGCATCAAACCCAGGTGCTGAGAAGAGATAGGTGATAAGGCGGCAACATGTGCTGCCATAAGGTGACCATCTCCTAGTGTATGTCAACAGAGCCCTTCGGTGGATGACCACTCTTGCGATCCCTCTGCGATGTGCCTTCCTTTACCACAGCAGTCGCAATGGAGGTCTAAATCCGTGCCAGCCGTAACAGGGTACAGCTGAGAAACGTGTGCAAGCAGTGGAGGCACTGGGCAAGGAGCGATAGCTAGTGAGCATTAGCATGCGCAATGAATCAAGGTGAACTGCTGAGAGTGCAATGGCCTCCTCCAATCACACGAAGATCAGCCTTGTTGCGCAGATATGTAACTCCCAGGCCAGCAGGCAAGCTATGTGGAAGGAAGTCGTTAAGGCGTAGAGTCTCCAAGCAGGAGTAAGTATATAAAATATCCATGTTGAAGTGCATAAGTGGATTGACTAACGGTTTCCATCAGTTCGAACTTTTGGTTGTGTTGGTTAGTATGTGAAGCTTGACATGGTATCAGAGCCAAGGTCTCAAGTCCTGTGTGGCGCAATTTATCCTAAAATTATTGTTGCCCCTCCGTCCATGTACAAAGCCTCTTGTGCCTACCTCTGAGTTCCACGTGCTGGGTTTCTCTTCTCCCGTCACACGTCTGACTATTTCCATCAGTTCACACCCTTGGTTGCGTTGGCTAGTGCATGAAGCTTGACAATCTGCACGTTAGAGGAAGCTGACACCACATTGCGGACATCTGTCTATTGAACTTGTCCAGAGTGGAGTCTATCAGCCAGAGAATATACCCCTTACATGGAAAGGTGGGCAATCCACATATACAGTAACACCCCCCCACTCAGCTGTGACTCGATGAGGCCTACACGTGAATAGAATCTCACGTATGACTCCATAAGGCCTATACGTGACAGAAAGAGGGCAAGAGCATTTTTGTAAAATTGCGAAAGTCAAAGACTTGAATCCAAGACCTGTGCTCTGATACCATGTGAACCTGAAGTCTGAACTGATGGAAAGAAAGTGGGCAGTCCACATGTATACAACTAAGAGTTTGAGTTGTGGCCCATGCATCCTTCGTGAGCCATCATTGTTTTACATTGAGCGGTTCAAAGGGAGACGTTGCCTAGGGCGGCGACATCTGTAACACAACAGGGGTAGCAACCTGGTGGTGGCGGGAGAAACTGTTATAACCCCCTGATCGTTGTTAGAGAGGTATTCATATATTATAGTTTCCCTAGTAGCTAGGAGGTTCTCCGCATGTTTCACACATGTATATGTACTATATATTGTGGCCTTTGGGCCCCGTGGAATATAAGTTGCATATGCCCTAACATGGTATCAGACCAAGTTAGGTTTTTTTGGCCACGCGCAACTTGCGCAAGTGGATACCCATCTCCGACTGTCTCCTGTCTCGTCTATGGCCATCTCCCTCAGCGCCGGCGCCTCTTCCAGCCCGCCGCCGGCCTCTCCTGTCACCAGTCGTCCTTCTCCCGGACCGCCGTAGGCCTCTCCCGCCATCTGCCGCTGGCCGCTCTCTTCCCGGCCCGCCGCCGGCCGCCCCGTCGTCCCGCTCTGCCGCCGGCAGCTCTTTCACCAGCCGCCGCACTCAGCCAATCCGCGGTCGTCCCGTCCCCAGCCGTCTCCCTCACCAGCACAGGCGCAACGCATCCCGCTTTTCGATCGTATGTGCTTGTGCGCTTGATTTGGATGACCAGTCCATCCCGTAAAAAAAAAGTCTGCATCTTTGGGCACGATGTCCTGCTCTCCTTGTCCGGTGATTCTTGATGGTGTTTCTTCCGCCGCTCCCATCTTGCACTCATGTCTTCCCTTGCTACTTGGTGCTTGTCCGTTGACTTCGTCTTCGTTGGCTAGCCACTCTCTGTCGACTCTCGCGGCTTCTTCTCGTGGTTGTGGCCGCCTTCCGCCGACTCCGTCTACGTTGGCTCGCCATTCTACATCAACACCCGCGGCTTCTTCATGTGGTAGTGGTCGCCTTTCACTGCTCGCCGTCCTACATCGACAACCGCAGCTTCTTCATGTGGTAGTGGTCTCCTTTCACCAACTTCATCTACGTTGGCTCACCGTTCTACATCGATGCTTGCGGCTTCTTCACGTTGTTGTGGCCGTATTTCGCTGCCTCCGTCTACGTCGACTCGCTCTACACCGACTCTCGGCATGCGGTTCTGACCGCTCTGCATTGACTCCTCTCGTGGCTTGTGCCCGAGTTAGTAGTCGCTCTTCGTCGACTCTACATGATGCTTCCATGGATGCTGGTGGATCGCTCTTCCTAAGTCGATGCTGCTTCCGATGTGTCGCTCACTGCGCATGAGATTGCGCAACTACGGTGTCTACTTGATGCTTAGGATTCTTCACCGACAGGTTCTGCAGGTTCTGTTACTGACTTTTCTAGCAATGAGAGACCACCCTCTACTCACTCAGGTACACCACCGGATACTTGATACTAGAGCATATTTTCATATGAATTACGATTCTTCTACTTCGTCCTTGATTCGATTTGTAGAGTCTCCTATTCATGTTCTTACTGTTGATGGTACTCCCCTCCTAGTCGTTAGTCGAGGCACTCTTAGCACTTCGTCGTTTCATGTTCCTTCGGTTGCCCATGTTTCTCAACTTACCATGCAGCTCTTTTCTAGTGGTCAAATTGTTGACTCTAGTTGTAGTGTCAACCTAGACTTTGATTCATGTTCTGTCCAAGATCGTTGCACTGCTTGGTGCTGTCCCCGACGTCGTGATGGCCTCTGGGAGCTTGACTGGCTTCGTCTTCCCTCCGCTGCCACCATGTCCAGCCTCTCGGCACCCATTGTCGCCTCTACTACATCTTTTCAGTAGTGACATCATCGTCTTGGACAATTATGTGGTTCTCATCTCTAATCATTAGTTCATCGTGGTGTTCTGGGTCTGTCTCAGGAAACGCTTCTTTGGATTGTCTCGGTTGTAGGCTTGGTAAGCAGATTCAGCTACCCTATTCTCATAGTGAGTCAGTGTCTGAGCGTCCCTTTGATCTTATTCATTCCGATGTTTGGGGTACGGCTCCCTTCGCTTCGAAAGGGGGTCATTGCTACTACGTTATCTTTATCAATGATTTTTCTCGCCACACTTGGATATATTTCATGTCTTCTCGTAGTGAGGTCTTGCCTATATAAAATTTTCTTGTTGCCATGGTTCGTACCCAGTTCTCGACTCCTATTCGTGTGTTTCGTGCTAATTCTGATGGCGAGTGTATTCTCGTTCGCTGTGAGCTTTTCTTGTCGAGGAGGGTACTCTTGCTCAATTCTCCTCTCCTGGCGCTCATGCTCAAAATAGCGTCGTTGAGCGCAAGCATCGTCACCTTCTTGAGACAGCGTGCATTGATGGTTGCCGCTTCTCTTCCACCTCACTTTTCGGCTAAGGCGTCTCAGTGAAGTCTTGGGTTCAAGTCAAAATTGCCTCTGACCATGTTTAGGCCTTATCCAACCAGATGCGAGAGGGAGTGTTGAAAAAATAACTTTATGTCCATGTTGTACAGGCCTTATCGGAGCCACACAATAGAGGGGGTTATGAAAAAAAAAAACTAGACCGATGGGGGAGGATCCTTCATTAAGAGCGTATGTGAGGTACAGATTTCCACCCGCAAAATTAAATTCACCCACTGGGATTCTGTCGTAGCATTGAGACTAGAAAAGAAACGTGTAGGCTCCATCTGGATTCGAAGAACATCGTGGGGTTCATGGGAAACATGAAGCGGAGACGCGAGTTAAGAGACCTTGCAAACAACAAGAAACAAACAACGCATTGTGTGTGGCAAGGGAAGAGACAAAGCTCTCATATATTTCAGATTTTGGCCCCTTTTGTAAGGAGGATGTCTCTATCTATTGGAAAGATGAAGGAGTAGAGGAAGTTGCATCTTCGCCTTACAGCATTTTACAATACTACCCCTAGATGTACTAATGCGGGGGGATACATGATTATTTCCCTAGTGAATATACTGGGAATATTCCGTGAGTCCTGCTTAGTGATCTACTACCTCTTGTTGGTGTGAGACACGAGCAACCCGCGGTGGCGAGGCGCTGCCTAACTGTAGCGTGGGGTTGATGCCTCCAGTAGGCGCGGGGTTGACACGCCATGGCTCGATGTTTCTCATAGGAGAGGAGCGCTCCATGCGCTGAAGCTTCTTGTTGACGCAGAGTTTGCGTGCCGACGCTTCCCATCAGCATGGAGTCAACGCTTCGTGTATGGGCACGCCGACAAAGGCGCACCTGACAGCACGGAGTTGATGCTCCTTGTCGGCGCATAGTTGACACGTCGTGCATCGACACTTCCCGTCACTGCAGAGTTGATGCTCCGTGACGCTCTTTGTGCATTGATGACTCCCATAAGTGCAGAGTTTTTCCACTAAGTCTGGAGAGATGTTGAATCCAGTAGCGCGGGGACCCCCTCTCCAACATATAAGAACTCAGGTTGGGACAAAGGTGCCATCAAGCTTCCACCAGTGGGCTAAGAGCCTATCCACGTGAGAGGGGTTGTTGAAGTATATGTGGAATGCACAACCTTCTCTATCTGTTCAGACTTTTGGTTCTACTGATTGGTGTATTGAACTTAATATGGTATGGGAGAAGAGGTCTTGGGTTTAAGCCTCGGCTTTCGCAATGTAGAAAAAAAATACTTGCCCTCTTTCTGTCCATGTTTAGGCCCGATTGAGCCATACGAGAGAGGCGGTGTTGAAGTATATGTGGATTGCCCAACCTTGTCTATCATTTTGGCCTTTTAGTTCTAGTGGTTGGTGCCTCTAGTGGAAGTGGAATCAGCACTGCCTCTGAAATTCTTTCACTGGCTCGCCAACCAGGACATATGCTCGACGGCTGACCGCCTCGCCCGCCGGAAGCTTCTGCACCACCTATGGTGTCCCCTGTGCGATCAAGCGCTGGAGAAGATGTGTCATCTCGTCCTCAAGTGCCCATTCGAGAGGTGCCAAGAAAAACACAATAGTAAAAAAGAGCGACGATCAATGTGATTGTTGGCCCAAGTCGCATCACATTAGGCCTGAAGCTGAAGAGAGCCGGAGCGAGGGTAGAATAGATGAGAGTCACAGCCCCACAAAGATAACGAAGAACGCGAAGATCACTGTAGTGAAGTTGTGTGGGAACAGAGACGAACTGACTTGGATTGTGCACAACATGAGAAATGTCAGGACAGTGATGCCTAGATAGAGAAGCCCCCCAAGAAGATGATGGTACAGAGTGGTGTCCATAAGGGGTTCACCATCACCAGGACAAAGATGCAGACCAACAGGCCAGAACATGTACAAGAGGGAAATAAACAAAAAGTCCCTATACAATATGTAGTTCACACACACAGCTAACAACCCCGCTTTAGCAGTTCTACCAGCGACCTGGGATGTTCACTAGTTTTCTGTTTCTGTGCATGAAAGGCTCTAACCCAAACTCTATACAACAACAAAGCCTTTATTTCCAAACAAGTTGGGGTAGGCTAGAGGTGAAACCCATAAGATCTCGTAACCAACAATAACCCAAACTCTATCTTTCCAATAAAATGTAACACAAAAGTATTTTCCATTTTCTGGAGAAAAAAATACTTAATAAGTACAAGGGGTGAGAACACTAAGCAAATAACACCCAATAAAGTTACAAATACTCTGCAACTAGCTACGCAAGATTTGCATACCTAACAACAGTAACTAAGACGTAGGAAAACATAGGGAAAGAACTGTACCTTCTACACTGACCATTGCTCTCAGCATTTAAAATTTCATTTACTGTACACTTAATATCTTCTTTCCATTTGTCATCAGATGAAGGTTCATCTGTAGTACTAGGAGATGGAAACTGTAAACAGATAAAAACAGTATGAAATTTGTATGTAGAATAATTTCTTTTCTGTTCAATACAAGTATTTCGAAGTTTACCAAGAGCTTAATTCCTATTTGATTGAAAAGCAACTCCTGGATAAGCTTCAAAAGATGTAACACGTTATCACAGCCAGGCTGTGAAAGGAAAATATTTTCTTCGGAAGATGTCTGGAGCAGGCTCTCGACAATATCATCAAGTATGTCCCGCAGGAAAAAAGAACTTGATAATTGTCCCTGCAGATTTTAATCTCAGTAATGTCATCAGAACCAGACAAACAATATGTGGTACCAAGCTATTCATATATAATGATTAAATAAAGGAGATAAGACCAAACCTGGTCAAATTTCAAAAGGAAAAAATGAGCTGTATCTTCAAGCTGGTGCCAGCCACCTTTTACAGAGCTCAGGTAGTATGACAGGACCAAAGAATACAAGTTCCTGACAAGAATTAGCTCATTGATCTCCACATTGTCCGGCTCAACTTTAGAAACTGATTTGTAGTCCTTAATTACATCAAGATTTGTCGATGTCTCAAGCCAAGAGTTCCAACCATGCTCCTGCAAAAACATTAAAGGATTAACACACAGCAAGTAATTTATATAGAGATAAGAAAATAATTCGGTACCATTAATGCCTCAATGTTTGTAGGGTTTGAATAGAGTAAACCAAGAAGGTTAGTTAAGATTCCCATGCGTGCCGAAGAATCTTGACAAGACTGCATATATTTGAAGATGCAAACCAAAATCTGAGGAAGGAAAAAACGACCCAAGCTTGAAGGGTTGCAGTTCTTATCTCTTGAGGAATCAGATTGAGAATGCTCTTGTAGGACCTGTACAAAAAAAAAACAGCAGACCAAATTTACAGTTTTTAACTATAGTAAAAAACGAAGGTAAAATAATAAAAATGAAGCAGTAACATGACGCAAATTTGGAATATAACCTGCTTTGGACTGCTTCCACCAAGAAGGACATCGAAAAAAATAGCACTTAAATTATCTGAGGGTGGAAATTTCAAGAGCCTTTCAGATATAACACAGAAAAACAATCGGGGTGCTGATGTTATTTCTTTTCTGAAGTTTTCAGATATGGATCTATATTGTCCCGTGGGAAAGGCAAATAATTTTGCTGCTTTCTTCTCAGATGGAATCCCAACCAAAAGCTTTCCAAGGAGCTGAAGCCCCAACAATCTGATTGGCTCAAATTCCCTGAAAAAACGAACAAGGTCAGATATACCAAAACACTTGATATCTATATCAAACAAGTATGTTATATGTAGATATAATGTGTTTCAATATCATGTTTATTATCATAAGATACAAAATCCAGTGATACAAAAAGAGGTCCTTGATCTAATTTTCAACCATGAACTTTGGAAAAAGTCCAAATACAACCATGAACTACGAAACCGTCTATATTACAACCCTGAACTATTGAAACAGTTTACTTAACCCGCTCGACCTAATTAGAGTTGTTTTGATCTGATGTGGTGCCCCAGTAGGCATGGTCTATCTGGGTTCAACAAGAGACCGGTATCCTCTCTGCAGCACTCTCGTCTTCCACAAATTGAATAATCCATAGGCAGGGAACGGCACGCCCTGTTCCATTTAAGGAGCACTGTGACTGAACCTTGGTCCCACAGTTAACATTTTTTAAGAACGAGACAAGCTCAAGGGAGAAAAATTGTCCACATAGATGCCACATCATTCAAAAAACACATGTTTTACAAACATCAAACCATCTGTCAAACTAACTAACTGAGGGGTAAATTGAACTGTTTTCATAGTTCAGGGTTGTAGTATACTAGTCAGTTTCATAGTTCAGGATTGAAAGACAAAGTTTTCTAGAGTTCACAGTTGAAGAGTAAAACATAGAGATGGGTGTCTATCTTACAAAAACTTGTACATGGAAAATATGATTTGCGCTGAATATATTAGACAACTGAACCCATGATAAAGTGAACTGCTTTATTTTTCTGGCCATATGATTTAGTATTCAACACTGCAGGAAGCAAGGTCAAAATATAGCAGTGGAAGCACTCATCTATGTGTTGTTTTCAAGTTTATCAAGTATCTGATAACTTTACACAAGCAAGCAACTATTTCTAACCATGGTCAAGTCCCATTGGGTCTAATTTGCATGATAAGCAACATCTGGATTTATATGCAGTGTATTCGTAAGCGGGAACTACTGTACATAATGAAATTAGCTTTGTATGCCAATCAATGAAAATATATTACCTCTGAAGAAGATTTAAGAAAATACAACAGCCACCAAGGACATTTACGTGTTCCAAGAAAGATGACAAAAGTGAACCATGTGAAAGAGCGGGAATGATCATGTTCAGTATGTCCTCGATGCATGCTATGTCTTGGCTCCTCTCGAAAAATGATGCAAGAGCACCTATATCAGCTAGAGAAACCTTCAGCCTGTGAAACAAGACGTTTGTTGCATTACGAGCTAAGTCTGTCGAAATGCTTAGAGATTGCCGATTCATGATACATTGAAGCAATGGAAATAAATAGTTGAACTACAAGATATCGGGGAGAGGGAAAAGAACTTCAAATCATTTTAAAGGTTTTTTTTAAGTTGGATGTACTTACTTTATGCTCATTTCGGCTAAACTCAGAAGGAGTAACCGAAGCTTGCGAATTTCTTCTATCTTGGGTCTCTCTCCAATAACTTGTTTACTAATTGGATGCAGCAAAGGCTTGGAGCCAACGACATACTTAGAATCTATCTTTTCCCAATAATATTGTCGTAATATGTCAATAATCCTAGGAAGTCCACATAGTAGTGGTAAAAACCTTCCATCCGTTTCAAAATATTGTATCAAGAATATATAAAGATCTCTCTGCACTTCATAGTTCGAATATAACCATATTTCTGGATTCAAATAAACTTGCGAAATAGCGTCTTTCAGAAGAACTTTCGACATGCCTGAATATGGAGGAAATTATATTAACAATGTGCAGCTTCATCGCACACAATGAGAGAGAGAGAGAGAGAGAGAGATTACCGCAGTTCCTTACAACATCAAACATATACTTCACTGCAGGAAGGGTTTTCATATTTAACAGCTGAGGTGGAGCAGCTTGAAGCAAGAAACCCAGAATAGATAACCCTGAAAGAAGATACATCTGTTGTTGATTCGATACATTTCCATCCAGAACAGATGCGACAAGCTCAATGACCTCAGCTGCCAATTTATCATTGATGACAGATGTATAACAATATTGCCCACCATCAGTTACAGAATCACAAAATTGAGTGAAGAGAGGGAAAAATACAGAGACTCCACCAACGCAATAAATAATATCCTGTGGCAAGCGTCTTGAGCATAACTTTGTTCCGCCAATGATTGTTGCTTCAACTGTACTATTGTCAGCACTATCAAGTGTGGATGACACACTGAACAAAGTCTTGCTGTCACTAGCCTGAGGATATGGAGAAAATAAAATTACTTTATTGATCAATCTGAGCTCTTTGTAACACCAGAGCTCACAATCTGCTCAAGGTTGACCGACAAGGAGCAAATTCAGACACATATGGCAAACCATGGGATTTGTTTCCACACTATAGTTTCCCTAGAGTTGCTATGTTTAGTTCCCTTAGGTCCAAATTTGCATAAACTCTGCTGGGCCAATTCCAATTCCAATTACACTATAGACTACACATGGGTAATTACTGTTCATAATTGAGTGATACACTTGATGAAACAGGTGCAACATCATGCTTATCAGGAAGAGAATGGAACCTGTGCATTAAGACCGAAAATTATCTTTGATGAAATGCCATCTCGTGCGTCCAGAATTCCCCTGTACAATGAATCATCACCATGGAAAGAGTACATATAACTTGGTCCCAGATTATATATGCCGTTTATTTGCTCTGACGAGAGAGCATCAGAAAATACATAAACTGGGCCCATTTGACCAGTAAAAGCAAAGGTCCTTTCAAAACCAATAGAAATAGGCTCTTCACCAACAGGCCTCAGTTCTGTACCGATGGTGCAGCGGGTCATTAGCTCATTGACTTTTGCATACCTGAAAATAGCAACAATAAGTTTCAGTTTTGCAAGATAAAACCAGGCAACATAAAATCTAAACAAACCTTTCTAAGAAAGCTCAAAATACCCTTGCCTTGTCTAAACTGGGGAAATGGCCAGATAAAGTTATTGTATTGCAGAGAGTTGGGATATACCCTATGCTACAAAGCAATTCGGGCCATACTACACTTTGTGCCTATACAGTTACAACAATACATCAGATAATACCTAAACAGATGTAAGCACATGTTTAAGGACCCCAACAGTATCTTATATCGATGTAACAAGATGAATAAATAATTACCGTACCCTATATAAATATGAATAGCTGTATGTATATATATTAGGCCCCAATGTAAAATAGATGATTTGAACATTATTGTAAATTATGAGTGCAGAATAATTTGCTCACCTACACTTCTCAGATGATACTAGCTCCCCATCAATATAACACCTCAGCTGGCTTCCTCCGGAGAAAGCCCTTCCTAGTGTATGAGTAACAGAAAGGAACTTCCACTCTTTCGGTGGGAGCTTGAGTTGTAACAAAACACACTGTTGTTTTTTATTGATGGACTGTCAAAAAAAGGTTAAGACCAGACTTAAGCATAGGATAAAAAAAATGCATGGCCACCGAACCAAAGATATCTACAGCTACCATAGTGGAAACAAGAGTAAAGTACCGTCATATCTCAAATGCCTGATTCCAGATTTAGGCCAACAAATAGATGTAGTTTTCCATTGTTAAAGGTAATCTTATCTATTTTTGCCACATGGGCTAGCACGTGGCAAAGCAAACATAAAATTCTCACTCCGCCATCCAAGTTGAACTTGGGCCCATCGCAGTAGCCCATCGGTGCATACTTACCACCAGCAAGTTCTTCACTGCCTTATTCTACACTAGTGGTTATAAAGTTGAGAGGGAGGAACGAAAAGGTTTAGATATCCTGGCCTTTTTCCAGGCTGCCATGTCAACCATGTGGTATCCAAGGTTGAAAACTGCTTTGAAACCAACGCTACAGCGCTAAATGCTTTGATATTTCAAGTTTAGGGGGATATGATATCCTGTTTTCTAGTTCAGGGCGGTACAGACTGCTCTGCCGGTTTAGGGTGGTATATGACTGATTCCTTTGTAAACTCAATTGTATTTTGCATCCACATATTGTACAATGTAGCCAGAGATTTTTTGGGAGACAATAGGTCTACCTCTATATATAAATTGTCACAACTTAAGAACTTCCGATGGAGTTGTAAGAATAGGGATCAGCGTAATTGCATCAACAATGGTCTATTTACCCAACATTAGTAACGTGTATTAGCAAGGTTTAGTGGAACGAGGTGTATTTCTTGGAATTTTTCTTATGCAACTAGTTAAAATGTTCGTTGAAGCTGTTATCATGTCAATTTCCACGAATCAACATTAAAGCTGTTATTGTGTCTGTTTCCACTTAGTTGCAAGCTGGAAATTCAATAAATTGTGTTGAAAAATGATCGATTGATGTAGTCAAAATGGTGATTGACGATTATTTAATAGCGCAAAGGAAGACATTTTATCCATGTACTAGCTAACAGAAGTCATTAATCTCATAAACTATAACTCCAATTTATGAAGTACCTGATTTGACCCAAAATAAAGGAGAAAAAACAGCATTACCTCATATACAAGAGCACTTTTGCTAAGCATGGCTGAGCACCCCCTTCCATCTTCTGTGCAAAAGGAGAAAAGCCCCATCATACCATTTTCTGGGAAATTTTCTACCCTTAGCCAGCAAGAAAAGGATAGCCCTCTATTATAAGGCCATTGAAATGGAGATTTTATTTCTATACCCTGTAAAGGAAACACAAAGTGACAGAACGTCACCGCATTAAATTTTGTATGAGATTGTATGCATACAATTTCTGTGATATATAAAATATTCAGAAGACACATGAAGCTGAAACGATCAAAATGAAGTTATTGTCAAGAACATCATCATGTTAAGCAAGAAAAATGAAAGGATAGTTTAACGCATGGTAGCATATGCCTAAAGTCTTACAGCAGATAGCAAACATGTACAATTGACCCAAAAATACGAGAGTTCAAAACTTGGCATGTTGCTACTTCAACCATGGATAACAATAAAAATAAATTCTAAATTGATAAATAAGCACGATAGGACGCACAGAATCTTGGCCACTGAACTCAAAAAAAGCTTCTGGTCCCTTTTCCTTGAGCATGTGGTTGAGACTTGTTAAAAGCAAAGGAGTATGCTTCTGCTTGACACCAATCTTCTCGCTACGTAAGAGGGCAAAGATTTTCCGGATATCCTTCCCACATATACTGTGTGCCCCAATTATCTGAATCAACTCTGCAATTTCGATAACTGTGTCATCCTTTTCCTCAATTGAAAACCAATCCAGAAGAACACTAAGCATCCCTGCTCTGAAACAGCAAGTTCTATTTGAAATGGATTGCTTGAGCAACTGCTGCAATACAACAAGCCCATAATGCTGAAGTGATGTGCTGCTCTGCCAATCAGAAATTGTTGGATGTTAGAAAAATGTAAAACATATAGGTAGAATTTATCGAGGGAGTTTGAGAGGGGACCTTTTGTAAAACGTTCAAAAATAATATAACAACGTCCTCATTCTGGGAAATAAATTAAGAAAAGAATTGTGAGAATAATACAAGAATGAAGCACACAATAATAAAATGGACTCGGCAATGATAACGTCATGTTGAACTGGTTCAAGCATACTAGCCTTTATTGTTGTTTTCTCATTTATCTCAAACTTCCCATCAACTAGCATACTAAGCAATGCATCCAACAGCCTCCCACTTGGCAACCATTTGTAATAATCCAATAGCAAGCTCTGTAAAGTTTGATAACCCGCACCAACTAGCACTCTGAAAGCGGCCTAGACAAGACAAACCAAGACTAATTAGCACATCAGACAACACTACTACATAAAACATACACCAATGTGATTACCTTTGAAGCCTTATTTCCTTTAAGCAATAAGGTTAATGTCTCAAGGACATTAAGGACCAAGCGCTCACCAGTTGCCTCATTGAAAGTTCCGTTCAATAAAGAGATAATATGTAGAAAGCACCCTCCATTGCGAAATAGATTTTGATAATACTAAGCAAAAATAGAGTATAGAAGCATATTTGTCAAATAATAATTCATTTATAGTTGGAAACAAACACTGCTCTTATTTTTAACAGCTATATGCACCTACCACACGGTCCATCATAATGATCTCTCTCATGCTGACCAGTAAATCAATTAACAATTCCGAGTTGACCTTTTCATGTTCATTTGCTTGTGTGAAGTTCTCTAAATATTTGGAGCAGAGATGCAACTTTGCAGCATGATCTCGTGCCGAAGATGGAGGCAACTGGTCGCAATAAATGAAAAAGTTAGTTTAGTTTCAAACGGTATAGAAGATTACCAAAGAGAAATTTGAGATAAACAGAGTTTTACTCTAAATAAGGCAAGAACTTGCTCCACTAATTCTTTTCGGAGGTTCTCTTCTTGGAATAAGTTGAATAAACACTCAATACAGTCAGCATTGTGCAAAACTAGAATTCTTCCATCGCTAGATATAGTTACATAATCCTTAAGAAGGCTTAGACTTAATTTTAGACATGTAAGAGTGTGACCAGTTCTGTCCTCACGCAAAGTCATCTCAATGTTTTTTTCCCGAAAACCATCTTTATCGATGACAATGTCAGGACGAGGCAAACTCCTGGAGTTTTGTAGTCCTTGTGCTTGAAGGCATGCGACCTTAAGTACTCTAGTAATTCCATCCAAGGATTTGAATGACGCAAGAGTTTGTTCTGTGGCAAGTTGAAGAATAACACGGCAGCATTTAAGGAGAATGCTGACCACCACTGCATCAGAAACACAATGCTCAAGTGCATCTAGTAGTGCTGAGCATTCTGGCTACAAAGAACAAAAGAAATATAAAATAAGGCTTTTAGAAAGAAAAAACTGAAAATAGAAAATATATCATCATTACTGATAAAAAATAATAATATGCTTATAAGGTCGCAAAAGAGAAAAAGTGTTACCAGGTTATATGTGTTCTCATTAAGTGTCGCAGCAAACTCCAAGAAGGAAATAGCTTCCACATGAAGAATGTTAACATCCGTTCGGTATGAGCTTTCAGAATCAGTTGCTATCTTATTATTTCTAACACTGTCATTTTGGTTCTCTGTAACAATATGAAATTGGATGTCCTCGGCAGATGACCCAAAATAGAAACAATCCTCAGAGAATATCAAATCCCATACACCTTCCTCTCGAAAAGCTGTAAGTAGAGCTGGCGCTAAAACAAGAACCCTTCTGAATGTACGGATCGTATATAGTTGAATGGTCTTGGCTAATATCCTGAAGCATGAGTCACATGAGGAGAGCAATCATCAAATGAGTTATTCTTAAAATTTCAAATATACAGATATGCAATGACTTGAACTCGGATAATAATCATGCTATAGTTGCTGTTGCGTCAAACTAGTCAACTTCATAGGTAACAGTTGCAATGTACTCTGAATAGTTTTTTTTGTAAAGGTGTACTTCATTGCTAGTACCTTGATTAATGTCAACTACCATATTAAAGCCGCATTTGACTGAAATACTGATCTTTGCTTGTTGGATTTCAGTAAACTCCATGGTTGATAAAATACATTAGCTTCAGAAATAATCAACAGAGCAAATGAAACAGCTAGGTAGCATTGATCAAAGACTCAAAGTAATAGAGCAATGTAATTAACTATTTTATCTGAAAAATAATTTATGCCAGTACATATGAAAACTTACTTTATATGGCTTGGTAATTCCGATTCACAAGCACAAGTTTTGATGCATAGAAAGACTGTTAGGAGAACCCTTATCATCCATCTCACAGATTGTTCCTGATAAGCTGATGGGATGGATACAGAAATTTGACTGACAGCAATTTCATCAGAGCTGCACTTTACAACGTCCGAGGGGAGAATAAAAGAGCAAAGTGAAGTGCTCAGCTTTACAGAATAGTCATGCCATTCAGATATATCCAGAAAATGAATTGGGCCAGATATAGAATCTAACGCGAGAGAAGTTCTCATGTTATCCTTTTGCCGATGAAACTCCTGAATCATAAATGCGGGCCAGCTGATGCTATTTGCAAACTTATGCACCAACCCACTTTCGCATAAAAATTGCAAATTGTTGGCATTACCAAATCTGAATAGCAGTCAAGTCAAGGACTAAATATGGGGAAAATACTTTAGTAGAATAATAACAAGTTCAAATACACTGTCTAAGTTGTTCAACTATATTGTAAGTCAGGTGTACTACTACATCATTTTGTCAAGAAAAAATAAACAAAACACTTTTTTCTTGGTAGAGCATATTTGTTTCAGTCAAAAAAAACATCAGTTTGTCCCAATTATACATGACATATAATTATTCTTAAATCAAAGGTTACAACAACATATTGATGTTATTTATATTTTGAGAAGCCTATTAATATTCTACAAATTCCAAAACTTATGCTAATTATCAATTAAAAGTAATTTAGAGCACAGGATACACTGCCTCACACATAATTTCCAAATATAGTAGCTGGACCAGAAGAATTTCACCCCTGCAAAAGAACATTAATGTCCGAACATAAAGTGAGATCAAATATAGAAGGTAAAAGAGTCTGATTTCTTAACCTAGCATCTTTCCATTCTAATATTTTATGGCAGATTTTAAAAAAATCATTGCAAACTTTCATATTATGACATGTAGAGTTCGCAAAATGCCCATAGGTATGACAAGCAGCTAGCAAAATATAATTTTAGATGAAGAAGTCAATACCAGTCTAAACACTAAGTCTGTTGTATTGTTTAAGCTACTATACTTGGAACTTCTGCCCATAGGTATGACAAGCAGCTTTGTACTGAATCAGCAACACTTATTATGTATCGGAGGAAGTATATGATTAGTATTTATCTTACCCAGAATATTTAACCATTATGGGTATAATACGAGAGCATAATAAGGCAAGAAAAACATGAAATGACATACAGAACTAGTCTAGGTGCTTAAAGATGCACCTTTCATCTCTTGAGATAGATGAATGCTTGGAAACTGAAAATTTATTTGAAGGAAGTCCTAGCCCATCCAGTAAAATTTCCAGCCCACCAATGCTTTTGAAATGATTCTGTGCACGGGTACCAGAAATAGTCGATCGAAGGGCGCACAAAGTGGTAAAATGAAGTGAGAGATCAGTCCACTGCTCTTTCAAATTCAGTCTCTGAATGACCCGTAACAGTTCTGCAGTTACATTTCTATATTTGTCAAATAACTAAAATGATAGAAATTCAATAATAGCCATATGATGACATTGTAAATTACAGATGGATACACTGGCAAACGTCTTTAGGCATCCAATACTTATGGTCCCTGATGCTTATGATGATGAGGTTACAGAGACATGGAGAGTTACAGCGGAGTTCTGATTTCTTCTTAGCACCTCACATCCATTCAATGATATGTGTTTGTGTTTGTTAATCAAAACAGAACTTAATTTTGTGCAGCTTAATATTTTATTGACTATTCTTTGTATTCTTAGTACTCCCTCCAACCATAATAAGTGTCGGATTCTTACTAAGGGATTAGTACAAACCTTGACCCTTATTATGAATCGGACGGAGTACTATTGTTTCTTCAGTGATATTTCATCTTTAATAAGAAGCTAACTTGAATAATCAGTGAAGTCTGCAGACAGTGTCTACACTCTTTATGTCATCGAGATCCCTTGAGGCTTCTCTCACATGCATGCAATTCTTCCTAAGTCCTCACTTTAGTTCAAAGCTTACTACATAGAGATCATCAATAAAAAGTAATTAACATTAAAGTCTTCTAATAACATACATGTAATTATCATTAATTGATACTCCTAAATCTATTGTCCAAAGAGTAAAAAGGCTTTATATGGCAATAGAGTAAAGTACACAACTCCACTAATATATGTTTGCAAAATAATTTGCAGAACTTATGATATCAATTTCAATAAACAGCTAAAGGGCAACTTTACCTACTAACCGATTGACAGAACCAGCTTCGAGCAGAAGAACAATAGCCTTTTGATGCCAATGTTGAAGTACATCAGGAATGATGTTTTCTGGAGTACTTGTAGCCAGATAACTGTTTGATGGGACATATTTAGTGGTATCGGAGAAGTGGGGATCCCTTGTAACAGTTGGCTCCAACTTTATGAAGTTCGAAATTATTGTGATTATGCATATGAGTATCTTTAGCATAATCCTTGTATTTTCTACTGCTTGACCTGAAGATTGGTCATCTACAGCATGTAAACCGTTCAAGGTTTTGAGCTGATCAACTGCGGCTGAACATAAAAAAGATGAAATAGTTAATTAAAATTTAGCTAGTAAGACAATAAAGCTACAATTGGAACATTTAGTAGTGATAATATGAAATTATAGTTGAACTAAGAACAAGTAAAAAGACCAGAATAAGAATCCAGCACTCAGACATATCTTTAGAATGAGTACGAGCATCTGAATTGAAGTGCTACCTTTTAGTAGAGATGTAACCTTCTGCACACCACCATAATAGCTAAACACTTTACAGTTATGCATGGAGCGAGTCAGAATTGTCAGACACTCCAGGACATGTAATCTTTCAGTGCTTAATTCCAGGGGTTCTGGTTGGTCCAAATGCTTCGGAGAAGATTCTGGACTCGTGCCACCTAATAATGCAATACAGGAGCAAATGTGATCTCACTTATCACAGTAACAGCAAAATCACAAGCAGTATCATACAAAATCACCCATCCTCGATTTATCATTCACAGACAAGCACTATAGGTCACATACGGTGCTGCCTGCAGACAAATTGTTGTGTAGTGAGTACTGCAGCAATACCTTAGTGTGAGTAGTGTTCACGCATGGCATAGAGCCTTATGCCCTTTTGGATGGGGCCACATTGGTTAAATTTCATATGGCGGTCGGCCGGTGGCATTTGGACAGAAAACTTTCTATTTTGGATATACTAAGTTCTTAAGACCATCTTTTTAACAAACATAACAGTAAAATCATACAGAAATTGGCAAAGATTTCCATAACTAAATAGATTCACAACAGAGCCCAATGCACGACTATGGAAAAATAGTCCTTAAGAGCATAGACTGAATGGAAGAAGCAAAAGGTGTTGGACAAACGGAAGCTCTAGTTAAGCTGAATACTAAATTAACTAGCTTAAAGGTGTAGGACTAAAAGTAGGCATGAAAGAACCATTATACCCCTCTTATATTTGCTCTGAAAGATTAAGGTTAAAAAAGGTACCACTGGTGCTGCCTACTGGTTTTACTGCTGCCGAGACCATTCTGGTACTTTACTTCTACTTATGTGACTCAACTACGTGTGACCTGACAGTGGCAAAACAATAAAAATACAAGAGTGGCCCTGCCAAAGTAAATAACAAGGCTCTGTGTAGTGGCAAAAGCATCCAAGAGTTACAATTTTGCCTCTACACCTAATTCCAAACTTCTAAGTCCCATGTTGAACAGGACATTATAATACATTGTATGAGCATAAATAGCAGGTAGGCTCTTATATAGTGCCACAAGCAAAAGTAGAATGCAGAAATATCATCATTCTGGGTGAAAAAAAAAACGCATTGGAGAGAAACGAGAAACTGGAGCTGTATCCCAAAATATAAACTCATCATACAGTAGAGCCACTTACTTTCAGTGATAGTTGACGTTATCAGAGAAATTTCCTGAATCAGAATAAGAATGACCTCAGAAGGATGCCCGTAAGAGCATCCAACGACTATTTCATCAGATCCCAATTCTTGATCAACCGATTGCTCAATATGGTGTGGACCCCAATCTCTGAATGTTTGTAGAAATTTTAAGACAAAAATTTGCAGGGCTTTCTCCTTTTCGTCCTGTAAAAATTATTGCAAAGGGATACAAGATATAGTACTGACTTCTGACTAAATTGCTGATCAGAGTAACTAAACAATACACTGATTAATTTATCATAGAACACACATAATACAGTTATGTCTGACACTTGACAGAAATCTAACCGGATTAAGCGATCATTCTTACTACGTATATTTCCAGAAAATCAAAAGTTGTACGTTATAGGTTGCAACAACACGTGTTGATACAAATGTTATCATGCTGGGAGCAGTTTTAATCGAAGTGAAACTATAACTGAAAGTTAAACGAGAAAAATACATTTTATTTTCATTGTAAAACATTCCATGCTGAACACAAGCTAAATCTAAGCCAAGTGGGCAAACAAGTAGGAAGGGTCGATCTACCAAGCTTAAAGGGCATACCTGATCATGGGCATTCTCGTAGTCCTCCCAAAGTGTATTTAAGACTCCCTCCTCTGCGCTATCACTAGAACGAGATGAGAAATAATTAGGAGAGCCAATCATGCTGATTTGCGCATAACAATCAAGTGACCATCATAGATTTTACCCTATAAATCCTTGCAGTTACGATTGTCCGGAAAAATATATTAAACACCACTGACCAATAACATGATTCGGTCTCAAATTACTGTTACGCTTGGTGTGGTGTGATCTTACTGTACAAGTTCATCTTTATAGATAAAGCCCAAAACGGCCGCGGCAAATACAAGTAGGTAGTAGTATAAGTTCAGGCTCATGTCGGGAGCAACAACTCGCGCATTACTACTCAACCATACTCACAACACACACTGGGATGTGCCCAAAGCATCGGCATCGCTCTCCTATAGCATGCATTTCTCATAGTGCATTACATGAACACTTCACGTGCACGCGATTGCTCTAACAACAGCGAGATAGAGTGGAACAGCGCCCCAAAAAAATTGGAGCCCTCGACCCGCACAAACAAGTCGCGTGTACCAATGCGAAAAAGGGGAGGTGAATGAACCGGATGAGGCCAAACAAATAAAACGTACCTGAAGACGACGCGGGGCTCGGGGGCGTCGTCGAGGTCGGCGCCGGGGAAGCAGCCGCCGCGGACGGAGGGGGAGGCGGGCGCGGGCGCCGCGGCGGGGTTCGGCGACTTTCGGAGGAGGCCCCGCACGAGGTTCATCGCCTCCGGACGGAGCCTACTGCCAGCACCGGCGCATCACCGTCCACCGTTCACCACCGGCCGGCGACGAAATCCGGAATGCGGTCTCGATGTGGGGCGGCCGGGGAGGAGCTCGATCGCGCCGGGGAGATCGCGATCGACGGAAAAATTTCTCCGAGTGAGTGCGGGAGCGTGCGACGCGTGCTCCGAGCTCGCCTATGTTTAGACCCCGCGGAAATGGAGGGAGACGAGACGGGGATTGGGATTTTGGGAGGTGATCTGGGGGAGGAAGGAGAAGTTTAGGGGGCGTTTTGGAAAAAGTAGCCTGTAATCCGTTAGCTATTTAAATCTGATTGCATCCTCTTCGCGTTTACGCCTTTCGCTATTACGCGATATGAGCGTAAATGCGCATTTTTGTTCCCATTAGGCTGTGTGTGATGGTGTGAGTTTGCAACCTTTGGGAGCCATATTAACATTGGCAGGCTATCATAAATAAGTACTATACTATAGGGTAACAGACATCTTTTTTCTCATAATTTTGAACTTTTTTTAAAATTAACATGGTGGTGACACGTATGTGTTGGGATGGAACTATTTCAGATAGATTTTTACCGTGTGCAATTTTGGTGCCCTAAGAAATTTTAAGGACCTTTCCTTCTCTTATTCTTGAGTGTTGCGTTACGTTGATGTGTGGCTTTAGCCTTTTATGGTGGGCCAGCTGATCCCCTTAATTAATGCCTGGTGAATTTAGTCATGCGGCACCGCTTTGACCTGCCTTCTTTTCGATCTCCACGCCCTCCTTCATCTTCCTTTTCCCAGCATTACCTCGCCGCATTGCTTCGCCTTGCTCTACCTCCACCGTACTCCTCTCCCCGGATTCTTCCCCGCACAAATTCTCCGTCGCCTGGCCGGCGGATTTGGGTGACGAAGTGGTCGTCACACCCCTCTCCGCAGCCAGGGGGTGAGTACAGGTCGCGGCGGTCGCGCGGAGGACGGCCCGCGGAACGGCGTGGCGGCGTGCTGCCGTCTTGGCGAGCAGCACCCTGGGAGGAATTCCTTCCTCGCGAAAATCATGGTGACGGCGGCGTTTGAGGGGATCCGCGGGCTCTCTGCGCCGTGGCGCTGGTCAGCCGCCGCCTCCTCGCCATCGCCGAGCGCATGCTGTGGTGGGAGATCTGCGTCTCGCCCGCGCTTCAGATGGTGTCCACCCTCACGAAGTTACTCCGCGCCGGGGCTAGGGCGCGTCAGTGGTGGATGGCCGGCGCTCGCGAAGCCCATCTCCCGTTTCTCCAACAATTCTGGCCGCCGCTTCCTGTCGCAGTAGTGCGGCCGGGACCTGTCGTTGTATGTGTCGGACCAGTGCGAGCACGTCGCGCCGTTGGCGGCGGCGGCGAAGACTTGGGCGCCTACCGCGGCGTGTTCCGCGGCTTCATTCGCTCCCGCACGCGGGCGTGCCTGCTGGGCGGCCGCGCCCGGCTGGAGCCCCGCGCGTGCTGCCCCTGCTGGGACGCGTGCGTGTGCAGTGTGCGTGTGGACCGTGACGCCGCCGCGTAGCGCTCGCCGCCACCTCGACACGCACGACGGCCGCGTAGAGTATTTCGTCTGCCTCAGAAGCCACCTCCAGGGAAGCTGCTGGCTCGCATACCTCTCTGACTGCGAGGGCGAGGGCGAGCGCAATGATGGCTTCGACTCCCTCTCCCACAACGACGGTTTCGGTGTGGTCGCCGCCAGCGAACAGGAGTAGGCTGGCGCATGGCGCTGTGAAGTTCAACTTCAGAGCCTGTCTCCTTGCTGCCAGCTCTCCTCTGTCCGACTCGGCGGCCGCGAGCCGTGGGGGTGGTGTCCTTCGTGGCCGTCAGGGCCGTCTCGGCGCCTACCTCGGCGTTCATGTCTTGATGGCGTTCCCAATGATATGTCTCCGACTCGCCGGCGTAGCTGCTTCAGCATGAAGGCGAGCACGCGCTCGCGCTGCTGCAGTCCATGGATTCTCCCAGTCACATGTCCCGATGTTCCCTGCCGCCGACATCTTCGTTTGGGATTCCATCGACAGCAACTCTTCTTTCCTTATGTGGTACGAACTCCTTCCTTTTACAACTCCCATCCATGAAGAAGGCACAAATCTTAATCCCCTTTCAACCTTTAACTCGCCAAACTGAATCCAAAGTAGGAGTACGTGGTGTTTTCTTAGTTTGTTCTTTACATTGCAATTGGCAAAGGATGGAATCGGGAGTTGCACATCAACAGCTGCTGTGATTGTCTGCCTTTTTTTTTTTTTACGAAAACCATGCTTAGCACGTTGTTGCAAAAAAATGCAGGTTCTGCTCTTCTTCCCGATCGATGCGCTGCTAGGTATGTTGGTCTGTTGAAGGCACTTCGATGTTTGCCATGGAGTTGCCCTTTGTACAATAATACAGTGTACTCTGTCTGGTCGTGCATGCTGAAGCCATGGCCTGTAAGGTTGGTGCATTGTCATGCAAAAACAACAGAGAGGTTGGACCTCTTCTCTTTTCCCCGTCTACAGTGAAAAGGCGTTTTTTGGGTGACTCCGTGCGGCCAGGCTCGCCGCCGGCGATTCGTTGGATCCCTCGCCCTCCGGGACGGGGAATCCACGGATCCCGGTGTGCTTATAGCTTAGGTGTGTGTGGGTGGCTAGCTGGCGGCACTGTGGAGGGTGTGGCGGCGCCGGAGTGGCTTCTTTTGATGGCGGTGGACTCCTCCTCCGATGGTGCGGCTCCCGGGGAGCTTCGCCGCGGATCTGCTGCCTTCTTCTCGCTTGAGGCTCGGCGGAGCTCTCGAGTGACTTCTCCCCTCGCCGGCGGCCGTGGGACGGCGGTGCCGGCTTGTGTAGATCTTGAAGGTTCGTCTGTGTTTGTCCAAGATTGCCTCGTCGTCTGCGGTGCAAGATGGAGGCACCCTGGTGTTGGATAACGTTGCATAGAAAACAAAAATTTTCCTACTGCGAACACGAAATCCAAGCCAAGATGCAATCTAGAAGACGGTAGCAACGAGGGGATTATCGAGTCTCACCCTTGAAGAGATTCCAAAGCCTACAAGAGGAGGCTCTTGTTGCTGCGGTAGATGTTCACTTGCCGCTTGCAAAAGCGCGTAGAAGATCTTGATCACGATCGGTTCCGGCGCCACGAACGGGCAGCACCTCCGTACTCGGTCACACGTTCGGTTGTTGATGAAGACGACGTCCACCTCCCCGTTCCAGCGGGCAGCGGAAGTAGTAGCTCCTCTTGAATCCGACAGCACGACGGCGTGGTGTCGGTGGCGGTGGAGAAGTCCGGCGGAGCTTCGCTAAGCTACGCGGGAGATATGGAGGAGAGGGGGGGGCTAGGGTTTGGGAGGGGGTGGCCGGCCACTTCAAGGGGGGCGGCCAGCTTGTGGTCTTGGGGTGGCCGGCCCCCTCCCTTGGCCCCTCATTATATAGGTGGATTCCCAAGAGTTGGTCTCCAAGTCTTCGAATAAGACCCGAACCAAAAACCTCCCATAAAAAGGGGAAACCTAGCCCAACTAGGACTCCCACCAAAGGTGGGATTTCCACCTCCCATATGGGGGTGTGGCCGGCCCCCTAAGGGGGAGTCCACTTGGGACTCCTCCCCCACTAGGGTTGGCCGGCCATGGAGGTGGAGTCCCATGTGGACTCCACCTTCCTTGGTGGTTTCTTCCGGATTTTTCTAGAACCTTCTAGAACCTTCCATAGAACCTTCCGCGACATTTTAATTCACATAAAATGACATCCTATATATGAATCTTATTCTCCGGACCATTCCGGAACTCCTCGTGATGTCCGGGATCTCATCCGGGACTCCGAACAAATATTCGAACTCCATTCCATATTCAATTTCTACCATTTCAACATCCAACTTTAAGTGTGTCACCCTACGGTTCGTGAACTATGCGGACATGGTTGAGTACTCACTCTGACCAATAACCAATAGCGGGATCTGGAGATCCATAATGGCTCCCACATATTCAACGATGACTTTTAGTGATCGAATGAACCATTCACATATAATACCAATTCCCTTTGTCACGCGATATTTTACTTGTCCGAGGTTTGATCTTCGGTATCACTTTATACCTTGTTCAACCTCGTCTCGACAAGTACTCTTTACTCGTACCGTGGTATGTGGTCTCTTATGAACTTATTCATATGCTTGCAAGACATTAGACGACATTCCACCGAGAGGGCCCAGTATATCTATCCGTCATCGGGATGGACAAATCCCACTGTTGATCCATATGCTTCAACTCATACTTTCCGGATACTTAATCCCACCTTTATAGCCACCCATTTACGAAGTGGTGTTTGGTGTAATCAAAGTACCTTTCCGGTATAAGTGATTTATATGATCTCATGGTCATAAGGACTAGGTAACTATGTATCGAAAGCTTATAGCAAATAACTTAATGACGAGATCTTATGCTACGCTTAATTGGGTGTGTCCATTACATCATTCATATAATGATATAACCTTGTTATTAATAACATCCAATGTTCATGATTATGAAACTAATCATCCATTAATCAACAAGCTAGTTTAAGAGGCATACTAGGGACTTCTTGTTTGTCTACATATCACACATGTACTAATGTTTCGGTTAATACAATTATAGCATGATATATAAACATTTATCATAAACATAAAGATATAAATAATAACCACTTTATTATTGCCTCTAGGGCATATCTCCTTGATCTCCCACTTGCACTAGAGTCAATAATCTAGATTACATTGTAATATACCTAACACCCATGGCATTACGGTGTTGGTCATGCTTTGCCCTAGGGAGAGCTTTAGTCAACGGATCTGCTACATTCAGATCGGTGTGTACTTTGCAAATCTTTACTTCTCCATCTTCGATGTACTCGCGAATCGAGTGGTAACGCAGCTTGATATGCTTCAGCCTCTTGTGTGACCTTGGTTCTTGTGCATTGGCGATGGCACCCATGTTGTCACAATATATGACTAGTGGGTCCAATGCACTAGGAACCACACCGAGCTCTATAATGAACCTCTTCATCCATACCGCTTCTGATGAAGCCTCTGAAGCCGCTATGTACTCCGATTCTGTTGAGGATTTCGCCACCGTGCCTTTGCTTCGAGCTTGCCCAGCTTCTTGCAGCACCATTCAATATAAACACGTACCCAGATTGTGACTTAGAGTCATCAGGATCAGTGTTCCAACTTGCATCGGTGTAACTTGTTACAACGAGCTCTTGGTCACCTCCATAACAAAGAAACATATCCTTAGTTCTTTTCAAGTACTTCAGGATATTCTTGACCGCTGTCCGAGTGTTCCATTCTGGATCACTTTGATATCTGCTAGTCAAACTAACAGCATGTGCTATATCCGGTCTTGTACATAGCATGGCATACATGATAGAGCCTCTTGCCGAGGCATAGGGGATCGACTCATCCTTTCTCTTTCTTCTGCCGTAGCCGGACCTTGAGTCTTACTCAAGACCTTGCTGAAACATAGGTAAGAATCCTTTCTTACTTTCGTCCATTCTAAACTTCTTTAGAATCTTGTCCAGGTATGTACTCTGTGATAGCCCTATTAGACGTCTTGATCTATCTCTATAAATCTTGATGCCTAATATATATGATGCTTCACCAAGGTCTTTCATTGAAAAACTATTATTCAAATAACCCTTTACCTTTGCTTAATAGTTCTATATCATTCCCAATTAATAATATGTCATCTACATATAATATCAGGAATGCTACAGAGCTCCCACTCACTTTCTTGTAAATACAGGCCTCTCCATGACACTGTATAAACCCGAAGTCTTTGATCACCTTATCAAAGCGTCGGTTCCAACTTCTTGATGCTTGCTTCAGTCCATAAATTGAACGCTGAAGTTTGCATACTTTGTCAGCATTTTTAGGATCGACAAAACCTTTGGGTTGTACCATATACAACTCTTCCTCAATGTCTCCATTAAGGAACGCCGTTTTGACATCCATCTGCCAAATCTCATAATCGAAAAATGCAGCTATTGCTAACAAAATCCTCACAGATTTTAGCTTCGCTACAGGTGAGAAAGTCTCATCGTAGTCAACTCCTTGAATTTGTCGAAAACCCTTTGCGACAAGTCGAGCTTTATAGACAGTAATATTACCATCAGCATCTGTTTTTCTCTTGAAGATCCATTTATTCTCAACAGCCTTTCGGCTATCAGGTAAGTCTACTAAAGTCCATACTTTGTTATCATACATGGATCCCATTTCGGATTTCATGGCTTCTTGCCATTTGTTGGAATCTGGGCTCATCATCGCTTCTTCATACGTCACAGGGTCCTCATCATTGTTATCCACAATCATGACATTTAGACAAGGATCATACCAATCAGAGTGGCACGTTCCCTTGTTGATCTGCGAGGTTCAGTAGTTTCCTCGTTCGAAGTTTCATGATCATTATCATTAGCTTTCTCTGTTGTCGGTGTAGGCGGTACTGGTACAACTTCGATCTGCGCTACTCGATCAGCAGTATAGATTCATCAATCTCATCGAGTTCTACTTTTCTTCCAGTCACTTCTTTAGTGAGAAATTCTTTCTCAAGAAAGGTTCCGTTCTTAGCAACAAAGATTTTGCCTTCGGATCTGTGATAGAAAGTGTACCCTATAGTTTCCTTAGGGTATCCTATGAAGACGCATTTCTCCGCTTTGGGTTCTAGCTTGTCCGGTTGTAACTTCTTTACATAGGCTTCGCAACCCCAAACTTTCAGGAACGACAGCTTAGGTTTCTTATTAAACCATAATTCATACGGTGTCGTTTCTACGGATTTTGATGGTGCTCTATTTAAAGTGAATGCGGCTGTCTCTAATGCATAACTCCAAAATGATAACGGCAAATCAGTAAGAGACATCATAGAACGAACCATATCTAAGAGAGTTCGATTACGACGTTCGGACACACCGTTTCGTTGTGGTGTTCCCGGCGGTGTCAATTGTGAAAGTATTCCGCATTTCTTTAAATGAATGCCAAACTCATAACTCAGATATTCACCTCCGCGATCAGATCGTAGAAATTTAATCTTCTTGTTACGTTGATTTTCTACTTCACTTTGGAATTCCTTAAACTTCTCAAAAGTCTCGGATTTATGTTTCATGAAATAGATATACCCATATCTACTCAGATCATCTGTGAAGGTTAGAACATAACGATAACCACCGCGCGATGCTACACTCATTGGTCCGCACACATCGGTATGTATGATTTCCAATAAGTCAGTAGCTCGCTCCATAATACCAGAGAATGGAGTCTTAGTCATTTTCCCATTAGACATGCTTCGCATCTATCAAGTGACTCAAAGTCAAGTGATTCAAGTAATCCATCGATATGGAGTTTCTTCATGCGTTTCACTCCAATATGACCAAGACGACAGTGCCACATATAAGTAGAATTATCATTCAATTTAATTCGCTTAGCATCAATGTTATGTATATGTGTATCACTACTATCGAGATCTAACGAAATAAGCCATTCTTTTCAGGTGCTCGACCATAAAAGATATTATTCATAAAAATAGAACAACCATTATTCTCAGACTTGAATGAATAACCGTCTTGCATTAAACAAGATCCAGATATAATGTTCATGCTCAACGCGGGTACAAAATAACAATTATTGAGGCTTAAAACTAATCCGAAGGTAGATGTAGAGGAAGTGTGCCGACAGCGATCACATCGACTTTGGATCCATTTCCAACGCGCATGGTCACTTCATCCTTTAGTAGTCTTCGTTTATTCTTTAGTTCTGTTTCGAGTTACAAATATGAGCAACCGAACCAGTATCAAATACCAGTGTACTAGTACGAGAACCCATTAAGATAAACATCTATAACATGTATATCAGATATACCTTCTTTCTTCTTCTTGACACGGGCGCTCTTCGGATCCGCCAAATACTTGGAGCAATTACGCTTCCGGTGTCCCTTCTCCTTGCAGTAATAACACTCGGCATCGGGCTTAGGGCCGGTCTTAGGTTTCACGGGAGGTGTGGCAGCTTTCTTGCCACTCTTCTGTTCTTGCCTTTAGACTTGCCTGTTTCTTGAAACTGGTGGTCTTGTTGACCATCAACACTTGGTGCTCTTTCTTGATCTCAATCTCAGCAGATTTTAGCATGGAGAAGAGTTCAGGTAACTCTTTGTTCATGTTCTGCATATTGTAGTTCATCACAAAGTTCTTGTAACTAGGTGGCAGTGATTGAAGGACACGATTAATCCCCGGTCTATTAGGAATCACTATTCCCAAGTCATCGAGTTTCTTCGCATGCCCGGTCATGGCGAGCATGTGCTCACTAACGGAGCTGCCTTCTTCCATCATGCAGCTGAAGAAGTGTTTCGATGCTTCATAGCATTCCACGGCCGCATGAGTCTCAAATATAGTCTTCAACTCATTGATCAACTCATGTGGATCGTGGTGCTCAAAACGTTTTTGAAGATCGGCTTCCAGACTGCATAAGATGGCACACTGAACTTGAGAGTACCGAGTTTTCCGAGTTGCGTAAACAGCTTTTACTTCATCGGTTTCAGTTTCTGCAGGAGGGTCACCTAGCGGTGCATCAAGCACATATTGCAGATTTCCGCCATTGAGGAAAATCCTCACATGACGGAACCAGTCGGTGAAGTTGCTACCGTTGCTCTTAAGCTTTTCTTTCTCTAGGAACTGGTTAAAATTGATTGAGGACGCCATATCTACAACATATATTTGCAATAGTTTAGACTAAGTTTATGACAAATTGAGTTCAAATTTTAATTCAAATTAATTAAAAAACCAGGTGAACTCCCACTCAAAACAATATCCCTCGCATTGTCTTAGTGATCACACGAACCAAATCCACCGCACCTAAGTCCGATCATCACGAGACAAGGTGTGATTTCAATGGTGAACATTCAAAGTGTTCATCATATCAATCATATGATTCATGCTCTACCTTTCGGTATCACGTGTTCCGAGACCATGTCTGTACATGCTAGGCTCGTCAAGGCCACCTTAGTATCCGCATGTGCAAAAACTGGCTTGCACCCGTTGTATGCACTTGTTGATTCTATCACACCCGATCATCACGAGATGCTTCGAAACGACAAGTCTTGGCAACGGTGCTACTAAGGATGAACACTTTATTATCTTGAGATTTTAGTGAGAGGGATCATCTTATAATGCTACCGTCGCGATCTAAGCAAAATAAGATGCATAAAAGGATTAACATCACATGCAGTTCATATGTGATATGATATGGCCCTTTTGTCTTTGCGCCTTTGATCTTCATCTCCAAAGCACGGACATGATCTCCATCATCAACGGGCATGATCTCCATCATCGTCGGCGAAGCACCAAGGTCAATGGCGCCGTCTTCATGATTGTCCTCCATGTAGCAACTATTACAACTACTTTGAAATACTACTCAACATGAAATTTAAAGACAACCATAAGGCTCCTGCCGGTTGCCACAATACAATAATGATCATCTCATACATAGTCATCATCACATTATGGCCATATCACATCACCAAACCCTGCAAAAACAAGTTAGACGTTCTCTAATTTGGTTTGCATATTTTACGTGGTTTAGGGTTTTCGAGTAAGATCCAATCTACCTACGAACATCAACCACAACGGTGATACTAGTGTTGTCGATAGAAGAGTAAATTGAATCTTCACTATAGTAGGAGAGACAGACACCCGCAAAGCCACTTATGCAATACAAGTTGCATGTCGAGCGTGGAGCAAATCTCATGAACGCGGTCATGTAAAGTTAGCCCGAGCCGCTTCATCCCACTATGCCACAAAGATGCAAAGTACTCAACTAAAGATAACAAAAGCATCAACGCCCACAAACCATTGTGTTCTACTCGTGCAACCATCTATGCATAGACACGGCTCTGATACCACTGTTGGATAACGTTGCATAGAAAACAAAAAATTTCCTACTGCGAACACGAAATCCAAGCCAAGATGCAATCTAGAAGACGGTAGCAACAAGGGGATTATCGAGTCTCACCCTTGAAGAGATTCCAAAGCCTACAAGAGGAGGCTCTTGTTGCTGCGGTAGATGTTCACTTGCCGCTTGCAAAAGCGCGTAGAAGATCTTGATCACGATCGGTTCCGGCGCCACGAACGGGCAGCACCTCCGTACTCGGTCACACGTTCGGTTGTTGATGAAGACGACGTCCACCTCCCCGTTCCAGCGGGCAGCGGAAGTAGTAGCTCCTCTTGAATCCGACAGCACGACGGCGTGGTGTCGGTGGCGGTGGAGAAGTCCGGCGGAGCTTCGCTAAGCTACGCGGGAGATATGGAGGAGAGGGGGGCGGCTAGGGTTTGGGAGGGGGTGGCCGGCCACTTCAAGGGGGGCGGCCAGCTTGTGGTCTTGGGGTGGCCGGCCCCCTCCCTTGGCCCCTCATTATATAGGTGGATTCCCAAGAGTTGGTCTCCAAGTCTTCGAATAAGACCCGAACCAAAAACCTCCCATAAAAAGGGGAAACCTAGCCCAACTAGGACTCCCACCAAAGGTGAGATTTCCACCTCCCATATGGGGGTGTGGCCGGCCCCCTAAGGGGGAGTCCACTTGGGACTCCTCCCCCACTAGGGTTGGCCGGCCATGGAGGTGGAGTCCCATGTGGACTCCACCTTCCTTGGTGGTTTCTTCCGGATTTTTCTAGAACCTTCTAGAACCTTCCATAGAACCTTCCGCGACATTTTAATTCACATAAAATGACATCCTATATATGAATCTTATTCTCCGGACCATTCCGGAACTCCTCGTGATGTCCGGGATCTCATCCGGGACTCCGAACAAATATTCGAACTCCATTCCATATTCAATTTCTACCATTTCAACATCCAACTTTAAGTGTGTCACCCTACGGTTCGTGAACTATGCGGACATGTTGAGTACTCACTCTGACCAATAACCAATAGCGGGATCTGGAGATCCATAATGGCTCCCACATATTCAACGATGACTTTTAGTGATCGAATGAACCATTCACATATAATACCAATTCCCTTTGTCACGCGATATTTTACTTGTCCGAGGTTTGATCTTCGGTATCACTTTATACCTTGTTCAACCTCGTCTCTGACAAGTACTCTTTACTCGTACCGTGGTATGTGGTCTCTTATGAACTTATTCATATGCTTGCAAGACATTAGACGACATTCCACCGAGAGGGCCCAGAGTATATCTATCCGTCATCGGGATGGACAAATCCCACTGTTGATCCATATGCTTCAACTCATACTTTCCGGATACTTAATCCCACCTTTATAGCCACCCATTTACGCAGTGGTGTTTGGTGTAATCAAAGTACCTTTCCGGTATAAGTGATTTATATGATCTCATGGTCATAAGGACTAGGTAACTATGTATCGAAAGCTTATAGCAAATAACTTAATGACGAGATCTTATGCTACGCTTAATTGGGTGTGTCCATTACATCATTCATATAATGATATAATCTTGTTATTAATAACATCCAATGTTCATGATTATGAAACTAATCATCCATTAATCAACAAGCTAGTTTAAGAGGCATACTAGGGACTTCTTGTTTGTCTACATATCACACATGTACTAATGTTTCGGTTAATACAATTATAGCATGATATATAAACATTTATCATAAACATAAAGATATAAATAATAACCACTTTATTATTGCCTCTAGGGCATATCTCCTTCACCTGGTGCCGAGGAGCGTCGACCCCCCGACCGCTTGGGGTCTCCTCCCAGTCCAAGGCTTCATGGAGGAGTGGCGGTCGGCCATGCCGGCGTAGCGTGTTGCTTCACGGAGACGAAGCGGAAGCCTAGAAGGTCTTTGTTTGTTTTTTTCTTTGTTTCTGGGTTTCTCTGTAAGAGTCTTGGATAAATGCATTTCGATCCTTTCCGCAAAAAAAAAGGTTGGTGCATTGTCAGCTCCATACTTATTCATCTAGGTTTTTTCTGCAGGTTATTGTTGAGTGTGCCTGGTGTTGCGTCGCCGACGAGTTCGTCCTGCTTCTTCGCCTCCTCCAGTTTCACAGCGTTGCCATGGCTTTGAAGATGCTACTGCTGTGCCGCCAGTTTACCATGATGCTGATACACATCAATCCAAGGCAGGTGATAATTATAATACTGCTGCTGATTTTAAGATAGATTTTGTGTACGCATGGTGACACAAATGTAGATAGATTCCAGTATTCACATTTTCGGTAATGAAATCCGATCCTCGTTTGGAAAAAGAACATTTTCTTTTACCGTCTCTTATTCAATGCTTATTCTTAATAACGCCAAAATGGAAGAAGTGCAGTCCAAACTAAATTCCCTGACATTTATATCATGTTTAGGAACATATCTTGGATATGACGTTATCATAGAGTGACGATGTTGGTGTTAGCATCAGGATTGTATCATGGTATTTTTTATGTGAATCCAATAGTTGAATACTAATTGGTACATTTAGCTTTACTGTTCTTATACAAAATTACAGAAAATGGTACATAATCTCCTAAAATTTTATAAGCATAATAAATCTAAATATGAGATGGTTTGTCCTGTTCCTTTTCTATGTGCTCTTCAGCATTTATAATTTAGCGAATTGCTACTTATTATTGTAGCTTTAATGCCTACTACATCTTTATTCATATCACTCTTAGTATTACCAGATTCAGGATTCTGTGTTGGTTTCTTAAGGTCTCATGCCATTGGTGCTTTGTCTTTACAATAGAAGTACACCAAGGTGTGGTAGGATAATTATCCTAACATAGAGACCCCCTTTAAAGGAACAACACAACATTTATTATCGAGACCCGACGTACACAATTATGGTATGAAACTTTTTGTTTGCAGAATGGTAGCATGCTTAGCTTGATGAAATGGGATCAAGGTTATAGAATCCTTTAATTGATAACAATGTTTTCAATTTGTAAGCCAGGAAGAAACATTAAGATCAAAATGTGTATTCCATATATGAATACTAAATATCCTTGCACTCCTACTCTTTTGTGATGTGAAAGCTTCATGGCTTAACTCATCGTTGTCTAAATGTTCTAGCAAAGGCATGCGTCTAAATATGATGCGCACAGGTGCTACAGACTACATAACGAACTATTGTGCTGCAAGTGAGCTTCGAACATTTTAATGAAATTCTCAGGTGCCAGGTGTCGTTGCCTAATCGACGGTACCCCGGAGGAGGGATCCTCACGAGGGGGAGAAGAAGTAGGGGCCATAGGGCGGAGTGCTCTCGGGACGGTGGTACGCGAGTTACCCAGCTTCGGAACACCTGCACGATGACAGGGCCTACTGCTGCTTGTCTGGAATTATCTGGGCGCTTTCGCGTTGTTACAATGAGTTGTGGTTGTTCCTCTAGGGCTCCCGGGATCCGGCTTATATAGGCGCTCGGATCTAGGGTTTACACGGAGAGTCCTAGCCGGAATACAAGTTGCCTAACTACGGTACAAAGCCTTGCCGTGTACGTCAAGGATCCGCCTTCCTTCTAGATCACGCTGGATCCGGATACTTCATGGGCCTTCACGGATCCGGCCTCCTTCGTAGGTCGGTTACGATCCGGCTCCTCGTTCCTGGGCTGGACTTCATCCTTCATGATCTACAGCAACTGGGCCGCCCGATGGGCCACATGCCTCACCACCAACTATGGGCCACCCGGGCTTGCCGGATCTAGGCCATGCCGTTGATATACCCATAAAGTATACCCACAACAGTAGCCCCCGAAGTTCTCCGAGATTCATCATTCCTCCGACTTCATACAACTCGGAAATGAAGAGAATCTTGAAGAGCTTCAAAACTTCTTACTTGATTCCGGGTTCACTTCGCCGGAAATCCTCCATCTTCAGATCATGCCAACAACGGAAAGTCCACTCTTCCCGCGCACAACTTCCTTATTTCCCGCGCTAAATTTTCGCAGATACAAATCTTTAGCCGGAATTTCCGGGAGTGCGTGGTTAAGTTACCTTCACGTCATTTTACCGCACTTGACCTAAAACACGTGTCATCCATCCAACGGTGCGACCGTTCCGTTTCCACCATCGGATCTGGATCCCGAATCTCCGCGTGCGGTCTATAAATACCCCGCAGCTCGGTAAAATCTCATTCTTTCACCCCTTCTCACCACCTCGTCTTCCTCCTCGCGCCGCGCCGCCCGCCAGATCTCGACTCCGGCGAGCTTTTGCCACGGTGAACTCCGCGCGCCGCCAAACCAAGGATCCCCTCGCGCCAAGATTCCCGCGGTTGAACGAGAATTTTGCTCCGCCGCCGATTCGTGGTCACGCGGGACGATTTCCTTCAAGTTCGGCGACCTCATCTTCGCCGGAGCTCCGTCGAGCCACCGCGCCATTAGCGGTAAGTGCGCCGGTCTTGTAGAAGATAACCTAGTGTAGAAGATAGACTTAGTGATCCGGGTACTCAAATACTTTGTATGGGCGCAGCCGGAAGCATGTCGCTCGAAACGTCGCATTGTACTGGTAGCTCTCCGAGTAGCCCGGATCCCAGTCAAATGGAACCCATATGCCCGGATCCCATATCATTCCTGCCACCATACATTTTCGACATTAGACTAGCTCAACCTTTTTCCGCATCTTCCAGCACCGCTCCAGGCCGGATCCCTTCCCTTCAAGAGCTCCAAGAAGAACTCGAGGGACAAGCTCGGATGGCAGCAAAGGTGCAGGAGGCGGAAAACAAGAGGGCGTCCAAAGCCCGGATCCGCGAAGGAGAGCGGGGTCAGTGGTGGCCTTGCGCAACTACCGATGTGGAGCTTAGAGAGCTCCAGAACGAGGGCATGATCTCCACACATTGGAGTTTCACGCGCGACTCCGACGTCCCCAAGCCTGAAGCCGGAGAAATTGTCATGACCAAAGCTTGGGTGGAACGCGGACTTTCACTTCCCTGTTCGGAGTTCTTCCTCTCCGTCCTCAACACATATGGGCTCCAGCCCCACAACATCTGCCCAAACTCTTACCTTCTCCTGTCCAACTTCGTGACTCTCTGCGAAGGACACCTTGGGATCCGGCCAGACGTCAAGTTATGGCAGTTCTTTTTCCGGGTGAACAAAGAAACCAAGGACAAAGCAATGGTGAACTGCGGAAGCATGACATTTATGCTCCGCCCTAGTCGCATGTATCCTCCCCATGACTCGCACGAATCCATCCGGTACTGGAACGCCGGATGGTTCTATGAGAAAAACGCCTCAGTTCCGGATGTCCACAAAGGCCTGCCCCAGTTTATCAACGAACCTCCGGAAGAGCTTGCAAGCTGGAGCTTCGTCCCTTCGCTCGCCCAGACCCCGATCTTGGAAAAGGCTGCGCGGAGAATCTCCTGGTTAGTCCACGACGGGCTGACCGGAGCCCAGCTCACACTTAGCTGGTTCTCCCGGAGAATCCAGCCTCTACGCTACAACGCGCGCCTGATGTGCGCTTATACCGGGGCGGATGATCTTCTCCGGGTTACCCGCCACGATCTTCCGGCCGACTCTCTGAAGAGGAGGTTCAAGACGCTGGTGAAGATTCCGAGGGGCCAACAGGTCCCGGAACTGATCAAGGATATATACACGAACGACCAATGTCCTCCGGTAAGCTTTGTTCTTCTCGTTGATTCAAACTTCGCAAGTTTTTTTGATGTTATCTCTAATTCTTGTTTATTTCTTCCAGCTCAACACTTTGGCGGAGGAAAGCTTCCGCACCATTCTTCGTGTTCCCGTTAGCGGCGACGCGGCG
The DNA here is from genome assembly GCF_019359855.2 of Lolium perenne. Taxonomy (NCBI): domain Eukaryota; kingdom Viridiplantae; phylum Streptophyta; class Magnoliopsida; order Poales; family Poaceae; genus Lolium; species Lolium perenne. The sequence goes on along the minus strand of NC_067250.2, from coordinate 295,041,604 downwards.
GAGGAGGCTCCGGACGACGACGAGGAGGAAGAGGAGCAAGCACCCCACAAGGCGGCCCCTCGACCTACAAAGCGTCCCCGCGCCAAGGCTTCCGGCACTGAAGCCGGAACTAGCGGCGAGGCCTCCGCCAAGAAGCCCAAGACGACAAAACCACCTCCGCTGGACTCAAGGAAAGCGGAGCGTGCGCGCCTAAGGATGCTCTCAACAGCTGGCCAGCGCACGCGGCCCATCATCCCCGGCGCCCCGTAAGTTTCCGAAGATGATGCAACTTTAACTTGGCGAAATTATCTCTTGTCTGAACCCTTTCACTTGTTTGCAGGAATCCGAATGTCACTGCCACGCGGACCACCAGCCAGGAGCCCATCACGAAATATATGAAGAAATCTCCGGCTGTTGGTCCCTCTACCCCAGTTCCACCAAGTGCCTCCCACCCAACTCCTCAACCGTCGCCCCCTCAGGCTGATCCATCTCCCCCTCCTGCCGCAAACACTCCACCGGAAATAATTCCGGTTAGCAGCGAGCATGCGGGCGGACAAGATCCTAAGGCCAAGGGCCCTGCCCAAGAAGACGCGGAAGCACAAGGCCAAGGAGAGGCTGAAGTCACTTCTTCCGAGAAGGCTGGAGAGGGCGCTGGCGACATGGTCGTTTTTCCGAAGAATTTTGGAGATCCGGCTGACACCACTTCCACCCCCAAAGCGTATGCCACCAAGTTTTTCAACAAGCTGTCCGAGGCGGAGAAGTGGGAACTTGAACAAGACCTGCTCAACGCCATGCTGAACAACGCCTGGGGGAAGGCTGATTCCAGGACATCGGAAATCCAGGACTTCAAGAAGAACGTCGGCCAGTTCTTTGACCAGCTCATCTGCAAGCAAAAGGTACTCCCCAGTAGCCCCCAAGCATGTAGGCGGAAACTCAAAATAGTTAGCGCTTAGATGCTTAGAAATAGATTACTTCCGGGAAGGTTGTTAAATTGGATCAGTAGCCCCCAAGCATTATGGCGGAAACGTTCCGGCAATAATGCTTTGGAGAAAAACCACTTTACAGGCGGAATCTTTACTCCTGCTCTGTCTATGTTTTACAGGAACAGCAGGCGCTGCACTATGAGCTGCACAAGAACATTGCGCTTCAGCGCCGCGTTACTCTAAATCAGGTGGAAAATATCCGGACTCTGAAGGATGAGAATGCGGAACTGACCAAGCAACTGGCGGAAGCCCAAGGTTGGTTTCCGCTTTCATCGTCACTAGTCATATTCCGACTTAGAACGTTGTTGTTAACTTATGTTATTTATAGGCGCATCCTCTTCCCTTGCTACAGCCTCATCTGAACTTGAGAACCTGCGCTCCTCGTACCAAGATTTGGAAACGAAACTAAAGGAGGCGGAACTAAAGAGGGAGCAGGCCGAGAAGCAGCTGGCGGAGAAAAACTCCGAACACATCAGGGAAAAGGGCGAGCTGTTGCTGAAGAAAAATGCTGACAGCGAAACCATCAAGAGGCAACAGAAAGAGCTCAATGGTCTCCGGAAATATATGGAGACCGCGGAGCATCACTGGGACTTGCTCAACGAGAACATCTTGGGTACAATACAGAAATCTTGCCCAAATGTTTTCTCCGACTATTTATTTCGCACTCAAACTGCATGCTCATATCCTGATTATCTTTATGCAGAGCCGCTTGGATATCCGGAGCAGCGCTGGAATTTGTTCCCCCGGGATGACCTTCTTCAACTCGCAGGCGATGATTGCAAAGATCTCATCTCCGCCTCCCGCAAGATATGCTATAACTTATCGTCGGAGCGATTCCGAACTCGACGACTGTGATAGCGTCGGAGCTTCTGCTGGTAGATGGCGGAGCGCTGATCAGCTAGGTTCCGAGCTTCCTCAATCAGGTCCACAGATAGCTGTCTGGCCTCATCAGCTGTTTCTTCATTGTAGGCGGAAACCCGCGGTGAATCGTGGATGATGTCGGAGGGAAGCACGGCTTCGGATCCGTATACCAGGAAAAAAGGGGTAAACCCTGTTGATCTGTTAGGGGTAGTTCGTAAACTCCACAAAACAGCTTCCAACTCGTCAGCCCAACCTCCAGCTGCTCGTCGCAGTGGTTCTTCAAGGCGCGGCTTAATTCCTGATAATATTAGACCGTTAGCCCTTTCAACCTGACCGTTAGATTGTGGATGAGCCACAGATGCGAGGTCCAGTCGAATCCCCATTGTGTCACAATAATCCCTCAACTCTCCTTGGGCGAAGTTTGTGCCATTATCTGTGATTATGCTGTGTGGGATGCCGAATCTCATCACGAGGCTGCAGACGAATTTTAGTGCCGTAGCACCATCGGCTTTTCTCACTGGCTTAGCCTCGATCCATTTGCTGAACTTGTCAACAGCGACCAGGAGGTATTCAAAACCGCCAGGAGATGATCTTTTTAACTTACCAACCATATCGAGCCCCCAGACCGCAAATGGCCAGGTGATAGGTATGGTCTTCAGCTCTTGGGCTGGAGCGTTTGGTTGAGTAGCGTAGTACTGACAACCTCGGCAGGTTTTTACCAGCTTGTCAGCATCTTCTTTAGCTGTGAGCGATGGGAATCCTAGCCGGAAAGCTTTGGCAACGAGGGATCTGGGAGCGGCGTGATGCCCGCAATCCCCTGCGTGGATCTCTCTGAGGATTTCAATGCCATCTTGATTGGAGACGCATTTGAGAAACACCCCCGCTGCACTTCGTTTGTAGAGCTGTCCATCAACAATTGTGTAGGTTCTCACTCGTCTGACGATCTGTCGTGCGAGGACCTCGTCCTCTGGCAACTTCTGATCGATGAGGTAGTCCAGGAAAGGCTGTGTCCAAGCCGGAATGATAGCCATCACCTCCCTAGCCGGAGATACTGCCACCTCTGGATTTTCCGGGTTAGCGCCCTTAACTGAGGGTATCCGGAGATGCTCCAGAAAATGCCGGGCGGAATTTGCTTCTGCCGGATCCGAGCTTGGATAGCATGTACGCCGGCTGTGTTATCGTCTCTCCTGACGTACTTGACTTCGTATCCGAGGAAGCACTTGGCGATCTCATCAACTTCGTCTCTATAGGCCGCCATGACGGAGTTTCTGGCGTTCCAGGTTCCGGCTACTTGTTGTGCCACCAGGTCGGAATCTCCACAGCATATGATGTGCTTGATCCCAATTTCCTTAGCGATGCGTAGACCGTGTAGTAGAGCCTCGTATTCCGCCATGTTATTTGTAGCTTCGAAGTGGATCTGCAGAACGATGCGCAGTTCTTCTCCGGTAGGGACTTCAGGGTGACTCCGGCTCCTGAGCCTTGATGCTGCTTGGATCCATCGAAGTGCATGACCCATGTTTCTGGTTCCGGCTCCAGACTTGCATCCGGAGCTTCTGTCCAATCTGCGACGAAATCTGCCAAGACTTGGGATTTAATCGCAGTCCTGGGCTTGTAAGCGATGTCGAAGGCAGATAGTTCAATGCCCCATTTAGCCGTACGTCCTGTTGCGTCAGCGTTGTTGAGAATTGTTGACAGCGGAGCCTTGCTCACGACTGTTACTGGATGCTCTTGGAAGTAATGCCTCAGCTTCCGGCTGCCCAGGAATACTCCATAGGCTAGCTTCTGAAAGTGAGGGTATCTTTGTTTTGACTCCGTCAGCACCTCGCTAATGTAGTAGACAGGTCTTTGGACGTCATATTCATGACCTTCTTCCTTTCGCTCCACCACGATGACGAGGCTGATGACTTTGTTGGTAGCTGCCAGATAAAGGAGCATTGGCTCTGACTCTGCTGGAGCTGCCAAGATAGGTGGGGAGGTGAGTATTTCCTTCAACCCTCGAAGAGCTGCGTCAGCTGCGTCGTCCCAGACGAATTTGTCTGTTTTCTTCAGCAGCTTGTACAGAGGTAGCGCCTTCTCGCCAAGACGGCTAACAAACCTACTGATTGCTGCGACACAACCGGTTAGTCGTTGCACATCTTTGAGACAAGTTGGCCGTTTGATGCACAGGATTGCCTTGATTTTTTCCGGGTTAACCTCAATGCCTCTGTGAGAGACTATGAAGCTAAGGAGTTTTCCGGCTGGCACGCCAAAAACGCACTTCAGCGGATTCAACATCATCTTGTACCTTCGGAGGTTGTCGAAGGTTTCTGTGAGGTCGCTGATCAAGTCGGATCCTTTCCGGGTCATGACCGCGATGTCGTCGACGTAAGCGTGCACGTTCCGGCCAATCTGGTCCTTCAGGCACCGCTGCATCGTACGTTGGTAAGTAGCACCTGCATTTTTCAAACCAAAAGGCATAGTAACATAGCAGTAAGTACCGAACGGGGTAATGAATGAAGTCGCCTTTTGGTCGGATTCCTTCATCCGGATCTGATGATACCCGGAATACGCATCAAGAAAACACAGAAGTTCCGCCCCCGCCGTCGAATCAATGACTTGGTCAATGCGCGGCAAGGGGAACGGATCCTTCGGGCAATGCTTGTTCAAGCCAGAGTAATCGATGCACATTCTTAGTATTTCAGTGTCTTTTTTGGGTACAAGGACGGGATTCGCGACCCAATCGGTGTGGATAACTTCTATTACAAAACCTGCTTCTAGTAACTTTGCTAGTTCCATTCCTATGGCGCGGCGCTTCTTGTCTCCAAAGCGTCGCATAGCTTGCTTCACCGGTTTGGCCCCCGGATTTATGTTGAGGTAGTGCTCGGCGAGTTCCCTAGGTACTCCGGACATGTCAGAAGGTTTCCATGCGAAGATATCCATGTTAGCGCGGAGGAACTCGACGAGCGCGTCTTCCTATTTGGGATCCATGTTGGCTCCGACCGAAACCTGCTTGGAAGAGTCACCTGGGATGAGGTCGTGCTTCTTGGTTTCTATAGCGGCCGTGAAGGAGGTTTTCTGCTCGGAGATCTGCTTCTTGGTGGTCTGCATCGCAGTCGGATCCACCGCGGCTCTGTAGCCTTTCAGCTCTTCTCCAGATATCACAGACTCTGCGAAGGCGGCTTCGCCTAACTCGCACTCATGAGCCTTTTTGTAGTCTCCGGATACGGTAATCATACCTTTAGGACCCGGAATCTTGAGCTTGTTGTAGATGTAGCACGCTCTTGCGTGGAACTTGTGGTAGGTGGGTCTGCCGAAGATGACGTGGTAGGAGCTCTTGAAGGGCACAACTTCAAACGTGAGCTTCTCTTGGCGGAAGTTATGAACATCGCCAAAAGCCATGGGAAGTGTTATGCTGCCGAGGGAATTCGCCTTCTTACCCGGAACCACGCCGTGAAACTCAGTGTTGCTGTGTTTGAGCTGTTCCTTGGTGAGGTTCATCCGCTCTAGAGTCTCCAGGTACATGATGTTCAGACTGGCTCCACCATCCATGAGGCACTTGGAGAAGTCATATCCGTCTATGCGGGGACTTACAACCAAGGCGTAGCATTCTTTTGGCACAACGGCAGGGTGATCCTCCCTGTCAAATGTGCACGGGACTTCCGACCACCTGACATACTGCGGCACAGCCGGAACTGTGGCGTTCAGGATCCGGGTAGCTGACTTGGTAGCGCGGACTGTTGGGGTTCCGAGGAAAGTGTGGTAAGCCCCCACGCTCTTTTTATCGAATGGGTTGGATTTTCCTGCGGATCCTGCCTTGGGGTCCGGCGAGTTATCATCCTCGTCCATCACCTCGGAACTATCATCTTCTTTGTCCTTGTTCTTGCCCTTGCCACCTTTGTCGCGTGGGCGGTGCTTCCGGGCGCGCTTGTATCCTGCCTCCGGGTCGTTCTTTAGATCATTGACCCACTTGCAGTTGCGGTTGGTGTGAGTGGACTTCCCTGTAGCCGGATCCAGATGGGCCAGGCAGGGCATGTCTCTGTATTCCTCATAGGTTTGCGGGGCGCGGGATCCGCCAGCTGTGACCTCGGAGGTATGCTGCTGACCCCTGCCGGCTCCGCCTCCGCGTCCGCGTCCTCTGCCGCCTCCTGAACCTCCGCGTTGAAACGCCATGGCGATCATCTCGGATCCGCCACTCTTCTGGTCATCAGGGTTCTTGCGCTTATGGCTGCTGCTGCTACCGTTGTCACGGTTCTTTTGCTGATGCAGGGGGATTGCTGTGGCTGCGAGATCACCGCCTGCGTCGTCATTGGCGGCAGTGTGATCGCTGGCGATGGTGATCATGTCGTCCAACGTCAGTTGATTTGCATTGACCAAGCAAGTTAGCTTGTGTCGCAGCAATCCTCCTCGCTGCAAGCCCCCAATGAAGGCGTGCATTGCTGTGCGGTTGTCAACGTTCTCGCACTCGTTTCTGCATGCCAACCATCGGGTGAGGAAATTCCTCGATGTTTCGCCCTTCTTCTGGATACATGCCTGCAGGTCGCTTATTGTGGCAGGTCTCTTGTATGTGCCCCTGAAGTGTTTCTCGAAAGCGTTCTTCAGGTCGAACCAGCAAAAGATGGAATTTTTCTCGAGGTCGCTGAGCCAGATCCGGGCTGGACCTACAAGGTACAACTGAAGCATGCGGCAGGCGATGTTAGGGGTTCCTCCGGCAAAGGTTACAGCATTGTAGTAATCCTCAATCCAGGTATCCAGCCTTTCGGTGCCATCATAATGCTTCAGGTTTCCGGGTAGCTTGAGGTTCATCCTTGGCTTTGGTTCCTCTCGAATCATCCTGCCAAAGCACTTCGGACCAATGTAGTCGGTTCTGTATTCGTTGAGGCGATCCCGTGCGTCGCGTGAGCCGTGGCGAGGAGACTTTGAGCGAGAGCGAGATCTTCGACCGTTGCCTCCGCCTCCACCTCCGCCGCCACCGCTAGGTGGTGGTGAGGGAGACCTGCGAGGTGGGCGGTTCGATTTCTTGCTTCCGCCTTCTGACTCTCCTCGGCCTTCCTGGTGCTGGCTCCGGCTTCTGTAGCTGCCTTCGCCGTGGCGCTGGCTGCCCTGGTCATTCCGGCGAGGCTCCGGGTCGCGGCTCCGGCGAGGCTCTGGGTCCTGCTCCTCGTTCCGACTCCTCCTGGGCTCGGTCTCACGAACATTGTTCTGGTTCCGGCGAGGTTCCGGCGAGCGCTCCCTGCTTCTGTTTCTTGGCAGCATGTTGTCGCGGATAACAATCCCACCATGCCCTGGGGGCCTGGTGTTTCCGGCTGGACTACGGCGGCGAGGGGGTCGCGGGTAACCGTTGAGCGGAGGAGAGGGGTTGCGGTACTTGTCCCGTCCAGAGTACATTGCATCATTTCCCTTTCTTGGATCTGACGGTGGCGTCTTTGATGGTACGGGGATCGGATTTGGGTGTTCCCTGGCTTTCCTTCTGCGCTCCGAGGATCCGGTGTGTGATTCATCATCGGGTCGCCGATCAGCGCGGGCGTCCTTCTGCGCGGTAGATATACAGTTATCCGGATTGGATTCCAACCTGCGCGAAGTATCCGCCTTGCTTTGCTATTGCATTGCTGAAGCGACGAGTGTGCGAAGATAGTTGATATCAACCTCTTCGTCCTTCTTCTTCAATAGTTCCGCAGCTTTTAGCATATTGTCCTTTGGGGTTTCCAGCGGTCGGTGCTCGGCGGGCGTGGCGAAGTTGATCCTGCGAGGCGGGATTGCTTCTCTAACAATTCGATCGGCCTCCGCCTGCGCATAGGTCATCTTTACTTCCCACTCTTTCGCCATGCCCTTGACCTGCTCGAGTGTAGCAGCAATTTCGCGATCCTGTCTGTCGAAAGTTTCCGCCAGACCTGCAGCTTGTTCCCTTTCTTCCCTTAATGCGGCTTCGGTATCAGCGAGCTTCTTGGCTGTGGCCAGCATTTCCTGTCTGGTGGCCTCTAGAGCCTCCAAATCTGCGGCGTCGCCCGGGGTTATAGATTTGTTAAGAACTGCTCGTGCCACCATCTCCTCAGCTGACAGGATTTCCTCCGAGGAAGAATCCCTGTGGGGTCGCACCCGAGACATTGGAGATCCTTGGTGGGATGGTTGAGGGTCAGATTGGCTGGTTGGTTCTTCAGATCCAGTTTGTCCCTGCGCTGCTATCGTTGCGAGAACCTGCTTAGGCTGGGCGGAGTCGACTTCAGGCTGATCACTGTATCCGTATTCCCTTATCTTGCGAACGAAGTCATCAGACTCCATGGAGGGGGTATCTCCCGAAATTGGGCTCAGATTGCCCAAAATCGACTCTTCAACCGGAGTTTCACTCTCTCCGACAAGCTCAGCCTGATCCGGATCCGCGTTGTGTTCCGGTGCCTCTACCTGCTCAGGACCAGCTCCGTCTTCTTGAGGGGCGGTTCCGGCGGTATGGGCCAAGAAGTGTACGAAGTGGCACCTCTGCTTTTCTAACACCTGGGAGACCCAGGTGGATCTGCATTGGTCTTCCACCGTTGTTTCCTGCTCAGGGGCGGATTGGGTGGGCTTTGAAATTTCCAGATCCGAGGCGGAATCTTCCTTGGGAAGCTCCTGCATCTCAGATCGGATCTTCGCGACAGCGTCCAGCTCTGCGGCGGTCGCGTCTACGTTACTTACCAGTGGGTTTCCGTCGGAATCGACGGTTTCCCCGATGAAGATGTGTATGCCGCCAATTGGGACGATGGAGAGCTTGACGGGGTTTGTCCTAGCCGGAATCCAGCACTCATCCGGAGGGACGATCGGCAGATTCCCGGCGTAAAGGACGCGCCCCACAGCGATGGTGTCGTCGTAGCTTCCCATGGCGGAACCCTCCCGGTTCCGGCCTCCAGACGCCACAGGCCCCACGGTGGGCGCCAACTGTCGTTGCCTAATCGACGGTACCCCAGAGGAGGGATCCTCACGAGGGGGAGAAGAAGTAGGGGCCATAGGGCGGAGTGCTCTCGGGACGGTGGTACGCGAGTTACCCAGCTTCGGAACACCTGCACGATGACAGGGCCTACTGCTGCTTGTCTGGAATTATCTGGGCGCTTTCGCGTTGTTACAATGAGTTGTGGTTGTTCCTCTAGGGCTCCCGGGATCCGGCTTATATAGGCGCTCGGATCTAGGGTTTACACGGAGAGTCCTAGCCGGAATACAAGTTGCCTAACTACGGTACAAAGCCTTGCCGTGTACGTCAAGGATCCGCCTTCCTTCTAGGTCACGCTGGATCCGGATACTTCATGGGCCTTCACGGATCCGGCCTCCTTCGTAGGTCGGTTAGGATCCGGCTCCTCGTTCCTGGGCTGGACTTCATCCTTCATGATCTACAGCAACTGGGCCGCCCGATGGGCCACATGCCTCACCACCAACTATGGGCCACCCGGGCTTGCCGGATCTAGGCCATGCCGTTGATATACCCATAAAGTATACCCACAACACCAGGTGTTGCCACAAAATTTGACACTCCATAATGGCCTTCATCTTTTTTTACTAGGTCTATCCACTCAGCTTTGCTTCATCATCTGGTATGTCAATCATTTTTAGTTAAGCTTAGTTGAAGTTCTGACAGTTTTCGGCTTTCCTAGGACTCGATCAACTAGATATATTTTGTTGGACACATATATGTAAAGAATACTTGTATTCAGGATTTCTGAAAATTGCTCTTCAACTGGATAAGTATCCATTTCTGAAACACACAAAACTGCATCTTCAAATATTTATTAAGTTATTTAGGTCGATGCATCATTCATGTATGCCCTAACTATATAGCAGTACATAATTATATATGAAAAATAGTTTTTTATCTAGCAGATTAACTCCTGTAAGTACATATGGATTTACCCAGGTTCCATTGCATAATTCTCTTACTCCCCCTTAACACAAGACCCCTCTTTCAAGGTGCGGTTGCAACGAATTGGGACTTTAAACATTCTACTTGATTGTAGAAGAAGGATTCCTAGCATGTTTGGGATCTCCTATCATTTTTTGTTTGTTATATTATGTTCCAGAGTTACATATAGAGTTCAATTTTCATGTGTCGAGCACTGAAATAATTGGCATGGGTGCTGCAACAATTGCATCCAGCAGCTTTCTATCATGCATCTCAGTAGTGCAGGAAATAATGAAGGATTTGCACCAATTGGTCCTTTGAAAACAAACCAACCCTGTCAGAAGATGACAACAATCTAGAAGCCATACCTCAGAATGAAAACACAGAACAAATCCATTTTGAGTTGGGAGAGGTAAACGGTAATAACCATCCAAAATTTTCAGAAATTTACTGCTAAGAAAAATATCTAATGAATTACAGTTTTCCCCACACAAGAATACAACCTCCACAACAGATTGCAAAAAAAAAAAAGGAAAAAAACAATACCAAGTGGTGCATCAACTAAAAAAAGGTATATGACTATTTAATTCATATCAGTATCACTGTTCACTACAGCGGTGCAAGCTTACTAATCATTAATTTTCTGCATAAAAGGCATAAGAAGAAAGCCACTAAAGAATTATTCTCAACTACATAAAAAGATTCACTTCGCCAGGTAAACATACATGACATCTATCAGTAAGTAAAAGAATATCAGGACATAATTTTAGCTTTTATTTCTTGCAGCAATTGCCTTGAGTTTTGACTTAATCAGGTCAAGCTCATCTAAATGAAAGATATAAAATATACTTATCTCAATGTAACACAATCTTTACATGGTCTGACAAAGCCCTTTTACTAAAAAAGTAATATGTGATATTATTAGTATGTCTGCCACTGCCAAGCATGGCCACTTCCTACATGGTATAGTATTATGTATCTGTGTATGCTTATCTTCCTTTGTTTCTCAGTGATTACTACTACGCTATGTTTGTACAATCAAATGTTACTAAGCGGATCAGATCCTTGCAGGCTTCCACAAAGAGATTTCCGCACGCTTCGCTCTTAAAAGGTTGCATGAAAGGGCTAACGCAAAAGAAAACGAAGTTGTCTCTTAACTACAAGTTGTAACACGGACGAACTGTTAAAACAATTCGGGAAATTATTCTTATTTGCTCTGCAAGTTTGTTATGGCATTTTTTCTTTGTACACGCACGGATGCCAAAGGATTATAACAGTAAATAAAGATGAACGTAACTAGCGGTTCTCCATTCCCAAATCAGTCAAACATGTTTCTAGCTATTGCTTAGAATATCTTCAGTCGATGCCGCAACTGATTAAGTCGGCTTTCAACTAACATGTTTTACTTATACACCACAATAAACATTGACATCCCCAGTCGACAATAGGACATTTCATTATACGGTGGAACATAATTAATATGTTGGCTTCCCTGTTTTGCAATGTCACAAATCATTTTTTTCCGTACGACAATATAATTCTTCTTCCTCACATAAAAATATCATCTTCTTCCTCACGAGAATATATTTCAACAACTTAGGTGCTTTGAAAGAAGGAAATGTTCCTTTGGGTTGTAGCTTTCACCTGTACATAGATCACGAGAGGGGGGCAGCCAACAAAATAAACAAAAACACGCCCCGCTTCATTACATTTACATACTTAGCTTCATTACATTTACATACTTATATATAGGCTTGCGCGTTATATTGCCCTGCCTCCGCAAACAACTACTACCAATCAGTCACCATGTGGCGCGGCGTGCCGCCGCGCCCCTCATTGCTAGTATCGTTAAAGTGCAAACAAACTTCACCGAGGATTTAGGTTGCCGCGGCACACCAGGCATGCTCGAGGTTAGTGGGCATTTGTCGGGGCGGAGCTAGAAGTTGACAGCGCATCGGACGGTCCAATGCAGGGATGGAGGACAAATCGGGTGTCTGGTGTTGGCAAGATTGCAAGGATCAGTGGATGGAAAGAGAAACTTCCGAGTCTGGGAGGAAAGGAAATTCTCATTAAAGCTATTGCTCAAGCTATACCAGTTTTTGCTACGATGGTTTTCAAAATTTCGAAAAATATTTGTAAAGAAATATCAGACGCCATCTCTCAGTTCTCGTGGGGTGATGAGGAAGAGCAGAAACATATGCATTGGAAGGCTTGGTGAAAATGTGTATTCCTAAAAAAAGTGGAGGTATGGGTTTTAGAGATTTACACTATTTTAATTTAGCTATGTTGTCTAAACAGGTTTGGAGGTTGTTAAGTGAACCTGAATCATTATATGCAAGAGTTCGAGCAAAATATTTTCCTGATGGTCGGCTTCTTAATGCGACTTTAAAAAGTGGGAGCTCTTATACATGGCAAAATATTGTGGCTGGGCTGGAATGTTTCAAGAAGGGGTACATTTGGAGAGTGGGATGGGAACACATATCAATATTTGGGAAGACAATTGGATCCCTTCAAGTCAAAACTTGAAAGTCATGACTCCAAAAGGAAATAATCTGTTTACTCGTGTTAGTGATCTTATTAACCCAGTGGATGGTAATTGGGATGAAGATTTGTTAGAGGCTATGTTTTGACCAGTGGATGCTCATAGAATCAGGCAAATTCCTTTGATACAGGATAGAGAAGATTTAGTGGCATGGCACTATAATAAACTGGGTCTCTTTTCAGTTCGATCTGCTTACTATTGCCAATGGGATTATAATTCGGTAGAAACAACTGAAATACAAGTATTATTAAAGCTGTTTCAAACACTGTTTGGGAAAAGTTATGGGGCCTAGAGATTCCAAATAAGATAAAGATTTTTGGGTGGAGGGTTTTGCACGGGATGATTCTGTGTAAGGGAGTCCTTGCAAACTGACACATTGGAAATCAAGGGGGTTGTCTGATACGTCTCAAACGTATCTATAATTTCTTATGTTCCATGCTAGTTATATGACAATACTCACATGTTTTATATACACTTTATATCATTTTGATGCATTTTCCGGCACTAACCTATTAACAAGATGCCGAAGCGCTAGTTCCTGTTTTCTGCTGTTTTTGGTTTCAGAAATCCTACACAGGAAATATTCTCGGAATTGGACGAAACAAAAGCTCACGGTCTTATTTTCCACGGAGCCTTCCAGAAGTCCGAAGAGGAGACGAAGAGGGGACGCGAGGCGACCACACACTAGGGGGGTGCGGCCCCACCCTTGGGCGCGCCGCCCTATGGGGTGGGCCCCTCGAGCGCCTCCCGACTCTGCCCATTCGCATATATATTCTCTCCGTCGCGAAAACCCTATCACCGAGAGCCACGATACGAGAAAAGTTCCAGAGACGCCGTCGCCGCCAATCCCATCTCGAGGGATTCAGGAGATCGCCTCCGGCACCCTGTCGGAGAGGGGAATCATCACCAGAGGGCTCTACATCACCATGCCCGCCTCCGGACTGATGCGTGAGTAGTTCATCCTTGGACTATGGGTCCATAGCAGTAGCTAGATGGTTGTCTTCTCCTCTTGTGCTATCATGTTTAGATCTTGTGAGCTTCCTATCATGATCAAGATCGTCTATTTGTAATGCTACATGTTGCGTTTGTTGGGATCCGATAAATATTGAATACTATGTCAAGTTGATTATCAATCTATCATATATGTGTTGTTTATGTTCTTCCATGCTCTCCGTTGCTAGTAGAGGCTCTGGCCAAGTTGATACTTGTAACTCCAAGAGGGAGTATTTATGCTCGATAGTGGGTTCATGCCTCCATTGAATCTGGGACAATGACAGAAAGTTCTAAGGTTGTGGATGTGTTGTTGCCACTAGGGATAAAACATCGATGCTTTTGTCTAAGGATATTTGTATTGATTACATTACGCGCAGTACTTAATGCAATTGTCTTGTGTTTGCAACTTAATACTGGAAGGGGTGCGGATGCTAACCCGAAGGTGGACTTTTTAGGCATAGATGCATGCTGGATAGCGGTCTATGTTCTTTGTCGTAATGCCCTAATTAAATCTCATAGTAGTCATCATGATATATGTATGTGCATCTCTATTTGTCAATTGCCAACTGTAATTTGTTCACCCAACATGCTATTTATCTTATTGGAGAGATACCACTAGTGAACTGTGGACCCCGGTCCATTCTTTTACATCTGAAATACAATCTACTGCAATCTTTGTTCTTTGTTGTTCATCGCAAACAAATATCATTCTCCACACCATACGTTTAATCCTTTGTTTTCAGCAAGCCGGTGAGATTGACAACCTCACTGTTAAGTTGGGGCAAAGTATTGTGATTGTGTTGTGCAGGTTCCACGTTGGCGCCGGAATCCCTGGTGTTGCGCCGCACTACACTCCTTCGCCAACAACCTTCACGTGGCCTTCATCTCCTACTGGTTCGATAACCTTGGTTTCTTACTGAGGGAAACTTGCTGTTGTACGCATCACACCTTCCTCTTGGGGTTCCCAACGGATGTGTGCTTCACGCGCCATCAAGCATTTTTCTGGCGTCGTTGCCGGGGAGATCAAGACACGCTGCAAGGGGAGTCTCTCACATCCAATCTCTTTACTTTGTTTATTGTCTTGCTTTACTTTATTTTATTTTCTGTTTTGTTTGCTTTCCTTATATTAAAAACACAAAAAAATTAGTTACTTGCTTTACTTTACTTTATTTTCTGTCTTGTTTGCTTCTTATATCAAAAACACAAAAAAATAGTTACTTGTTTTACTTTACTTAATTTAGTTTGCTTTACTTGTTTTTATTACTGTTAAAATGAATACTCCTGAGAACACTAAGTTGTGTGACTTCACTAGCATCAATAATAATGATTTTATATGCACTCCTATTGCGCCACCTGCTACTACAGCAGAATTTTATGAAATTAAACCTGCTTTACTAAATCTTGTTATGAGAGAGCAATTTTCTGGTGTTAGTACTGATGATGCTGCTGCCCATCTTAATAATTTTATTGAAATTTGTGAAATGCAAAAGTATAAGGATGTAGATGGGGATATTATAAAACTGAAATTGTTTCCTTTCTCCTTAAGAGGAAGAGCTAAAGATTGGTTGCTATCTTTGCCTAAGAATAGTATTGATTCATGGACTAAATGTAAAGATGCTTTCATTGGTAGATATTATCTTTCTGCTAAAATTATATCTTTGAGAAGTAGCATTATGAATTTTAGATTCAGCTGCTGGAGGTACTTTTTGTAGGATAACGTTGCATAGAAAACAAAAATTTTCCTACCGCGAACACGCAATCCAAGCCAAGATGCAATCTAGAAGATGGGAGCAACGAGGGGATGATCAAGACTAACCCTTGAAGAAATTCCAAAGCCTATAAGAGTAGGCTCTTATTGCTGCGGTAGACGATCACTTGCCGCTTGCAAAAGCGCGTAGAAGATCTTGATCATGATCGGTTCCGGTGCCACGAACGGGCAGCACCTCCGTACTCGGTCACACGTTCGGTTGTTGATGAAGACGACGTCCACCTCCCCGTTCCAGCGGGCAGCGGAAGTAGTAGCTCCTCTCGAATCCGACAGCACGACGGCGTGGTGTCGGTGGTGGTGGAGAAATCCGGCGGAGCTTCGCTTAAGCGTGCGGGATATGGTGGAGGAGAGAGAGACCGCTAGGGTTTGGGGAGAGGGGCGCCGGCTAGGGCACCCTTGAGGGGTGCGGCCATGGTGGTGGCTTGAGTGGCCGGCCAGCCCCTCTCTCCCCCTCTTTATATAGGTGGAAGCCCCAAGGCTTAGGTCAAAGAGTCCGAATAAGACCCCAACCAAAACCTTCCAAGTGTCCAAACCTAGGGGGAGTGGGACTCCCCCCTTTCCTTGGTGGGGTGGCCGGCCACCATGGTGGGGAGTCCACTTGGGACTCCTCCTCCCTTAGGTTGGCCGGCCAAGGTGGGTGGAGTCCCTTTGGGACTCCACCTTCCATCCTTATTTCTTCCGGACTTTTCTAGAACCTTCTAGAACCTTCCGTAGAACCTTCCGGATCATTTTAATTCACATAAAATGACTTCCCATATATGAATCTTATTCTCCGGACTATTCCGGAACTCCTCGTGATGTCCGGGATCTCATCCGGGACTCCGAACAAATATTCGAACTCCATTCCATATTCAAGTACTACCATTTCAACATCCAACTTTAAGTGTGTCACCCTACGGTTCGTGAACTATGCGGACATGGTTGAGTACTCACTCTGACCAATAACCAATAGCGGGATCTGGAGATCCATAATGGCTCCCACATATTCAACGATGACTTTAGTGATCGAATGAACCATTCACATACTATACCAATTCCCTTTGTCTCGCGATATTTTACTTGTCCGAGGTTTGATCTTCGGTATCACTCTATACCTTGTTCAACCTCGTTTCCTGACAAGTACTCTTTACTCGTACCGTGGTATGTGGTCTCTTATGAACTCATTCATATGCTTGCAAGACATTAGACGACATTCCACCGAGAGGGCCCAGAGTATATCTATCCGTCATCGGGATGGACAAATCCCACTGTTGATCCATATGCCTCAACTCATACTTTCCGGATACTTAATCCCACCTTTATAACCACCCATTTACGCAGTGGCGTTTGGTGTGATCAAAGTACCTTTCCGGTATAAGTGATTTATATGATCTCATGGTCATAAGGACTAGGTAACTATGTATCGAAAGCTTATAGCAAATAACTTAATGACGAGATCTTATGCTACGCTTAATTGGGTGTGTCCATTACATCATTCATATAATGATATAACCTTGTTATTAATAACATCCAATGTTCATGATTATGAAACTAATCATCCATTAATCAACAAGCTAGTTTAAGAGGCATACTAGGGACTTCTTGTTGTCTACATATCACACATGTACTAATGTTTCGGTTAATACAATTCTAGCATGATATATAAACATTTATCATAAACATAAAGATATAAATAATAACCACTTTATTATTGCCTCTAGGGCATATCTCCTTCAGTCTCCCACTTGCACTAGAGTCAATAATCTAGTTTACATTTGTAAAGATATAACACCTTGGCCTTCCGGTGCTTTATCATGTTTTGCTCACGGGAGAGGTTTTAGTCAACGGATCTGACATGCTCAGAATCGTATGTATTTTGTAATTCATTTGCGTCTCAACGCATCACTCATTTCCAAATGAGTTGGCATTAAATATGTTTGATCTTATGGTGGAACCTTAATTCCGCGGTCTGAAATAAGTCACTAATATTGTCACATACAATATAGCTTCAAAGTTCTGACACTATCGGAACTACACCAAGTTCTCAAAGAACTTCTTGACTCAACATCCTCAGTCATTTGTCAAAACAAATGACATACTCTGCCTTCATTTGTAGAATCCGTCACAATATTTAGAACTCTTCTAAATCTAGCATAGACAACTTCTAGCTCATTGTGCTACCTTTTAAACAACACTTAGTCTAATTTGAGATTGAAATTATATTTTATATGTGACAAAAACAATATTGGTGTAACATCTTACAACGATTTGTTTGTCATTTCTTCATACAAATATATATATATATATATCCTTAGTTCTTCTAAAGTACTCAAGGATATTCTTACTGTTGTCCAATGATCATCATATGAATCATTCTGGTATATGCTCATAACACTTTATAGCACATGATATCTGATTGTGTACATATTATTCGTGATCTAAAATCACTCATGTGTTTTTACTCATCGAGTGTCATATACACTCAAGTCTTGTTAAAACTTCACATGACAAGAACATTTTCTTAATATTTCTATATTGAACTACTTCAATATCCATCATATGTACTTTGACTTAAACTTATTTATGTGTTTCAATCTATCTTCATAGATCTTGACACTAAATTTGTTTCAGTCCATATCCTTTCATTGAAGTTAATTCTCAATGAAACCTTTTTAATCAAGTATATAATTACATCATTTATAACCAACTATATGTCACCTACATAAAGTATTATAAATGTGTCTTAGCGCTCCCACTTAATTTCTTGCAAATGCAAGCCTCTTCATTGTTTCTGATGAAATCAAAAACTCTTTGACTATTTCATCTAGTGAAGATTCAAACTCCGCTATACTTACTTCATCAAATTGAAGTTTGTATACCTATCTAGTATTCCACGGACCAGCAAAACTCTTGGTTGTATCTTGTATACACCTTTAATACACACTTCTGATAAGTAATGTATTTTTCCATCCTACTAACATATCTCATAAAGGAAATATGTAGTGATTACTAGAATAATCCATATAGACTTTAAGCATTGCTACGGAAGATCTAATCTTATCGTAGTCAACTCTTTGAACTTTGTCGTAAAAAACTTTTCAATAAGTTGAGCTTCTTCAAGGATATTTCATCCAAGTCCATCAATTTCATAGATCCATTTACTTTCAAAAAGTATTCATCTATCTTGGATTTTATGGCGTATAGCCATTTTAACGAAGTCAGGGCCCATCATAACTTCTTTGTTTGTAGTTGGTTTATCATTGTTCAAAATCAATCCTTTGTCCACAAATCATTTATTTGATCACAAAGTAAACCATACCTACAAGGTTCAATATGTACTTTGATCTCCATGGCTAAAACACTTTGTAGTCATGAGAGCCATGATTGTCGTGGCCGCTTCCGAAACCAATTCCGATGCTGCGCTACTCTGATCATTATGCTTAGGTTCATAAACCTTATCAAATTATATTGTCCTCCCACTCAAATACTTCACTCAAAACAATTTCTCGGAAATAAGAAACATTGACAAACACTTTTGTCTTTGTCTCGTGGGAAGAATTCCCAATTAAATCTCTGGGATAACCAACAAAGACATTCATCCGATTTTGGTTGACTATTAGGGTTTATACCCATGCCATAACTTGTATGGTGTCATTTCAACGGATCATGATGATGCTCTATTCAGTGTAAAAGCGGTAGTCACTAAAGCATAATCCACAAAAATATAATGGCATCAATATTTTATCTCATCATTGATCCAACAAAATTTGGATATATCTCTTGGATACTTCATCATCACTATGATACTCCAAGAAACGTAAGTTGTAGAACAATTTCATAACTCTCTTAGATGTTCGCTAAAACTCGTAATTCAAATATTTCCACCATGATCCAATCATAGATATTTGATTTCTATTACGATGATTTCCACTTCATACTGAAATTTATTTGAATCCATTCAAATGTTTCAAACTTCTTCCTTATTGAATATATCCACATATATATACTCAATTCATTGTTGAAAGTTTTCATGAAGTAGAAGAATCTCCCGCACACAACTATGCCCAGTGAACCACATACATCATCATGTATTTTTCCACTAAGTTAGTTGTCCGTTCTACTTTTGGCCTATGAACGGTATTTTAATCATTCTCTTTAGAAAAGATTTGCAAGCGCCAAATGATTCAAAAATCAAATGACTCCAAAAATCCATTTGCATGGAGTTCCTTCATGCGTTCCTTTCTAACATGACCTAAATGGCGGTTCCACAAATAAGTGGAATTCAAATCATTTGCCTTATGGCATTTTAGCGTCAGTGTTATGTATGTGTGTTTCACCATTAAGATTTATAATAACTTATCCATCATACATGGAGTAATGTCATAATTTAAACAACTCATTGTTTTCATTTGACCAGAGCAAAATAACAATTATTAAGTTCTTTATTATAAATTCTAAGGGCTAGATAGAATGTCAACGACAAACATAATAACACTTTATTTTGTTCCAGACGTGCAATTCTATTATATTCCTTGTCAGTCACTTAGGCCATTGTATTCTTGTATTGCATTGTTTTGTATGACACTTCATACCAACCAATATGGTACTAATACCCAAGAATTTCATTGTGTGACTTAACTAGGAATACAACCATAACATGTATATCATTTATATACACCTGAGCTAGACTTTCTAGTCTTTTCTTTTCTTTTTGCCAAAATATCTTTTGCAGTTTCTCTTTTAGCTTTCCTCATTATTCAGAAAAACACTTCAACATCATTAACTTCTAGGTTTGTTGGTCAAATACCAATAACCTTGAGGTTCTTACTTTGAAGTTGATCATCATATGACAAGTGTTCCAGATTTCACTATTAGTAACTTTGTAATATGATGAACAATTTCACTCATAATTTTATCCATCATATCATGACGACTTTCCGAGACCATGTCTGTACATGCTAGGCTCGTAAAGTTTTAACCTTGGTATTTGCATGTGCAAATCTATCTTGCACCCGTTTTATGCACACGTAGAATCTATCACACCCGATCATCACGTGATGCTTCGAAACGACGAGTCTTAGTAACGGTGCATATTTAAGGATGGTCACTTCATGGATATGCGAATATTATTAGTGCCCCAATAGTTGGAGGATTGTGACGCCTGGCGTCTTCAACCTTCATACATTCCCATAAAACTTATGAGTTTATGTAGTCTCACCAAATTTATATTCTATCATCTTGCAATAAGGTCTTAGATATCACATATATCTCATACCTTGATTATTTCTGAAAACTAAATTTTCAGCTCCTTACTTTTCAAACAGATTTGAACTTCAAGTTTCACGGAGACAAGATAACTTTGGGTACTAATTGAAACCATAGCTCTTTGAATCAACAATGTGAGGTTTACTAAAAGTTTGCAATAGGACTTAATCAATTCTTGATTCTTAACAATACGGTACTAATCCGTAAAGTTTCTTATCAGATTTAACAGTATTTCTATCTCAATTACAAGACTAGCGCATGGTAGTAAACGGATGCCAATACTACAAAATTAATTCAAAATACTACTCAGACTATGTTTATGATAATTAGTTCATGTTTTAATCTAATTACTAATAAACTCCCACTTAATACAACATCCCTCATAGTTGTTAAGTGGTACACGATCCAAATCCACTACACCAAAACCGATCATCACGTGAGATGATGTAGCTTCAATGGTGAACATCAACATGTTGATCATATCATCCATATGACTCGTGTTCAACCTTTCGGTTTCCGTTGTCCCGAGGCCATGTCTGTACATGCTAGGCTCGTCAAGCAAACCCAAGTATTCCGCGTGTGCAACATGGCTTACACCCGTTGTATGTGAATCGTTGAATCTATCACATCCGATCATCACGAGATGCTTCGAAATGACGAACTATTACAACGGTGCATACGAGGGGAGAACACTTTATTATCTTGATATTAATGTGAGGGATCATCTTATAATGCTACCGTCGCGATCTAAGCAAAATAAGATGCATAAAGGATTAACATCACATGCAGTTCATATGTGATATGATATGGCCCTTTTGTCTTTGCGCCTTTGATCTTCATCTCCAAAGCACGGACATGATCTCCATCATCAACGGGCATGATCTCCATCATTATCGGCGTAGCGTCAAGGTTCATGGCGCCGTCTTCATGGTTGTTCACCTCATGTAGCAACTATTACAACTACTTTGAAATACTACTCAACATGAAAATTAAAGACAACCATAAGGCTCCTGCCGGTTGCCACAATACAATAATGATCATCTCATACATATTCATCATCATATCATGGCCATATCACATCACCAAACCCTGCAAAAACAAGTTAGACGTCTCTAATTTGGTTTGCATATTTTACGTGGTTTAGGGTTTTCGTGTAAGATCTAATCTACCTACGAACATGAACCACAACGGTGATACTAGTGTTGTCAATAGAAGAGTAAGTTGAATCTTCACTATAGTAGGAGAGACAGACACCCGCAAAGCCTCTTATGCAATACAAGTTGCATGTCGAACGAGGAACAAGTCTCATGAACGCGGTCATGTAAAGTTAGTCCGAGCCGCTTCATCCCACTATGCCACAAAGATGCAAAGTACTCAAACTAAAGATAACAAGAGCATCAACGCCCACAAACCATTGTGTTCTACTCGTGCAACCATCTATGCATAGACACGGCTCTGATACCACTGTAGGATAACGTTGCATAGAAAACAAAAATTTTCCTACCGCGAACACGCAATCCAAGCCAAGATGCAATCTAGAAGATGGGAGCAACGAGGGGATGATCAAGACTAACCCTTGAAGAAATTCCAAAGCCTATAAGAGTAGGCTCTTATTGCTGCGGTAGACGATCACTTGCCGCTTGCAAAAGCGCGTAGAAGATCTTGATCACGATCGGTTCTGGTGCCACGAACGGGCAGCACCTCCGTACTCGGTCACACGTTCGGTTGTTGATGAAGACGACGTCCACCTCCCCGTTCCAGCGGGCAGCGGAAGTAGTAGCTCCTCTTGAATCCGACAGCACGACGGCGTGGTGTCGGTGGTGGTGGAGAAATCCGGCGGAGCTTCGCTTAAGCGTGCGGGATATGGTGGAGGAGAGAGAGACCGCTAGGGTTTGGGGAGAGGGGCGCCGGCTAGGGCACCCTTGAGGGGTGCGGCCATGGTGGTGGCTTGAGTGGCCGGCCAGCCCCTCTCTCCCCCTCTTTATATAGGTGGAAGCCCCAAGGCTTAGGTCAAAGAGTCCGAATAAGACCCCAACCAAAACCTTCCAAGTGTCCAAACCTAGGGGAAGTGGGACTCCCCCCTTTCCTTGGTGGGGTGGCCGGCCACCATGGTGGGGAGTCCACTTGGGACTCCTCCTCCCTTAGGTTGGCCGGCCAAGGTGGGTGGAGTCCCTTTGGGACTCCACCTTCCATCCTTATTTCTTCCGGACTTTTCTAGAACCTTCTAGAACCTTCCGTAGAACCTTCCGGATCATTTTAATTCACATAAAATGACTTCCCATATATGAATCTTATTCTCCGGACTATTCCGGAACTCCTCGTGATGTCTGGGATCTCATCCGGGACTCCGAACAAATATTCGAACTCCATTCCATATTCAAGTACTACCATTTCAACATCCAACTTTAAGTGTGTCACCCTACGGTTCGTGAACTATGCGGACATGGTTGAGTACTCACTCTGACCAATAACCAATAGCGGGATCTGGAGATCCATAATGGCTCCCACATATTCAACGATGACTTTAGTGATCGAATGAACCATTCACATACTATACCAATTCCCTTTGTCTCGCGATATTTTACTTGTCCGAGGTTTGATCTTCGGTATCACTCTATACCTTGTTCAACCTCGTTTCCTGACAAGTACTCTTTACTCATACCGTGGTATGTGGTCTCTTATGAACTCATTCATATGCTTGCAAGACATTAGACGACATTCCACCGAGAGGGCCCAGAGTATATCTATCCGTCATCGGGATGGACAAATCCCACTGTTGATCCATATGCCTCAACTCATACTTTCCGGATACTTAATCCCACCTTTATAACCACCCATTTACGCAGTGGCGTTTGGTGTGATCAAAGTACCTTTCCGGTATAAGTGATTTATATGATCTCATGGTCATAAGGACTAGGTAACTATGTATCGAAAGCTTATAGCAAATAACTTAATGACGAGATCTTATGCTACGCTTAATTGGGTGTGTCCATTACATCATTCATATAATGATATAACCTTGTTATTAATAACATCCAATGTTCATGATTATGAAACTAATCATCCATTAATCAACAAGCTAGTTTAAGAGGCATACTAGGGACTTCTTGTTGTCTACATATCACACATGTACTAATGTTTCGGTTAATACAATTCTAGCATGATATATAAACATTTATCATAAACATAAAGATATAAATAATAACCACTTTATTATTGCCTCTAGGGCATATCTCCTTCACTTTTATGTCCATCACTTTGGGTGCCGCAACAAAACTTCTTGATGATATGATGATCAATTACTCTGAATGGCACACCGAAAGGACTCTGCAAGGTAAGAAGGTAAATTCTGTTGAAGAAACCTCCTCTTTGAGTGATAAGATTGATGTTATTATGTCTATGCTTGTTAATGGTAGATATAATGTTGATCCTAATAATGTTCCTTTAGCTTCATTGGTTGCTCAAGAAGAGCATGTTGATGTGAACTTCATTAAAAATAGTAATTTCAACAACAATGCTTATAGGAATAATTTTGGTAACAACTATAGGCCATATCCTTCCAATAATGGTAATTCTTATGGTAATTCTTACAACAATAGTAGGAGTACACCCTCTGGTCTTGAAGTCATGCTTAAAGAATTTATTAGTACACAAACTGCTTTTAACAAATCTGTTGAAGAAAAGCTTGGTAAAATTGATATTCTTGCTTCTAAGGTTGATAGTCTTGCTGCTGATGTTGATCTTTTAAAATTGAAAGTTATGCCTAATGAAGATAAAGATATTAAGTCATTTGCTACAGCAAACGCTATACAAGTTCGAATTAATGATAATATTAGATTGATGGTTGAATTGCATGCTAGGTGGGAAAGAGAAGAAAAAGAAGAAAAACTTGCTAAAGAGAATAATGTAGCTAAAGTTTGGACTATTACCACCACTAGTAATGTTGATGCTTCACATGTTGCTAAACCTCCTACTATCAATGGTAAAATAATTGGTGTTGGCAATGTTTCTACTCCTAGTACAAAGCGTGCAAAATTGCCTGAAACTACTGAAACTGTTTGTGATAAAAGTGCTGAAATTTTTCAGAATGCTGTAGATTATAATGGTTTAGATTTTGATAATTGTCATATCTCTGAGGTTATTAAGTTCTTGCAAAAACTTGCTAGAAGTCCTAATGCTAGTGCTATAAATTTTGCATTTACAAAACATATTACAAATGCTCTCATTAAAGCTTGAGAAGAGAAATTAAAACTTGAAGCTTCTATTCCTAGGAAGTTGGAAGATGGTTGGGAGCCCATCATTAAAATGAAGGTCAATGATTTTGATTGTAATGCTTTATGTGATCTTGGTGCAAGTATTTATGTCATGCCTAAGAAACTCTATGATATGCTTGACTTACCACCATTGAAAAATTGTTATTTGGATGTTAATCTTGCTGATAATTCTATAAAGAAACCTTTGGGGAGGATTGATAATGTTCACATTACGGTTAACAATAACCTTTTCCTCGTTTATTTTGTTGTCTTGGATATCGAATGCAATGCATCTTGTCCTATTATTTTGGGAAGACCTTTTCTTCGAACTGTTGGTGCTATTATTGATATGAAGGAAGGAAATATTAAGTATCAATTCCCTCTCAAGAAAGGTATGGAACACTTCCCTAGAAAGAGAATGAAGTTGCCTTTTGATTCTATTATTAGAACAAATTATGATGTTGATGCTTCTTCTCTTGATAATACTTGATTTGCACTTTCTGAGCCTAGCTGAAAGGCGTTAAAGAAAAGCACTTCTTGGGAGATAACCCATTTATGTTTTTATTACTGTTTTGTTGTGCCTTGGAAGTTGTTACTATTGTAGCAACCTCTCCTTATCATATTGTTGTGCCAAGTAAAGTCTCTGATAGTAAAGTTGATACTAGATTTGGATTCCTGCGCAGAAACAGATTTTTTACCTGTCACGAATTTGAGTAGATTGATGACCCATGACGTGGGCATTACCCTTGGGGTAACCGACCTTGCCCTATCCCGTATTGTGTAGTTGGAGGCCCATGAAGGCACTTGGACGGTGCACCAGAAGATTCCTTGATGAGCAAGACAAAGAAGCGGCCGAACAAGGAAAGATTAGATTTAAAACTACTGTAAACCTAGTCGTACTCGGTTAGACCTCTTGAGACCTGGCCTCCTATATAAAGGCCAGGAGAGGGGCTGCCGAGGGACACGATCAATCTTAGCAACCTTAGCCATCAAAAGCTTAGAGCTAGGTCATCATAGCACTTAGCCATCTCGACGAGATCTCAGCCGAACTATTCGGCACCCCATTGTAACCCAATATCTTCATAATCAAGAACAGACAGGCAGGACGTAAGGGTTTTACCTCATCGAGGGCCCCGAACCTGGGTAAATCGCTCTCCCCGCTTGTCTGTGAACCGATGTCTTGTGTCAGCTTGCAGGATTCCATCAACCCTAAGCCCCAATCGGAGGGCATTGTCGAGGAGTACCCTCGACAATTGGCGCCGTCTGTGGGAACCCTGTCAGCACAAGATCGGTCATCGGCAGATCCAGTCATGTCATCGGCAACTTCATCGACACCGTCATCGCCAAACCTGGGAAGCCCGATTCGATTCGGCTCCTATGAATTCACCCCGCACAGCGATTCCTCCCGCTCAACCTTTTCAGATCTGCAAGGAAACGTGGAGATGACCTTCGGCAGCGTCCACTACAACGTCAACGCGGAAGGAATCCTTCGGCTGCTGGAATCGCCCACTTCCGGATCGACGAGTCCAAGCGCGTCATCGTCACTCGACCTTTCAGCTGGTCTGACAGGCTCAACGAGTTCACCCGCGCCCTCGACTCCTCGTTCAGCGTCTTCCATGTTGGTAGGATCCGACAATCCCACATCTTCGGAGTTAACCTCGTACTACTGCTTGAACTGCGACACCAGGCACGGACTGGGATCAAGCGACACACCGTTCATCTGCAACGCCCACTATTCATCGGGAGAGGATAGTGTCGACAGCGTCGTCCAAGGAACCACCCGGAGAACGGCGCATCACCAGGTTTATGTTGCCAATAACACGGGAAACACAAGGCATAGAGGAGACGGAGACCACACTCCTCGCTCCAGTAGACGAGCAAGTTTCGAAAACAGCGCCAGCAACCACAATAGCGACTACACCATCGCGGACGAGGAGTGAGCAGCAGCCAAGGCAGCCGTACTTAACAACACTCCGCTCCCCGCAGGAACCTCGGTTGGAACCCTTAACGCCTATCGCTCTATACTAGAGAAAAACTGGGAATACCTATCGAAAGAACAAGCCACCCTCGAGAGACGCCTATCTGCGGCAGACCGATCCAGCGAACGACAAAGAGGCTCGCAAGGAAGCGCCTCTCGAAATACTCAAGGGGTAGGCAAGCACCGATCAAGACTATCCAGGCTTTCGGAAGATGACGCTAAAGAAATAACGTCGAACCTGACCAAGTCCTTTATGACCACGGACACCGCGGGCATGCCACGGCCGAAAACCGTCGCAGGAGCAACAGCCAACCTCGCTGCATACCTCATCAACCAGCGCCCTGAAGGATCCATGGCTCAAGCCCACCGAGGTGCCCTAGAAAGTCTCGCGATATTGGGAGATAACCTAGTTCCGTGAAAGGAAAAGACCGCGTTGCAGGCTAGTGGCTCAAAGCATCATGCGAGAGATGCTCGGGATGAAATCACCCAGAGCAGGATCGACAAAGCAAGGCGACGACGCGCCGCTAGGGAGGAGGATGACAGTGATTCTTCGGATAAGAATCAGGAGAACGACGGCGAGCTCACGGGAGCCGATTGTTTAAGCTACAAAATCCGCGAGGCGATGCCACCCAAAAAGTTCAAACCCACCCCTACTGACGCTGCCAAATACGATGGGCAGCAGGAGCCAAGATCTTGGATAGACGACTATCTGCAGACTGTGATTCTGCATAAGGGGAACCAGATAGCAGCAATGCAGTGCTTGCAGCTTTACCTAAAGGATTCAGCGCGAGCCTGGCTAAGGCGACTGCCGAAGGGTTCCATCAAATCATGGGACGACCTAGTAGATGCCTTCGTTGCCAATTTTCAAGCAACGTACAAGAGACCCGTCGGGATTGAAGAGTTATGGCATTGCCAGCAAAAGCAAAAGGAATCGATGCGCTCATACATCGGGAGATTCACCAAACTCCTAAACGCCGCCGAAGATGTATCCGTCGACAGAGCAATCGACGCCTTCAGCGATGGCGTCCGACGTGAAAGCTACATAGAAGAACTCGGACGCAAAAAGCCAAAAACCATAACCAAGTTAATGGAAATCGCAAACAGCTAGGCTAATGGTGAGGACAACGTGCGAAGGCCTTGACAGCGCAGTGACGACGAAGACGATGACCAGCCGAAGCACGACTCGGGTGGTCGAAGGGATCGTCACAAGAGAAGGAAGAACCGTAGCTATGACGACAACAACCTGGTAGCCGCAGGGTACTCCGATCGGCAGGACGATCGATATGACGATAGAAGAGACGATCGACAGGACGGTAATCGGAACAACTCTGGGAACCGTGGCAATTATAAACCACGGCAGCAGAGGACTCCCGAACTGCCCTACGCCGAGCAGATCAACGCTCCCTGTTACTTGCAATCGTATGTCGATTCTAAGGACGGCAAAACGAAGTCAAGCCACTTGCTCAGGGACTGTCGGCAGTTCATTGACATGCACAAACTCATCCAGCAGGCAGGTGATGTCTACTTCCCCCTCCTTTTCCTGTAGACAGTGTTGGGCCTCCAAGAGCAGAGGTTTGTAGAACAGCAGCAAGTTTTCCCTTAAGTGGATCACCCAAGGTTTATCGAACTCAGGGAGGAAGAGGTCAAAGATATCCCTCTCATGCAACCCTGCAACCACAAAGCAAGAAGTCTCTTGTGTCCCCAACACACCTAATAGGTGCACTAGTTCGGCGAAGAGATAGTGAAATACAGGTGGTATGAATAAGTATGAGCAGTAGCAACGGTGCCAGAAAATAGCTTGCTGGCGTGTAGTTGATGGTGGTAGTATTGCAGCAGTAATGTAACTGTAAAACAGTAAACAAGCAGCGATAGCAGTATTTAGGAACAAGGCCTAGGGATTACACTTTCACTAGTGGACACTCTCAACATTGATCACATAACAGAATAGATAAATGCATACTCTACACTCTTGTTGGATGATGAACACATTGCGTAGGATTACACGAACCCTCAATGCCGGAGTTAACAAGCTCCACAATTAATGTTCATATTTTAGTAACCTTATAGTGTAAGATAGATCAAAAGACTAAACCAAGTACTAACATAGCATGCACACTGTCACCTTCATGCATATGTAGGAGGAATAGATCACATCAATACTATCATAGCAATAGTTAACTTCGCAATCTACAAGAGATCATGATCATAGCATAAACCAAGTACTAACACGGATGCACACACTGTCACCATTACATCGTGCAGGAGGAATAGAACTACTTTAATAACATTGCTAGAGTAGCACATAGATAAATTGTAATACAAACACATTGCAATCGTAAAGAGATATAAATAAGCACCTCACTATGCTATTCATCAGTGAATAAGTATTCTGTGAAATATAGCCTAAGAGACCCACACGGTGCACACACTGTCACCTTTACACACGTGGGACAAGGAGTCTCCGGAGATCACATAAGTAAAACTCACTTGACTAGCATAATGACATCTAGATTACAAGCATCATCATATGAATCTCAATCATGTAAAGCACCTCATGAGATTATTGTATTGAAGCACATATGAGAGAGATGAACCACATAGCTACCGGTACAGCCCCGAGCCTCGATGGAGAACTACTCCCTCCTCATGGGAGGAGCAGCGGTGATGAAGATGGCGGTGAAGATGGCAGTGGTGTCGATGGAGAAGCCTTCCGGGGGCACTTCCCCGTTCCGGCGGCGTGCCGGAACAGAGACTCCTGTCCCCCAGATCTTGGCTTCGCGATGGCGGCGGCTCTGGAAGGTTTCTGTGGGTTTCGTCGAACGCATCAGGGTTTTCGCGACGGAGTCTTTATATAGGCGAAGAGGCGGCGCAGGAGGGCTTCTGGGGGGCCCACACCATAGGGCGGCGCGGCCCCCCCTCTGGCCGCGCCAGGGTGTGGTGTGGGGCCCCCAGGGCTCCCCTCTGGCGGCTCGCGGGTGTTCTGGATGGTTCCGGGAAAAATAGGAACCTGGGCGTTGATTTCGTCCGATTCCGAGAATATTTTGTTACTAGGATTTTCTGAAACCAAAAACAGCAGAAAACAGGAACTGGCACTTCGGCATCTTGTTAATAGGTTAGTTCCAGAAAATGCACGAATATGACATAAAGTGTGCATAAAACATGTAGATAACATCAATAATGTGGCATGGAACATAAGAAATTATCGATACGTCGGAGACGTATCAGCAGGCCAGCAACCGCCACCACCATCACCACCTCCACCACAGCATCAAGTCCAGCAGGCTCAACCTCATCAACCCAACGAGGCGTTTCCACCACCACGTGGGCAGATGAGCATGATCCATAGGACAGGTGTCTCGAGAAGAGAAATGAAGAAGCTCACCCGAGAGATTAACCTGGCAGAAAGTATAATGGCGAACATCCCCGAGTATGTCGAGTGGTCCTCTCAGAACATTACGTTTAGTCGAGCAGATCACCCGATGACCATACCAAAACCAGGACACGCTGCCTTAGTAGTCACTCTGGGCGTTCGGGAAATCCCGAAATTTCGGGACGGGAAATTCGGGAAAAAAAATTCGGGATCTGGAAAACAACACCCGAAAATGCATCTTAATATTTTCTACCCGATAATTCGGGTACCCGACTATTCGGGTTCGGGATCGGGAAATTCCTGAATAGCCCGAAATACAGACTGGATGGCTCGTCCTTCAATCAATGGCTGGCTCATTGATGAGTTGATACTTGTCTGGCTGCTGTCCTTCAATCAACGCGGCAGAGTTGTAGATTGCCGATTCTCCACGAAGACAACGAGAGGATGCAGGGCGGAGGCATCCCGTCGAGCGTCGAGGAGAGAACTTGCGGCGGCGGACTGCAGTGGCGAGCGGCGGCGAGTCGATCTGCCGCTGCCCAACATCCCTTGTGGCGGCTGAGAAGGGGGACGGGACACAGGAGTGAGCGGGGAGTTGGCAGATTGGAGGCTGCGCTCGTCTAGGGTTATCTCCACTTGGGCAGTTGGGCTAGGCAATTGGGCTTTCTCGATGGGCTAGACTCTATTTTTTTGGGATATTCGGGATATTCGGGAGCTGAGATTATAGGCCCGAATTTCCTGAAATAAATTCGGGTATTTGAAACACCTTCCCGAATGTGTGCTCGGGATTTTCGAGTTCGGGATATACGGGTTCGGGATCGGGAAATTCGGGTTCGGGATTCGGGTATCGGGTTTTATGCCCGGAGTGACTTAGTAGTCGAGGCACAAATCGGGGGGTTCAAGATGAGCAAAGTCTTCATGGATGGTGGAAGCGGGCTAAACCTGATATTCGTCGACACAATCAAAAGTATGGGGATCACCATGAGGATGCTAGAAGAAACAGACACTTGCTTCCATGGGATTCTTCCAACTTCACCGGGGTACTCTCTTGGCAAAGTTTACCTGAACATCGTCTTCGGCAAAGCCGACAATTTCAGGAAGGAAAAGATCGAGTTTGAAGTAGTGAACTGGGAGTCACAGTATCACGCTATACTCGGAAGACCAGCTTGTGCCAAGTTCATGGTTGTGCCGCACTACGCATACCTCAAGCTGAAAATGCCTGGGAACAACGGGACAAACATCACAGTCTATGGAAGTTTTTCACGCTCGGACAATTGTGATCGCGACTTTCAGAGGATTGCTGCAAAGTTCAGGTTACAACAAGAAATTGTCGACCCTCCACCCAAGTTATCGATACGTGAAATCAAGGAAGAAAAACATGTCAGGGAAACCAAGAAGAAGCCAGCCGACCTTGCTCTGGAAGCTTCAGCAGCAAAAGCTTCGACAGCAAAAGTTTCGGCAGTTGATGGCGCAGAAGACACAGGAGACGACAAGACACTCGCAACCATTGTCCAGGCCCCTAGCGAAATCAAAAACGCTGCGGCAACCACTAACATGGTGAAAAAGCCAGAAGATGAGATGAACACCTTCCTTGCTTAAGCAATTCATTAGCGTTTAAATTTTTTCCTTTACCTTAAATAGGGCCCTCCCTTTTTCGCCCTTCAGTCTCGTGCTTATCTTATTAATGAGAACTTAAGTTTCGATCCCTTGTTAAGCATTGCAGTAATTCAAAGCATCTAGGCCGCATCACCGTGAACTTTGCCTACAAATGATGGTGCAACATAGCACGCGGCAGAAGATCATGCTTCAAAAGAAAAGCCTCTACGAGTGCTAAAAGATGCGAAGTAAACAAGGACATTAATCCTTCCCTCTGCTATAGATGCCTCTACGAGTGCCGTAAATAGCAAGAGTTCGGAAATACAAACACAACCCACGTTCGATATTTTACTTATGGAAATATCAAAGAACAACGGGCTCATTGGCAGAATCATTACACCCGAAATATTCGGGAGTGACTGTCGAAACATACATCGGTTGAAAGCAAAGTTGCGCATACAACAGGTTTAGCAAAACCTGCAACACGAGCTGATCACTCAAATGATTTGCTGACCAACGAATACACATACATCTAAACGGGCAATTAAGATTTGCTCCCTCAAAACTTGCCAACGGCATTAACACGGTAAAAGTACATATACATGTATCTACCGAATAAAAAGTTTCGGCTAAACAATCCTAATACTTAGATAAAGTAGCCAAAATAATCTATTTACAAAACAACCTTAATCCCTGAAATCACCCTTGCGGAGTTTCTCTTTCCTCAGGTACCTTTGAATACTCCTCAAGCTTGTCGATAATTATATTGGCGGGCGGCAATACCTTCGGATACAGAGTCTCCAAGTCACCAACCGCGTTGGCGATAGCGAGCAGATTTGCTGAGGGGTAACGTGCAAGCACAAGGGCAAGTGTAAACCTGGCCCCTGCGAAAACCTGAGGTCGCACCAAGTCTCGAACCTTCTTGGTATTCCCAAACTCAGACATCAGAGTCAACAGCGTAGGGGGGATCACGTTTAAAGGGAACATAGTCCTCCAAACTACCCTCAGGGCTTTGTAGCACTTGTCGAAGAAATGGTGGACTTGTTGAACCCGATCCTGAAATTGTGCGACAGCCGAAGCCTTCGAGTGTTCCCGCCAGAAAATTTCTTCGGCTGATGACAGCTGGGTCAATGCGTGCACACGCTCTTGAATCTGCTTGTTTTCTTCCGCACAGTTCAAAGCTATGACTGGCAAAAGGAATCAATAGAGGATCAGACAATGCATTATTGACAAAAGAATGCAAGGACCAAGAAACTTACAGTTCAAACTCTCGGTAGCTTTATGCAGTTCAGTAAGAGCGTACCGCTCTACTTCGGCTGCAATCTCGCTCTTCTTATTGACAATAGCAGCTAAGGCATAAGTGCTGCGCAGATCCTTCTCCATCTGAGCGATCTGATCCTTCATACGTTGGATTCGGTCACCTTCAGGAAGAGAACTCGAAGAGTCGTCGACAAATGCGGGCACTGGGAAAACCTGCAAGAAATAGCGTTAAAAGGGATGACGGATCGGGTCAATTCGAGCATCCGAAGTAACTCCCATCGGGAGAACTGCAAGTAAAAATATCATAACAAAGGTGTACTAGCAACATTGCTAGCACGGAGTTTATTACAAACATAAGTTTTGCAACAGAACAGTGTTCCACATCAGCTCGAAGAAAAGTTTGTTACAAAAATCAAAGGGCTTGGGTCTGAGTCGATAAACTGGGGCCAGCCGATGTCTTCCTTGACGAAACCAGTTCAAGGAGCTGGCGAGCACACTTAAGGGTTGGCGTTTTGAAGACGCTTAAATCAATGAACTGCCCATCTTGCTCTTTCGGCAGCTCCTTAGTCATTTCTTCGATGTTAGCCTTAAAGCCGTGACCCATCATAAGTTGGAAGGCAAGGAGGGCACCATAGGTACGCGAAGTACGTTTGAATACCTCGATAACCCCCTTGGTGTCAACCGCGAAGGCATCGATCAACTGCCCCAGAGTTTTGTCTTGTTTGATCTTGGGGAAGATCATCGAGTGCATCCGTGCCATGGCACCTTTCCCCTTTTCAAGAAGCTCCCGCGTAAGCTGGTGGGAGGCGAGAGCCATCGATACACCATTTGCAGGAGAGTTATTTGGAATTTTATCCAAGGCATTGGCGGGGATGTTGGCGGCTTCTGCAAAAGAATAGAATGGAAAAGATCGTTGACAAAAGATCGAATTCATAAAGTACAATAATCGACAGAGAAGTATAAAAGAAATTAACAAGCAAAGCCAAGGAAGACTGGCGAAGGAGTTCATCTTTTTCAGCTGCCCAAGCCTCGGCGGCCAGCCTAGACGCTTCCTCTTCTTTCAGCTTTTTCTTCAGCCTGCCCAGTTCCTCCTTCAGGGAGTCGACTTCTTGGCGAGCTTCGGCAGCTATCTTGACTGCGCCGTCCAACTTCGAGGAAGAAGATTCAACTTCCTTCTGCACCCGAACCTTGTCTGCCTCCAAAGAAGTGAATTGGGAAGCGAAGGCCTCCAAAGAGGAAATAACACCCCGCAGGTCCTTAAGGAAAAAGGATGTTTTACAAAGAATCATTAGACAAGGCACACTCCAAGAAATTCGCGTTGTAATCAAACAGGACTTACGGAAGGAGGAGTCGTGGCGGCAGCAGTTGGAGGAACATCTTTCCCCTTGGAAAGGGAGGAGGCAGTCGATGCCTGAGCCGCGGGGGCTGCCTTAGGAGCCGAAGCTTCGGAAGCCGCAACGTCCGGTGGAGCAGCGTCGGATTTGGCTTTCTTAGACGGAGGCTCAGTGAAACCTTCGTCACTACAAAAAGGAAATGATTGACAGAAGTTATGAAAAGAATGCGAGAAATAAGGGGACAAAATATGGCATCAGGGAAGAAGGTGCTTACATATCGAAGAGGTCGTCTTCATCGGCAAAACCGCCGGTTGATCTCTTCACGGGTGAAGCCCTGGTCTCTGATGACCCACAAGTATAGGGGGTGTATCGTAGTACTTTCGATAAATAAGAGTGTCGAAACCAACGAGGAGCAGAAGGTGTTGACAAGCAGTTTCGATGAAGGATTCACTGTAAATGCTCACTGAGAAGTATTCAGGGGGTTTTGATATAGCAGGCAAATAAAGTACGAGTAAGTAAAATGCGAGAGAAATAATTGCAGCGAGTGGCCCAATCCTTTTTAGCACAAAGGACAAGCCGGTTTGTTTACTTATAATGACCAAACGTTCTTGAGGACACATGGGAATTTAGTCTAGTGCTTTCGCTTCATATAGCTGATTAATCTTCATTGTTTTGATAAGTGTTGTGTGGGTGAACCTATGCTAATGCACCGCCCTTCCTAGGACTAATACATACTTGTGATTATACCCCTTGCAAGCATCCGCAACTACAAGAAAGTAATTAAGATAAATCTAACCACAGCCTTAAACTCTGAGATCCTGCTATCCCTCCTGCATCGGTATACCAACGGGGGTTCAGGTTGCTGTCACTCCGGCAACCCCGCAATTAGCAAACGATTACAAGATGTATTCCCCTAGGCCCATAAAGGTGAAGTATCATGTAGTCGACGTTCACATGACACCACTAGAAGAATAACACCACAACTTAAATATCATAACATTGAATATTACCCAACATAATTCACTACTAACATTTAGACTTCACCCATGTCCTCAAGAACTAAACGAACTACTCACGAGACATCACATGGAACATGATCAGAGGTGATATGATGATGAATAACAATCTGAACATAAACCTTGGTTCAATGGTTTCACTCAATAGCATCAATAACAAGTAGAAATCAATACCGGGAAAGTTTCCCCTATCAAACAATCAAGATCCAACCCTAATTGTTACAGCGGTGACGAGGTGCAGCGGTGGAGATGGCGGTGGTGATGATGGAGATGATGGTGGTGATGATGGAGATGATGTCCAGCTCGATGACGATGACGATGGCGTCGATTTCCCCCTCCGGGAGGGAATTTCCCCCGGCGGATTTCAGCCTGCCGGAGAGCTCTTTTCTCTCTGGTGTTTTCCGCCCCGCAGAGGCGGCTGTGACTCTTCGCGACTATCCTCTGGAGCTTAGGTTTTCGGGACGAAGAAGTACGCGAAGGAGAGGAGGCCAGAGGGGGCTGTGGGCCCCCTCCTCACAAAGCGGCGCGGCCAGGCCTTGGCCCGCGCCGGCCTATGAGGTGGGCCCATGGCGGCCCTCCTCGGCTCCCCCTTCTGGCTCCCTTCGTCTTCTGGAAAAATAGGATTTTTCATATAATTTCCGTCAATTGTTGATCTTCCGAAATATTGCATTCTGACGGCGCTTTTTCCAGCAGAATCCTGACTCCGGTGCGCGATCCTCCAATAATCATGAAACATGCAAAATAGATGAAATAACATAAGTATCATCTCCAAATATGAAATATATCAATGAATAACAGCAAATTATGATATAAAATAGTGATGCAAAATGGACGTATCAACTCCCCCCAAGCTTAGACTTCGCTTGTCCCCAAGCGAAACTGAACTTGGTAAACAGGACCACATGTTTATGGAGTGAAGAGTCGATAAATAAAATACGGACAAGAAGCATCATATTCATTCACACAAGACATTCTAGTGAACAACTTCCTCATATAATTCAACTTGAAACAAGTCGAAGGAAATCACAAATAAAGGTGCATAGGAAATCATAATTGGTGATGGCAAACTTTGTTCTTGGTCAGAGAACAGTTAACAGATTATACTTATCTATTGAGCAGTGCTCTCATATTAAAGCTTATAATAAACTTGCATACTCAATCATAGTAATCTCCTCATAATCATTGATAACTTTCAAAGCTATGTTCATTCAGATAAAACTTGTACTTAAACAAGGAAGAATAAAAGGCATGATTAAGTAGATCACAATATAGATGGTTGGATAACAACAACTCAATTGCTTGCTTAAGATGGAGGGAAATAGGTTTACTGACTCAACATAAAGTAAAAGATAGGCCCTTCGCAGAGGGAAGCAGGGATTAAATCATGTGCTAGAGCTTTCAAGTTTTGAAATCATATAGAGAGCATAAAATTAAGTAAAGTTTTGAGAGGTGTTTGTTGTTGTCAACGAATGGTAATGGGTACTCTAACCCCCTTGCCAAACAGACCTCCAAAGAGCGGCTCCCATGAAGGACGTTATCTCTACCAGCAAGGTAGATCATCCCCCTTCTCTTTTGTTTACACATGTACTTTAGTTTATTTAAGGATGACACTCCTCCCAACCTTTGCTTTCTCAAGCCATGGCTAACCGAATCCTCGGGTGCCTTCCAACATTTCACATACCATGGAGGAGTGTCTATTGCAAAATTAAGTTTCTTACTGATGAATCAGGGCAAAACATGTGAAGAGAATTATTAATGAAAGTTGATTAATTGGGGCTGGGAACCCCGTTGCCAGCTCTTTTTGCAAAATTATAGGATAAGTGGATGAAGCCACTAGTCCATTAGTGAAAGCTGCCTAACAAGACTGAAAGATAAAACACCACACACTTCCTCATGAGCTATAAAACATTGACACAAATAAGAGGTAATAATTTTTGAATAGTTTAAAGGTAGCACATGAAGTATTTACTTGGAATGGCAGGGAAATACCACATAATAGGTAGTTATGGTGGACACTGATGGCATAGGTTTGGTTTAAGGGTTTGGATGCACGAGAAGTATTCCCTCTCGGTACAGGTCTTTGGCTAGCAAGGTTAATTAGCAAGCATAAGAGTTGAGGGAAACAAACAAATATACATGTGATAGAAACAATCATGCATCTTCCTTGTAAGCACAAACAAATTTAACTTCAGAATACTAAGCTAGGACTTAACAAGAAAGATAATAACATATCTACATGTATTTCCTCTTTTCTACTCAAATTCAAGGTGTTGTTGCTATTGACCAATGCTAAGTTTGCCAAAACCAAATAGGTTTACTCAATGCTCCCAAAGTGATACCAATACTAACAACAAGATTAATCATATAATAGAGATTGCAAACTAAAATAAGATGTGCAATATGTAAATGATAGGACTTCTCATTAATATTCCATAACGATAACTCACATCAAGGGATACATAGATAACCACTAAAAGAGAGATACTTCCATACCGCAACACATCTTATATGATAACTTCCCTACTCATGATATAACACTACTTGATAATAAAAAGTAAAAGGTAGTGATGATGTGATACCGCAGCACTCCCCCAAGCTTGGAACAAACCAAGGGGGTGCCAATACCGATGATGAATTACTCCTTCGGTGGTGGTGGTGAATCCTTGATAAGCTTCTCAACAAGCTCCTTTAGCTCATCAATCTTGTACATGAGGTTGCGGATCATCTCCGAATTGTGCTCGACGCGGTTAAGAAGTATATCTGACGGCGAGTCCCAACTCTTAGAGTTGTTTCCCACTCTTCAGCTTCAGGCTTCATCTTTCCTGCAGTGTTAGAACGATCTATATCCCAGTTGCTAGGCAATACTGCCTTGGGAACCCTTTTAGTTTGACTATTATGAATTAGGATGTGGAAGGGTTTGTAGGTGCCTGGAGGAGATGTCCTTGGAGCTAGGTAGTGACGTGGAACTCCTCCTCTGGTGCTAATCCATGCGCTCTTCTTGCTATTGGACGGATTCGTCACCACTCATATGCTTGCGACGGTGGCACGCGGGTATACTCGCGAAGCTTCCTCAACTTCTTCTTCATCCTTGCTCTCGACTCCTTCCTTCAAATCAGGATCCTGAATATCTTCCTTCAAAGGCTCCTTGTCCTTGTTGTTGGAGACCATGATGCTTCTAGATCAAAGATAAATCCTGGCAGAAAACAGCTCGAAACAAAACACGTCGAGAAAACGATATACGGACCTCCAGGGGTCCGGGAGATTATATAGCAAAAAAATTCGCGATGGAAGGAAAGTACCAGGTCGAACCAGAGTCGGAGAGGAGTAACGAGGGGCCCTCCTCACAGGGCGGCGCGGCCAGGCTGGGGCCCGCGCCGGCCTGTGGGGGCACGCCCTCGTGCGTCTCCTCCACTCCGTTTTGATCTCGTAATTTTTCATATTTTCCAAAAGTTACAAAAACATTGTTCGGAAAGTTAAACGCGGACTTTTTATTACCAGTACTGTTACCTATTCGAAGTCGAACTCTGCAGAACTGTCAATTTGGCCTTTGATGAAGGCCTCCGGAGTTACCACTTGAATAACATCAACATCTTTATTATAAGAATCACCAGAGATATAATGCTTGAGTCTTTGTCCATTCACCACTTGTGTGGCATTACCTTGCAGAGAGCTAATTTTAATTGCTCCTGATTGATACACCTCATCAATGACATATGGTCCTTCCCATTTTGAGAGTAATTTCCCTGCAAAAAATCTGAGACGAGACCGATACAATAGGACTTTATCTCCAACATTAAATTCTCTTTTGATAATTCTTCTATCATGCCATTTCTTAACTTTCTCTTTAAAGAGTTTAGCATTTTCATAAGCTTCACTTCTCCATTCATCTAGAGAACTCAATTGTAGCAATCTCTTCTTACCGGCAAGTTTAGGATCTTTATTTAGTTCTCTTACAGCCCAATAAGCTTTGTGCTCTAGTTCTAAAGGTAAATGAAAAGCTTTCCCATAAACCATTTTATACGGTGACATACCCATGGGATTTTTATAAGCAGTTCTATAATCCCATAGTGCTTCCTTCAATTTAATAGCCCAGTTCTTTCTAGATTTGTTAACAGTCTTTTGCAAGATAGATTTAATTTCTCTATTTGATAATTCTACTTGCCCACTAGTTTGAGGATGACAAGCGGAAGCAATCCTATGATTAATACCATATTTAGCAAGAGTTTTTCTAAAACCACCATGAATAAAATGAGAACCTCCATCAGTCATAATATATCTAGGTACTCCAAATCTAGGAAAAATAATATCCAAAAGCATTCTTAGAGAGGTTTCACCATCAGCACTTTTTGTAGGTATGGCTTCCATCCATTTAGTAACATAATCAACAGCGACAATTATATGAGTGTTACCTTCTGAAGAAGGGAAAGGACCCATGAAGTCAAATCCCCAACAATCGAATGGTTCAATAACAAGAGTATAATTCATAGGCATTTCATTGCGTCTGGAGATATTACCAACCCTTTGACATTCATCACAAGATAAAATAAACTTTCTTGCATCTTTGAAGAGAGTTGGCCAATAAAAACCTGATTGTAGAACCTTTTGCGCGGTTCTTTCTCCGGCGTGATGTCCTCCATAAGCACTACCATGACACTTACTCAATATCTCTTGTTGTTCATATTCGGGAACACATCTTCTCAGAATACCATCCACTCCTTCTTTATATAAGTGTGGGTCATCCCAAAAATAATGCCTCAAGTCATAAAAGAATTTCCTCCTTTGCTGAGCTGAAAAGGTTGGAGGCAAGTACTTGGAAACAATAAAGTTAGCATAATCAGCATACCAAGGACTATCTCGCGAGTTCACCTTTATTACAGCCAATTGTTCATTTGGAAAACTATCATTAACAGGAACAGGATCATAAACAATATTTTCCAATCTAGATAAATTATCAGCAACAGGATTATCCGCACCTTTCCTATCTATAATATGTAAATAAAATTCTTGCAAAAGAAGCACCCATCTAATAAGCCTTGGCTTAGCATCTTTCTTCATCATAAGGTATCTAAATGCAGCATGATCCGTATGAATTGTAACTTTTGAATCAACGATGTAAGATCTAAACTTGTCACAAGCAACGACTACAGCTAATAATTCTTTTTCAGTTGTAGCATAATTTCTTTGAGCAGCATCAAGAGTTTTGCTAGCATAATGAATAACATTTAATTTTTTATCTACTCGCTGTCAAAGAACAGCGCCTACAGGAAAATCACTAGCATCACACATAATTTCAAAAGGTAAATTCCAATCAGGAGGTTCAACTACAGGAGCAGTTGTTAAGGCTTTCTTTAGAGTTTCAAAAGCTTCCTTACAATCATCATCAAAAACAAAAGGTACATCTTTTTGAAGAAGATTAGTAAGAGGCTTTGAAATCTTAGAAAAGTCTTTAATAAATCTCCTATAAAACCCAGCATGACCAAGAACACTACGAATGCCTTTAACATCCCTAGGATAGGGCATCTTCTCAATTGCTTCAACTTTAGCTCTATCAACTTCAATACCTCTCTCAGAAATTTTATGTCCCAATACAATTCCTTCATTAACCATAAAGTGGCATTTCTCCCAATTAAGAACAAGGTTAGTTTCTTCACATCTCTGCAATACTTTATCAAGGTTTCGCAAGCAATTATCAAAAGAATTCCCATAGACAGAAAAATCATCCATGAATACCTCTACAATATTCTCACAAAAGCCATGAAAAATAGCAGACATGCATCTTTGAAAAGTAGCAGGAGCATTACATAAACCAAAAGGCATACGTCTATAAGCATAAGTTCCATAGGGACAAGTGAAAGTGGTTTTCTCTTGATCTTTAGTTTTAACAGCAATTTGTGAAAACCCAGAATAACCATCAAGAAAGCAAAAATGAGTATTTTTAGACAACCTCTCTAGCATTTGATCAATAAAGGGTAAAGGGTAATGATCTTTCTTAGTAACTTTATTAACTTTTCGATAATCAATTCACATTCTATACCCTACAACTACTCTTTGAGGGATGAGCTCATCATTATCATTAGGCACAACAATCATTCCTCCTTTCTTAGGAACACAATGCACAGGACTAACCCATCTATTATCGGCAATAGGATATATAATACCAGCTTCAAGAAGTTTTAATACCTCATTCCTTACCACGTCCTTCATTTTCGGAATTAGACGGCGCTGATGTTCAACAACAGGCTTCGCATCATCTTCCATATTGATAGCATGTTGGCAAATAGAGGGAGAAATCCCCTTCAAGTCATCAAGAGTGTAGCCAATTGCTCCTCGGTGTTTCTTCAATATTTCCAATAACCTTTCTTCCTCAATATCTGAAAGCTTAGAACTAATAATAACAAGATATATTTTCTTATCATCAATATGAGCATACTTAAGATTATCAGGCAACGGTTTTAAATCAAAAACAGGATCTTCCTTTTGTGGTGGTGTTGTACCTAAATCTTCAACCGGCAAGTCATGTTTAAGAATAGGTTGACGAAGGAAAATTTCATCAAGCTCATTTCTTTCTTCCCTAAAGACTTCACTCTCACTATTCTCCAAATGTTGCTGCAAAGGATTATTAGGAGCAAGAGCAATAGGCGCACATTGTTCAACTCTAAAATCATTATTAGGCAAATCAGCTTTATAAGGAGTTTTGGAAAATTTAGAGAAATTAAACTCATAAGATTCACCAGCAAATTTAGTCATAATTTTTTCCTTCTTGCAATCTATAACAGCTCCACAAGTATTTAGAAAAGGTCTACCAAAAATAATAGGACAATACTTACTAGCAGCAGAACCAAGTACCAAAAAGTCAGCAGGATATTTAATCTTACCACATAGAACTTCCACATCTCGAACAATACCAATAGGAGAGATAGTTTCTCTATTAGCTAGCCGAATAACCACATCAATATCTTCAAGTTCACAAGAACCAATTTCATGCATGATCTCCGTATAAAGCTCATAAGGAATGGCACTAATACTTGCACCAATGTCACATAAACCATAATAACAATGATCACCAATTCCAACAGAGAGCATAGGAACACTGGCTTTCCTAGACTTATTAGGATGCGAAACAATATTAGAAGCATCTTCACAGAAAATAATATGACCATCTTCTACACTTTCAGTCACAAGATCTTTAATTATTGCAACAGCAGGTTCAACCTTTATTTGTTCTTCAGGTTCTATAGGTTTCTTTGCACTTTTATTAACCGCACTAGATATAACAGAGTACTCCTTCATTTTAGCAGGGAAAGGAGTTTTTTCAATATAAGCTTCAGGAAGAATATGATCAATAGTTTCAATTATAGCACATTTATTTATAGATGAATCAATTTTATCCTTATATGGTTCATGATACTTATCAAAATTCTTCCTAGGCAATTCAAAGTGAGAGGCAAAAGCTTTATAAAAGTTTGCAATGACTTGAGAATCAAGACCATAAGTAGCACTCATATTACGAAATTTATC
Source organism: Lolium perenne (assembly GCF_019359855.2). Taxonomy (NCBI): domain Eukaryota; kingdom Viridiplantae; phylum Streptophyta; class Magnoliopsida; order Poales; family Poaceae; genus Lolium; species Lolium perenne. The sequence goes on along the minus strand of NC_067250.2, from coordinate 294,999,075 downwards.
AGTATCCATAAAAACTTCAATGCATTTATAATCATAGTTTATACCTGACTCTCTATCTTTGTCGTTCTCCCATCCTTCAGTTTTCTCCTGGATCCGATCAAGAAGGTCCCTTTTAAACTCTTCTTTGTTGCGTGTAAATGATCCAGAACAAGAAGTATCCAGCAAAGTCTTATCTTGAAAAGACAATCTTGCATAGAAATTATCAATAATAATATTACCAGGAAGCTCATGAATGGGGCATTTGAGCATTAAAGACTTCAATCTCCCCCAAGCTTGGGCAATACTTTCTCCATCATGAGGCCAGAAATTATATATGCGGTTCCGATCTTTGTGAATTTCACTTGGAGGATAGAATTTGGAATAAAATAAAGGCACAATGTCCTCCCAATTAAGAGAATCCCTATTCTTCAGCAATTTATACCAGTGCGCCGGTTTACCAGACAGCGATATAGAGAATAGTTTCTTTCTAACTTCATCCATAGCAATACCTGCACATTTGAATAACCCGCATAATTCATGTAAAAACAGTAAATGATCACCAGGATGGATAGTTCCATCCCCTTCATAGCGGTTATCCACAACACGTTCAATAATTTTCATAGGTATTTTGTATGGAACCTCTTTCTCACCTGGCGCCTCATCCACTACCTTTGCAGTAGTAGTAGATTTTCCAAAGAGGAATTCAAGAGAAGACCCCTCCATAATGAATTATAGCAGCAGGCGGAAATAAAATCAGCACGTACAGTAAAGGTTTTCCTTACCAATTCCACTTACCAATAGCGCTTCACTCCCCGGCAACGGCGCCAGAAAATAGTCTTGATGACCCACAAGTATAGGGGGTGTATCGTAGTACTTTCGATAAATAAGAGTGTCGAACCCAACGAGGAGTAGAAGGTGTTGACAAGCAGTTTCGATGAAGGATTCACTGTAAATGCTCACATACAAGTATTCAGGGGGTTTTGATATAGCAGGCAAATAAAGTACGAGTAAGTAAAATGCGAGAGAAATAATTGCAGCGAGTGGCCCAATCCTTTTTAGCACAAAGGACAAGCCGGTTTGTTTACTTATAATGACCAAACGTTCTTGAGGACACACGGGAATTTAGTCTAGTGCTTTCGCTTCATATAGCTGATTAATCTTCATTGTTTTGATAAGTGTTGTGTGGGTGAACCTATGCTAATGCACCGCCCTTCCTAGGACTAATACATACTTGTGATTATACCCCTTGCAAGAATCCGCAACTACAAGAAAGTAATTAAGATAAATCTAACCACAGCCTTAAACTCTGAGATCCTGCTATCCCTCCTGCATCGATATACCAAAGGGGGTTCAGGTTGCTGTCACTCCGGCAACCCCGCAATTAGCAAACGATTACAAGATGTATTCCTCTAGGCCCATAAAGGTGAAGTATCATGTAGTCGACGTTCACATGACACCACTAGAAGAATAACACCACAACTTAAATATCATAACATTGAATAATACCCAACATAATTCACTACTAACATTTAGACTTCACCCATGTCCTCAAGAACTAAACGAACTACTCACCAGACATCATATGGAACATGATCAGAGGAGATATGATGATGAATAACAATCTGAACATAAACCTTGGTTCAATGGTTTCACTCAATAGCATCAATAACAAGTAGAAATCAATACCGGGAAAGTTTCCCCTATCAAACAATCAAGATCCAACCCTAATTGTTACAGCGGTGACGAGGTGCAGCGGTGGAGATGGCGGTGGTGATGATGATGGAGATGATGTCCAGCTCGATGACGATGACGATGGCGTCGATTTCCCCCTCCGGGAGGGAATTTCCCCCGGCGGATTTCAGCCTGCCGGAGAGCTCTTTTTTCGCTGGTGTTTTCCGCCCCGCAGAGGCGGCTGTGACTCTTCGCGACTATTCTCTGGAGCTTAGGTTTTCGGGACGAAGAAGTACGCGAAGGAGAGGAGGCCAGAGGGGGCTGTGGGCCCCCTCCTCACAAGGCGGTGCGGCTAGGCCTTGGCCCGCGCCGGCCTATGAGGTGGGCCCATGGCGGCCCTCCTCGGCTCCCCCTTCTGGCTCCCTTCGTCTTCTGGAAAAATAGGATTTTTCATATAATTTCCGTCAATTGTTGATCTTCCGAAATATTGCATTCTGACGGCGCTTTTTCCAGCAGAATCCTGACTCCGGTGCGCGATCCTCCAATAATCATGAAACATGCAAAATAGATGAAATAACATAAGTATCATCTCCAAATATGAAATATATCAATGAATAACAGCAAATTATGATATAAAATAGTGATGCAAAATGGATGTATCAGTCTCCTCCACAGCGGCATTAACAAAGGCATCACGATCAGCGTCATCATCACGCACTGATCCCTCTGTGTCACAAGCATCATCGGTTGAGGGAGGAAGATCGGTGTGAACAGCTTCAGAATCTATTGGATCGTCGTGTTCGCTCGCTGGGCCTGTATGCTCGACAGTGTGAAAATCAACAGGTACTAAGGAGCCTCTTCCCTCAGAAGTATCATTTGGCGAATCATGCAAGTTTCCAGAGGCTATGGGGATCTATCGAAGGGAAAAACAAATAAGGATAATAGTAATTATATTGACTAAGTGGAAGCAGCGTAATAAGGATGTGAGAAGGAAAGATACCTCTGATGGTGGATGATCGGCATCAAGGGGAGTATAAGAAGATACCAACGGAATCGAATCTTCCTGACTAAAGAGAGTAAGGCAGCGGACTTCATCAAGCAGCTCCTTTTCCGATAATTCAGCAGCATTTATCCTAGTTTCATCCTTTGCACCCGAATACAACCACATCGGGCGGATTCTGGCCATAACTGGTTGGACTCGACGCTTCAAGAACACCGCTGCTACCTCTGTACCAATCATAGTTTGACCATCAGCCTCTTTGATCCGAAGAAATTTGGTGAATAATTCATCGGCCGCTGTCTTTCCGTCGGGAGAGAGAGTTCTTCCAAGAATCCTTCGGCTTGGCTTCAAGGATATCGACAAAGCAAGGAAGCTGGGAATCGGTTGTTGAAGAGTCCTTGACATAAAACCATTTCAGTCTCCATCCTTGCACGGATTCTTTCATTGGGAAACTGGAATAATTAACCTCTGAACGCGCCACAAACCCCACTCCTCCGGTGACAAAGGATCCATTACTACTGTTGTACCTCTTAACATAAAAGATCTTTTTCCACAACCCAAAGTGGGGTTCAATGCCCAAGAACGCCTCACAGAGGGTGATGAACACAGCAACGTGAAGGATTGAGTTAGGGGTGAGTTGCCACAGTTGGATTTCGTAAGTCCGCAGAAGACGATGAAGAAATTCATGGGCAGGAAGCGAGAGACCCCGATACAGGAATGACAGGAACACCACGGAAAAACCAGCAGGGGGATTGGGCCGAGAAATCGCACCTGGAAGAATCACGTCCTCCTCGTCGGAGGAGACTAACCCAAGGCTTCGGGCCCTCTTCTCATCACGCTTCGTGATGGAGGATGCTAGCCAATCCCCAGGTTTGGCTATCGAGCCTGGCGGCGCTGGCGGTGCCGGAGCTGGAGGAGGGGCATCTGGAGCGCTCCTCTTCGGAAGATTCGAGGAGGATTTGGCGGTGGCGCCACCGCTAGTAGAACTGGCGGCGGCGGTGAGGCTCTTCTTCTTCACCATTCCGAGATCTAGGGAAGATCGGAAAAGCGGTGGTGGCGGCACAGCAGTTGCAAAGGAAGGAAGAAGAAGAAGGGCGGGGAGATGCTACGGCAAATATGGGAGAAGATTAGAGATTTTCGTCCTTTGGAGATTTTAAGAAAGGGAGAACTTGAGGGATGTGTAGGCACATGTCGTTGCTGCCAGTTCATAAAGTGGATCTTTTTCCATTGAAGGTTGCGGAAATCGAGGAGGCGCCTCGGTAACTGTGCGAGAAGGGTGGATTTTGCTTTAAAAATAGGGCCAGACAGAGAAAGCATGGGCCCAGCGGGTCACGTTTTATCAGTCAAAATCGAGATATCAGTAAAGCGTCATCAATGACGTCATGAGGAATGCAGAAAAGAACTCGAAGGAATAAAAAGGTATCGGATGATGAACTTGAGTCTATGCACAGATTGCAAAGCATCTGCACTTAGACTCGGGGGCTACTCCCATCGGGAGCACTAGACGCGCACCCGACAGAATGAAGACTCGAAGGAAAAAGCCTTGAAGGAAGAGACAACTGCTCGACTCGAGTCTGCACCCGGTTGCAAGCACCCGTGCCCAAACTCGGCGATTACTCCCATCGGGAGCGCTGGACGCGCACCCGATAGAACTTTTTTGCACTCCAGGATCATGCCCGGGGACTTGATTCTGTGTAGGGTAACGTTGTTTTGCCATCGGCAGTTAACCAGCAAAAGTTGGGCACGTTACTCATTATCCCTTACATGAAGAAAATGTATCGGATGACCTACGAAGACTTGCAGAAAAACTTCGGCCGAGCGAAACATTCGAGTGGTACAACTTGAGTCTACGCACAGATTGCAAGCATCCGTACCTAGACTCGGGGGCTACTCCCATCGGGAGCGCTGACGCACACCCAACAGAAGAAGGAGATGCTGATTCAAGATAAACAAGGACAATCGAGGAGAAGGACATCAGAAGAAGACATGCTTCAGTCTCTACCCGAACTATGTTCGGCTAGACACTCGGGGGCTACTGACGTGGGCATTACCCTTCGGGTAACCGACCTTGCCCTATCCCGTATTGTGTAGTTGGAGGCCCATGAAGGCACTTGGACGGCACACCAGAAGATTCCTTGATGAGCAAGACAAAGAAGCGGCCGAACAAGGAAAGATTAGATTTAAAACTACTGTAAACCTAGTCGTACTCGGTTAGACCTCTTGAGACCTGGCCTCCTATATAAAGGCCAGGAGAGGGGCTGCCGAGGGACACGATCAATCTTAGCAACCTTAGCCATCAAAAGCTTAGAGCTAGGTCATCATAGCACTTAGCCATCTCGACGAGATCTCAGCCGAACTATTCGGCACCCCATTGTAACCCAATATCTTCATAATCAAGAATAGACAGGCAGGATGTAAGGGTTTTACCTCATCGAGGGCCCCGAACCTGGGTAAATCGCTCTCCCCGCTTGTCTGTGAACCGATGTCTCGTGTCAGCTTGCAGGATTCCATCAACCCTAAGCCCCAATCGGAGGGCATTGCCGAGGAGTACCCTCGACAACCCACAAGTATAGGGGATCGCAACAGTCTTCGAGGGAAGTAAAACCCAATTTATTGATTCGACACAAGGGGAGCCAAAAAATATTTGTAAGCCTTAACAGCGGAGTTGTCAATTCAGCTGCACCTGGAAACAGACTTGCTCGCAAGAGTTTATCAGTAGTAACAGTTTTATAGCAGTAGCAGTAATGAAATATCAGCAGCAGAGTAACAAAGACAGCAGTAGTGATTATAGTAAACAGCATGATTAAAATACTGTAGGCACAGGGATGGATGAACGGGCGTTGCATGGATGAGAGAAACTCATGTAACAATCAAGATAGGGCATTTGTAGATAATAATAAAACGGTATCCAAGTACTAATCAATCAATAGGCATGTGTTCCATATTTAGTCGTACGTGCTCGCAATGAGAAACTTGCACAACATCTTTTGTCCTACCAGCCGGTGGCAGCCGGGCCTCTAGGGAATCTACTGGAAATTAAGGTACTCCTTTTAATAGAGCACCGGAGCAAAGCATTAACACTCCGTGAACATATGTGATCCTCATATCACCGTCTTCCCCTCCGGTTGTCCCAATTTCTGTCACTTTGGGGCCTCGGGTCCGGACAGCGACATGTGTATACAACTTGCAGGTAAGATCATAAAACAATGAATATCATCATGAAACAATAACATGTTCAGATCTGAGATCATGGCACTCGGGCCCTAGTGACAAGCATTAAGCATAACAAGTTGCAACAATATCATAAAAGTACCAATTACGGATACTAGGCACTATGCCCTAACAATCTTATGCTATTACATGACCAATCTCATCCAATCCCTACCATCCCCTTCAGCCTACAGCGGGGGAATTACTCACACATGGATGGGGGAAACATGGCTGGTTGATGGAGAGGCGTCGGTGGTGATGATGGCGATGATCTCCTCCAATTCCCCGTCCCGGCGAGGTGCCAGAACGGAGTTTCTGGTCCTGAGACAGAGTTTCGCGATGGCGGCGGTGTTCTGGATGTCTTCTGGCGATTTCCTCTAACCCCCGTGCGTTTTTAGGTCGAAGCCCTTAAGTAGTCCAGAGGGGGGCGTCTGGGACCGCCCGAGGCATCGCCACCATAGGGTGGCGCGGCCCAGGGGCCCACCGCGCCGCCTTATGGGGTTGGCGCCTCGTGGCCCCCCTCCTTCTGGTCTTCTGGCTCCGTGAGTTTTCTGGGAAAATAGGCCCTTCGACATTAATTCCGGGGATTTTCCTGAAAGTTGAGTTTCTGCACAAAAACGAGACACCAGGGCAATTCTGCTGAAAACACCGTTAGTCCGTGATAGTTGTATCCAAAATACACAAATTAGAGGCAAAACAATAGCAAAAGTGTTCGGGAAAGTAGATACGTTTTGGACGTATCAACTCCCCCCAAGCTTAGCTTATTGCTTGTCCTCAAGCAATTCAGTTAACAACTGAGTGCGATAAAAGAACTTTCACGAACACATTTGTTCATATGATGTAAATATTCTCATGATATGGGCAAGTACTTAAGCAATTCATAATAAGATACATGCAAATAAAGTCATCTAATAGCTATATCAATCATGGAAAAGGTACCAACAAATTAATAATAAGCATCATGCATCATGTCTATCAGCAGGATTGCAATGTTCATAAAAGGATATGATAAAGTGGTATCTCGCTTGCACGTATTTGTACAGCAAAACATAAATGCTCGGGCACCTTTGAAGTTCATGGAAAGATTGGAAGTAGAGATTATCAAATATAAAAGCATCAAAGTTATACCACAATTAATCACATTTTGGGACAAGCATGTTATACTAAGAATGACAGTTGTGCTCTCAAGAAAGTGCTCAAAGAAAGGATGGTGACTCAACATAAAAGTAAAAGATTGGCCCTTCGCAGAGGGAAGTAGGGATTAACATGTGCTAGAGCTTTTCATTTTTCTAAAGACAGAAGTAAAATGGTTTTGAGAGGTGTTTGTTGTTGTCAATGAATGATAGTGGGCACTCTAACTACCTCATCAACCAGACTTCCAAGAGTGGCTCCCATGAAGGACGTTATCTCTACCAGCAAGGTAGATCATCCCTCGTCTCTTTTGTTTACACATGTATTGTAGTTTCATTATGGATGACACTCCCCCCAACCTTTGCTTACACAAGCCATGGCTAACCGAATCCTCGGGTGCCTTCCAACATTCTCATACCATGGAGGAGTGTCTATTTGCAAATTAAGTTGCTTACTGATAAATCAGGGCAAAGCATGTGAAGAGAATTATTGATGAAAGTTAATTAATTGGGGCTGGGAACCCCGTTGCCAGCTCTTTTTGCAAAATTATTGGATAAGCGGATGTGCCACTAGTCCATTGATGAAAGTCTGTCAGGAGTAAATGACAAGATTGAAAGATAAACACCACATACTTCCTCATGAGCTATAAAACATTAACACAAATTGAGAAGTACTTTGAAGGTTTTAAAGGTAGCACATGAGAATTTAGTTGGAATGGTTGGAAATGCCATGCATAGGTATTTATGGTGGACACTCTGGAATAACTTGGTTTTCAGGGGTTTGGAAGCACGAGCAGCGTTCCCGCTCAGTACAAGTGAAGGCTAGCAATAGACTGGGAAGCGAAAATCAAGAGAGCAGTAACTGTCATAATCATGCTTGCGACAAAATAAATTAACAGAGGCATAAAAGTGATACAAGAACTCTGAGGCAAAGTAAATCATCGAGGCTTAATTGACTTTTGTTCAGTCATGTGCATGCGTGAGCATGTGCCAAGTTGATTCAAGTGAATTATTCAGAGGAGGATACCACAATGTCATATCTATCTATGAATAAAGCAATGCAAGCAAATATTTATGACATGCTACTCATATTAATAAATTGAAGCTAAACATGAGAGATCATGAACTACTAGACTTTTTTAAATGACATATACCTCACATGAACCAACTAAGCATGCTCACATGGATGAGTATATGTACAAAAATGAAAACAAATAGAGTTCATACCAGCCTCTCACCACAGTCGGATTGTCGTAGATCGTCATTATTGCCTTTCACTTGTGTAGCTTGAATAATATGGAATGAAAACCAAGCTCCAACCACCGAAGACCGCTGAACTCCATAATGAACTTTACAAAACCAAAGAAGAACAACAAATATTTTTGGTGTTTTCGAATTGGAAACAAGAACAAAAGGAAACAAGCAAGCAAAGCAAAATCTTTTTGGATTTTCTCATAGCAAACCAACGATAGCAAATAAAGCAAAATAGGAATAAGAAACCAAAATAAGCAAATGGTAGAGAGAAACAACAGAAATATTTTTGGTCTTTTTGTGTTTTAGGAAGGAAACAAAGCAAAAACAAGAAAATGAAAACTAAAAGAGTCGCATAAACACAAAGCAGCAGAAATTCGTCAAACTTGACAAAGATCTGATGTCGATTTTTAAGAAATTCTTCCGCTGCCCAGCTCGAAAAAGTGTTCAACTAATGAAAGTTAGATAATAACCTGGGGAAGATGCACAAAAATTGGCTGCGCAAAATAACGTTCTGGCTGTTTTTGAGAATTTGTTTGGTATCAGTCCAGAATCTGTTTTCAATCAGCACCTCCCCAAATATCATCTCCCTCTTATTAGAAAACCACTCTAAGAAGCTAAACAAGTATGTCCAAGTATCCATCAATTATAATATGTAATGAATGAGTGATGCCGGTATACCTCCCCCCAAGCTTAGGCTTTTGGTCTAAGTGGAGTTCAATCCCATGGTGCCCATGAAGTGGCACCTCCGTAGTATGACGAAGATGGATCCTGTTCCGGGTATGTGCTGGAAGACGCACCAGGATACGTGACGGTGTACTCGTAAGAGGGCTCGGCGTCCTCGGAGTCATGCTGCTGGTGGAAGCCATGTATCTTCAGCTGCTCATCCACCTCCTCCTTAGAGCGCGACCACGGTTTCCTGTGAATACTGAACAAATCTGGCTGCGGCAAAGGGATTTCCATCTCATCCCCGTCAGTAAACAACATTCTATAGACAATATTGTCTAAACTAGAGTCAGTTGTAACAAATTGATGACTCTTCATAGCAGCAATATCAAGCCTTATAGGAGTTGATTTCACATCAGTAGGGTCAAGAGGAAGATCTAGATATGCTAAAATGTGTGAGGCAACAATTCCTCCAAAAATAGGCCCCTTGTTAGACAAACGACGGGAAACAAGAGCACCAAGATGATAAGGTGTCTCTCCAGTAAGTGCAGCAACTAAGAAAGCAAGATGATAACTAGAAATATTGCTAGTGTTCTCCCTACCAAGAATGCTAGTAGCAAGATAGTAAGCGAAATATCTAATGGCGGGGAGTTGAATGTTTCTTATCTTGCTGCGCTGAATGGTGCGGCTATCATCATTGGTAATATCTCGATAGAGCTCCAGCAAAGCCTTGGGATTATTCTCGATCTTCTTCGCTGTACCTACAGGGGAAATATCCAATGCAGTACAAAAATCCTTCAACTTCATAGTAATAGGATTACCATAAATCCTGAATGCAACTGATGGTTGGTAGTGTTTGTTGTTGAACTGAAAGCTCTCAACGAAGATTTTAGTTAGCATGTAGTATTGATCCCTCTCATCTTCCATATAGGTGGTTAAGCCCACATTATTGATAAGGACCAGGAAATCATCAAGCAACCCTGCATTACTCAAAAAGTTATAGCATGGAAAAGATGAAGCATTAGGGACTCCATTATCCTCTTCAACTTCGAAGCTCGGTGCGATGACATCCTCATTATAGGATCGTCTAATCCTCGGTGTGATTTTTGAGAAGGATAGGGTTTAGGGTTTTTCTTATTTGATTTCTTTCTCTTTTATTTTATTTGGTAGGTGATCTTCACTTGATCACTTTTAGGGTTTAGCACATAAGCATAATAACACTCATCATGGCAAAACACAAATACTAGGTATGAGCACTATGCATAGCACCCAATGTAAGAAAAGTTTTTGTTGGTTCTCATTTTTGGAAAAAGGAAATTCATTTCTCTTTGTTTTAAAATTTGGGATGTTACAAACCCTTCCCCCTTAAACAAATCTTGTCCCGAGATTTTAAGAAAAGTTAGGTTCCTAAGAGAGATTGGGTGATATGATTGCACAGGAAAACATACTTGGCAGGGCCTGAGTTGCTTCTTGGGCTTCTGCTGCAGTCATATTGTAAAGGCGGCCATTGTTGTTGTTCTGGTTCCTTCTTGCGGCAAAGCGGCGCTGGTTCTGAGCAGGTGCAGCGGTGTTGGCGGCAATCTTGGCAAGCTTCTTGGGGCACTCATTGGAGTAGTGACCCACAATTCCACATTCATAGCAGTTGATGGTGGACTTGTCCTTGGGGTTGACGGGGACAGTGTTGCTTCCAGTCATTTGGGCAGTATTGGGGTTGTTGTTGTTGGTGCGGTTGCCGTTGTTATTGTTGCTGTTGGTGTTGTGGTTGTTTTTGTTGTTGCTTCCGGGCTTCGGGGGTCCTCCGTGGTTGTTGGTGTAGTTTGGTCGGTAATTCTGAGCAGTAGGCTTGTTGTATCTGGGAGAAAATCCTCCAGATGAGTTGTTGCGGTACTTCTGGGTATTGCTGGACCCATGCTGGTTCATCATCCGGCGTTTGCGGTTCTCATTGGCTTGGTGAAGTTTCCCTTCCATCTGGATAGCTGAGTCCACCAGGGCTTCTAGGTCGGCAAAGGGAATGTTCACTAACACAGTTTGCATCTCGTCATGCAGTCCGTTCAGAAATCTTTCTTTCCTCTTCTCATTGGTGTCGGTCTCATCAGGGGCGTACCTTGACAGAGTGAGGAATCTGTCGCGGTATTCTACCACAGACATTCTGCCTTGCTTGAGTTCGCGGAACTCGTCTCTCATCTTCTTGATCAGTCCTTGGGGCACGTGATACTTGCTAAACTTGAGCTTGAAATCTGCCCAAGTCATCATCTGTCCCGCATTCATTGCACGGGCACTCGTCCACCAAGCTCTGGCAGGTCCTGCGAGGTAATGGGTGGCGAACAGTACTTTCTCTGCGGCTTCAACTTGCGCAACTTCGAGGTTGTTCTCCATTGTCTGGAGCCAGTCATCAGCATCTAGGGGTTCTTCAGTCTTGTTGAATATTGGTGGGTTGGTGTTCTGAAAGTTCTTTAGCTTTGATCCTGGGTGATCATGAGGGCCTTGATTGTTGTTTGCAAGCTGTTGAAGTGCGGCAATGTTGGCTTGGCGTTCAGCTAGTTCAGCTTGCCTATCCTCCAGCATGGTTTGCAACATCTGCATCATGGCGTCTTGATTGGCGCTGCGGGTTGGTGGGGCCATCTGAATATTGAGGTGGATGATAAGATAAGAGGGAAATTTCTAGGGTTGGTTTGAGTTAAAGTTCAACAAGTTCAAAACTTGAAAACTGGAGTAGTGTTGAGGGGGTAAAAACTAGCAACACTTTTTCATTCATACCAAACATCACACATTACAAATCTAACACACCGTTGGTTTGAAGAACCATTCATTCGCTCTACGATACAAGGGGATCCTGATACAACTCACACCTACTTAAGTGCTGGAGTGATACTACTCTTCCGGGTGGATTCTTCGTCTTTACGGGTGATGTGCTTGGCGAGAGGCGAGGGCGTTGTCCAAATCTCTACGGGTTTTGTACAGCCTGAAGTCCTGGTGTGCTACATAGTGGTTCATCTCCGTGTGTGGTGGCATGGTCATCGATCTTCCCATGGAGTCATGTCTTGGGTAGTAGATGAAGCGAGTGTTCCTAATCTTGTTCCCATTTTGTCCACACAGACGGGCAATGGCTTCTTGCATAGCTCTGACTAGTCCTTCCTTCCAGGTGCTTCCCGTTACAGAAAACCATATGGTTTCCCATACCGGGGCTCCATGCTTTCTTCGTAGATCTGTAGAAACTTCCCACCGAGGTGGTCCTCCCAACTGACTATTGAGGGGTATTCCGAAGAACTCGGGATACGGGTGTCCTAGATATTCCACTAGTTGCTTCAAATCCTTTTCGAACTTTAGGTCGCCTCCGTGACCAAGCTGATGGAACTCCCATTGGTACTCCATCTGTGAGCAAAGAGGATGAGTAAGTTAAAGAAGTAGTCAAGTGTGCAAAATTTTAGGTAAGCTTGCAAAGAAAAGTAGAGCATAGATTTCTCATTTTTTTGAAAAAGATCTCAAGGATGAGAGGGAGAATAAGTTTTTTCCAAGTATTTACTTCTTTGGTTTTGAAACTAAGTTTTTCAGACGTCCATTCTAACTAGGGTCTCCTAAGGTCAAACCATGGCTCTGATACCAACTTGTCAACACGCGGATTTTTAAGTCCCGATGCCTGTTATGCCATACATCGCAATCCCAGGAATATTGTTGTTGCGAGACATAACAGTTGAATATCATAAGTCATCATTCATTACATATCATAGTCGTCTTACAAATAGATCACATGATCCAATATTACAATAATAGTTGAACTATTGTTTCAACACACATCACAAATACATAGCGGAGGCGTAGATAGAAGGGGACTCTATAGTCCACAGGCCAACGCTTGACGTCAGGAGTAGTCCTAGTTGTCGTAGACGTCCTGCTGTCCATCCTCTTCATATTGCTGCTCCTCTTCATAGTCTGGCCATTCGAATAGCCAGAGACACAGCCGTGAGTACTTTAAAGTACTCGCAAACTAATACTAATGTAAGTACTAACATTTCTGGTAAGGGGTGCTAAGCTCTAGTTTCTTTTGCATAAAGCCAATTTTAGTTCACAAGTATTTGAAATAAAAACTCTTCATGTGCTAACTAACTCAAGTGGGAACATTAGTGTTATTCCCACAACTTAGTTGTATTTCAATTCAAAATCACCATTTCAAGTTCAAATCACAAGTCACCCTTCACATGTCACATTTTTGAAAATGGTCTGATGACGGAACAGTATGGCCTTTCCAACCGTCCATAACCGTGGACGCGGCTATTCGAATAGTTCTACACTCTGCAGAGGTCGTACACTTGTGCCACAACATTTGCAATGATCCGTCAGGGTTAACTGGCCCTGATTTATCACACTCCGTGTGCGGACTACCAACCATAACCTTTCACCTACATACCCTAGTATAGGCACCTCTCCCCATGAGCTTGGCCTCCCAGTGAAGACAAACTGTCAGCCTGGGAGCGCACGAGGCTTGGGCCGGACATTCACCTCATATTCACGTCATATCACATCGTTCCATATTTCTTTGGAGGCAGCCCTTGGCATAACCCCGATGACGCTTGTTCAGAGGGAACCCATACTAAGATACATAAACTTCTAGTTAAGCCCTACCCATATCAGGTATTGTGGGGGTACTTGTAAAATTGGAATGGTATCGCATCCGAACTCAACCATCAGTTTTTGTAAAATTCACCATGTCATTCACAAGTCACATTCACCTTCAAAATCTTTCAATAGAATGACTCAGCATTCCAAGGTTTTCAAATTCATTTCAAACTCACAAGTTCCCATCTAGAGTAGTCAATTTTAATTTAGCACTAGCATCTAAGTATGGGGGGTGCTAAGTAATTTGCTTTGCTTCTAGGCTAACATTGATACTCTTGTACTAACCCAATACTAACCAAGTGAATCATAAATCAAAAAGGTAGTTTGATAAACAAAACTTAAAAACTTGTAAGGTAAAAACTTGGGATAGGATCATTAAACATAAAGTATGAGGTAGTGGTGCCTTGCTCTATTAGAGCTTTGCACTTGGGTAACTTGCAAGAATATTAGCTTGCCTTGGCTGTTGAGGTGATCAAAGTGGTCTTCTTCTCCTTGAAAGTAGTCCTCCTCCTCCTCTTGATACTCCTCGGTACTAGCGTCTAAAATACGAATACGAGGTACAATCACCAAGCAATTCATTGGCTATTCTAAACATCACATGTATTCTCACAAACTATTCTGTTCACACAATTAATACAATTAGGGTGCATTGGTGGTGTGGCTTGAGGAAAGATAATTTCCTCTCATTACATATGTAAATGATAGTTTCCATATGGTTCTTGAGGAATAATTTCCTCTCATTGAATCTTCTTTAAGATTTAATTTCTCAAACCATCACACATGAATTTATGTTGACCTAAGTCAACCATCCATCATCATCATTTGAGAAAATGATTTAAATGAGGTAGAGATACCTCATACTATTTAACACTTCTACAATGATTTAAATTCTCCAAGTATTTCATATGAGAGCATTTGACCTGGGGTCCAAACTTCATATGAAAGTATTTGGGACAAGATTTAAATGAAGTGAAACACCTCATATAATTTACACAAATTAAACTAGCATCACCATTTACTATTAAGTGGGTAGATGTGTTGTTTTCTTATTTAAAATACTTTCCTCTCATACTAATTAAGGTGTTACTTTTAACTACTTAGAGAAATACTTTCCTCTCATTATCTTATTAAGATTTAATTTCTTTTATGAATAATATATGACCTAGGTTGACCAAAGTCAACCTCTTCATACTTATTATTTAAGAAAATGATTTAAATGGGGTGAAGCACCTCATACACTTTAATCATAATATGGTAAAGATTTAATATCATCAAACAATTCATATGAGATCTAAATGACCAGAGTCTCTACCTTATTTTGAATTGTTCATGACAAGATTTAAATGAGAGAAAAACTCCCATGTGATTTATTAATAGTTTTGGACAATATTTTTGACTAGAAATCGCCATATAGTCCTTTAATTAAGCTAGGCCATGATCATTCAAAGTAAGCATGGCATATTGTTGCAAAAACAATTAGTACAAGTGAAATGTGATTTATAGGAGTTGGAATTAACTTAAAAGCATTTTTGGTTGATTTTTAAGATTTATTTGAATACTGAAAAGCCTCTGACTTGTTATTTTTGTCACATTAATTCTATACAAGATTTTGAAATGGTACCAGTGGGGTTTTGTAGATCTTTTCAGTAGCTTTCCAACCATATAAAGTTTGCTAAATTTGGCCAAGCCAAACAGATTCTATGAATTTTCAAAGTTGGGTTCAGTATTGAATTCAAACTAAATTTATTAAACGAAATTTGAATTAAACGGGCTGGCGGGAAGCGTTACTGGGCCAGAGTTGAATTAAAAAGGCCCAAGCCAGCCCACCACGCGTCCACGCACGCGTGGGCTGCCTGACAGGGGGCTCCACCTGTCAGCGGCACTTAAACGGCGAAACGTTACGGGGAGAGGAGGGCCGTGCGATTAGATGTGAGATCGACGGCCGAGGGTGGTCGTCTTCTCCGGTGAGAAGGGAACTCACTGGCGGTGGCGGTAGGGGGTCAGAGAGCTCGTCGGAGCTCCGGCGAGTGGTAGCGGTGTTCCGTTCGAGGTTGTCGAGGACGAGGAAGAAGCCTGTAGCAGTGGCGTCGCTCGGGGAGGCTCCAGTCGATGGCGATTGCACCAGGACTTCCGCGGCTCCGATCGATCGATTGGGGCTGCTCCGGTGTCGATCGAGGTAGCTACTGGGTGGAGGAGAGGCAGTGGACGATGGGGAACGAGATGGTGTGCTCAGCTTCGTCCAGGGAACACGGTATTTATAGATGGCAAGGGTGCTGCGGGGCGCGGGCGAGGTCAACGGCGAAGTCGTCGTTCCAGGGCGACGAAGGAGCGAGGAAGGTGCGCAGGAGGTAGGCGACGTCACGGCGGTCCTTGGGGCATTAATGGCGCGGTACGGCGAGGCGTACGACGGTCGGGCGCAGGTGTGTACTGGCGCGGCCGCGGCGGGCCGAATCGTCCTCTCCGGCGACGGCAGGTACAGGCAGGTGACGCAAGCGTGTCCGGCGCGCTCCACGTTGCGTGGCGAGTACCATGGCAAGCGGAGGCGGTCGGGGTACGACGGAGTACGGCGAGCGACGCGTGGCCAGTGACGTCCGCGGCGTGTACTGGCGCGACGTCATCGGCATCGTGGGCGATTTTGGGCGCGCGATTTCCGGTGACTGTCGGCGTTGTCCGTGGCAATGGGGATGCTAGGCGTGGCCAGGGAGGTGAGGTGGAGGTACTGGACACGGTGGCCGTGGCCAGAGAAGAAGAAAGGAAGGGTTGGCTCGACGTGGTGTCCATGGCCGGCATGGCCTTGCCATGGCCAAGTTTGGCCATCTTCTGGTGTTTCCTTGGCATGGGCTAGGTGTGGTGGTGTCCAGGGGTCAATGCCAGGGCAGGTGGTGGTCAAGACAAGGCTTGGTTTGATCACATTTTGAAAATTGTGAATCTTGCATATGTTTCAAGGTCTCCTCTTTGCTTGATCCTATCTCTTGATCCAAAAAGAATTTGGGGTGATGGTCTTTACAGAAAATGTTCACCTTGATGAGTACTTGGATGGCATGCAAAGATTTGAATTTGTTTAGTTTAGAAATCTTGAAATATAGAGGCTCAAAGTGGTGACCAGACTATAAATGTCAAAAGTGACCATGATCCTATGTGAGCTAAAATTTGAATTTGGATTTGGTTCAAATGGTATTTACTTGCATCCCCATAGTTGGAATAACCATCAAATAGTATATTACAAGTAATGGTGAAGTCAAAAAGGGTCTAGGGTCAAAATTTGCAAGATTGGCATAAGTGTGAGATTGTTCCTCATATTAAAAAGTCCTAACTTTGCATGAGCATAGATTTTGATCCAAGATGATTTTGGCATGGTGGTCTTTACCAAAGTTGTTCTCCTTCATGTGCTCTTGGATGACATGCAAAGAATCGGGAAAGTTTATTTTGAAAATCTTGAGGCACAAGGGCTCAAAGTAGTGACCAGATTATAAAAGACAGATTTGACCATCATCATATGTGAGCACAATTTGAGTTGGATTTTGATTTGATTTGTGTTTCTTTGATTCCAAAAGTTGTAATAAGGGTTTAGTAACATAATACAACTAATGGTGAAGGCCAAATTGATCTAGGTCAAAGATTTGGAAAAATGGCATAAACCATATGTGAGGGTTTTGTGATTTCCCATTTTTTATTCTATTATTTTTCTTTGCTTCATTTTGACAAGAGTGAGGTGTATTTGGTGTTAGATTGAGTTGGGTAAAAGGTTCAAACCATTTTGGGGCAATGTGAGTGCCTAGGTCAAGATTTAATATTTTGGCTGAGTGCCACATATACCTCTATGCATATGTTTTGATTTTATTTTAATTCTCACTTGAATTAGTTGGTAAGTACTTGGTTGAGTGTGTTGATGTATTTCAAAACATTTACCAAGGTCAACACTCAAGGTTGGAGCATTTGCAAAAAGTAGCCATAGGCTTGCAAATGCCTTTTTCTTATTTAAGATCACCTCTTTTTATTTTGGTTTTTCAAAGATTTGTGATAAGAGAGATGAGGTTTAGGGTTTAGTGGTGTTCACAAAGTTTCACCACCATTTAGAAAAAATAATAAAGGTAGGGTTCAAGATTTACCTATTAGGGCTATATGCCCACATATGTCTTTTCCTTTATTTTGGTTTCTCAAAATAGATCCAAATGATTTTTGAGAAGGATAGGGTTTAGGGTTTTTATTATTTGATTTCTTTCTCTTTTATTTTATTTGGTAGGTGATCTTCACTTGATCACTTTTAGGGTTTTAGGGTTTAGCACATAAGCATAATAACACTCATCATGGCAAAACACAAATACTAGGTATGAGCACTATGCATAGCACCCAATGTAAGAAAAGTTTTTGTTGGTTCTCATTTTTGGAAAAAGGAAATTCATTTCTCTTTGTTTTAAAATTTGGGATGTTACAAACCCTTCCCCCTTAAACAAATCTCATCCCGAGATTTTAAGAAAAGTTAGGTTCCTAAGAGAGATTGTGCGATATGATTGCACAGGAAAACATACTTGGCAGGGCCTGAGTTGCTTCTTGGGCTTCTGCTGCAGTCATATTGTAAAGGCGGCCATTGTTGTTGTTCTGGTTCCTTCTTGCGGCAAAGCGGCGCTGGTTCTGAGCAGGTGCAGCGGTGTTGGCGGCAATCTTGGCAAGCTTCTTGGGGCACTCATTGGAGTAGTGACCCACAATTCCACATTCATAGCAGTTGATGGTGGACTTGTCCTTGGGGTTGACGGGGACAGTGTTGCTTCCAGTCATTTGGGCAGTATTGGGGTTGTTGTTGTTGGTGTGGTTGTCGTTGTTATTGTTGCTGTTGGTGTTGTGGTTGTTGTTGTTGTTGCTTCCGGGCTTCGGGGGTCCTCCGTGGTTGTTGGTGTAGTTTGGTCGGTAATTCTGAGCAGTAGGCTTGTTGTATCTGGGAGCAAATCCTCCAGATGAGTTGTTGCGGTACTTCTGGGTATTGCTGGACCCATGCTGGTTCATCATCCGGCGTTTGCGGTTCTCATTGGCTTGGTAAAGTTTCCCTTCCATCTGGATAGCTGAGTCCACCAGGGCTTCTAGGTCGGCAAAGGGAATGTTCACTAACACAGTTTGCATCTCGTCATGCAGTCCGTTCAGAAATCTTTCTTTCCTCTTCTCATTGGTGTCGGTCTCATCAGGGGCGTACCTTGACAGAGTGAGGAATCTATCGCGGTATTCTACCACAGACATTCTGCCTTGCTTGAGTTCGCGGAACTCGTCTCTCATCTTCTTGATCAGTCCTTGGGGCACGTGATACTTGCTAAACTTGAGCTTGAAATCTGCCCAAGTCATCATCTGTCCCGCATTCATTGCACGGGCACTCGTCCACCAAGCTCTGGCAGGTCCTGCGAGGTAATGGGTGGCGAACAGTACTTTCTCTGCGGCTTCAACTTGCGCAACTTCGAGGTTGTTCTCCATTGTCTGGAGCCAGTCATCAGCATCTAGGGGTTCTTCAGTCTTGTTGAATATTGGTGGGTTGGTGTTCTGAAAGTTCTTTAGCTTTGATCCTGGGTGATCATGAGGGCCTTGATTGTTGTTTGCAAGCTGTTGAAGTGCGGCAATGTTGGCTTGGCGTTCAGCTCATTCAGCTTGCCTATCCTCCAGCATGGTTTGCAACATCTGCATCATGGCGTCTTGATTGGCGCTGCGGGTTGGTGGGGCCATCTGAATATTGAGGTGGATGATAAGATAAGAGGGAAATTTCTAGGGTTGGTTTGAGTTAAAGTTCAACAAGTTCAAAAATTGAAAACTGGAGTAGTGTTGAGGGGGTAAAAACCAGTAACACTTTTTCATTCATACCAAACATCACACATTACAAATCTAACACACCATTGGTTTGAAGAACCATTCATTCGCTCTACGATACAAGGGGATCCTGATACAACTCACACCTACTTAAGTGCTGGAGTGATACTACTCTTCCGGGTGGATTCTTCGTCTTTACGGGTGATGTGCTTGGCGAGAGGCGAGGGCGTTGTCCAAATCTCTACGGGTTTTGTACAGCCTGAAGTCCTGGTGTGCTACATAGTGGTTCATCTCCGTGTGTGGTGGCATGGTCATCGATCTTCCCATGGAGTCATGTCTTGGGTAGTAGATGAAGCGAGTGTTCCTAATCTTGTTCCCATTTTGTCCACACAGACGGGCAATGGCTTCTTGCATAGCTCTGACTAGTCCTTCCTTCCAGGTGCTTCCCGTTACAGAAAACCATATGGTTTCCCATACCGGGGCTCCATGCTTTCTTCGTAGATCTGTAGAAACTTCCCACCGAGGTGGTCCTCCCAACTGACTATTGAGGGGTATTCCGAAGAACTCGGGATACGGGTGTCCTAGATATTCCACTAGTTGCTTCAAATCCTTTTCGAACTTTAGGTCGCCTCCGTGACCAAGCTGATGGAACTCCCATTGGTACTCCATCTGTGAGCAAAGAGGATGAGTAAGTTAAAGAAGTAGTCAAGTGTGCAAAATTTTAGGTAAGCTTGCAAAGAAAAGTAGAGCATAGATTTCTCATTTTTTTGAAAAAGATCTCAAGGATGAGAGGGAGAATAAGTTTTTTCCAAGTATTTACTTCTTTGGTTTTGAAACTAAGTTTTTCAGACGTCCATTCTAACTAGGGTCTCCTAAGGTCAAACCATGGCTCTGATACCAACTTGTCGACACCCGGATTTTTAAGTCCTGATGCCTGTTATGCCATACATCGCAATCCCAGGAATATTGTTGTTGCGAGACATAACAGTTGAATATCATAAGTCATCATTCATTACATATCATAGTCGTCTTACAAATAGATCACATGATCCAATATTACAATAATAGTTGAACTATTGTTTCAACACACATCACAAATACATAGCGGAGGCGTAGATAGAAGGGGACTCTATAGTCCACAGGCCAACGCTTGACGTCAGGAGTAGTCCTAGTTGTCGTAGACGTCCTGCTGTCCATCCTCTTCATATTGCTGCTCCTCTTCATAGTCTGGCCATTCGAATAGCCAGGGACACAGCCGTGAGTACTTTAAAGTACTCGCAAACTAATACTAATGTAAGTACTAACATTTCTGGTAAGGGGTGCTAAGCTCTAGTTTCTTTTGCATAAAGCCAATTTTAGTTCACAAGTATTTGAAATAAAAACTCTTCATGTGCTAACTAACTCAAGTGGGAACATTAGTGTTATTCCCACAACTTAGTTGTATTTCAATTCAAAATCACCATTTCAAGTTCAAATCACAAGTCACCCTTCACATGTCACATTTTTGAAAATGGTCTGATGACGAAACAGTATGGCCTTTCCAACCGTCCATAACCGTGGACGCGGCTATTCGAATAGTTCTACACTCTGCAGAGGTCGTACACTTGTGCCACAACATTTGCAATGATCCGTCAGGGTTAACTGGCCCTGATTTATCACACTCCGTGTGCGGACTACCAACCATAACCTTTCACCTACATACCCTAGTATAGGCACCTCTCCCCATGAGCTTGGCCTCCCAGTGAAGACAAACTGTCAGCCTGGGAACTGCACAGGGCTTGGGCCGGACATTCACCTCATATTCACGTCATATCACATCGTTCCATATTTCTTTGGAGGCAGCCCTTGGCATAACCCCGATGACGCTTGTTCAGAGGGAATCCATACTAAGATACATAAACTTCTAGTTAAGCCCTACCCATATCAGGTATTGTGGGGGTACTTGTAAAATTGGAATGGTATCGCATCCGAACTCAACCATCAGTTTTTGTAAAATTCACCATGTCATTCACAAGTCACATTCACCTTCAAAATCTTTCAATAGAATGACTCAGCATTCCAAGGTTTTCAAATTCATTTCAAACTCACAAGTTCCCATCTAGAGTAGTCAATTTTAATTTAGCACTAGCATCTAAGTATGGGGGGTGCTAAGTAATTTGCTTTGCTTCTAGGCTAACATTGATACTCTTGTACTAACCCAATACTAACCAAGTGAATCATAAATCAAAAAGGTTGTTTGATAAACAAAACTTAAAAACTTGTAAGGTAAAAACTTGGGATAGGATCATTAAACATAAAGTATGAGGTAGTGGTGCCTTGCTCTATTAGAGCTTTGCACTTGGGTAACTTGCAAGAATATTAGCTTGCCTTGGCTGTTGAGGTGATCAAAGTGGTCTTCTTCTCCTTGAAAGTAGTCCTCCTCCTCCTCTTGATACTCCTCGGTACTAGCGTCTAAAATACGAATACGAGGTACAATCACCAAGCAATTCATTGGCTATTCTAAACATCACATGTATTCTCACAAACTATTCTGTTCACACAATTAATACAATTAGGGTGCATTGGTGGTGTGGCTTGAGGAAAGATAATTTCCTCTCATTACATATGTAAATGATAGTTTCCATATGGTTCTTGAGGAATAATTTCCTCTCATTGAATCTTCTTTAAGATTTAATTTCTCAAACCATCACACATGAATTTATGTTGACCTAAGTCAACCATCCATCATCATCATTTGAGAAAATGATTTAAATGAGGTAGAGATACCTCATACTATTTAACACTTCTACAATGATTTAAATTCTCCAAGTATTTCATATGAGAGCATTTGACCTGGGGTCCAAACTTCATATGAAAGTATTTGGGACAAGATTTAAATGAAGTGAAACACCTCATATAATTTACACAAATTAAACTAGCATCACCATTTACTATTAAGTGGGTAGATGTGTTGTTTTCTTATTTAAAATACTTTCCTCTCATACTAATTAAGGTGTTACTTTTAACTACTTAGAGAAATACTTTCCTCTCATTATCTTATTAAGATTTAATTTCTTTTATGAATAATATATGACCTAGGTTGACCAAAGTCAACCTCTTCATACTTATTATTTAAGAAAATGATTTAAATGGGGTGAAGCACCTCATACACTTTAATCATAATATGGTAAAGATTTAATATCATCAAACAATTCATATGAGATCTAAATGACCAGAGTCTCTACCTTATTTTGAATTGTTCATGATAAGATTTAAATGAGAGAAAAACTCCCATGTGATTTATTAATAGTTTTGGACAATATTTTTGACTAGAAATCGCCATATAGTCCTTTAATTAAGCTAGGCCATGATCATTCAAAGTAAGCATGGCATATTGTTGCAAAAACAATTAGTACAAGTGAAATGTGATTTATAGGAGTTGGAATTAACTTAAAAGCATTTTTGGTTGATTTTTAAGATTTATTTGAATACTGAAAAGCCTCTGACTTGTTATTTTTGTCACATTAATTCTATACAAGATTTTGAAATGGGACCAGTGTGGTTTTGTAGATCTTTTCAGTAGCTTTCCAACCATATAAAGTTTGCTAAATTTGGCCAAGCCAAACAGATTTTATGAATTTTCAAAGTTGGGTTCATTATTGAATTCAAACTAAATTTATTAAACGAAATTTGAATTAAACGGGCTGGCGGGAAGCGTTACTGGGCCAGAGTTGAATTAAAAAGGTCCAAGCCAGCCCACCACACGTCCACGCACGCGTGGGCTGCCTGACAGGGGGCTCCACCTGTCAGCGGCACTTAAACGGCGAAACGTTACGGGGAGAGGAGGGCCGTGCGATTAAATGTGAGATCGACGGCCGAGGGTGGTCGTCTTCTCCGGTGAGAAGGGAGCTCACTGGCGGTGGCGGTAGGGGGTCAGAGAGCTCGTCGGAGCTCCGGCGAGCGGTGGCGGTGTTCCGTTGGAGGTTGTCGAGGACGAGGAAGAAGCCTGTAGCAGTGGCGTCGCTCGGGGAGGCTCCAGTCGATGGCGATTGCACCAGGACTTCCGTGGCTCCGATCGATCGATTGGGGCTGCTCCGGCGTCGATCGAGGTAGCTACTGGGTGGAGGAGAGGCAGTGGACGATGGGGAACGAGATGGTGTGCTCAGCTTCGTCCAGGGAACACGGTATTTATAGATGGCAAGGGTGCTGCGGGGCGCGGGCGAGGTCAACGGCGAAGTCGTCGTTCGGGCGACGAAGGAGCGAGGAAGGTGCGCAGGAGGTGGCGACGTCCACGGCGGTCCTTGGGGCATTAATGGCGCGGTACGGCGAGGCGTACGACGGTCGAAGCGCGGTGTGTCTTGCGCACGGCGCGTGGCGGAATCGTCCTCTCCGGCGGCAGGTACAGCGAGTGACGCGAGCGTGTCCGGCGCGCTCACGTGGCGTGGCGAGTACCATGGCGGCGGAGGCGGTCGAAATGCGACGGAGTACGGCGAGCGACGCGTGGCCGATGGACGTCTGGCGGGCGTGTCTTGGCGCGACGTCATCGGCATCTGGGCGATTTTGGGCGCGCGATTTCCGGGGACTGTGGGCGTTGTCGGTGGCAATGGGGATGCTAAGCGTGGCCAGGAGGTGAGGTGGAAGGTGCGGACACGGTGGCCGTGGCCAGAGAAGAAGAAAGGAAGGGTTGGCTCGACGTGGTGTCCATGGCCGGCATGGCCTTGCCATGGCCAAGTTTGGCCATCTTCTGGTGTTTCCTTGGCATGGGCTAGGTGTGGTGGTGTCCAGGGGTCAATGCCAGGGAAGGTGGTGGTCAAGACAAGGCTTGGTTTGATCACATTTTGAAAATTGTGAATCTTGCATATGTTTCAAGGTCTCCTCTTTGCTTGATCCTATCTCTTGATCCAAAAAGAATTTGGGGTGATGGTCTTTACAGAAAATGTTCACCTTGATGAGTACTTGGATGGCATGCAAAGATTTGAATTTGTTTAGTTTAGAAATCTTGAAATATAGAGGCTCAAAGTGGTGACCAGACTATAAATGTCAAAAGTGACCATGATCCTATGTGAGCTAAAATTTGAATTTGGATTTGGTTCAAATGGTATTTACTTGCATCCCCATAGTTGGAATAACCATCAAATAGTATATTACAAGTAATGGTGAAGTCAAAAAGGGTCTAGGGTCAAAATTTGCAAGATTGGCATAAGTGTGAGATTGTTCCTCATATTAAAAAGTCCTAACTTTGCATGAGCATAGATTTTGATCCAAGATGATTTTGGCATGGTGGTCTTTACCAAAGTTGTTCTCCTTCATGTGCTCTTGGATGACATGCAAAGAATCGAGAAAGTTTATTTTGAAAATCTTGAGGCACAAGGGCTCAAAGTAGTGACCAGAGTGAGGTGTATTTGGTGTTAGATTGAGTTGGGTAAAAGGTTCAAACCATTTTGGGGCAATGTGAGTGCCTAGGTCAAGATTTAATATTTTGGCTGAGTGCCACATATACCTCTATGCATATGTTTTGATTTTATTTTAATTCTCACTTGAATTAGTTGGTAAGTACTTGGTTGAGTGTGTTGATGTATTTCAAAACATTTACCAAGGTCAACACTCAAGGTTGGAGCATTTGCAAAAAGTAGCCATAGGCTTGCAAATGCCTTTTTCTTATTTAAGATCACCTCTTTTTATTTTGGTTTTTCAAAGATTTGTGATAAGAGAGATGAGGTTTAGGGTTTAGTGGTGTTCACAGTTTCACCACCATTTAGCAAAAATAATAAAGGTAGGGTTCAAGATTTACCTATTAGGGCTATATGCCCACATATGTCTTTTCCTTTATTTTGGTTTCTCAAAATAGATCCAAATGATTTTTGAGAAGGATAGGGTTTAGGGTTTTTCTTATTTGATTTCTTTCTCTTTTATTTTATTTGGTAGGTGATCTTCACTTGATCACTTTTAGGGTTTTAGGGTTTAGCACATAAGCATAATAACACTCATCATGGCAAAACACAAATACTAGGTATGAGCACTATGCATAGCACCCAATGTAAGAAAAGTTTTTGTTGGTTCTCATTTTTGGAAAAAGGAAATTCATTTCTCTTTGTTTTAAAATTTGGGATGTTACAGGGCGTCTGGGGCCGCCCGAGGCATCGCCACCATAGGGTGGCGCGGCCCAGGGGCCCACCGCGCCGCCTTATGGGGTTGGCGCCTCGTGGCCCCCCTCCTTCTGGTCTTCTAGCCCCGTGAGTTTTCTGGGAAAATAGGCCCTTCGACATTAATTCTGGGGATTTTCCTGAAAGTTGAGTTTCTGCACAAAAAGGAGACACCAGGGCAATTCTGCTGAAAACAGCGTTAGTCCGTGTTAGTTGTATCCAAAATACACAAATTAGAGGCAAAACAATAGCAAAAATGTTCGGGAAAGTAGATACGTTTTGGACGTATCATATATCTCTCTGTAGAAGAATCAAAAAAATCTGCGAAAATTCATGCGTGATCCTCAGATACGTACGCAACTTTCATTAGTTTTGAGCTTTTTCATCTGAGCCTGTTAAGTGCCTCTAAAAAATTCATCTTTACGGACTGTTCTGTTTTGACAGATTCTGCCTTTTATTTCACATTGTCTCTTTTACTGTGTTGAGTGGATTTCTTTGTTCCATTAACTTTCAGTAGGTTTGGGTAATGTCTAGAAGTGTTAAGAATGATTGTTTCCCCTCTGAACATGTGAGTTTTTGATTATGCACTAACCCTCTAATGAGTTTGTTTTGAGTTTGGTGTGGAGGAAGTTTTCAAGGGTCAAGAGAGGAGGATAATATACTATGATCAATAAGAGTGAAAAGTCTAAGCTTGGGGATGCCCCCGTGGTTCATCCCTTCATATTTCAAGAAGACTCAAGCATCTAAGCTTGGGGATGCCCAAGGCAT
Organism: Lolium perenne; assembly: GCF_019359855.2. Taxonomy (NCBI): domain Eukaryota; kingdom Viridiplantae; phylum Streptophyta; class Magnoliopsida; order Poales; family Poaceae; genus Lolium; species Lolium perenne. The sequence continues at coordinate 294,972,880 of NC_067250.2, read as the reverse complement.
CCCCTTCTTCATCGACAACTTATCAGGTCAACTCTAGTGAAACTATATTTTTATTCCGTCACATCTTATGTGCTTTACTTGGAGCGTCTGTTTGTTTTTGTTTTTGTTTTTGTTTGAATAAAATCGGATCCTAGCATTCCTTATATTGGAGAAAGACACGCTCCGCTTTTTCATATGAACACTGGTGTTCTTAGTTCTACTTTTAATGTTCATGGCGGAGTTGAAAACCGCTTCGTTGATTGCTATTTGGTTGGAAACATAAAATGTGTCATGTGGTAAATGGTATATGGTCTTGAATAATTTGATACTTGGCAATTGTTTTGAGCTCTCATAGATCATGTTTAAGCTCTTGCATCATGTAGTTTAAACCTATTAATGGAGAACTACTGTACAGCTTGTTGAAATTTGGATTGCATGATTGATCTCTCTATGGTCTAGATATTTTCTGGTAAAAGTGTTTGAGCAACAAGGAGACAGTGTAGAGTCATATAATACTTGCAATGTGTTCTGATGAAAGTTTTGCTGTACTGGTTCATACTTGTGTATGCTTCAAACAACCTTGCTAGCCAAAGCCTTGTACTGAGAGGGAATGCTTCTCGTGCATCCAAAACCTTGAGCCAAAACTCATGCCATTTGTGTCCACCATAACTACCTACTATGTGGTATTTCTCTGCCATTCCAAAGTAAATTGCTTGTGTGCTACCTTTAAAATTTCATTCCTTGTCTTTGCAATACATAGCTCATGGGAAAATAGCTTAAAAACTATTGTGGTATTGAATATGTCGCTTATGTATCTTATTTCTTATAAGTTGCTTGTTGAGCGGTAACCATGTTTCTGGGGACGCCATCAACTTTTTACACCTTTGTTGAATATCATGTGAGTTGCTATGCATGTTCGTCTTGTCTGAAGTAAGGGTGATTTATCATGATTAAATGGTTTGAGTATGCATATTGTTAGAGAAGAACATTGGGCCGCCAACCAAAGCCATGTATCATGGTGGAAGTTTCAGTTTGGTCATTAAACCTCAATCTCTTATGAGAATATTATCTGTTGTTGAATGCTTAAGCATTAAAGAGGAGTGCATTATCTGTTTTCTATGTTGTCCCGGTATGGATGTCCTCAAGTTGAGATCTATCAAAACTGAGAAATCAAATGCGATCTATCTCCTTGGACCTTTGTATGCAGTGACATAGAGGTACCCCTTTGTGACACTTGGTTGAAACATATGTAATGCAATGATAATCCATGGAAATCCGAGCTAATTAGGACAAGGTGGGAGCACTATTGGTATTCGATGCATGAGGCTTGCAACTTATAAGAGGTCTTATGCATAACACATATGAATTATTACTACCGTTGACAAAATTGTTTCCATGTTTTCAAAATAAAAAGCTCTAGCACATGAGTAATCCATGCTTCCCTCTGCGAAGGGCCTTTCTTTTACTTTATGTTGAGTCAGTTTACCTACTTCTTTCTATCTTAGAAGCAAACACTTGTGTCAACTGTGTACATTGATTCTTACATGTTTACTTATTGCACTTGTTATATTGCTTTATGTTGACAACTATCCATGAGATATACATGTTACAAGTTGAAAGCAATTGCTGAAACTTAATCATCCTTTGTGTTGCTTCAAAACCTTCTATTAAGAATCTATTGCTTGATGAGTTAACTATTATGCAAGACTTATTGATACTTGTCTTGAAAGTACTATTCATGAAAAGTCTTTGCTATATGATCCGGTTGTTTAGTCATTATTGTTACTATTGCTTCGAATCACTTCATTCACTTCATACGCTTTACAATAGTATTGATCAAGATTATGATAGTAGCATGTCACTTCAGAAATTATCCTTGTTATCGTTTACCTACTCGAGGGCGAGTAGGAACTAAGCTTGGGGATGCTTGATACGTCTCAAACGTATCTATAATTTCTTATGTTCCATGCTAGTTATATGACAATACTCGCATGTTATATATACACTTTATATCATTTTGATGCATTTTCCGGCACTAACCTATTAACAAGATGCCGAAGCGCCAGTTCCTGTTTTCTGCTGTTTTTGGTTTCAGAAATCCTACACAGGAAATATTCTCGGAATTGGACGAAACAAAAGCCCACGGTCTTATTTTCCACGGAGCCTTCCAGAAGTCCGAAGAGGAGACGAAGAGGGGACGCGAGGCGGCCACACCCTAGGGACGCGGCCCCACCCTTGGGCGCGCCGCCCTATGGGGTGGGCCCCTCGGGCGCCTCCCGACTCTGCCCCTTCACCTATATATTCCCTCCGTCGCGAAAACCCTATCACCGAGAGCCACGATACGAGAAAAGTTCCAGAGACGCCGCCGCCGCCAATCCCATCTCGGGGGATTCAGGAGATCGCCTCCGGCACCCTGCTGGAGAGGGGAATCATCACCGGAGGGCTCTACATCACCATGCCCGCCTCCGGACTGATGCTTCAGTAGTTCATCCTTGGACTATGGGTCCATAGCAGTAGCTAGATGGTTGTCTTCTCCTCTTGTGCTATCATGTTTAGATCTTGTGAGCTGCCTATCATGATCAAGATCGTATATTTGTAATGCTACATGTTGCGTTTGTTGGGATCCGATGAATATTGAATACTATGTCAAGTTGATTATCAATCTATCATATATGTGTTGTTTATGTTCTTGCATGCTCTCCGTTGCTAGTAGAGGCTCTGGCCAAGTTGATACTTGTAACTCCAAGAGGGAGTATTTATGCTCGATAGTGGGTTCATGCCTCCATTGAATCTGGGACAGTGACAGAAAGTTCTAAGGTTGTGGATGTGGTGTTGCCACTAGGGATAAAACATCGATTCTTTGTCTAAGGATATTTGTACTGATTACATTACGCGCAGTACTTAATGCAATTGTCTGTTGTTTGCAACTTAACACTGGAAGGGGTGCGGATGCTAACCCGAAGGTGGACTTTTTAGGCATAGATGCATGCTGGATAGCGGTCTATGTTCTTTGTCGTAATGCCCTAATTAAATCTCATAGTAGTCATCATGATATATGTATGTGCATCTCTATTTGTCAATTGCCCAACTGTAATTTGTTCACCCAACATGCTATTTATCTTATTGGAGAGACACCACTAGTGAACTGTGGACCCCGGTCCATTTTTTTACATCTGAAATACAATCTACTGCAATCTTTGTTCTTTGTTGTTCATCGCAAACAAATATCATTCTCCACACCATACGTTTAATCCTTTGTTTTCAGCAAGCCGGTGAGATTGACAACCTCACTGTTAAGTTGGGGCAAAGTATTGTGATTGTGTTGTGCAGGTTCCACGTTGGCGCCGGAATCCCTGGTGTTGCGCCGCACTACACTCCTTCGCCAACAACCTTCACGTGGCCTTCATCTCCTACTGGTTCGATAACCTTGGTTTCTTACTGAGGGAAACTTGCTGCTGTACGCATCACACCTTCCTCTTGAGATTCCCAACGGACGTGTGCTTCACGCGCCATTATTGCCCATTATGTAATGATGGATGTGAAGATATCAAACATATGCTCTTTACCTGTCATAGGGCGAAGGAGGTTTGGAGATTCTTGGGTTTAAGTGAGGCTCTTGATGAAATCTTAATCCAAGACAGATCAGGAGGTTCAGTGATTGTGGAGGAGATCATAAGGAAGGGTGGTCGTCTTCAATTAATGGACAACTTGGGTTTTGTTGAACTAGTTCTTTGTGCTGGTGGTACATCTGGTGGGAAAGAAGGCAAAAAGTCCATGACGAGGAGGTACAAGTGCCTTATCGTTCTGCGACATCCATTGTGATTATCACTAAAATATTATATGCAAGCTGTAAAGAAACCTCAGAGGAAGAAAGAGGTGGCTTGGTCGAAGCTGATGGAGGGCATGATGAAAATTAATGTTGATGCTGCTTTTGATAGTCAGTCGGGGAGGGGAGCTGCAGGTGTGGTAATAACAAATAAGAGATTATACGGGTCAATGTATTGTTGCAGCCCAAAGATTTCTACCTTATGTGGTAGATGCACCTATGGCAGACGCCTATGCTCTTCGAGAGGGACTAGTGTTGGCACAACACATTGGAATTAATAACTTCATTATCTAGACCGATTGCACACAGGTTGTGGAAACTATGAGAGATGGTGGATTTTATGCTATGGCAGCAGCTGCTGCTGTATATGCCGACTGTAAAATCATTTGGAGTGGCTTTGGCAAGGTGGATGTGGAGCATTGTCATCGAAAGAAAATCAAGTGGCGCATGAGCTTGCTAGAGATTTTTTCGAGTCTAGTAATTCTTGTATTTGGATCGATGAGCCCCTTAGTTTCGTTATTAGCAAACTCACGATTGATGTAACCGTTTTGTAGCGGCAAGTTTTTTTACGCACTTTTTTCTTTACCAGAAGGGGGCTGGAAGATGTTTAATGAGGCGGCTTGCTTGCTTTAATTTAATGGAAAATGTTCAAAAAAAAAAAAGGTCAGCGGTGGCAGGAGGAGCACAGAGGCGAGGATCACAAAATGTTGTTACAAGTGCATATCAGCCGTTGGGTGGTAACTAGGGAAATGAATTCCCATCGATTTGGTGGGGTTTTTCTTGCAAACTTTACAAAAGCACCTTTAGAAAAAGGACCGAGAACTACATTAGGTCTGATTCCGACACCCTCGAAAAGATTGAACCAGGGTTATGTAGACATCAGAAGTAGCGGAAGATCGATCCCAAAAACGGTATCTGAATTCAACACTCTAATTTGAATCTTATGTGCAAGAAGTTCAATGAGCCCCGATACTCCGATTTAGAAAGAACCTCTTCTGCTCTAGAGATATTCCCTTGTCTTTAGACTGCAAAAGCTTGAGCTGTGATTGTGTCACGCTGCCTTGCTCACCAAATCGTTTTAATGCCAAACTGTAATTTTACCACACCTCAAGTTAAGGTAATTCTACGATAATCCTCTCCTCAAGTTAATGCACAACGAAATATGCCTGACATATTGAACAGAAATATACTATGGGCACTATGATCTGGACGGATTCACCAAGACAAGCAAAATCAAACAATAAGACTTGGACCGTTCATACGTAAAACTGATTAACAGAAAGGAACCAACAAAAAATCAGTAATAATTTTCTGACTATTTGATCAACAGGAATTTCAACAACAAACACAGTTAGCCACAAGTACAGTTTGTGCTCCATATGATCAGGACGAATTCAACATGACAGCCACGATAGAACATGATGACCTGCACGAGTCACACTTTAACTGCATAACAGATAAGAAAACAACTTAATGGAGTGAACGCAACTTTCTATCCAGGATGAACTGAACGAACCGATCACAATTGACAAAGCAACCTGATATTAGTAGCTTGGAAGGAAAAACAGCAGCACACTAAAAGATGATGGATTTGTCCATTTTGCAATACATCACTATTAGTGAGCGGGACATCAGAGATCAGTGAGTCCTTGCTATCGACAACAATCTTCCACGATCTGCAGAAAAAAATACCAAACACATAAGTCATAACCGAGCGTCCATCTTAAAATTTATAATTTCAGGTGATGTTTTGCTTGTAACTAGTTTCATAGGTTACAAGACTGTATTTAACATGTGAACTTCAACTATGCCAGAAAGTAACTTTATGCATTTTAACAAAAAAAAAACTGAAGCAAGGTAAACTGATAATACAACATCAAAAATGTTGACTAGCAATCTCTATTTTCACCAACCAGACACTTTTTGCTTCATCAGCTATTTAACCAATGAACAGCAATAGCGGAAAGGAGACTTTTTATTCCAGGGGTAATGATGCAATTGGCCCCCTGCTTCCCATGGACTGCTCCATATAGTAGCACAAGGGTTTTCAGGCAGAAGAATAACCAGATCTGAGTCCAGAATTCAGAAATGGCCACAGAAACAAGAGGCGACTTTTATTTTATGGCAGGACACACTGACATAAGTTTAAAGTTTTTAGTAAAAGCAAAAAAAAAAAAAAACAGCTGAGTTCCACACCTGTTAAAATATATTTACAAATGAAAAAACAATTGGTGAACTAATTTATGACTTGGATCCTAGTATCACCAATTGTTTGTCCAACAAGTCCGGTACTACTACTTCACAGATCTTTTGAAGACTAGATCAAGATTGAAGCCATATTAAAATGTCATGAAACGGAAAGAACGTAGATTGCACTACTTTTGGTTCCAAGTAGCTGGGTTGAGCATCAGCAAACAGTAACTGAAATATGCCTCTAATCTGAAATACAACCTTTTGACATTACGGTCAGGATGAATTCGACAAGACAACAACAATTGATCATTAGGACTTGCAAACTTTTATGTGAACTGCTGAACAGAGAATAAGCAACTTGACACTTAGCAGTAGCAGCGCTGAAAGAAACCAGCAGCGGACTTTGATTAGTTAGCCCTTACTAGATAACAGTGTGCCATGAATCCAAGATATAACATGCACAAAAGTCATAACCAACTCTAAGTCAACATTTCATGAGCAATGTGCTAGTACTAATTCCAACGGTTACAAGACTGGGTTTGAGATGTGGCCTTCAGCTATGGGTTTGAGAATTGAATTTGGCATAGCTCCATACAAGACTAATTATTCACAAACCACAACCAACAGATTAAGCAAACATACAGAAGCTTTAACAAAAAGGCAAGACAATAGACAAGACCGTAAGGCATAGCATCATACCTGGAGTGTAGAAGCTCATGTAGGGCAAGACGCTAAAATATACTCCAGACTCATCAACCTTCTTAACCTGTCCAGAATTGAGCTTGATCGTGAATAAGCCAACACCTGAGCTAACAAAGATGACATCCACACCCTCTGCAAAGCCGACCACTAATGGTTCGTCATCAGGATTCACAACAGGTACTGTTTTCTCCAGCTCAATGACCCTGTATTGTACCCATTCAGCAGCTTCTTCTGTATCCACCTTCCTTAACCATGTATAAAGTCTGGAATCCTGAATGCAGGCAAATCCCAGCGAAGCGTTCTCCATGGCCATGAGCGCAATGTCCGACTCTTCCGGTTGCGGCGAGTCAATCATGGATAATCGATCTTTGCCCAAGTCATACTTGACGATCGCGTTGTCATGCCGAACCGTGAAGTAGACTGCATCTCCGACAAGGGTGCCTCGCCTAGGCTGGAGATATGGTATGTAATAGGGTGCCATGTGCCCATGTACACGTCCCTCTCGCATGTGCTGGGCGTAGATTTTGCAAGTGTTGTCGAGGCGTACTGGCACGCTACACGCGCCCGTCTCCGATGAGTAGACGCTCGCAACTATGATATCCTCGCGGTCATGGGTGGCCGCGAAGACGACGCGGAAGGGGCCGCCGTGGCAGTCGAGGTGGTCGCAGCCGTCGGTGGCGCAGAGCACCGCGGCGGAGTAGATGAGCCAGTCGACGTCCGGCTCGGGCAGGTCGTGCCGGTCGCCCGTGACGGGGTCCCAGACGAGGTAGCCCTGGCTCGAGTCGCGCTCCAGCATGTGGACGAGGACGCGGCCGTGGCGGCAGTCGAGGGGCCGCGTGCGGCGGCCGTCGGAGCCCGGGTGGGGGAACTCGGGGATTGAAGTGGTGGACGCGAAGCGGTCGGGCGGGGGCCCCTGCATCACCATGAGCTTGTGGAGGAGGCCGAGGAGGGGAGGCGCGCCGTGGAAGGCGCGGTAGCTGCGGCGGAAGCCGCGGTCGCAGATGACGCGGAGCCACGGCTTGCAGACGAGCGCGGCGCGGAAGAGGTGCTCCGGCTCGTCCGGCGGGAGGCGGAGGAGGATCTCCGCGATGAGGTCGTCGTTCAGCGGGCGTGGCGGCGGCGCCATGGTGCCGGTGCGGTGAGCTCGTGGTCTGGGTGGGGAATGGGGAAGAGTCGGCGGCGCGGTTGGGTTGGACCAAAATCGTGCTTTGGGCCGGGCCGAATAATGTTTGACGCAGAGAATCTAGGCCCATTACGGTCAGGCCGAAAAATCAGGCCCAGGCCTGGGCAGGGAGCGGAAACGCCCACCAGGCCTGGGTGGGCAGCTCATACCCACTATCTCGGCTATGCCTTGGATCTATTATTTGCAAGTCAAGTTACAGCTGGAGGTGGCGTTTTGGCTCATAGGAGCAAATGCTCCTATGAGCCAAAGTGAATATCCAGTTACAGCTGAGCTTTTTAAATCGCAAGTAAGTTGTAACCAACAAAAATGGTTCACACGGTACAAAAGTACGAGTATGATATCACTTGGCCAAAAATTAACCTAGTTATCATTCAACCGAGTAGTCACACCCCTTGTATAGGGAGAAGTCAGCAACCTGGAGTTCTAAAAAAAAGGCTATAACCGTTGGTCTTTAGGGGCCATTTGAAATAAAGAAATGGTGTAGCAATTTTGGAGCATAAGATTTTTTTTATGGGAAACTTTTCTATGGTGTTGTTTGGAATAAAGGAATAGAAATCTTTTTGAAATTTCTATGCAATAGACTATTCCATAGAAAATTTGAAGGAAAACTAAAATGAGGTCTCACCTCATGTTTTCATCTACTTAGGGCATCTCCAGCGGCGCGACGCATTTCGGACGCCGAAAAGTGGTCGGCAGCGTCCGTTTGCGTCGCCCAGCGGACATATTTTGACCGCGCGTCCGTTTGCGTCTGGGTGTGCTCCCACCGGGGCGACCCATTTTTGAATTGCAACATAGTTTGATCTTCATACAATTCCTTTGGTTTTCTACCACGAGCGATTGATTACATATGATTCAAACATAGAAAGTACATAAAAACTATACAAGGACTACTTGGTTCCTGACGGGCCGGCACCGTCGTTGCGTCGCTCCGTGGCCTGCTTCTCCGCCGCCTCTCGCGCGGCCGCTATGGCTCGGTGCGCCGATGCGTCCTCTTGCAGTGCCTGCTCCAGCCTCGCGTTGGCGGCCTCGTCCTTGAGCGTCTCGAAAGACTCGATGAGGGCCCGCTGCTCCGCCGCCTTCTCCTCCGGCGTCGGCGCATCAGGGTCATCGGATGACCATGAAATCTCCGAGTCAGAGTCCTCGGCTGCAGCGGCGGCCGCCAGCCTGCGCTGTTCCAGCTCGGCGTCGACAGCCGCATGGGCCGCCGCTCCTCCTCTCGCTTCCTTCTCCGCTTGACCCAGTCATGGCGTCCACGGCCGGGTGGAGGAGGTCGGTCTTGTCGTCGGAGTCGAACCCGTCGTCGGAGCTCGAGGCGGGGAGGTGGAGTGGGAGGTGAAGGTGGAGGTGGAGGCGCGGCAGCTGGCGCGCGCCGCGCCGCTCATGGTGGATCTACCGAGTGGCGCTACGGCAACGGCGGCTAGGGTTTAGTGCGGAGGAGATGAGATGCTGGCGCCCCTGTTTATATAGGTCGGAGGCAGGGCGACGGCCGCGCCACGCGGGGCATCGCCATTACTACGCGCGGCACGCGAGGCAGCCGCAGACTGCCGAAGCGACGCCTGCGCCGATCTTGGCGGAGAAGACGCATCGACGGCTGCGTGCGCTGGGCGCGCACGTCTACTAGGCTGCGCACGCTCGCGGAAGCCGAGGCACGCCATTAACGTGGCCACAAAGGCTGCGGCGCGCCGCCCGCATAAGTAATGCCGCGAAGACGAAGCGATTGTGACTGCCAGGCGGGCCCGTGCCAGGACCAAGCGGTCACTTTGCGCGTCCGCGCAGCGTCCGCCGAGACGCAAACCTGGCGCATATTTGGGCCAGGTTTGCGTCTCTGCGGACGGCCCGGTCACTTTGCGTCGCGCCGCTGGAGAGGGTGCACGACGCATTTTCGGTCATGGCGGACACAAACGGTCGCTCATCGTCCGTTTGGGTCGCGCCGCTGGAGATGCCCTTATGCTTATAATTCCTATGTTTTCCTCTGCAACATTTGAAACGTTCATGTGGTAGTTTCTATAGGAATTCAGGATACATGACATGTCAAATGCTGCATTTTTCCTATTACTATGTTGTGAGTTCCTTTGTTCCAACCGGTGTCCTTTGTGATGTGAAGTTACCCACAGTATTTTTCTTACAAATATTCAGCCATATGTCAGGCAAGAACTTAAACTTATGTGGAAGTTATTCAAGTTTTCATTGGAAAAAGTTAGCCGTATATCAGGCTTGAAATTTGTTTCTATGACATGGAGTGACTCGCGTTTCCTTGAACAACAATGCCTATGAGGTTATGAGTGTGCATCTTCTGGTTCAGATTTTCAACCCAAGGTAGCAAGACCGGAGAAATTTTGGATGTTGCTGCCGCCTGTACACTTATGCTAAAAATCGCCCATCATGTTGAATTGTTGAGGCGGTACAGGAGCCATTGGATCAAAGAATAGCGTAAAAGTCCTCATATGTGAGCAAGCAAGATACTTGCTATACAGAGAATCCACCTGCAACAACGTTTTACCTACAATTTCTGGAAAAATAATCGAAAGAATTTGGAGCTCAACAGCCTGAACAACCCAAGTTGTTCTATCCCGCGCCGTCGTCCGGTCACACCTTCGTGACACCAAAACTAACCCGGTCGGAGAGTTCATTCAGAGAGGCCTTGTCTTGCGGCCGGAGGCCCGCCCGCATAGGAGCGCGTTCTTGGGGATGGGGTTCTCATCTCGCCACGAGTTGGCCGGCGAGTAGACCCGGAGGTAGAACTGCTGCCCGAGGTACTGCCTGCCCCAGCTCTCCGACCTCACGTTCCACATCCCCACGTTGTCCAGCGGCATGTAGATCGCCGTCCACGACCCTGGATACACCTGCAAGAAAAAGTTCAGACACGGATGTTCTTTGAAGTTGATCTACTTGTCACTGAAGATGAACAGCATACCTGCAATGTGTACCGAGCGATCGCGTCTCGAAGGTTGTAGCTCTGGCGGCTCGCCGGCGTCCACGGTCCTCCCTCCATCCCAACGACCCAGAACGCGTAGCCGTCGATGTGCCACGACTGCACCTGGTTCTCGGCGTTCTCGAACACGACCTCGACGTAGTCCCGCATGTTAGACGCCATGACGGCTGTCTGGAGGTACCCGGGGCCGCCGGACGGGTTGTCGGGCATGCTCCCCGGCGTGAACACGCCCTGAATGTTGTAGAAGTCGGCCACCTTGAGGGGGGTGTCGGCCGGGATGAAAGACACACTGTTGACCGCGTATCTCAGCTTGCCGTTGATGGTCTCGCGTGAGTTGGCGAGCCTCATCGTCCTTGTCGTGTTGACGAGGCCGTAGTGGTACGAGCCTTGCGGGTTCGGCCTTGGTCCGCTCGCCGTCAGATTCCACCTGTGTATTCAGAGAGTTAGAGGAGCAGCTGATGTTTCGGTTATTCAGAGCGGTGTATGTGACTTTCAGTTTCTTCAGTTGCGTTGTTAATTATGGCCTACAAAGCAATGTTGTCCAATTGACAATTGAGATGAACAGACCATATGAACATATCTTTGAACCTCAACAAAGAGAAACTACCAGTAGAATATTTCAACAAAAATGTTCAGACATTTTCTATCGCAATGTATGATGCAGAGGTGGACAGCCTTACCGGATTGATCTAGCCTGATTCAGAGACCAATCGATCTCGATCGTAGGCCCTGGGGGAGGTGGTAACGCTGCACGGACTCCATTTGAGTTGCTGTAATGGAGCACGGCAGTGTTGGTGAGTATAGGGTTCGTGAACCGCGTCGATACCACAATGGTGTAGTCCTGGGGTGGCTGATCAGCTGTCACGAGGAACGAGTAGGACTGTCCAAGATGAACATCCAGCGATGAGTACGTGGTCTGCATGGTGTGTGATCCTTCCACCTCAACCAGGAGCAAGGAATGGCCCTGGATCCTTATGTTCACTGAGGTTGAGATGCCCACATTCGACACCCGAAAACGATATGTTTTCCCTGGTAAGATTACACCGAGTCTGTTCAGTACAACTCTATCTACACAAATATGATGTACTTCTCAGCTATTATGCCCTGTTTTCCTCTGATAATTTTACCTTGGTCTACTGTGAATCTGTTCCCATTCCAGCCTTGGCCATTGATGAGAAGCCCATCAGGGAAGGGAAGGTCATTACCACTGTCCAAGATGCCTTTCAAATCCTGCAAAGGTTATATAATCAGTTTAGATGATGCACCAAGATGGAGACGGAATGATGCACTTTTTGACACGCCAAAAACATAAGCTTACAGTGTGGTTGAGCTTGAACCAGTCACCGGCCAATATAGTGAAATCACCAGCAGGGGGATCGAATGGAACCGGGATCCTCGGGCGACTTAGGACCCTGATGCCACCGTACCCGCCAGCCGCCTTATGGAACGCAAGAGAAGGGAAGTAGTAGTAGCTCCCAATTTGGTCCTTGAACTGCATGTTGTAGGTGAAATTGCCCCCCGGTGGGATCGGGCAGTTTGTGCCGTATACACCATCCTGCCATGAGCTCCTCCTCTGCTGAATTCCTTGCCTGCAATGCATAAATTACATGATTACAAAATGGTATCATTTATCCCAGTTGAAAACTTTCACGTGCAGAGTTAACATTTGCAGAGCTATGCCTTTGTCATTCAAAGGTTTCAAGATCAGGCAAGAATGATATCAATGAAGTAGCAATTCAGTGTGTAGCCCATAGCTCATATACAAATGTGTGCCATCTCAGTACATTCATTGATTCACAACATCAGAGGAGCACATCTGATGGATCCAACTTTTAACTGTGGTTTTCTTACACGAGAAGTTCTCCAATATGAGAAGCATGTGTCTGCAGGTGGAAACAAGCAAACTCCTGCTAGCCTTGAAAAGGCAAAAGAAGCTAGAGAACGCATCAACCTGCACATGCCAAATGCTGAAACACACTTGGCCCACTGATACTACTAGTAGCAATATATTAGTTGTGCATTTTGTTTCTTTACATTGTCGATCTGTAATGAAAGCGAAAGCACGAAGCAAAAGGAGGAAAAAACTGTTAACTCCATATGAGAGGATAGGAGATGCCCTCCGAATAGATCTCATAACAGTATCAGATCCCGTTTATGGTTAAGTAAATCTAGACGCTTGCGTGCCCTGAGACAGCTCACTCCCAGGGCCGACATAGGTCACGAGCTCTGCAGCTGCAAGTGGCTACTGCCTACTGCATCTACTGAAGTATAAATCTAACCACTCGCTTGCACAGTTGCACAGCTGGTGTATTGGGAGCTGGCATATTCTTCCGTGGGCGTCCACATTTGGGCAACCAAGTCCTCTATCCCGGCAACAGCGTCGTCAGTAGCATGTGGGAAAAAAATGTCATTTACCCAAGATCATATTATGATGAATTTTGCCCGGGAATGTGGGCAAGACCGTAACACATGCGAGTGAAAACGGGGCAGTGGAACAATTCACCACAAATATCAAGATTTCACTTCTACGAATCTATATAGATTGTAAATATGCTCGGAAATGAGCCGACGGGCAGGAATGCAGCATCCAGGAAGCATTTTTTTTTTGACGGTGTCCGAGAAGCGTATAGACCGAGCTTGGAATGAACAGTTGAACAGCCGATTCAGGGAGAGCCGAGAGACGCGTACGGTGGAACCGCGTACAGATAGTAGATTTACCAGGACAGGAGGAATGGGGCGGGCAGGTTGTTGAAGACGTTGATGATGATGTTGTCGTTGGTGACGGCGTCGATCTGCGGCCCCGGGAACTGCCCGTTGATCAGGATCCCCTGCAGCGAGACCCGCGAAAATGATGCAGCTCAAAACCAGAGCAAGAACAGAGAGCGCAATGCGCGTGGGAACTGTCGGCGCGCGTACGGACGGGTAGACGTACCTCCTGCTTGACGCCGAGCGGGTAGATGTCGCCGAAGGTGATGTTCCAGGTGTAGAAGCGGTAGGGGTCCTCGGCCATGGCCAGGACGAAGGAGGCGAGGAAGAGGAGGACGAAGCAGAGGGGCGACGAGGGGGCCTCCATTGCCCAATCTCCTCGTCACACGCACGCACTGTACTCTCTGAGTAATGGAGGGAGTGATGAGTGTGGAGTGAGGTGGTGGGCGGGGCACAGGGGTCAAAGCGTGGCAGGGAGGAAAAGGATCGATCGAGCGATCTGGTCTGCTCTAGGCGAGGAGAGAGGGAAGATAAATGAGGGCTGTGTGCAGTGATGGCGCTTGGTGGTTGGCTGGAGCCTGGAGGGATGCGCGCGTCTGCGTACGTAAACGCACGCGCTTTGCTAGATTTCGGGCTGGGATCTCGATCGCTGCAGGAGAGAGAGGGAGGAAGATGGTCCTCGTGGTTTCAGGGCCGGCGGGGGCAGAGACACAGAGGTCGTGGCGTGAGTTGGCAAGGCCTGCTTCATGGGTCGTGGCTGCGTGGGAGAGGGAGGAAACGGCCAGACGCGTCGCCGGCGATCGGGGTTAATCCCGCGCGTATGCAGGTGAGGCACAATTTTCGTGAAACTGCCCAAAATAACACTAGGGGCGTTGCCGCGTTACATGGATGTTGTTATTTCATAAGACCATCTCCAACAGACGCGCTATAGGCCGCGCGGCATAAAAACGACCGATATAGCGCGCGGGAGGGAATGTGGCGCTTCAGCAGGCGCGGTAAACGGCGCGGCGCTGTAAAAATTTTAGGGCGCGCGGCGTTTTGCACAAACCGGAGCGGCATATCTGGCGTGTCGGCTACAGCGCGCGGCAACGCTCGTCCAAGCGCGAAAAAGCCAACGGCCGGAAATTTCCTCCCCCCGCGCCCGCACCCTCATTTCCCCACCTACCGCCGGCGCGAAATCCAGCCACGCCGGTCGACTCCGCCGCCGCCCCCGCTTCTGCGCGCCGCCGCGTCGTAGATCCGCATCGCCCGCACCTCCTCCTGGCAGCGGCGGACGCTCCACCGCACTGTGTCGCTCGCGCCGCCGCAACGACGAGTTGTAGTCGGCGCTCCTTCTCCGCCGGCCCCCTTCGCACCGCCGTCGCGTTCTCCTCCGCGCAGGCATCGACATGTCGTCCTCGTCGTCCTCGAGCTTGCTAGCAACATGGCGCGCCCATGGTGCTCGCCCATTTGCTCGCAAGGTATGAACCTCCGCCGGCCGGCCTCTATTACTCGCCAATTAGCTACAATAGTTCATAGTGAAGTAATTTTATACATATGTTTGTAGAGTTCATCATATGATTCATCGGATGACGAGTTCGACCAAGAAGAAGAGGAGAACATATCGATACTATTAGCATACCGCGCCGTTAAGAGGCCAAAATTTGGTGGATCGGTGTTCGGTAGACAGAAGTTGTGGAGAGAAAGGATTGAAGGGCATGAGAAGTTGCCTCATACCATGCCATTCGGTGCAACGACACACATGATGAGCTTCAAAAAGATCTCATGGAAGAATGGTGGAATTGGAATGGACAATAATAGTTGCATATTTGTTGTATTTGTTTGAAAACTATGTGTTGTATTGTCTCAAAACCATGTTGTATTGTTGTATGTTGGACGTGTTGTATTTGGTGTGAAGTATTGTTGTGAACAATGTATTGTATTTGGATTGTACAATTTATGTGAATTTTTATATATTGTTTGATCTTGTTGGATGCATACTTGTGTGTGTTTCTTGTTTGCGCCGCGCCTGCGCGCTGCAAAATGGCGCGTCCGGCGGAGGTGCTATTTTATCGCGCCAACGCGCGCTGCAAAATGGCGCGTCCGGCGGGGGAGAAATCGCTCCGGCGCGCGGCAACGGTTTACAGCCCGCAGAATCTGAGGTTTAGCGCGCCGCGATATAGCGCGCCTGCTGGAGATGCTCTAAGGGCATCTCCAGAGCGGCGCGACGCAAATCGGTATCCACGAGCGTTCGTTTGCGTCGTGCGGCGGATGTGAGAAAGACCGTTTTTATCCGCGCGTCCGTTTGCGCCTGGGGGTGCCTCCAGCGGCCGGACGCATTTCTGCGTCGGTATAAAATATGAAGTTTGAAAACAACAAGATGCATGAGATTCAACGAAGTCATAGTCCTTATTACATCCAAATTTTAAAAAGTCTACATGAAAATAAGATGGTATTCCACATCTTTCGTGCAAGCCTCTTGCATTTTGGCAAACCTCCTCGTCTTCTCGGAGTTTGGATTACGGACAGTCTTCGCCAGTGTGGCCCAGTTAGGATAGATGCCATCAGCAAGATAATATGGCTTGGCATATTCATTTCCATTGATCTCGTAGCTCACCCGGGGAGCTTTGCCTTGCATGAGCCGGTTGAAAACCGGTGATCGGTGCAACACATTGATGTCATTGTTGGAACCGGCCATGCCAAAAAATGAATGCCAAATCCATAAATCTTGAGATATGAGAGCTTCAAGAATGACAGTCCGTCCCTCCGCAGGCCCGCTGTACTGACCCTGCCATCCAAATGGATAGTTCTTCCACTCCCAGTGCATGCAATCTATGCTGCAAATCATTCCTGGGAACCCTCTAGACTCGTTGATAGACAACAGCCGCCTTGTATCCTCAACAGTTGGCTCCCTACAGTAATACTGTCCAAACACGGCAATCACGGCTCGGCAAAACCGGTACATGGACTCAAGGCAGGTGCTCTCACCCATTCGAAGATACTCATCGAATATATCAGCAGCCATTCCATATGATAGCATGTGAATAGCGGCAGAGCATTTTTGTAGGAGGTGAAGCCTAGCGCACCTGTTGCATCGGGCCTGCATTGGAAGTAGGGGTCGTAGTCTCTGACGCTCCAGAGAATGGACAAGAACAGCTCCCTTGACATCCTGTACCGGCGTCGGAACATTTTTTTTCTATGAACAACGGATCGGTGAGGTGGAAGTAGTCCTTGTGGAGCCGGAGCTGCCCCTGCACTCTGTTGCGCGGCAGGTTTTTTGAGTGGCCCTTGACAGAGCCCCGGTGCACCGGCCCCTCATTTGAAGTGAACTGGTGGATCATGGAGGCCGTAGTAGTTGCCATTGCCACATGTCCATCTGCGTGGGTACGAACAAGAGAAGAAACCTACCGGCACAATTGCGCCGAAAACAAGAGAAGAAACCTACCGGCGCAATTGACCGAACAGGTCGTGGGCGGCGCGGAAGGACGCCGCAACCGGCAACGTTTGGCCCCAAAACAGTCGGAAGGTACGCGCCGGAGCCAATCTCGAGTGCGATCCTGCTCTCCCGCGCGGCAACAACCGAGCCTGACGGCGAGTACTTGAAAGTGCATGGAGCCCCCATGTGTGGTTTTGGTAATTAATGACAATCCCTATGGACTAATGTTTGCATTAAGTTATATTTGTAGGAGTTATCCATAGGCAATGTTTGAACCATATGTTGGCTTCAAGATTGCAATAAGGAGCAAATGAAGAAGATCAACTGTCAAGTATGTCTTGAGATGAAGATGAAGTGAGCTCTCAAGGTTAACTTCAAGACATCAACGAAATGAAGTGCAATCTCAAGATGAGCCAACTTGAAGAGATCATAAGCTTGAAGCTTGCCATGAAGAAATGAAGTGCAAGTTCAAGATGAGCCATCTCGAAGAGATCCTTTGCTTAACTCTTGCCATCCATATGGTGATCATGGATATGTGAAGATGCGCCGAAGAAGAAGCTGTCCCATGGTGGATTATGGGGGAGCAATCCATATGGTGATCATGGATATGTGAAGATGCGCCAAAGAAGAAGCTCTCCCATGGTGGATTATGGGGGAGCAATCCACAAGACTTCGTCAAGCAAGCACAATGAAGAAAGGCGTTCCATCTTGTTGAGGTCAAGATCGTCATCATCGAGCTCAAGTGGAATGCGCAAGTATAAGGTTTGCTCTTGATAGGGTTTCTTTCTCACCGGTCTCATAGTGTAGTTGGAGACCGGTTTAAAGTTTAGTTACCGTACTATTAAGAGGGCTCTCAAGTGAGAAACTCGATCGTATCCTTCGGAGAGCTCAAACCTTTGCATCCTTGCACCATCTTTCTTGGTTGTTATTTGGATCTTATCCATGTGATGTTTTAGAGCTTGTTCTTATTCTCATGACAAGCTCTAGTTCATCGAGGATGGTTTTTGCATGTGCAACTTGTTGCATTGTCGAGGTTGGAGGTTTTACCGGTATGTCTTTTTAGATAGGTCAAACCTTTCATCATTTGTTTCTATACTCCCTTGCTGGACTATGATGGTTCCCTGCATGATCTTGTAGAGCTTGTTACTAGCTTCGAAATGAGCCCAAGATCATCAAAATCGGAGTCCGGATGCTCAAGTTATGCTCTTTCTCGATTTGCTGTATCTGCCAGTTTTCAGGGGGGCGGATAATCCGTCCCAAGTGAGGGGCGGATAATCCGGCCCTCGAAAAACTGCTAAGGACTTTTGGGCATGAGCCGCAGTACTGGACCCGGATTTTTGGCCGGATTTTTCATCCTGAGGCCCGGATAATCCGGCCTGGACACCCCCAACGGCCATATTTCATGGGGAGCTATAAATAGCCTTCTTCTTCCCCAAAATCTTGTTGCTTCTCTCACTCTCTCTCTCCTCCATTGTTGAACTAGAGAAGCTTGCTCTATCTCTCAATCCCTCTGATGTCTACGGGTGCTTCTATTTGTTATCACCAGAATTTAACCAAGTCTGGAGATGGGCCATGATTAAGTGGGCTTAGAGGATATGCATGGAAGATACTCCCGAACCGGCCTTGTACAAGAAGTTTGGGCAAGATTGCCCGTGTATCTGTAATTATAGTAGGATACGTGTCGGTTAGAATTAAGAGATAGAGTTTAGCTCGTACACGGTTGGGTTTATTCCCAAGTTAGAAAGTCTACGGACTATAAATATGTATCTAGGGTTATTGAGAATGAGGACGAACACGTTCACAACAAATCAATCTAGGCGCATCGCCACCCCTTGTTTCGAGGGTTTCTCCCGGGTAAGCAACATGCTGCCTAGATCGCATCTTGCGATCTAGGCAGTATTAGTTTATTCGTCATTGGTGTTGCTCGTGCTGAAGCCTTTTTGATGGCGAGCAACACCCTTATCTTAGGTGTTTTGGGGTTGATCGCAATGCTTTCACGATGCACTTGTTTAGCTACGCTACCCCTCGATATCTAGCTGCCCTTACACCTATTTTAGGTGTAGGGGCAGCATCTTGCTTGTTCTTTATTTAGTAGATCTAATCCGTTATAGTTGCTTCTTGTTCCTCAAGGATTGGTTTGATATCTGTATCGTTAGGCCTTATAAACGGGTTGAATGATCCGGTAGTGCGTAAGGTGTGGGTTATTAAGCTCTAGAGGGATTGTTCCGGGGATCAACTTCACGTTGGTTTTTAGGCCTCTTTAGGGCTGGTTTTCCATTATCTTGCGTATCTGTTAGGCTCAACTACGCATAGGATGTTCCGATTATACGGTGAAAACCCTAGACTATCGTAGATTAGTTTAGCTTGATATTGATAAAGCATGATCCCCATGTCCTTATAAATCTAACATGAACCATGGGGCAATCGGCTCTTTGAGCCGATCCACAGAACAATTTAAGAGCCGATTGGGGCTCGTATTTAATGTTTACGTGTTTGCCATGCAGGAAACTAGTCGAAGCAATCCGTCACCTTCCTGACCAGGTATAGGTCAGGTGGCACGCCCTCGTGAGCACCAGGACGCGTGTGCCAGAAGGCATTGCGGGCCGTCGCCCGAGGGACCAGGGTCAGCCGCAATCCTGGGAGCCTCCCGGCTCTACTGTGTTGCCCGTCGTTGCTCGCCGATGGGTTTCTGACCGCAACACATTCTGGCACGCCTGGTGGGACCCTCTACAGCAACCACTACGTCGACATCTGCAGCAACCATGTCAAAAGCCGCGGATGAGGTGGTGGGCGAACCAGTCACGTACGCAGATCTGCCGGAAGAACACAAGAAGAAGTACGATGAGATGAAAGCCATCTTAGAAGCCGATCTCATCGGCTCTTTCATGAAAACCCGTTCACATGGCATCAGATGGAAAGGGTTCTCCCCTGAAGGTGCCCTCGATGAAGTAGACCTCTCTACCTCTTCAGAGGAACGCACCAGAGCTCTGCGCCAGGAGATTAATTACATGGTAGCTCATTCCCTACACCGCCATTCTGAGAGCTTGGTGAACGCTTTTGAGCGCGTTGCGGTCCGAGTGGTGCAAGAGATCATGAAACATCAGTACTCACCGTCAGGACCTACCTTGGGAACTCACCAGGGAGAGATACCACTCCAGATTAGACCGCCGCTGCCATTCGCACTCGCAGCACCAGAATCGCCGGGTTCACCGGCGTACGTTGTCTACAAGGTTGGAGGCGATCCTAGCGATTGTCAATTCCTATATGAGCCGCCCAAGGAGATCCCACATGGATACGTGTGCACATACGTGCCGGACTGCAATGCCTTGGCGCGCACAAGCCAGATCGCACCGACAGGAATCTCTGGAGTAGATGCTGACAAACAAGCATGGCTGGCTAAATATGCTACTGGAACGAGTCATGAAGGTCCGGTCCCTACGGCTAATACCATGGAGCAGATCAGCACTATCTTGAGAGACCACTTCGGCATCCTGCCGAAGAGGAAAACAATCGGCTATTCCAAGCCGTACCCTGACGAGTATGATCTGATCCCGCTGCCACCCAAGTATCGGCTCCCTGAATTCTCAAAATTCAATGGAGTAGAAGGAGCTAGCTCAATAGAGCACGTAAGCCGATATTTGGCACAGCTGGGCTTGATTTCAGTATCAGACCCTTTACGTGTGAGGTTTTTCGCACAATCTCTTACGGGATCAGCCTTTGGATGGTACACCTCGTTGCCACCAAACTCAGTCCGCACATGGAAGCAGCTAGAGGAACAGTTTCACGTGCAATATCACTCGGAAGCTACCGAGGCTGGCATTGCCGATCTAACACAGGTGCAGCAGAAGCGGGGAGAAACAGTATCTGAATACATCCAACGTTTCAGGACTGTCAGGAACCGATGTTATTCGGTTCGTTTATCTGAGAAGGAAGCGATCGATCTGGCAGTACTGGGTCTCGCAACGCCGATCAAGGACCTGACTTCCCAAGCAGAGTACAGTTCATTGTCGCACATGGTGCAGAAACTCACATCATATGAGCAGCGACACCCTGAATTGTACCAAGACAAGTTCAAGCGTCCGATAGGCCTGGTTGAGATGGAAGAAACTGAAGATCCTGCACCAGACCTAGAAGTAGCTGTAGCCGAATGGGCTCGGGGGGCAAACCCCGTGTCCTGCAAGTGGGTAAAACCACAAGGGCCTGCAAAAGGGTTTGACTTCGATTTGAGCAAAGCTGAGCAGATTTTCGATCTATTGCTTAAGGAAAAACAGCTGAAGTTACCCGAAGGCCATAAAATCCCTACAGCACAGGAACTGAATGGGAGGCCGTACTGCAAATGGCATCACTCGTTCACCCATACCACCAATGACTGCAAGGTGTTTCGTCAGCAGATCCAAATGGCGATAGAACAAGGCCGATTGCTCTTCGGACAGTTTGCCATGAAAGTGGACACACATCCGTTCCCTGGCGTCAACATGGTGGAACCTAACCACTCCATAAGAGGCGAGCCAGGTTTCTCTTTTGATGTCAACATGGCAGGGCTTGTGAACCGCCATGGCAAGGATAAAGCAGAAAGCAGTCACGCCCGTGGCAAGTATAAAGAGGAGGCCGATCCACGCGACCGGCCCCAATATGATGACAGACGATACTTGAACGAGGAAGAAGTGAGAAGCGTGCGGTATCAACGACCACTCTCCGCGCATCTCCTTAATAAGTATGAGCAGCAGTATGACCGACGTCGGCGCTACGACGTAGATGATGAGAGATATCGTCGGTCTGATGCAGATGACAGGAAACACCGTCGATATGATAGAGACAACGATGGGTATGAGCGTCACGCTAGAGGGAGGTCAAGAGAGCAAGAAGACATGGATAGGCATTGGAACTGTCCTTTCTTTAAACACTGCTGGGACTCAGGAATGAGCCGATTACCTACAATCGAGAACTGCCTAGAGTGTAGACAGCAGAGGAAGGGAACAAATGAAGTTTCAGTGTTCAAGCGTCTAGGGCCTCTCCCACCTCAGAACAAATGAGCTGAGTCATCTCAAGATGAAGACTTTGAGGAGTCAGATGAAGAAGAAGATAGGTACCACCGGCCAAGGTGGTGCCCTGATGGACTCAGCCATTCTCAGAAGCGTAGGGTGCAGCGGCTACGAAACCTGGAGGAAGCCGAGGCGCAGTACTTGCACACGTTGAGGAAAGCGCGGCCCGATCTGGTCGTGAAAATTCAGCAGACTTTGGACGAAGAGAGTCGTCCACCAAAGAAGGTTTGGCGACCCAAGCAAGAAAAAGCCGATGTGGGAACATCGGCTGGTACAAACATGGTGTTCTTCCTTCCATCAGAGTTTCGTGCCCCAGGAACGGAAGAAGCGCCAATAGCACAGTTTGACTGCGGTCCACAGCCCGTTATCTTCGAAAAGCCACGGGAGAAGGGATACAAACACATGAAGGCCCTGTACCTAAAGGGTTATATCAGTGGGCAGCTCGTCGGCAGGATGTTGGTTGACACAGGAGCAGCGGTGAATATAATGGCATATTCCATGCTACGGAGTTTGGGACGCTCCAGTGCCGATCTAATCAAGACCAACGTCACGCTCAACGACTTCAACGGCCAAGCATCAGGGACGCAAGGTGTCCTGAACGTGGATCTAACCATAGGCCGAAAGACGATCCCAACGACATTCTTCATCGTCGACAGCAAGAGCACTTACGCTGCCTTGCTAGGAAGGGATTGGATTCACGCTAACTGTTGCATTCCATCTACAATGCACCAATGCCTGATACAGTGGGATGGAGACGACGTAGAAGTCGTGCATGCAGATGACTCGATCGACGTCTCGATAGCCGGCATGAACATTTGGGACTCGGCAGACCAAGAGCCACTTTCTGGAATCAGTTTGGACGGCTGTGATCGCATCGAGGTGTCAAAAAACGGGGTGAGGCTGGTCTTATCAACCGGCCTGATAGAGTAACAAGAGCAGCATCCATCGACATACGTGGCAAGGCCGATCCCTGTGATCGGCCCCAAAAAATAAAAAGCAAGGATCTTACTTCAAACATGTCACGTAGTCGTGGTAAGGAGGCTTCCTCCCGCAAGGGAGCGCATACAAGTTGTAAACCTTCATTGAGCAACTCAATCAACATGGAGGCCGATTCCAGCAATCGGCCAAAATTATCCTCGCCATATGTTTTGCCTGTGTTCAACATCGATCTAACAGGCGACGGAAAGCTAGGGTATGGGTTTACGTCAGCTGATGAGCTAGAAGAGATTTACATTGGTCCGTGGGATAATCTACGACCAACATGCATCAGCAAGAGCCGATATATTCAATCACTTGGAAGATTCGGCTCGGAGGGCACATAATATGGAATAATGGACGATAACATATGTAGACCGATGCACGAAATCGGCCAGGAAAAATTCTTTAGAATTAGGGAACAAAGCCGATGCACAGCCATCGACTCTGGAGTACAAACTTGTTTCTCAGATCACACAGGGAGACTCTACTGAAGGAACATCTCAAGGGCATGGAGGGCATCAGCACGAACACGATCCACCTCGGCGATCTCGGCCTCATCATCTTCGTCTTTGCCTGCTACCAGCTGCTTGTTCAAGGCGCGGATTTCGGCCAGATCAGTCTTCAGTTCAGCTTTGAGACCTTCTGCTTCCTCGAGGGAGTGGGCGATAAGAGCTTCCTTAGCTTCAATGAGTTGTTTTGTTGCCCGAACCTTTTCTTCAAGGGCCTCCAATTCTTTGCGCAAGGCCGCCAGTTCAGCCGTGATGTCGGATGTGTCAGTTTTGGCGTCCAAGGCAGCCTTTTTCTCATTAAGCCGTTGGCATTTGTCTGCAATATCGGCTTTCAACGGAAGCTGGGCGTGGCGCAGGTCGATTCTCTGACGAGCCGATGCCACTCTTGACCTGTAGGCAGACAGAGTTACGACTGGCCAAAGTTTCACCTGCAGCATCACCGGAAGATGAGGCTGGATATCTTCTAAAATGCTCTTCACTGCCTCGGAGTCTTCAACCAATGTCTCGATGGAGGAGGAGAGCAGTGCCTTGAGATGATGGAGTTGACCATGTGTGGTGCTGGGTCCTGGCTCTTCGCTTGTTTTAGCAGTGGCCGGCTCGATGGATTCGGGGTCAAATGTTAGCAAGCTTGAAAGGTCATAACCCTGACAAACAATAAAAAAAACGTCAGGAGACAGCAAAGGAGTAAGGTAGAGCTAAGGGGAAGGATTGTACCTCTCCTAAGACCAGAGGAACAGCCGATGAAGAGGGGATCGGCTCTGGTGTTTCAGCTGTCGGTTTGGCCAAGCTGGCCACCTTGTCAGCTACACTCTTAGAAGTTGCTAGGTCCAGGGTGGCGGATGGCATTGGTACCTCCTCAACTTCCCCACTAGAGGTATCATCAGTCTGCAAAGGGGATGGTTAGCCGATGAGAACAACAATGGGCCAGCATGGAAAATGAGCCAAAGAGAGTATGGAGGGGATTACGTTTGATATCTCCTGGTTTGATGGAGAGGCTTGCGGTTCCTTGCGAGCTCTCTTGATGCATCGGCTCTTTGTCCGTAGACTGCCCTGCCCTGTTTTGGTGGGAGTTTGGGAGTCAGCAGGTTCAGGGGCTGATCTTTTCTTGGAAGCCGATGGTGGCAAGTCTGGCTGGCTCTGCGTGGGGGTCTTCTCAGAGTTGCCTGAGCTCGAGTCCCTTCGACTGGACTGTGTGCCCTCACTGGAGTTTTCTTCAGTGGAGGTCTGTAAAAGAAATACAAGTATGCTGCAGAAGCCTAGAAGAGTGAATGAAATCAGCCAAAGCATGGGTCAGCTTACGTGCAAACTTTCTTGGGCCAGAGCAGGGCTTTGGCGCTTCAGAGTCTTCCTGGCAGCTACTTTCCTCACTGCTGTTCTCGCCTTGACCGAGGCTCGGGGGGCAGCTGACCTGGAAGACACTCTGCTTTTGGAAGCCGATGTTGGTGTCATCGGTTGGCTCTGCATCACAACCTTTTTCATACATGGTGAGTTTTTGCAGAAGAGGACCACCAGAGCTGGTGGGAGAAATCTGAAAGGGGAGCCGTCATCATCTACAGGATCCGGACCGTCTTGTTGCTGCAAGGAGGCAAAGCAATGTTATAAAAGTAAATCATTGCAAGCCACTTCAAAATAAATTGTGAGTAGTGGTACCTGTTCTGCAGGGATGTCATATTCAGCGTCAAGTTGTTTCAGCAGTGGGCCCAGAGCTCTCCTGAAGGCATGAGTCTTCCACATTGACCACCAAGTCTCAAAACCATCGGTCGATGAGGTAAAAGAGAGGTTGTGAGGAATTGGAGCGGCTAGAGCGTCAAAGAAGGAATAACACCTTTGACTGGTGAGGACATCAGGTAGATCAGCTCTGCTCTCTGTTAGGTGGTGCAGAAAGAAGTGAGGAGATACCTGTCCAAGACCAAGTTGCCGGGCTGCCACGACCGGCTGATAGGACTCATAACCAGGTTTGATGATCCTGTTTGAGGTGCTCATGCCAACGGGAAGGAAGCAGGGACGGATCATGATGGAATACAACTGCCGAGTGTCAGCATCATCGGCAAAACTATCTAACCCGAAGGAGACTGGATTTTCAAAATTCTCAGACTCCGTATAAGGAAAGAAGAGAGGGTCGTCCAGGCCTTGGTAGAAAGTCCTGAACCACTCTGATGCTCCCTTAGAGGTCAGTTTGCTGCCTGGGAGGCTGTATAGAGCTTGGCCATAGCTAGTGCATCGGATCTGCTTCCCGTTGGTATCTGGGAAGGTGCAAGTGGCCAAGGGTGGAAGGTTTGGGATCTGGTTTTGGAAGTACAGCTGAGCCCAGAGCTGAATAAACCACCAGGGACCTCCAGTTTTGACTGTCTTTTGGGAGAACAGTTTAGCAGACATTAGCTGGAGGTATCTATAGACCTCTCCAAGAAAAAGTTTGCCAATGCCAAGCTGAGTACCTCTGGCTAGTTCATAGGCCAGGGAAAGATAATTCTTGGTTGGAGCAAGTGAAGGACCACAAAATATGAAGTGTTCCAACCAGAAATTCAAGAAGGCCGTGTGTTCTTTCTCTATTACTGGGCCTTTGTTTTTCATGTAGCGCCGAAGGTAAGCACCCCAGTTTGTGCACTCGGTCTTGGAAGAAAGCGCGAAGGGGACCTTTGGCAGCTTAAAGGCAGATGGGCTTGGGGATGCAATGTCTAAACCAGTGATCATGGCCACATCTAGTAAGGTTGGTGTCATGGGGCCATGACCAAACATGAAGCAATTCATGGCATCAGACCAAAAATAGCCGATGGTTTTCAGAAGGTTTTCATGTTTCTCAAGGGGAGACAGTGATAAAGATAAAGCATCGGCTATTCCTGCGGTTTCCCAAGTGGCGTGGTGAGTTTTGGAGACTCTATTGTACCATGAAACCCAATCTTCAGGAGGATTAGGCCAGGCTCATAAGCAGTCGGCCCAAGAAGTCAGATCTAGGTTTTGGTTCACGAAAGGAATTCTATTTGCCTCGCATGAAATCAGATGGGCAGGACTCTCGGTAGAACGAGGGCCAAGACAGAGAGAATTTGGAAGAGAAGGATGTGGCAGTAGAATGTCTGATACCTAGAAATTGATGACGGAACGAAGTATTAATTCAAATGTGTGTTGTTAATTCTAGCACTATGTTCGGACAGCGAGGAGCGGTTGAGGATTACCTTCAGGCCGGAGACTATAGCGTTGGCATTGGATGATTCCGCCATTGGATCCGCTGCGGGTTCGAGCCTGCACGATTGAGATCTGAGGTTCGTGTGGCCGTGAGTTGGATCTATTCGAGCGGCGATTTGGGGATCTGAGTGTTGCTCTTTCGGATAAGTCGCAAGTTACCGTTTGAATAGGCAACAGAGCTGGCCTTGCTCGCGTTTTATGGCAAGGGCCGATGCGCTGCCATCGGCTCTTGGTGCGTTGACTTGCTTTGACAATCGGCAAAACTGGTAGAAAGGCAAAATCGGCTTGGAAATATTTTCTTCATTAATAAAAGGGCTTTTACAGAGAAGAGCCGATTGCTTAAGGAAGAAAGAACAAAAGCCGTTTACTACTACTACTAGTCCTATACTAGCAGTCCCTAATCTAAGGGCCGTTGCTGCCCTCGTCGTCCTCATCGCTACCGCCGGCGCAGCTGCTAGTGGGCTCCTCGTCGCTGCTCCCGTAGCCCTCTACGGGAGCCTCGTCTTCCTCGTCGTCGCCGTCGCTGTCGTCGTCCGACCCGGCGCGGAAACGCTTCGTCGGGGGATATTCGTCGGAGGACTCGTCGTCCTCCTCTTCGTCCTCCTCGTCGGAGGAGGTGTAGCCGTCCCACGAGAAGCGATCGTCTTCGCTTCCCGCCTCCAGCTCCCCGTCGACGAGGAACTGGAAGTCGTCCTCTCCGTCGGTCAAAGACTTGTCGTCCTCGGACCAGATGGAGGAATCATGGGACTCGAAGTCCCACTCCTCCGGGGCGCGGCGGTTGTACGCCGCCACCGGGTCCCACTCCGGCGTGGGCTCACGGAAGGGAGAAGATACGTCGGAAAGACCTGATGAGGCAGAGGAGGAGGAGGAAGACATGGCTACAGAGGAAGGGGGTTTTTTGCCGATGGCTAGTATGGAGCAAGAGGGTGAAGACGCGAACTGCTCGACGCGGTTAAATAAAGGGATATGGGGGAGAGTTAATGTTACAACAGTTTCCGAGGAAGTGGTGCCAAAGAACTGTCAAATCGTGCAGAGAAGTTGAGAAGGCAAGGCATCATGATGAAGGATACTGCGACGGTTCTGCTCTGCCACGACATGACCCTACGAAGGAAAAAACAGAGTGGTTTTGAAATTATCATTGCCAAAACCAGGGGGGCATGTGTTATCACCAGAATTTAACCAAGTCTGGAGATGGGCCGTGATTAAGTGGGCTTAGAGGATATGCATGGAAGATACTCCCGAACCGGCCTTGTACAAGAAGTTTGGGCAAGATTGCCCGTGTATCTGTAATTATAGTAGGATACGTGTCGGTTAGAATTAAGAGATAGAGTTTAGCTCGTACACGGTTGGATTTATTCCCAAGTTAGAAAGTCTACGGACTATAAATATGTATCTAGGGTTATTGAGAAGGAGGACGAACACGTTCACAACAAATCAATCTAGGCGCATCGCCACCCCTTGTTTCGAGGGTTTCTCCCGGGTAAGCAACATGCTGCCTAGATCGCATCTTGCGATCTAGGCAGTATTAGTTTATTCATCATTGGTGTTGCTCGTGCTGAAGCCTTTTTGATGGCGAGCAACACCCTTATCTTAGGTGTTTTGGGGTTGATCGCAATGCTTTCACGATGCACTTGTTTAGCTACGCTACCCCTCGATATCTAGCTGCCCTTACACCTATTTTAGGTGTAGGGGCAGCATCTTGCTTGTTCTTTATTTAGTAGATCTAATCCGTTATAGTTGCTCCTTGTTCCTCAAGGATTGGTTTGATATCTGTATGGTTAGGCCTTATAAACGGGTTGAATGATCCGGTAGTGCGTAAGGTGTGGTTTATTAAGCTCTAGAGGGATTGTTCCGGGGATCAACTTCACGTTGGTTTTTAGGCCTCTTTAGGGCTGGTTTTCCATTATCTTGCGTATCTGTTAGGCTCAACTACGCATAGGATGTTCCGATTATACGGTGAAAACCCTAGACTATCGTAGATTAGTTTAGCTTGATATTGATAAAGCATGATCCCCATGTCCTTATAAATCTAACATGAACCATGGGGCAATCGGCTCTTTGAGCCGATCCACAGAACAATTTAAGAGCCGATTGGGGCTCGTATTTAATGTTTACGTGTTTGCCATGCAGGAAACTAGTCGAAGCAATCCGTCACCTTCCTGACCAGGTATAGGTCAGGTGGCACGCCCTCGTGAGCACCAGGACGCGTGTGCCAGAAGGCATTGCGGGCCGTCGCCCGAGGGACCAGGGTCAGCCGCAATCCTGGGAGCCTCCCGGCTCTACTGTGTTGCCTGTCGCTGCTCGCCGGTGGGTTTCTGACCGCAACACTATTCTTGTAGACAGTGTTGGGCCTCCAAGAGCAGAGGTTTGTAGAACAGCAGCAAGTTTCCCTTAAGTGGATCACCCAAGGTTTATCGAACTCAGGGAGGAAGAGGTCAAAGATATCCCTCTCATGCAACCCTGCAACCACAAAGCAAGAAGTCTCTTGTGTCCCCAACACACCTAATAGGTGCACTAGTTCGGCGAAGAGATAGTGAAATACAAGTGGTATGAATGAATATGAGCAGTAGTACGGTGCCAGAAAAGTGCTTGCTGGCATGCAGTTGATGGTAGTAATATTGCAGGAAGTAAACATGCAGTAGAACAGTAAACAAGCAGCGATTTCAGTATTTGGGAACAAGGCCTAGGGATCATACTTTCACTAGTGGACTGATGGCGTGTAACTCACACGTTCGTTGGGAACCCCAAGAGGAAGGTATGATGCGCACAGCAGCAAGTTTTCCCTCAGAAAGAAACCAAGGTTTATCGAACCAGGAGGAGCCAAGAAGCACGTTGAAGGTTGATGGCGGCGGGATGTAGTGCGGCGCAACACCAGGGATTCCGGCGCCAACGTGGAACCTGCACAACACAACCAAAGTACTTTGCCCCAACGAAACAGTGAGGTTGTCAATCTCACTGGCTTGCTGTAACAAAGGATTAACCGTATTGTGTGGAAGATGATTGTTTGCAGAAAACAGTAAAACAAGTATTGCAGTAGATTGTATTTCAGTAAAGAGAATTGGACCGGGGTCCACAGTTCACTAGAGGTGTCTCTCCCATAAGATAAAAGCATGTTGGGTGAACAAATTACAGTTGGGCAATTGACAAATAAAGAGGGCATGACCATGCACATACATATTATGATGAGTATAGTGAGATTTAATTGGGCATTACGACAAAGTACATAGACCGCCATCCAACTGCATCTATGCCTAAAAAGTCCACCTTCAGGTTATCATCCGAACCCCCTCCAGTATTAAGTTGCTAACAACAGACAATTGCATTAAGTATTGCGCGTAATGTAACTAGTAACTACATCCTTGAACATAGCACTAATGTTTTATCCCTAGTGGCAACAGCACATCCACAACCTTAGAACTTTCTGTCACTGTCCCAGATATCAATGGAGGCATGAACCCACTATCGAGCATAAATACTCCCTCTTGGAGTTACAAGCATCTACTTGGCCAGAGCATCTACTAGTAACGGAGAGCATGCAAGATCATAAACAACACATAGACATAACTTTGATAATCAACATAACAAGTATTCTCTATTCATCGGATCCCAACAAACGCAACATATAGAATTACAGATAGATGATCTTGATCATGTTAGGCAGCTCACAAGATCCGACAATGATAGCACAATGGGGAGAAGACAACCATCTAGCTACAGCTATGGACCCATAGTCCAGGGGTAGACTACTCACACATCACTCCGGAGGCGACCATGGCAGCGTAGAGTCCTCCGGGAGATGAATCCCCTCTCCGGCAGGGTGCCGGAGGAGATCTCCAGAATCCCCCGAGATGGGATTGGCAGCGGCGGCGTCTCAGTAAGGTTTTCCGTATCTTGGCTCTCGGTACTGGGGGTTTCGCGACGGAGGCTATTTGTAGGCGGAAGGGCAGGTCAGGAAGGGGCACGAGGGGCCCACACCCTAGGTCGGCGCGGCCAGGGCTTGGGCCGCGCCGCCCTATGGTGTCGCCACCTCGTGGCCCCACTTTGTCTCCTCTTCGGTCTTCTGGAAGCTTCGCGGCAAAATAGGACCCTGGGCGTTGATTTCGTCCAATTCCGAGAATATTTCGTTACTAGGATTTCTGAAACCAAAAACAGCAGAAAACAGCAACTGGCACTTCGGCATCTTGTTAATAGGTTAGTTCCAGAAAATGCATGAATATGACATAAAGTGTGCATAAAACATGTAGATAACATCAATAATGTGGCATGGAACATAAGAAATTATCGATACGTCGGAGACGTATCAGCATCCCCAAGCTTAGTTCTGCTCGTCCCGAGCAGGTAAAACGATAACACAGATAATTTCTGGAGTGACATGCCATCATAACCTTGATCATACTATTTGTAAAGCATATGTAGTGAATGCAGCGATCAAAACAATGTATATGACATGAGTAAACAAGTGAATCATAAAGCAAAGACTTTTCATGAATAGCACTTCAAGACAAGCATCAATAAGTCTTGCATAAGAGTTAACTCATAAAGCAATAATTTAAAGTAAAGGCATTGAAGCAACACAAAGGAAGATTAAGTTTCAGCGGTTGCTTTCAACTTGTAACATGTACATCTCATGGATATTGTCAATATAGAGTAATATAATAAGTGCAATATGCAAGTATGTAGGAATCAATGCACAGTTCACACAAGTGTTTGCTTCTTGAGGTGGAGAGAAATAGGTGAACTGACTCAACATTGAAAGTAAAAGAATGGTCCTCCATAGAGGAAAAGCATCGATTGCTATATTTGTGCTAGAGCTTTGATTTTGAAAACATGAAACAATTTTGTCAACGGTAGTAATAAAGCATATGTATCATGTAAATTATATCTTACAAGTTGCAAGCCTCATGCATAGTATACTAATAGTGCCCGCACCTTGTCCTAATTAGCTTGGACTACCGGATCATCACAATGCACATGTTTTAACCAAGTGTCACAAAGGGGTACCTCTATGCTGCATGTACAAAGGTCTAAGGAGAAAGCTCGCATTGGATTTCTCGCTATTGATTATTCTCAACTTAGACATCCATACCGGGACAACATAGACAACAGATAATGGACTCCTCTTTTATGCATAAGCATGTAACAACAATTAATAATTTTCTCATATGAGATTGATGATATTTGTCCAAAACTGAAACTTCCACCATGGATCATGGCTTTAGTTAGCGGCCCAATGTTCTTCTCTAACAATATGCATGCTTAACCATAAGGTGGTAGATCGCTCTTACTTCAGACAAGACGAACATGCATAGCAACTCACATGAAATTCAACAAAGAGTAGTTGATGGCGTCCCCAGTGAACATGGTTATCGCACAACAAGCAACTTAATAAGAGATAAAGTGCATAATTACATATTCAATACCACAATAGTTTTTAAGCTATTTGTCCCATGAGCTATATATTGCGAAGGTGAATGATGGAATTTTAAAGGTAGCACTCAAGCAATTTACTTTGGAATGGCGGAAAATACCATGTAGTAGGTAGGTATGGTGGACACAAATGGCATAGTGGTTGGCTCAAGTATTTTGGATGCATGAGAAGTATTCCCTCTCGATACAAGGTTTAGGCTAGCAAGGCTTATTTGAAACAAACACAAGGATGAACCGGTGCAGCAAAACTCACATAAAAGACATATTGAAAACATTATAAGACTCTACACCGTCTTCCTTGTTGTTCAAACTCAATACTAGAAATTATCTAGACCTTAGAGAAACCAAATATGCAAACCAAATTTTAGCATGCTCTATGTATTTCTTCATTAATGGGTGCAAAGCATATGATGCAAGAGCTTAAACATGAGCACAACAATTTCCAAGTATCACATTACCCAAGACATTAATAGCAATTACTACATGTATCATTTTCCAATTCCAACCATATAACAATTTAACGAAGGAGAAACTTCGCCATGAATACTATGAGTAGAAACTAAGGACATACTTGTCCATATGCTACAGCGGAGCGTGTCTCTCTCCCATAAAGTGAATGCTAGGATCCATTTTATTCAAACAAAACAAAAAACAAAAACAAACCGACGCTCCAAGCAAAGCACATAAGATGTGATGGAATAAAAATATAGTTTCAGGGGAGGAACCTGATAATGTTGTCGATGAAGAAGGGGATGCCTTGGGCATCCCCAAGCTTAGACGCTTGAGTCTTCTTGATATATGCAGGGGTGAACCACCGGGGCATCCCCAAGCTTAGAGCTTTCACTCTCCTTGATCATGTTGCATCATACTCCTCTCTTGATCCTTGAAAACTTCCTCCACACCAAACTTAGAACAACTCATTAGAGGGTTAGCGACAATAAAAATTAACATGTTCAGAGGTGACATAATCATTCTTAACACTTCTGGACATTGCATAAAGCTACTGGACATTAGTGGATCAAAGAAATTCATCCAACATAGCAAAAGAGGCAATGCGAAATAAAAGGCAGAATCTGTCAAAACAGAACAGTTCGTATTGACGAATTTTATCGAGGCACCAGACTTGCTCAAATGAAAATGCTCAAATTGAATGAAAGTTGCGTACATATCTGAGGATCACTCACGTAAATTGGTATAATTTTCTGAGTTACCTACAGAGAATTTAGCCCAGATTCGTGACAGCAAAGAAATCTGTTTCTGCGCAGTAATCCAAATCTAGTATGAACTTTTCTATCAACGACTTTACTTGGCACAATAAAACACTAAACTAAGATAAGGAGAGGTTGATACAGTAGTAAACAACTTCCAAGACACAAAATAAAAACAAAGTACTGTAGGTAAAAACATGGGTTGTCTCCCATAAGCGCTTTTCTTTAACGCCTTTCAGCTAGGCGCAGAAAGTGTGTATCAAGTATTATCAAGAGACGAAGTGTCAACATCATAATTTGTTCTCATAACAGAATCAAAAGGTAACTTCATTCTCTTTCTAGGGAAGTGTTCCATACCTTTCTTGAGAGGAAATTGATATTTTATATTACCTTCCTTCATATCAATGATAGCACCAACAATTCGAAGAAAAGGTCTTCCCAATATAATGGGACAAGATGCATTGCATTCAATATCCAAGACAACAAAATCAACGGGGACAAGGTTATTGTTAACGGTAATACGAACATTATCAACTTTCCCCAAAGGTTTCTTTGTAGAATGATCAGCAAGATTAACATCCAAATAACAATTTTTCAGCGGTGGCAAGTCAAGCATATTATAAATTTTCTTAGGCATAACAGAAATACTTGCACCAAGATCACATAAAGCATTACAATCAAAATCTTTAACCTTCATTTTAATGATGGGCTCCCAACCATCCTCTAGCTTTCTAGGAATAGAGGCTTCGCGCTCTAGTTTCTCTTCTCTAGCTTTTATGAGAGCATTTGTAATATGTTGCGTGAAAGCCAAATTTATAGCACTAGCATTAGGACTTTTAGCAAGTTTTTGCAAGAACTTTATAACTTCAGAGATGTGGCAATCATCAAAATCTAAATCATTATGAGCTACAGCAATGGGATCATCATCCCCAAGGTTGGAAAAAATTTCAGCAGTTTTATCACCAGCAATTTCAGCAGTTTTAGCAGTTTCAGGCAGTTTCTCGCGCTTTGCATTAGAAGTGGAAACATTGCTAACACCAATTCTTTTATTATTAATAGTAGGAGGTGCAGCAACATGTGTAGCATTAGCATTACTTGTGGTGGTAATAGTCCAAACTTTAGCTACATTCTTCTCTTTAGCTAGTTTTTCATTTTCTTCTCCATCCCACCTAGCACGCAGTTCAGCCATTAATCTTATATTCTCATTAATTCTAACTTGGATGGCATTTGCTGTAGTAACAATTTTATTATGATGATTTTCATTAGGCATAACTTTCGATTTCAAAAGATCAACATCAGCAGCAAGACTATCGACTTTAGAAGCAAGTATATCAATTTTCCCAAGCTTTTCTTCAACAGATTTGTTAAAAGCAGTTTGTGTACTAATAAATTCTTTAAGCATGGCTTCAAGTCCAGGGGGTGAACTCCTATTATTGTTGTAAGAATTCCCATAAGAATTACCATAGCCGTTTCCATTATTATAAGGATATGGCCTATAGTTGTTACTAGAATTGTTCCGGTAAGCATTGTTGTTGAAATTATTATTTTTAATGAAGTTTACATCAACATGTTCTTCTTGTGCAACCAATGAAGCTAACGGAACATTATTAGGATCAATATTAGTCCTATCATTCACAAGCATAGACATAATAGCATCAATCTTATCACTCAAGGAAGAGGTTTCTTCGACAGAATTTACCTTCTTACCTTGTGGAGCTCTTTCCGTGTGCCATTCAGAGTAATTGATCATCATATTATCAAGAAGCTTTGTTGCTTCACCAAGAGTGATGGACATAAAGGTACCTCCAGCAGCTGAATCCAATAAATTCCGCGAAGAAAAATTTAGTCCTGCATAGAAGGTTTGGATGATCATCCAGGTAGTCAGTCCATGGGTTGGGCAATTTTTAACCAGAGATTTCATTCTTTCCCATGCTTGTGCAACATGTTCAGTATCCAATTGTTTAAAATTCATTATGCTACTCCTCAAAGATATAATTTTAGCAGGGGGATAATATCTACCAATAAAAGCATCCTTGCATTTAGTCCATGAATCAATACTATTCTTAGGCAGAGATAGCAACCAATCTTTAGCTCTTCCTCTTAATGAGAAAGGGAACAATTTTAATTTTATTATGTCACCATTGATACGTCTCCAACGTATCTATAATTTCCGATGTTCCATGCTTGTTTTATGACAATACCAACATGTTTTGTTCACACTTTATATCATTTTTATGCGTTTTCCGGAACTAACCTATTGACGAGATGCCGAGAGGCCAGTTCTTTGTGTTCTGCTGTTTTTGGTTTCAGAAATCCTAGTAACGAAATATTCTCGGAATCGGACGAAATCAACGCCCAAGTTCCTATTTTCATCGGAAGCATCCAGAACACCCGGGAAGGACCAGAGGGGAGCCCTGGGGGCCCCACACCACACCCCGGCGCGGCCAGGGGGGGGGGCCGCGCCCCCCTATAGTGTGGGCCCCCCAGAGACCCTCCGACTCTGATTCTTAGCCTATTTAAGCCGTCGTGACCTAAAACTTCGATACCAATTGACGAAACTCCAGAAAGACTCCAGGGGCGCCGCCGCCATCGCGAAACTCCAATTCGGGGGACAGAACTCTCTGTTCCGGCACCCTGCCGGACGGGGAATTGCCCCCGGAGCCATCTCCACCGCCGTCTTCACCGCCATCTTCACCGCCATCGCTGCCCCCATGATGAGGAGGGAGTAATTCACCCCTGAGGCTGAGGGCTTCGCTGTAGCTATGTGGTTCATCTCTCTCCCATGTACCTCAATACAATAATCTCATGAGCTGCTTTACATGATTGAGATTCATATGAGTTTTGTATCACTACTATCTATGTGCTACTCTAGCAAAGTTATTAAAGTAGTTCTATTCCTCCTGCACGTGTGTAAAGGTGACAGTGTGTGCACCGTGTTAGTACTTGGTTTATGCTATGATCATGATCTCTTGTAGATTGCGAAGTTAACTATTGCTATGATAATATTGATGTGATCTATTCCTCCTACATATGCATGAAGGTGACAGTGTGCATGCTATGTTAGTACTTGGTTTAGTCTATTGATCTATCTTACACTATAAGGTTACTTAAACATGAGCATTATTGTGGAGCTTGTTAACTCCGGCATTGAGGGTTCGTGTAATCCTACGCAATGTGTTCATCATCCAACGAAAGTGTAGAGTATGCATTTATCTATTCTGTTATGTGATCAATGTTGAGAGTGTCCACTAGTGAAAGTGTAATCCCTAGGCCTTGTTCTTAAATACTGCTATCGCTACTTGTTTACTACTGCTGCAATACTACCACCATCAACTACACGCCAGCAAGCTATTTTCTGGCACCGTTGCTACTGCTCATATATATTCATACCACCTGTATTTCACTATCTCTTCGCCGAACTAGTGCACCTATTAGGTGTGTTGGGGACACAAGAGACTTCTTGCTTTGTGGTTGCAGGGTTGCATGAGAGGGATATCTTTGACCTCTTCCTCCCTGAGTTCGATAAACCTTGGGTATCCACTTAAGGGAAAACTTGCTGCTGTTCTACAAACCTCTGCTCTTGGAGGCCCAACACTGTCTACAGGAAAGGAGGGGGAACGTAGACATCAAGCACTTTTCTGGCGCCGTTGCCGGGGAGGAAAGGTAAAAGGTACTCACACTCCGGATCCCGGCTACTAAGCTATTTCCCGCCATTGTAAGTACTCGAAGCTATTTCCTTTAGATCCTGCAATTGCAACTTTTTGTTTCTTGTTTACACTAGTTAGGCATAATGGAAAACAACAAAAAAATTGGTGAGCTTTTTAGTCTTTTTCCTGATTTAGAATTGTTTGATGCAAAAATTAAAAAACCTATGGAACCTTATTTGCATGTTAGTAGCGATGTTATTAGTATGAATGCAATTACTGCTAATGCTATGAAAAAGTCTAAGCTTGGGGAAGCTAGTTTTTGTGATCTTTTTAGCTTCCCATCTTTAGGGGAGAAAATTTGTTTTGATAATGCTTTATCTCCCATATGCGATACCTCTAATGATGCTCCTGATATTTTGAATCCACCTGCTGAAAGTATTCCGTATAAAATACCTATGAAAATTATTGAACGTGTTATGGACAATCACTATAAAGGGGATGGAACTGTCCATCCTAGAGATCATTCTTGTTTTTGCACGAATTATGTGGGTTATTCAAGTGTGCAGGTATCTCTATGGATGAAGTGAAGAAGAAGCTATTCTCCGTTTATTTGTCACAGTAAAGCGGCGCATTGGTATAAATTGTTGGAGAATAGGCATTCTCTCGGTTGGGAGGAAATTGCATCTCTCTTTTATTCTAAATTTTATCCTCCGCATGAAGTGCATATTGATAGGAATTATATTTATAACTTTTATCCTCGTAATGGAGAGAGTATTTCTCAAGCGTGGGGGAGATTGAAATCT
The DNA here is from genome assembly GCF_019359855.2 of Lolium perenne. Classification (NCBI taxonomy): domain Eukaryota; kingdom Viridiplantae; phylum Streptophyta; class Magnoliopsida; order Poales; family Poaceae; genus Lolium; species Lolium perenne. The sequence goes on along the minus strand of NC_067250.2, from coordinate 294,935,150 downwards.
CTAATGCTCAAATGTCCCATTCATGAGCTTCCCCGTAATGTTATTGTTAATAATTTTTATGCGAGGCTTTCAGGACAACACAAGGACTATCTGGATGCCTGTTCGGAAGGATCTTTCACAAGCAAAGAGGTTGAAGCTAGGTGGGATCTTCTTGATCGGATTGAGGACAACGCTGAAGGATGGGAGAACAATGAAGGTAAAGAGTCAGGTATAAATTATGATTATGAATGCATTGAAGCTTTTATGGATACCGATAAATTTCGAAATATGAGTGCTACTTATGGTCTTGACTCTCAAGTTGCTGCAAATCTTTATAAAGCCTTTGCTTCTCATTTTGAATTGCCTAAAAATAATTTTGATAAGTATCATGAACCTTTTAAAGAGGATTGCATGAAGAATGAAATTGTTGTTAATTATTGCAATAAGCATGCTCAAACTCCTAAGAGTGCTATTTCCTATAAGCATGTTAATTTTTGTGGAATACATAGACCTTGTGGAATTAATCAAATCAAAGATGAATATTGTATCCATCATGCTAATGAAAAAACTAGAAAGTGGTTTAGGGCTCTAGATGATCTTGGTAAAAAAGTTTGCGCCCTCTATCCTTTTATTTGTGAAGTTTGCCATGAAGTGGGTCATTTTAATTTTCAATGCTCCTCCAATGATAATTTGAACCCAATGAGTGCTGCAAATTTGTATTGTGATGATGAAATTACTCCTAATCAGCATGATGAACTTACTCTGTTTTTGGGGTGTGAAGAATTATCGAGAAAAATCTCTTTGTTACATATGAGTGATCTTGATATTGATGATGTCCTGCATGGGTGTTTTTCTTATTGCATTGATAATAGCCATACAAATACTTACATACAAAATATTTTAGAAGATGACACCTTGCCAAAATATGATAGTACCGCTGTGTGTTTTCAACTAATTAATGAAAAGGAGGGATCCTCCCAAGTTTCTTCTATTGTTTCTGAAAGTAAATCAGGTTATGCGGACAAGCCACCCTTCAAGCCTCTCACTCCTGAAGAAGGGAACGAGGAAAAGGAGAAGGAGAAGAAGAAGAAGGGAACGAAGAAGAAGAAGAAGAATAAGGGGAATAAAAAGAAAGAGGTAACAGCATATCCCCGCGTATATGAGATAACGATAGGTAACCGTAAGTATGTTGCTCCTGATGATTATTGTGATAATGAATCTGAATACGATGATCTTCCTATGCCCTTTACATACATTAGCAATCATGATTTGAATGAGCACACTACTTTTGATATTGCAAATCTCTGGGAAATTAATTCTGAAAATGATGATGATAATAATTGCCATAGTGTCAGTGCTATCCATGCTTCCTCCCATAATGATATAGAAAGCTCTAAGCTTGGGGAAGAGGTGTTTGAAAATCCTTTAGCTACTGGTCATTATGTTCTTGATACATCTCCTCCCAATAATAATGATGGTGTGGATACAGATAAACCAACTGTGAAAGATAACTATTTTATTTCCTATGATGACAATGTGCCTCCGATCTCTGATGATTATTACAAAGAATGCTATGATATAGGTTCTAACTATCCTTATGAAACTTGTCATAGTCATGATTGGGTTACCAAAAACAATCCCCTTAATATGCAACTTGTTTACCATGTTCAAATTCTTGATAATAATCTTGCTCCAATTACTATTAATGAGAATAACTCTTCTTATGCCAAAATTAATGATACTTCTATGCATATGAACCATGATAAGAATGTTTTAAGTGATGGGTATATTGTGGATTTCATCAATGATGCTACTGAAAGTTATTATGAGAGAGGGAAATATGGTTATATGCATCTTAATAATATTAAGTTTCCCCTCTTTATGTTGAGAAATTTGAAGTTACTCGTGTTTTATCCTCTTATGCTTGTCACTTTGTTCTTCATGAATTCATTTGTGTACAAGATTCCTCTTCATAGGAAGCATGTTAGACTTAAATTTGTTTTGAATTTGCCTCTTGAAGCTCTCTTTTGCTTCAAATACTATTTTCCGCGAATGGATTATTAAAACTGCTGAGCCCATCTTAATGGCTATAAAGAAAGAACTTCTTGGGAGATAACCCATGTGTTATTTTGCTACAGTAATTTGTTTTTATTTTGCGTCTTGGAAGTTGTTTACTACTGTAGCAACCTCTCCTTATCTTAGTTTTGTGTTTTGTTGTGCCAAGTAAAGCCGTTGATAGAAAAGTAAGTACTAGATTTGGATTACTGCGCAGTTCCAGATTTGTTTGCTGTCACGAATCTGGGTCCACCTCCCTGTAGGTAGCTCAGAAAATTAAGCCAATTTACGTGCATGATCCTCAGATATGTACGCAACTTTCATTCAATTTGAGCATTTTCATTTGAGCAAGTCTGGTGCCATTTTAAAATTCGTCAATACGAACTGTTCTGTTTTGACAGATTCTGCCTTTTATTTCGCATTGCCTCTTTTGCTATGTTGGATGAATTTCTTTGATCCACCAATGTCCAGTAGCATTATGCAATGTCCAGAAGTGTTAAGAATGATTGTGTCACCTCTGAATATGTCAATTTATATTGTGCACTAACCCTCTAATGAGTTGTTTCGAGTTTGGTGTGGAGGAAGTTTTCAAGGGTCAAGAGAGGAGGATGATATACTATGATCAAGAAGAGTGAAAGCTCCAAGCTTGGGGATGCCCCGGTGGTTCATCCCTGCATATTTCAAGAAGACTCAAGCATCTAAGCTTGGGGATGCCCAAGGCATCCCCTTCTTCATCGACAAATTATCAGGTTCCTTCTCTTGAAACTATATTTTTATTCGGTCACATCTTATGTACTTTACTTGGAGCGTCTGTGTGCTTTTGTTTTTGTTTGTGTTTGAATAAATTGGATTACATAATGCTTGTGTGGGAGAGAGACATGCTCCGCTGGTTCGTATGAACACATGTGTTCTTAGCTCATAATATTCATGGCGAAGTTTCCTCTTCGTTAATTGTTATATGGTTGGAATTGGAAAATGCTACATGTAGTAATTGCTATAATGTCTTGGGTAATGTGATACTTGGCAATTGTTGTGCTCTTGTTTAAGCTCTTGCATCATATACTTTGCACCTATTAGTGAAGAAATACATAGAGCTTGTTAAAATTTGGTTTGCATGAGTGGTTTCTCTAGAGTCTAGATATTTTCTAGTAAGATGTTTGAACAACAAGGAAGACGATGTATAGTTTTATAATGCTTGTAATATGTCTTTTATGTGAGTTTTGCTATACTAGTTCATACTTGCGTTTGCTTCAAACAACCTTGCTAGCCTAAGCCTTGTATCGAGAGGGAATACTTCTCATGCATCCAAAATCCTTGAGCCAACCACTATGCCATTTGTGTCCACCATACCTACCTACTATGTGGTATTTCCTGCCATTCCAAAGTAAATTGCTTGAGTGCTACCTTTAAACAATTCAAAATTTATCACCTCTGATTTGTGTCAATGTTTTATAGCTCATGAGGAAGTATGTGGTGTTTAGCTTTCAACCTTGTCATTTACTTTTGACGGACTCTCATATGGACTAGTGGCACATCCGCTTATCCAATAATTTTGCAAAAAGAGCTGGCAATGGGATTCCCAGTCCCAAATTAATTAACAAAAATAGACACTCCTCCATGGTATGTGATTGTTGGACGGCACCCGAAGGATTCGGTTAGCCATGGCTTGTGTAAGCAAAGGTTGGGAGGAGTGTCATCATAATAAAACTAAGATAAAAAGGCACTCCTTCATGGTATGAGATTGTTGGCAGGCACCCGAGGATTCGGTTAGCCATGGTTTGTGAAAGAAAGGTTGGAAGGAGTGCCACCCAAAAATAAAATAATTCATGGGAGCCGCTCTTGGGAGTCCGGTTGGCGAGGTAGTTAGTGTACCCATTACCATTCGTTGACAACAACAAACACCTCCCAGAACTTTACTTTTTATGCTCTCTATATGTTTTCAAAACCAAAGCTCTAGCACAAATATAGCAATCGATGCTTTCCTCTTTGAAGGACCATTCTTTTACTTTTTTGTTGAGTCAGTTCACCTATCTCTCTCTACCTCAAGAAGCAAACATTTGTGTGAACTGTGCATTGATTCTTACATACTTGCTTATTGCATTTGTTATATTGCTCTGCATTGACAACTATCCATGAGATATACATGTTACAAGTTGAAAGCAACCGCTGAAACTTAATCTTCCATTGTGTTGCTTCAATGTCTCTACTATGAATTTATTGCTTTATGAGTAACTCTTATGCAAGACTTATTGATGCTTGTCTTGACAGTACTATTCATGAAAAGTCTTTGCTATATGATTCAATTGTTTACTCATTGCATTTACATTGTTTCGAATCGCTGCATTCATCTCATATGCTTTACAATGGTATGATTAAGATTATGTTGGTAGCATGTCACCTCAGAAATTATCTTTTATCGTTTACCTACTCGAGGACGAGTAGGAACTAAGCTTGGGGATGCTGATACGTCTCCAACGTATCTATAATTTCCGATGTTCCATGCTTGTTTTATGACAATACCAACATGTTTTGTTCACACTTTATATCATTTTTATGCGTTTTCCGGAACTAACCTATTGACGAGATGCCGAGAGGCCAGTTGCTGTTTTCTGCTGTTTTTGGTTTCAGAAATCCTAGTAACGAAATATTCTCGGAATCGGACGAAATCAACGCCCAAGTTCCTATTTTCATCGGAAGCATCCAGAACACCCGGGAAGGACCAGAGGGGAGCCACGGGGCCCCACACCACACCGGCGCGGCCGAGGGGGCGCGCCCCCTATAGTGTGGGCCCCCCAGAGACCCTCCGACTCCGATTCTTCGCCTATTTAAGCCGTCGTGACCTAAAACTTCGATACCAATTGACGAAACTCCAGAAAGACTCCAGGGGCGCCGCCGCCATCGCGAAACTCCAATTCGGGGGACAGAACTCTCTGTTCCGGCACCCTGCCGGACGGGGAATTGCCCCCGGAGCCATCTCCACCGCCGTCTTCACCGCCATCTTCACCGCCATCGCTGCCCCCATGATGAGGAGGGAGTAATTCACCCCTGAGGCTGAGGGCTTCGCTGTAGCTATGTGGTTCATCTCTCTCCCATGTACCTCAATACAATAATCTCATGAGCTGCTTTACATGATTGAGATTCATATGAGTTTTGTATCACTACTATCTATGTGCTACTCTAGCAAAGTTATTAAAGTAGTTCTATTCCTCCTGCACGTGTGTAAAGGTGACAGTGTGTGCACCGTGTTAGTACTTGGTTTATGCTATGATCATGATCTCTTGTAGATTGCGAAGTTAACTATTGCTATGATAATATTGATGTGATCTATTCCTCCTACATATGCATGAAGGTGACAGTGTGCATGCTATGTTAGTACTTGGTTTAGTCTATTGATCTATCTTACACTATAAGGTTACTTAAACATGAGCATTATTGTGGAGCTTGTTAACTCCGGCATTGAGGGTTCGTGTAATCCTACGCAATGTGTTCATCATCCAACGAAAGTGTAGAGTATGCATTTATCTATTCTGTTATGTGATCAATGTTGAGAGTGTCCACTAGTGAAAGTGTAATCCCTAGGCCTTGTTCTTAAATACTGCTATCGTTACTTGTTTACTACTGCTGCAATACTACCACCATCAACTACACGCCAGCTAGCTATTTTCTGGCACCGTTGCTACTGCTCATATATATTCATACCACCTGTATTTCACTATCTCTTCGCCGAACTAGTGCACCTATTAGGTGTGTTGGGGACACAAGAGACTTCTTGCTTTGTGGTTGCAGGGTTGCATGAGAGGGATATCTTTGACCTCTTCCTCCCTGAGTTCGATAAACCTTGGGTATCCACTTAAGGGAAAACTTGCTGCTGTTCTACAAACCTCTGCTCTTGGAGGCCCAACACTGTCTACAGGAAAGGAGGGGGAACGTAGACATCAACCATCTACATCTTTATACTTTTGCATTTCACAAAGTTCAACAAAATTATTGAGATGGGCAGCAGCATCATCAGAACTAACACCAGAAAATTGCTCTCGCATAACAAGATTTAGTAAAGCAGGTTTAATTTCAAAGAATTCTGCTGTAGTAGCAGGTGGAGCAATAGGTGTGCATAAGAAATCATTATTATTTGTGGTTGTGAAGTCACACAACTTAGTATTTTCAGGGTTGGCCATTTTAGCAACAGTAAATAAAGTAAACTAGATAAAGTAAATGCAAGTAACTAATTTTTTGTGTTTTTGATATAGCAAACAAGATAGCAAATAAAGTAAAACTAGCAACTATTTTTTTTTTGTATTTTGATTTAGTGCAGCAAACAAAGTAGTAAATAAAACTAAGCAAGACAAAAACAAAGTAAAGAGATTGAGAAGTGGAGACTCCCCTTGCAGCGTGTCTTGATCTCCCCGGCAACGGCGCCAGAAAAAGAGAGCTTGATGGCGTGTAACTCACACGTTCGTTGGGAACCCCAAGAGGAAGGTATGATGCGCACAGCAGCAAGTTTTCCCTCAGAAAGAAACCAAGGTTTATCGAACCAGGAGGAGCCAAGAAGCACGTTGAAGGTTGATGGCGGCGGGATGTAGTGCGGCGCAACACCAGGGATTCCGGCGCCAACGTGGAACCTGCACAACACAACCAAAGTACTTTGCCCCAACGAAACAGTGAGGTTGTCAATCTCACCGGCTTGCTGTAACAAAGGATTAACCGTATTGTGTGGAAGATGATTGTTTGCAGAAAACAGTAAAACAAGTATTGCAGTAGATTGTATTTCAGTAAAGAGAATTGGACCGGGGTCCACAGTTCACTAGAGGTGTCTCTCCCATAAGATAAAAGCATGTTGGGTGAACAAATTACAGTTGGGAAATTGACAAATAAAGAGGGCATGACCATGCACATACATATTATGATGAGTATAGTGAGATTTAATTGGGCATTACGACAAAGTACATAGACCGCCATCCAACTGCATCTATGCCTAAAGTCCACCTTCAGGTTATCATCCGAACCCCCTCCAGTATTAAGTTGCTAACAACAGACAATTGCATTAAGTATTGCGCGTAATGTAACTAGTAACTACATCCTTGAACATAGCACTAATGTTTTATCCCTAGTGGCAACAGCACATCCACAACCTTAGAACTTTCTCATCCTTGTCCCAGATATCAATGGAGGCATGAACCCACTATCGAGCATAAATACTCCCTCTTGGAGTTACAAGCATCTACTTGGCCAGAGCATCTACTAGTAACGGAGAGCATGCAAGATCATAAACAACACATAGACATAACTTTGATAATCAACATAACAAGTATTCTCTATTCATCGGATCCCAACAAATGCAACATATAGAATTACAGATAGATGATCTTGATCATGTTAGGCAGCTCACAAGATCCGACAATGATAGCACAATGGGGAGAAGACAACCATCTAGCTACAGCTATGGACCCATAGTCCAGGGGTAGACTACTCACACATCACTCCGGAGGCGACCATGGCGGCGTAGAGTCCTCCGGGAGATGAATCCCCTCTCCGGCAGGGTGCCGGAGGAGATCTCCAGAATCCCCCGAGATGGGATTGGCAGCGGCGGCGTCTCAGTAAGGTTTTCCGTATCTTGGCTCTCGGTACTGGGGGTTTCGCGACGGAGGCTATTTGTAGGCGGAAGGGCAGGTCAGGAAGGGGCACGAGGGGCCCACACCCTAGGTCGGCGCGGCCAGGGCTTGGGCCGCGCCGCCCTATGGTGTCGCCACCTCGTGGCCCCACTTTGTCTCCTCTTCGGTCTTCTGGAAGCTTCGTGGCAAAATAGGACCCTGGGCGTTGATTTCGTCCAATTCCGAGAATATTTCATTACTAGGATTTCTGAAACCAAAAACAATGAAAACAAAGAATCGGCACTTCGTCATCTTGTTAATAGGTTAGTTCCAGAAAATGCACGAATATGACATAAAGTGTGCATAAAACATGTAGATAACATCAATAATGTGGCATGGAACATAAGAAATTATCGATACGTCGGAGACGTATCATGGACACTCTCAACATTGATCACATAACAGAATAAATAGATAGATGCTAGACTCTACACCCTCTTGTTGGATGATGAACACCACTAATTGTGTAGGATTACACGAACCCTCAATGCCGGAGTTAACAAGCTCCACAATATTCAATGTTCATATTTAAATAACCTTAGAGTGCATGACAGATCAACATAACCAAACCAAGTACTAACATAGCATGCATACTGTCACCTTCACACTACGAAAGGAGGAATAGATCACATCAATACTATCATAGCAATAGTTAATTTCATAATATACAAGAGATCACAATCATAGCCTACGCCAAGTACTACACGATGCACACACTGTCACCATTACACCGTGCAGGAGGAATAAACTACTTTAATAACATCACTAGAGTAGCACACAGATAAATTGTGATACAAAACACATTGCAATCATAAAGAGATATAAATAAGCACTTCACTATGCCATTCATAACAGCGAATAAGTATTCTGTGAAATATAGCCTAAGAGACCCACACGGTGCACACACTGTCACCTTTACACACGTGGGACAAGGAGTCTCCGGAGATCACATAAGTAAAATCCACTTGACTAGCATAATGACATCTAGATTACAAGCATCATCATATAAATCTCAATCATGTAAGGCAGCTCATGAGATTATTGTATTGAAGCACATAGGAGAGAGATTAACCACATAACTACCGGTACAGCCCCGAGCCTCGATGGAGAACTACTCCCTCCTCATGGGAGACAGCAGCGTTGATGGAGATGGCGGTGGTGTTGATGGAGAAGCCTTCCGGGGGCACTTCCCCGTCCCGGCGGCGTGCCGGAACAGAGACTCCTGTCCCCCAGATCTTGGCTTCGCGATGGCGGTGGCTCTGGAAGGTTTTCTCTGGTTTCGTCGAACGTTTGGTGGTTTTTAGGTCAGGGACCTTTATATAGGCGAAGAGGCGGAGTCGGGGGGTCGACGAGGCGACGACACACTAGGGGGGCGCGCCAAGGCCTGGGTCGCGCCACCCTGTCGTCTGGGGCCCACAAGGCCCTCCTCTGGCCTCTCTCGGGTGTTCTGGAAGCTTCGTGGAAAAATAGGATACTGGGCATTGATTTCGTCCGATTCCGAGAATATTTCCTTACTAGGATTTCTGGAACCAAAAACAGCAGAAAACAGGAACTGGCCCTTCGGCATCTCGTCAATAGGTTAGTTCCGGAAAACGCATAATAATGACATAAAGTATGCATAAAACATGTAGATATCATCAATAATGTGGCATGGAACATAAGAAATTATCGATATGTCGGAGACGTATCAGCATCCCCAAGCTTAGTTCCTGCTCGTCCCGAAGCGTGTAAACGATAACAAAGATAATTTCTGGAGTGACATGCCATCATAACCTTGATCATACTATTGTAAGCATATGTAATGAATGCAGCGATCAAAACAATGGTAATGACATGAGTAAACAACTGAATCATAAAGCAAAGACTTTTCATGAATAGTACTTCAAGACAAGCATCAATAAGTCTTGCATAAGAGTTAACTCATAAAGCAATAATTCAAAGTAAAGACATTGAAACAACACAATGGAAGATTAAGTTTCAGCGGTTGCTTTCAACTTGTAACATGTATATCTCATGGATAGTTGTCAATGCAAAGCAATATAACAAGTGCAATATGCAAGTATGTAGGAATCAATGCACAGTTCACACAAGTGTTTGCTTCTTGAGATGGAGAGAAATAGGTGAACTGACTCAACATAAAAGTAAAAGAAAGGTCCTTCAAAGAGGAAAGCATCGATTGCTGTATTTGTGCTAGAGCTTTGGTTTTGAAAACATAAAGAGAGCATAAAAGTAAAATTTTGAGAGGTGTTTGTTGTTGTCAACGAATGGTAGTGGGCACTCTAACCCCCTTGCCAGACAAACCTTCAAAGAGCGGCTCCCATTTTATTTTTATTTTTGTGTGGCACTCCTTCCAACCTTTCTTTCACAAACCATGGCTAACCGAATCCTCGGGTGCCTGCCAACAATCTCATACCATGAAGGAGTGCCTTTTTATTTTAGTTTTATTATGATGACACTTCTCCCCACCTTTGCTTTCTCAAGCCATGGCTAACCGAATCCTTCGGGTGCCGTCCAACAATCACATACCATGGAGGAGTGTCTATTTTTGTTAATTAATTTGGGACTGGGAATCCCATTGCCAGCTCTTTTTGCAAAGTTATTAGATAAGCGGATGAAGCCACTAGTCCATTGGTGAAAGTTGCCCAACAAGATTGAAAGATAAACACCACATACTTCCTCATGAGCTATTAAACATTGACACAAATCAGAGGTGATAAATTTTGAATTGTTTAAAGGTAGCACTCAAGCAATTTACTTTGGAATGGCGGAGAAATACCATGTAGTAGGTAGGTATGGTGGACACAAATGGCATAGTGGTTGGCTCAAGGTTTTGGATGCACGAGAAGCATTCCCTCTCAGTACAAGGCTAGGCTAGCAAGGTTGTTTGAAACAAACACAAGGATGAACCGGTGCAGCAAAACTCACATAAAAGACATATTGTAAACATTATAAGAATCTACACCGTCTTCCTTGTTGTTCAAACTCTTTACTAGAAATTATCTAGACCTTAGAGAGACCAATTATGCAAACCAAATTTTAGCAAGCTCTATGTATTTCTTCATTAATATGTGCAAAGTATATGATGCAAGAGCTTAAACATGATCTATATGAGCACAACACCTGCCAAGTATCAAATTATTCAAGACATTATACCAATTACCACATGCGGCATTTTCTGTTTCCAACCAAATAGCAATGAACGAAGCAGTTTCAACCTTCGCCATGAACATTAAAAGCTAAGAACACATGTGTTCATACGAACCAGCGGAGCGTGTCTATCTCCCACACAAGGATGAACTTATTCAAACATAAACAAAAACAAACAGACGCTCCAAGTAAAGTACATAAGATGTGACCGAATAAAAATATAGTTTCAAGAGAAGAAACCTGATAAATTGTCGATGAAGAAGGGGATGCCTTGGGCATCCCCAAGCTTAGATGCTTGAGTATTCTTGAAATATGCAGGGATGAACCACGGGGGCATCCCCAAGCTTAGACTTTTCACTCTTCTTGATCATAGTATATCATCCTCCTCTCTTGACCCTTGAAAACTTCCTCCACACCAAACTCGAAACAAACTCATTAGAGGGTTAGTGCATAATCAAAAATTCACATGTTCAGAGGTGACACAAACATTCTTAACACTTCTGGACATTGCACAAAGCTACTGGAAGTTAATGGAACAAAGAAATCCATCCAACACAGCAAAAGAGGCAATGCGAAATAAAAGGCAGAATCTGTCAAAACAGAACAGTCCGTAAAGACGAATTTTAAAGTGGCACCAGACTTGCTCAGATGAAAATGCCCAAATTGAATGAAAGTTGCGTACATATCTGAGGATCACGCACGTAAATTGGCAGATTTTTCTGAGTTACCTACAGAGAATTCTGCCCAGATTCGTGACAGACAGAAATCTGTTTCTACGCAGTAATCCAAATCTAGTATCAACCTTGCTATCAAAGACTTTACTTGGCACAACAATGCAATAAAATAAAGATAAGGAGAGGTTGCTACAGTAGTAACAACTTCCAAGACTCAAATATAAAACAAAGCTACTGTAGCAAAATAAACACATGGGTTATCTCCCAAGAAGTGCTTTCTTTATAGTCATTAAGATGGGCTCAGCAGTTTTAATGATGCACTCACAAGAAATAGTAGTTGAAGCAAAAGAGAGCATCAAGAGGCAAATTCAAAACAAATTTAAGTCTAACATGCTTCCTATGAAAAGGAATCTTGTAAATAAACAAGTTCATGAAGAAAAAAGTAACAAGCATAGGAAGATAGAACAAGTGTAGCTTCAAAAATTTCAGCACATAGAGAGGTGTTTTAGTAACATGAAAATTTCTACAACCATATTTTCCTCTCTCATAATAACTTTCAATAGCAACATGAGCAAACTCAACAATATAACTATCACATAAAGCATTCTTATCATGAGTCTCATGCATAAAATTATTACTCTCCACATAGGCATAACCAATTTTATTAGTTGTAGTGGGAGCAAATTCAACAAAGTAGCTATCATTATTATTCTCATCATCAAATATAGGAGGCATATTGTAATCATAATCAAATTTATCCTCTATAACAGGCGGTACTAAAAGACCAATATCATTATAATCATCATAAATAGGAGGCAAAGTATCATCAAAGTAAATTTTCTCCTCAATGCTTGGGGGACTAAAAATATCATGCTCATCAAAGCCAGCTTCCCCAAGCTTAGAATTTTCCATATCATTAGCAACAATGGTGTTCAAAGTGTTCATACTAATATGTTCCATAGGTTTTTTAATTTTCGCATCAAACCATCCATGTCTTAAATCAGGAAATAGAATAAGAAGCTCATTGTTGTCCATTATGCCTAACTAGTGTAAACAAGAAACAAAAAGATGCAATTGCAGGATCTAAAGGAAATAGCTTCGAGCACACACACAACGGCAAGAGAAAAGTACTTTACCTGGGACCGGAGTATGAGTGCCTTTTACCTTTCCTCCCCGGCAACGGCGCCAGAAAAGTACTTGATATCTACGGGTGCTTCTATTCTTGTAGACAGTGTTGGGCCTCCAAGAGCAGAGGTTTGTAGAACAGCAGCAAGTTTCCCTTAAGTGGATCACCCAAGGTTTATCGAACTCAGGGAGGAAGAGGTCAAAGATATCCCTCTCATGCAACCCTGCAACCACAAAGCAAGAAGTCTCTTGTGTCCCCAACACACCTAATAGGTGCACTAGTTCGGCGAAGAGATAGTGAAATACAAGTGGTATGAATGAATATGAGCAGTAGTACGGCGCCAGAAAAGTGCTTGCTGGCGTGCAGTTGATGGTAGTAATATTGCAGGAAGTAAACATGCAGTAGAACAGTAAACAAGCAGCGATTTCAGTATTTGGGAACAAGGCCTAGGGATCGTACTTTCACTAGTGGACACTCTCAACATTGATCACATAATAGAATAAATAGATAGATGCTGGACTCTACACCCTCTTGTTGGATGATGAACACCACTAACTGTGTAGGATTACACGAACCCTCAATGCCGGAGTTAACAAGCTCCACAATATTCAATGTTCATATTTAAATAACCTTAGAGTGCATGACAGATCAACATAACCAAACCAAGTACTAACATAGCATGCACACTGTCACCTTCACACTACGAAAGGAGGAATAGATCACATCAATACTATCATAGCAATAGTTAACTTCATAATCTACAAGAGATCACAATCATAGCCTACGCCAAGTACTACACGATGCACACACTGTCACCATTACACCGTGCAGGAGGAATAAACTACTTTAATAACATCACTAGAGTAGCACACAAATAAATTGTGATACAAAACACATTGCAATCATAAAGAGATATAAATAAGCACTTCACTATGCCATTCATAACAGTGAATAAGTATTCTGTGAAATATAGCCTAAGAGACCCACACGGTGCACACACTGTCACCTTTACACACGTGGGACAAGGAGTCTCCGGAGATCACATGAGTAAAATTCACTTGACTACCATAATGACATCTAGATTACAAGCATCATCATATGAATCTCAATCATGTAAGGCAGCTCATGAGATTATTGTATTGAAGTACATAGGGAGAGAGATGAACCACATAGCTACCGGTACAGCCCCGAGCCTCGATGGAGAACTACTCCCTCCTCATGGGAGCAGCAGCGGTGATGAAGATGGCGGTGGAGATGGCAGCGGTGTCGATGGAGAAGCCTTCCGGGGGCACTTCCCCGTCCCGGCGGCGTGCCGGAACAGAGACTCCTGTCCCCCAGATCTTGGCTTCGCGATGGCGGCGGCTCTGGAAGGTTTCTGTGGGTTTCGTCGAACGTATCAGGGTTTTCGTGACGGAGGCTTTAAATAGGCGGAAGGGTAAGGTCGGTGGACTTCTGGGGGCCCACACTATAGGGGGGCGCGGCCCCCCCCCTTGGCCGCGCCGGCCTAGGGTTTGGTGGCCCTGTGCCCCCTCTCTGGCGGTTCTCGTGTGTTCTGGATGCTTCCGGGCAAAATAGGAACCTGGGCGTTGATTTCGTCCAATTCCGAGAATATTTCTTTACTAGGATTTCTGAAACCAAAAACAGCAGAAAACAGCAACTGGCACTTCGGCATCTTGTTAATAGGTTAGTAAGATGGCGGTGGTGTTGATGGAGAAGCCTTCTGGGGGCACTTCCCCGTCCCGGCGGCGTGCCGGAACAGAGACTCCTGTCCCCCAGATCTTGGCTTCGCGATGGCGGCGGCTCTGGAAGGTTTTCTCTGGTTTCGTCGAACGTTTTGTGGTTTTTAGGTCAGGGACCTTTATATAGGCGAAGAGGCGGAGTCGGGGGGTCGACGAGGCGACGACACACTAGGGGGCGCGACCAAGGCCTGGGCCGCGCCACCCTGTCGTCTGGGGCCCACAGGGCCCTCCTCTGGCCTCTCTCGGGTGTTCTGGAAGCTTCGTGGAAAAATAGGATGCTGGGCATTGATTTCGTCCGATTCCGAGAATATTTATTTACTAGGATTTCTGGAACCAAAAACAGCAGAAAACAGGAACTGGCCCTTCGGCATCTCGTCAATAGGTTAGTTCCGGAAAACGCATAATAATGACATAAAGTATGCATAAAACATGTAGATATCATCAATAATGTGGCATGGAACATAAGAAATTATCGATACATCGGAGACGTATCACCCTCCATGATTCTTGCCCCCATTTGAGGGAAAAGAGAGAGGAGATCTAGATCTACATCTTGACCAATCAAATCCCTCTCTTTGTGAGTGGAATCCACTAGATCTAGATCTTGGAGAAATTTGGTGTTCCTCCTCTTATTTGTTCTTCCTCTCTTATTCCCCTAATAGCTTTTGTAGCTATGTTGGAATTTGAGAGAGAAGGACTTGAGCATCTTTGTGGTGTTCTTACCATTGCATTTGGTGCATCGGTTTGAGTTCTCCACGGTGATTCGTGGTGGTGAAAGCAAGAAGGTTGTTACTCTTGGGTTCTTGGAACCCTAGACGGATTCTAGGCCTTTGTGGTGATTTGTTGGGAGCCTCCAATTAAGTTGTGGAAGTGTGCCCCAACCTTTGTGTAAGGCCCGGTTTCCGCCTCGAAGGAAATCCCTTAGTGGAACCGTGACCTAGGCCTTTGTGGCGAGGGTCACCGGAGATTTAGGTGAGGCGCCTTCGTGGCGTTCGGTGTGTGGTGTGAGTACCACATCTTGGGGTGAGGCCTTTGTGGCGTTGATGTGCATCGAGCAACCACACCTCAAGGTGAGCCTCTTGTGGCGTTCGGGAGCACTAAGCCACCGCACCTCTCCACCGGAGATTAGCACTCGCAAGAGTGTGAACTTCGGGATAAATCATCGTCTCCCGCGTGCCTCGGTTATCTCTATACCCGAGCTCTTTACTTATGCACTTTACTTAGTGATAGCCATCGTGCTTGAAGTTATATATATCTTGCTATCACATAAGTTGCTTGTCTTTCTTAGCATAAGTTGTTGGTGCACATAGGTGAACCATTGCTTAGAATAAGTTGTTGGTGCACATAGGTGAACCATACTATATAGGCTTTGGGCTTGACAAAGTAAACGCTAGTTTTATTCCGCATTTGTTAAGCCCATCTCGTAAAAGTTTTAAACCGCCTATTCACCCCCCCCCCCTCTAGGCGACATCCGTGTCCTTTCAATTGGTATCAGAGCTAGGTCTCTCATTCTTAGGCTTCACCGCCTTGAGAGTAAAGATGTCGGTTAGGGGATTAGCGCACAATAACTTGTTTATATTTGATGGCACAAATTATGATCTATGGAAAATTTATGTGCTTAATATTTTGCGGGGTATTTCCCCGGACATGGAGCGTTTTCTTGAGATGGGTTTTTCTTCTCCTAAGGATCCCCAAAATCTATCTTATGAGGAGGAGAAAAACTCTTGCCTCGATGCGCTTGCATCTCATGTGTTTTCCATGGTTGTGAGCAATGCAGTTACTTCATCAATCATGCCTTTTGAGAGCGCTCATGAATTATGGACAAAGCTTCAATACAAATATGATGTGTCCAATATCATTGAGGATGATTGTATTGCTTCCACTTCCGGCCGTGATGAGTTCTCATCTTCATCCACTTCACCAAAGTGGGGTAAGACACAAGGTAATGATATGGTGAGTGGTGATGAAAATTGCAATGTTGATATTGAGCTTACTATTGATGATTCTTCATCTCTATCTCATTGCAATGCTTCATCTTTGGACTTAAACACATCTAGCACTAGAAATGATTTACATGCTTGTGTTGATAGTCCTTGCATATCATGTGTAAGTTGCTTGAATAAATCTCATAATGATATGCTTGATTTGTCTTGTGGCCATGATAAAAATGCTTCTATTTCCTCTAGTTGTTGTGTGGCTAACAATGTAGAGGAAACCAAAGATTCTATTGGTCAAGACAATATCTTGAAAGGAGCCTCAAGTAACTCCTCATCTTTATCTCACGGTTCTCATATATGCCTTATGGCCAAGGGTTCCACGGTACCTCCTACCATGGAACCTAATATTTCTCGTGGTGATAAGGATGAGGATGAATATGAATATGAAGAAGAGGATTGGGTTGTCTCTCTACGCGATAAGGGTAAGAGTGTTTTCAAGGTTCTTTGCAAAGATAAAATTGCTAGCTCTCACTTCTTTGAAATCTTGACTACCGCTATTGAGAGCCAAAAACTTATTTGGATGCATGAGAATACCATTGATAAAATGGGTGCTCTTGAACGAGAGTATGCCAATGATGTAGCATCCTTAAAGAATGATCTTGAAGAAGAACAAGATACTGTAGCCTCTCTTGAGGAGCAACTTGAAACCCTTGAGGTGTCTCAAAATGAAATATTTGCTAAACTCACTAAAGAAAGAGACCATGCTAAAGCTAAATTAAAATTGCTTAAAAATGAAAAGTCCAAAGTTGGTGTTGGTCATGATAAACTTGTTAAGGATCTAGATGATCTAGACAAGGCCCACAAGGCCTTGGAGAGCGAACACTCTATCCTCACCAAGTCATATGAGCAACTACAAGCTTCATATTTAAAAGAGCATGCTATGTTACCCTCTCTTCTTGATATGTCTTGTGATGATGCTTCTGCTGCTAAGGGTGGTTTGGTAGCCCCGGGCTACTCAGATTTGCTATCTCATCTTAGCAATGCTGACCTTAGCTATGTTGAGGTGAGATTTTAGCATGTGTTTGGTAGGTTGGGGCTGTTGAGATATGTTGAGCTAATATATTGTTTGTTTGACTGTGTCTGTTGAGATGCGTTGAGCTGAGAGGTTGTTTGGTAGGCTGCATCTGAGTTAGATGTGGTCACCTCCTCTCTGAGTTGGTGAGATTACCATCAAATGAATACATATTTCAGAAAGTATACATCATAACTTTAAATGCATGTTAAGTAAATTTGCAGCACCAAATAATGCATTTTAATACCATAAAAAATAAGGGATTTCTATTTTCGTGCCCTCGGGTCCTTAGTTGTGCTCAGTTTTCCCCAGCTCCTTAGTTTTTCCTCAGTTTTACCCAAGCGTTTGTCTGAAACCATCACACGTGATGTAACGGCCGGTTGCCCGACGGTTGACCGTTATCTTCTGACTAGTGGGGCCACGTAGAGCCTGCAAAGACACGTCAGACCATCCATCTTTGTTTGACCGTAAGCATCGCTGTATCCCTAACCAAAACGCGAACGAGTGGGGCTTCGCTATATCAAATGACAAGTGGGGCCATGACGCTGATACAAGGGGCAATACACGGGTAGGATTAGATTTTTAAACGGAGCTCTACAGCGATGGCACGGAGGAGGTGGCATGCGGGGTGCCGAGATGAGATCGACCTCCACAAAGAACTGCATGAGGCGAGACCAGACGCATTAGATAGATATGAACTAGACGCATTTAACCATGCAAAGAAGAGAAGAAATGGTCGACGACATCGACGACCACCTCAAAACTTTGACTGACCGTGTCGGACACGAACGCGAGCAATGTAGAGAAAACTAGTGTCTCTCCTTTCTGGCGTGTATAGGTGGGTGCTAGGAGAGTGTGGTGGCGAAGGGAAAGACCTCGCGGCGGTCTGTGGCGTCCAGCATAGCGGGTCGGCGTGGCCGTGCCACGCGGCGTGCATGCATGTTCGGCATTGGCATCAGGATGTACGTTCGGCATTGGCCTCGGCGGTATCTCTGGTGTGTCAGTGATCGAATGAGGGGACGGGATTGAGGGTGCATCCCGACGTTGACCTAGCAGTGGCGGCGAGCATAGCCATTCTGACCATGCCGATATCGGCATCGGCATCGTTTGGAGGCTGTGGTGCTCGAATCAAGTTGGGATTTGTTTCTTGTAGGCCAAAATGAATTTGAAACAAGTTTCATGTTGAAGGTTAGGTAACGAAAGTTTGTAACTATCCCAAAATTATACTAGCGCCATGGTGAGGTTCTTTTTGATAGAGCTATACGGTTGGGCAAACTTTTTTGACACTTTTTAGATAGGGTTCCTTGTTGTTACACGTATGGCATCATGTATGGAAAATTTGGGGTAATTTGGAGATGTTCGAAAAAATCACTTTGCATCACCGCAGGCCGTTTCGTCTCATTTGAAACCAGCTTTTCTAACAAGGTGATTATTTCTACCTTCTCTAAATAACCTCAAATTTCATACAGCTGATCTTCTATACATAGATAGATAGATTGTTTCGTTTTTACATTTTTCGAACTTTTTATTTCCCTTTATAATACCCAATTGATTTTCAGGTCAAAACCTCGAAAAACAGCATCATGTATGGCATCATTTTCACCCTAAATTTCAAATTTTCTGAAACTTTCCCTTTTAGATATTCCTTGTTGTTATAGGTATGCCATCATGTATGCCAAACTTTTGTAACAAATTAGGTTTTTTCTGCCTTCTCTAAATGACCTCAAAAATCGTACGTGATAGGTTTATCATTCTATACAAAGATAGATGGTTTATGATTTTTTGCGTGAAAAGTAATGGCTACAACAAATTGTTGATGGTTTATCATTTTTTGCGTGAAAAGTAATGGCAACAACAAATCGGTGATGGTTTATCATTTTTTGCGTGAAAAGTAATGGCAACAACAAATCGGTGATGGTTTATCATTTTTTTTGCGTGAAAAGTAATGGCAACAACAAATCGGTGATGGTTTATCATTTTTTTTTGCGTGAAAAGTAATGGCAACAACAAATCGGTGATGGTTTATCATTTTTTGCGTGAAAAGTAATGGCAACAACAAATCGGTGATGGTTTATCATTTTTTTGCGTGAAAAGTAATGGCAACAACAAATCGGTGATGGTTTATCATTTTTTTTGCGTCAAAAGTAATGGCAACAACAAATCGGTGATGGTTTATCATTTTTTGCGTGAAAAATAACGCCTAAAAGAGTTTATAATTTTTAGCGCGTGAAAAATAATACAGAAAACCGCCCTTCAGCATACTTAGAGGGTGGAAGCTAATTAACCGCCAACAGAGAGAGAGGCGTTATCCTGGCCGTTCCCTATATCATACGATCAACGGTCGGCGGGCACGATCCGCGTGACATGGAATAGACCAATCAGAGCGATGTTGCACGTCTGCGAGAATTTGTGAAGAGAGAGGGCAAAATTGAGTACTATCAAGAAACCAAGGGCACCTGAGTAGTAAATAGACTAAGGGATTCAAATATGAGATTTAAAAAATGGAAAATGCGTGTTTTGTACAATGAAACCCATCTTGGCCTACCTCAAACTATTTGCAATACCAATATACATCAGTGTGAGAATTGTGGCCTCATTTAGACAAAGTATGATTTGGGGGAAGCTGTTTTGGGAAGGGCTTATTGTGGAAAACCATGCACCTTCATAGCTACTAGGTGATTTGAGAAGTGGCAATTTGTGGTAAAACTTGATTTATCTACGATTTATCTATGATTTGAGAAGTGGCAATTTGTGGTAAAGACTCCATGAGTAAGTGCCACTCTTTTTCGGATTTTTTTGCACATTAAATGACTCATTTAACTAGTTAATCCCATTTGTTGACTCTCTGTTGACCAGCCACTTGAGGGTAAAACTGAGTATATTGCACTAGCCAGTATTAGCACTCGAGGGGAAAATTGAGCACACAAAAAATGCTAATATAAGACTCGAGGGTATATCTGAGTATATCTAAATTTCCAGGGTTAGACTCGAGGACACGTGCAATTGTTGACGCGTAGACGCGGGTCGCGGTGGAGAAGTCTAGACGTGCAATCGTGGACGCGTGTCGCGTTGCAGAAGTCCAAGACATGCAGACGTGCACCTGTGCACGCGTAGGACGCGGGTCGCATTAACCACCCCTCGCCTTTATAGACGCCTCCTCGCACTCTCTCTGTCACTCTCACTCGCTCACGCATCGCCAACTCTCTCACGTCCCATCATCTTCTCCAAAGCAAAAAACCCTCTCCCTCTTCCTCTTCCTCCGCTGGAGAGATGGACAAGGAGAATGCCAATCCCATCGTCGAGGTAGGCTCGAAGCGCGACGCCTCCATCTTCGGCGCCGTCCCCTCTACGGACGTCGCCGCCGCCGCCGTCGCCGGTGCATCGGAGGCTGCTGCCGCCGGTGACAGTCAGATCCCGGCGGGATGGGACTCCTACGACCCCGTGCCGTACGTCCCGCCCCCGAACCCCTACGACACCTCCCTGGAGGACCCATGGAACGAGGTAATTACGGTTTGCTTCCTTTTTTGTTCCCCATTCCTTTTTGAACCCTATTTTTGCTGGTGTAGATGGATCTGTAGATGGATGAGTATTGGGCTAATATTTGCGCCGATTTTATTCCATTTTGTTTTGATCACTTCTTGATTTCGTTTAAGATTTGGGGTTCGGCTGTTCGGTTAATTTATGCAAGTAATATTGGATCTCAATCAGTTAATTTATGCAAGTAATCATGGGATCTCAATCAGTTATTTTATGCACTAATCAAAAGATATCAATCGTTTAATTTTGCAAATAATTTCGAATGTGTTCAAGTTCAGATCTAGTTCAGATCTAGAATCTGTTTCTTTGCCTATGATGAATGGTTGGGCACAAATTTTTACAGGGAGGGTTCAGCGAACCATTGCTGTGTACAAATCTGTTGTGCATGAGCTTTAGTTCGCTTACACCTTCCCTGTAGATATATAATCATGTCCACTCTAACTGAGGCTGACTCTGTTTTTCTTAACTTTGTTATCATGTACGTTAGTCATCGTTGCAACTCATTCACTAGTTTCTGTTTGATATGAATCGGATGTCCCGGCAGCGACGTCGCGGCTGACGAGGAGGAGGAGGACGTCAAGACTCGCCAGTCTTTGCGGAGGCTGCAGTCGGCCGATACATCTCCTACTTCGCCAAGGAGGTCTATAGGTGCCCCTTCTGCACCAGGAGACTCGGCGCCACGGACTTCAACTGCCTCGTCACGCATGCTGAGAACATCAGCACCACCTTCCCCAAGGTCGGCACGACGGTGAACGTCCACTCCTTCCGCGCCAAGCACAGGGCGCTCGTCATGCACCTCCGCAGCTTGCAGCGGGTGGAGATCTCCGCCGGGCGCATGCCTCCGCTCAAGCCCAAGGCTCCCAAGGGGAGCAAGAGCAACAAGTGGAGGCAGAGCCAGATGGGGTAGGCGGAGTCCTAGACGTGTGCTGCTGCTGCTGCCTCCTAGTTTGTTGTTGGGATCCCTTTGTTGTTAGCTAGGGATCCCTTGTTGTTATGTTAGTATGATGGTGCTGTGAAGAACCTGTTACTATGTTGGCTGCTGTGTATGCAGCTTATTATCTATCCATATTATCTAGGGATTATCTATCCCTAGTCTACTATATTTTGTTGGCCGTACTTAGTTTTCTTGATTTACTTTGACTGTGAATTTATCGTACATTATCCTGGAGATTTGCTTCTAGATTTAACTACATACATATGGACCAGAGGGAGTACTAGATTTGCTGCCATATTGGGCAAACAACGAGGGCCAAAAGGCACAAATAATTGAAGAAAGTCAGAAATGCAAGCTTCTCTAGATTTTATACTAATTTGGTGAAAAGGACAGAGAGAAAGAGGGGAAAAAGGTGCACTTAATAATGCCAATTTGGGGCCGAGAGAGACAGAACCCAGCTCCTGCTCACGTGCAACCAAACGCTTCTCGTCCTGTCCCACGCGGTCCCTTTCTACCAGCCCCACGCGACGCGGGCCCACACGACGCGGCCCCACACGACGCGGCCCCACACGTGACAGAACGGTCAACTAAACGGGAATCCTGCCGTCTGAGCTGCTTCTGCGGGTTTCAAACAAGGGCTTGGGGAAAACTGAGGAAAAACTAAGGAGCTGGGGAAAACTGAGTACAACTAAGGACCTAAGGGCACGAAAATAGAAAGCCCAAAAAATAATTAAACCAAAGATGATTGAATGCATAATCCGAAGTACATACGTGCTCCATAGCAAGGCAATATTACAAAGTCTACATACATGATGTTCTAATTAGCATTACAAAAGAGATATATATTTTTCCAAATTGTATCAACCAACACCAAGTCAAAGAAGATCAGGATTCTTTGCTATGATACGCTTGAATGCGGCTTCACAGACGACATCTTCCATTTTCATGAAATTCAGGCCTTTACCCTTATGCTCTGTCAGATAATCTAGAACAGCCAACTTATGATTCATTTCAAAACCCGGAAGGTCCATGACAGTTTTGCACAAATCAGGGTGTGTTTCGGCATGGCAAGTGTTGTTGATAGCACCAGCCACAACACGTAATGCATCAGACATGTTGCTAACCTGAACTGAATCTTCATCACTCAACATAGAAGCCCTTTTTCTCTTCTTACTTGAGCCAGAAGAAGGTGAAGGAGTAGTTGCATCCATACCTTCACCAACAATTCCAAATGCAGCTTGAGCTTCTACAAACCCTTCTCCATTTGTTTCACCACTCTCCAAATCAATAGACTTTTCTGGACACTCTACCTGAATGGGTTTCCCCAATGCCTCATTAGACCCCATTGCAAACTTACCCGTGGCTAGCTTATTAGCAAAGCAAGCTTCCATATATTCATAGTTTAGAAGGGGTGTGTTTAGAAATTCTACATCCCCTTTATGATCCTGCACATGTTTCCAAATCATCCATCTAACAGAAATAGAAATAACAACTCAACACACCAATTTTACAACCAACAATAAACAAAAGGGTACAATTTTAATGCCCACAAATAGTTAGCCAAAGTATACTATTCTGCTAACCACAAATGTATATCATATTGCTGCAATTTAAATGCCCACAATCGTAAAGTAATAGCAGGAAGAGGGTGTTGTGCTACTGCCTTGGGAGTTGCTGGTGATGCCAAAAGGGAGCCGCACGGATCTGGCGGGGCGAGCTGGCTTCTGCTTTGGTTCTCGTCCTGTGCAGGGGAGATGGAGATGGCGGTCGTCGGAGAAGGAGGCCGACGCGCGAGGTCGAGGGATGGCCCGGTCATCCTTGACCGACGGGCGCCGAGGTGGAGCTCGACAGCTCCATGCCGGCTCGATCTGCGAGTTCGCGGCCGTCCAGGGGAGGAGCGTCGGGAGGCGGCCTCGATCTACCTTCCAGCGGGTCTCAGGGGAGCCTGGGGAGTCGGGGGAGCCGGGGAGCTCGGGGCGACGGCGGCGGCGATGCGTGAGAAGGAGAGAGGAGCGGGGGTTTCTGGCTCTGGGGTACGGGGTGGAGGTGAGACGGTTCGCGAGAGTGGGATGCGCGGAGATTTTTTCGGGGCCGCGCGGTCTCGCTTTCCGGACGAGCTCAACCGAGCTGAGGTGAGAAGCTCGATTCGGGCTTCGCAATCGGGCAGGGCCGAAGGCCGTTTTCCGTATGAGGTGGGCACTGCCCAGGTAGGCTGACCCGACCTAACAAACACTGGATGGCCCAAAATTCTCGGTTGGGAGGAGATTTTCTGGGTATACCCGACCTACCAAACACACCCTAACTCTACTTCTTGTGAAGCATCTATCTTGAAGGAGAATGTTGAGCTAAGGGCTCAACTTGATTTGCTAACTATGAATTATGGGAAATTGGAAGAAAATCATGGAAAGCTTTCTAGCTCCCATGAGGATCTTCTAGCCTCTCATGATAGGCTAAAGTTAGCTCATGAGGCTATCATATCAAAGGCAACACCTTGTAAGCCTCATGTGGATACTAGCACTACTACTCAAAATGCTATATTGCTATGTGCTAGTCCTAGTAATTCATCCACTCATAATATTGCTAAATCTTGGGATGAATTATCTTCCTTGCCTTGTTGCTCTAACAATGAAGATTCTACTTCCTCTAGTACTTGTGTTGTTACTAACCATGTAGAGGAAATCAAAGAGCTCAAGGCCCAAGTCACTTCTTTGAAGAATGACTTGGTAAAGAGTCATGAAGGGAAATGCAAAGTTGACACGATGTTGAGTGTGCAACAATCCCCCAATGACAAGAGTGGACTTGGATTCAAATCCAACAACAAGAACAAGTCCAAGAACAACAATAATAAGAAGGGTCAAGTAGAAGTCAAAGACCCGGCCAAGATTGTTTGCTTCGAGTGCAATATTGAAGGGCACCATGTTAGATCTTGCCCTTTGAAGAAGAAGCAAAAAGGGAAGCGGCCTCAAGCTCAAACTCACATTCAACCTCAAGTTGAAAAAATGCCACTTCCCAAGAAGAAACAAGCCAATGCTCCCATTGTGGAGAAATCTAGTGAGAAGAAGGAGAAGAAAAGAACTTGTTACATATGCCGTGAGAAGGGCCACATCTCCTCCTTTTGCACTATTGGTACCTCATTGAACTCTATCACCATTGATGATGTTTATTCTCTTCGTAAGGATGAGGGTGGCAATATGTTTGCCAAATATGTTGGTGCTCAAAGTGGTGTCAAGAAAAGAACCATTTGGGTTGCCAAGCCTATTGTGACTAACCTCTTAGGACCCAACTTAGTTGGGGACCAACAATCCAAAACTTGATCAATAGGTGCTTGTTGGAGGGCATTGGAGACTTGGCTACATCATGAAGAATTAAGGGATCTTCATCATTTATATTATATCAAGCCAAGTCTTTTGGTTATCTTGTTTCTATCATATATCGAATGTTCCTCCTTGCGGTAACATGTGCTCAACTCATATATATTGAAAGTTACTCGCCCCTTTGCATGTGTTAGTTTTGTTCCTAACATGTGTTTGTATATGTTGTGCTTCCTACTTGCTTTTCTTGAGAAATCAAGTCTATGTATGTTGGGTTGCACACCATGTAGTTGTATTTGTGTTGGAGCCTCTTTGCATCTTGTTGTATCTTATATGGCTCTTATGAGCGATTAATGGACTATCCCATTTGGGGGAGTGATATTCCCTTGGGAATTTCATGATCCTAACAATGTGTGTACATGAGGAATCTCACTTAGAATTGATATTGCAAGATTATCTAGTCTCTATGTGGTATGTCATCTTCATGAGAAATTCAAATTCTAATGTCCATTAATATCTCTAGTTGGATCTTATTTGCCTCTTGTGAAAATAAATTCCTTATCACATTATGGGGGAGTAATAAGCTTTGTGCATATTACAAGCCTAGAAAATGTGAACATTTGAGGTTGTGGCATGTTTGCTCAAACAAGTTCTAATTTGCTTAAATGGCTTAATTGCTAATATCTTTGTGGATCTTATTTGTGAAAGTTCTTCTTGGCATGGTTTTTCACAACGTGACCCTCAATACACTTTTGGAAAACCATGTGCTTCAAGTCATACTATTAATTGCTTTGCATGTTGGTATGAATACTATTAATTGATTCGCATGTTGGTATGAATACTATTAATTGCTTTGCATGTTGGTATGAATACTATTAATTGTTTTGCATGTTGGTATGAATACTATTAATTGCTTTGCGTGTTGGTATGACTAATTGAAGCTATCAAGAAACTCTCTTTGCATGATGGTTAAATCGTATCTTTTACCATATGCTTTATTTGGTGTAAATATGATCTTATGTATACTTACAAAGTACCACCGGGAAATATTTCCTAATACCTCTTGTCCTAGGACAATTGGCATTCTTTTATGAGGTAGAAATTTATTGATCATATTTACATTGGCTCTTGTGTTTAAATTGTCTTATTTATTGCCATGAATTCGTTGTGCTTTGACTCCATTGTGTTTTCCTTGCATCTTATGGATCTAATTTGTCTATTCAAACTTTCTTAACATTTTAGTAGATATAGGTAGCGTGATGATCCTAGGTTTGTGCATTTTGTAGTCATATGTCAAATCCTAGATAATGCACTAATCTTGGGGGAGCTCTCCTATATTTGTTAGAATGCTTAACATCTCTTGATCATTATCAAAAATTTGGTTTTGGGAGACATAAATTTTCTTTTTGGTACTTTTGTGCCATCATAAAAAGTGTCGAGGGTTTGGTTTATTTGTTGGAACCTTGCTCTCTTCGGAGTTGGTTATATCATTCCTTTGTGTTTAGGTTTAATTAGCTTCTTATAATGAGATAAGTCTTTGGAGTCAATCTTGTGCTGATTTGATTCTTTGATATAAGTTGGACAACCATTGTCTCTTGATTTATGTGGTGTTTTGTCCAAATTGTATCTTCCTTTGGTTCTTGAAAGTATTGTGCATGCATATTTAATATATGTATATCTTATGGCATGTGTTACTTTCTTTGATCCGATATATAGGGTAAACTCCATCAAATCCTAATTTGGCTAAGATGTGCATGAAATTCAATTTCATATTTATATGCACATAATATTGTGGAGTTTGTCCTATATGTTGTACTGTGTCTAACTACTTTGGACCCAATTAGTTTGGGGACCATTTTGTACTTACCTTTGTGTTAGGTACAATGGATATGCATTGGATGCTTGTCTCACTCTTGGGGAGAAGTGGTGACTCAATGGTAACTTGAGGCAAGCTAGGATGGTCAACGAACACATATCTACTACATCCTCACCAATGCTATCTCGGTAACAAGTATCTTCTCATGCATATTTTTCTAGCATCCAACCATGTGGTTGCATCTTGGCATCAATCTCTTGATTTGCAAATGTTGTGCTTCTTGCTAAAGTCTTAATGAAACCTCTTTATTGCAAATGTGAGTCATTTGAGATGAGTACATATGTTGGGAAGTATATAAAATCATGCTCATGATTCACCCATCCCATCTATGCCTATCTAGCAATTTTATTGCATATCAATTTCTCAAGCCTCTCACATGTGCAATATCGATGAAAGTGCAATTGAGTTATTTCTTTTAGAATCCTCGGTTGTGATACTTGTTGCCTTTCTCAATGCATCCCAACTATCTTCTATCCCTTGTGGATATTTGTGATGTATTTTATGTGTTTATGGTTGAAGTTCATGAATGTACCATAAGATAAAATTGAGCCTTTGGCCATGCTATTAAGCAAAAATTCTTATTGGTATATTGCATGACTTCGTCTTGGATATCATGCTATATTTCTTGTGTATCTATTTTGTGTGTGCATGTTTCTTTGTGGATAAATATCTTTGTGATATTGCTCACTTAGAGAAACTTATACACATAAGAGATGATACATCTCCAGTTGATATCTTATTTATTTGTTGCGTGATTGATTGGTCATGCTAATCAATATAATTCATTGAAGAATATGATGATGCTTTTTTCTCATCTTTGTAATAGTCTTATAATATGCTTTATCATGCCTTTCACATATCCTCTTGGTTGAGCCTTTTATTATGGTGCCTCTTACTTGTTGCTCAACCATTTGTTTGTTGCAAGTGTTAAGCTTAATTTTCTATCTATGATCTATTGCAAATGTTTGTGTTTTAAATGTCAATGAGGAAGTGAGGATTCCATGTTATGCATATTGTATTCAAATGCAACATTTTAATTTATACATGTACCTTGGGAGCTTCCTCATTTTATTCAAGGCACTATTTTGTGGTGATCATTAGAGTTTGATTCACTTGGTATCTTTTGTTTTAAATGATATTATGGGAGTGATGATTCCATGTTTGTGCACTTTATACTCCAATGCAATTTGTCTAGTTTTGTGCACAAACCTTGGGGAGCTTCCTCAAATTATTTAGAGCAATCTTATTGATCTTATCATAATATCTATCTTTCTTTTGGTATCTTCTTTGTGGTTCATTTGGTTGCTTGCTTCATTTGTTGAATCTTCTTGAATTTGTTATCTTTTTGCAATATTTGATCCTATCTATAGTGTGATTCCTTCCGAATATTCGTCATTGGATACGTGCATTTGATTCCACTCAAATTATGAGAAATGCACACGCTATGAAGGAACTCTCACTATTTTGGCCTTCTAAATTTTTCACCCATTTCGGCAATTGGTGCCAATGGGGGAGAAGTTTGGAGGGTTTAAGGGAATTTAGTTGTGTATTTGCTTTGTGCTTAAGCATGTGCCTTTATTGCATTGCATCGTGTTGCGTTGCAAAGTTGAATATTTAGAAGAAACTCCACTAGGATTTGAATGCCAATATATGCAATGAAAATCAAGATCATTCACACATGCATATGTTATGGGGGAGTTTGCTCTATATATTCAACTTGCTTGTTACTTAAATTCCTTATATAAACCCTCTCAAAGAGATTGTCATCAATTACCAAAATGGGGGAGATTGAAAGTGCATGGAGCCCCCATGTATGGTTTTGGTAATTAATGACAATCCCTATGGACTAATGTTTGCATTAAGTTATATTTGTAGGAGTTGTCCATAGGCAATGTTTGAACCATATGTTGGCTTCAAGATTGCAATAAGGAGCAAATGAAGAAGATCAAGTGTCAAGTATGTCTTGAGATGAAGATGAAGTGAGCTCTCAAGGTTAACTTTAAGACATCAACGAAATGAAGTGCAATCTCAAGATGAGCCAACTTGAAGAGATCATAAGCTTGAAGCTTGCCATGAATAAATGAAGTGCAAGTTCAAGATGAGCCATCTCGAAGAGATCCTTTGCTTAACTCTTGCCATCCATATGGTGATCATGGATATGTGAAGATGCGCCGAAGAAGAAGCTCTCCCATGGTGGATTATGGGGGAGCAATCCATATGGTGATCATGGATATGTGAAGATGCGCCCAAGAAGAAGCTCTCCCATGGTGGATTATGGGGGAGCAATCCACAAGACTTCGTCAAGCAAGCACAATCAAGAAAGGCGTTCCATCTTGTTGAGGTCAAGATTGTCATCATCGAGCTCAAGTGGAATGCGCAAGTATAAGGTTTGCTCTTGATAGGGTTTCTTTCTCACCGGTCTCATAGTGTAGTTGGAGACCGGTTTACAGTTTAGTTGCCGTACTATCAAGAGGGCTCTCAAGTGAGTAACTCGATCGTATCCTTCGGAGAGCTCAAACCTTTGCATCCTTGCACCATCTTTCTTGGTTGTTATTTGGATCTTATCCATGTGATGTTTTAGAGCTTGTTCTTATTCTCATGACAAGCTCTAGTTCATCGAGGATGGTTTTTGCATGGGCAACTTGTTGCATTGTCGAGGTTGGAGGTTTTACCGGTATGTCTTTTTAGATAGGTCAAACCTTTCATCATTTGTTTCTATACTCCCTTGTTGGACTATGATGGTTCCCTGCATGATCTTGTAGAGCTTGTTACTAGCTTCGAAATGAGCCCAAGATCATCAAAATCGGAGTCCGGATGCTCAAGTTATGCTCTTTCTCGATTTGCTGTCTCTGCCAGTTTTCAGGGGGGCGGATAATCCATCCCAAGTGAGGGGCGGATAATCCAGCCCTCGAAAAACTGCTAAGGACTTTTGGGCATGAGCCGCAGTACTGGACCCGGATTTTTGGCCGGATTTTTCATCCTGAGGCCCGGATAATCCGGCCTGGACACCCCCAACGACCATATTTCATGGGGAGCTATAAATAGCCTTCTTCTTCCCCAAAATCTTGTTGCTTCTCTCACTCTCTCTCTCCTCCATTGTTGAACTAGAGAAGCTTGCTCTATCTCTCAATCCCTCCATGATTCTTGCCCCCATTTGAGGGAAAAGAGAGAGGAGATCTAGATCTACATCTTGACCAATCAAATCCCTCTCTTTGTGAGTGGAATCCACTAGGTCTAGATCTTGGAGAAATTTGGTGTTCCTCCTCTTATTTGTTCTTCCTCTCTTATTCCCCCAATAGCTTTTGTAGCTTTGTTGAAATTTGAGAGAGAAGGACTTGAGCATCTTTGTGGTGTTCTTACCATTGCATTTGGTGCATCGGTTTGAGTTCTCCACGGTGATTCGTGGTGGTGAAAGGAAGAAGGTTGTTACTCTTGGGTTCTTGGAACCCTAGACGGATTCTAGGCCTTTGTGGTGATTTGTTGGGAGCCTCCAATTAAGTTGTGGAAGTGTGCCCCAACCTTTGTGTAAGGCCCGGTTTCCGCCTCGAAGGAAATCCCTTAGTGGAACCGTGACCTAGGCCTTTGTGGCGAGGGTCACCGGAGATTTAGGTGAGGCGCCTTCGTGGCGTTCGGTGTGTGGTGTGAGTATCGTATATTGGGGTCAGGCCTTTGTGGCGTTGGTGTGCATCGAGCAACCACACCTCAAGGTGAGCCTCTTGTGGCGTTCGGGAGCACTAAGCCACCGCACCTTTCCACCAGAGATTAGCACTCGCAAGAGTGTGAACTTCGGGATAAATCATCGTCTCCCGCGTGCCTCGGTTATCTCTATACCCGAGCTCTTTACTTATGCACTTTACTTAGTGATAGCCATCGTGCTTGAAGTTATATATATCTTGCTATCACATAAGTTGCTTGTCTTGCTTAGCATAAGTTGTTGGTGCACATAGGTGAACCGTTGCTTAGAATAAGTTGTTGGTGCACATAGGTGAACCATACTATATAGGCTTTGGGCTTGACAAAGTAAACGCTAGTTTTATTCCGCATTTGTTAAGCCCATCTCGTAAAAGTTTTAAACCGCCTATTCACCCCCCCTCTAGGCGACATCCGTGTCCTTTCAGTACTGCGGCGCTGCGGCGGACGGCGGCCTGGGGTTGGGGTGGTGGCGTCGCACTAGGGCAGCAAAGAAGGGGAAAAGATGAAATCGAAGTGGTCGATTTCGCTGTCCCTGACTTGCGGGGCCGGGTAGGAAAAGAAGGACGCTCGGCGCGACCGTGCAGCGTCCGCCGAGACGCAAACCTGGCGCATATTTGGGCCAGGTTTGCATCGCCGCGGACGGGCCGGTCACTTTGCGTCGCCCCACTGGAGCAGGGCTGATACGTCTCAAAGGTATCTATAATTTCTTATGTTCCATGCTTGTTTTATGACAATACCTACATGTTTTATTCACACTTTATATCGTTTTGATGCGTTTTCCGGAACTAACCTATTGACGAGATGCCGAAGTGCCAGTTGCTGTTTTCTGCTGTTTTTGGTTTCAGAAATCCTAGTAATGAAATATTCTCGGAATTGGACGAAATCAACGCCCAGGGTCCTATTTTGCCACGAAGCTTCCAGAAGACCGAAGAGGAGACGAAGTGGGGCCACGAGGTGGCGACACCATAGGGCGGCGCGGCCCAAGCCCTGGCCGCGCCGACCTAGGGTGTGGGCCCCTCGTGCCCCTTCCTGACCTGCCCTTCCGCCTACAAATAGCCTCCGTCGCGAAACCCCCAGTACCGAGAGCCAAGATACGGAAAACCTTACTGAGACGCCGCCGCTGCCAATCCCATCTCGGGGGATTCTGGAGATCTCCTCCGGCACCCTGCCGGAGAGGGGATTCATCTCCCGGAGGACTCTACGCCGCCATGGTCGCCTCCGGAGTGATGTGTGAGTAGTCTACCCCTGGACTATGGGTCCATAGCTGTAGCTAGATGGTTGTCTTCTCCCCATTGTGCTATCATTGTCGGATCTTGTGAGCTGCCTAACATGATCAAGATCATCTATCTGTAATTCTATATTGTGTCACCGCCTCGTCAGCCCTCCGACTCCGCCTCTTCGCCTATTTAAAGGTCCCTGACCTAAATCTTCGATACGGAAAAGCCACGGTACGAGAAACCTTCCAGAGCCGCCGCCATCGCGAAGCCAAGATCTGGGGGACAGGAGTCTCTGTTCCGGCACGCCGCCGGGACGGGGAAGTGCCCCCGGAAGGCTTCTCCATCGACACCACCGCCATCTTCATCAACGCTGATGTCTCCCATGAGGAGGGAGTAGTTCTCCATCGAGGCTAAGGGCTGTACCGGTAGCTATGTGCTTAATCTCTCTCTCATGTACCCCAATACAATGATCTCATGAATTGCCTTGCATAATTGAGATCCATATGATGAGCATTGTATCACTATTAGTCTATGTGCTACTCTTGTGATGTTATTAAAGTAGTCTATTCCTCCTTCACGGTGTAATGGTGACAGTGTGTGCATCGTGTAGTTCTTGGCGTAGGTTATGATCATAATCTCTTGTAGGTTATGGAGTTAATTATTACTATGATAGTATTGATGTGGTTTATTCCCCCTTCATAGTGTAAAGGTGACAGTGTGTATGCTATGTTAGTACTCGGTTTAAATTGCAAAGATCTATTATGCTCTAAAGGTTACTTAAATATGAATGCCGAATGTTGTGGAGCTTGTTAACTCCGGCATTGAGGTGCTCTAGTAGCCCTACACAACGAATGGTGTTCATTATCAAACAAGAGTATATGTAGCACAAAGGAAGAGAACTTATTTATTTATGTGATCAATGTTGAGAGTGTCCACTAGTGAAATTAGGATCCCTAGGCCTTGTTTCCAATACTGCAAACACCGCTTGTTCTTGTTCTCTTGCATGTTTACTTCTGCAATATTACTACCATCAACCGCACGCCTTGACAAGCACTTTTCTGGCGCCATTACTACTGCTCATATTCATTCATACTACTTGTATTTCACTATCTCTTCGCCGAACTAGTGCACCTATACATCTGACAAGTGTATTAGGTGTGTTGGGGACACAAGAGACTTCTTGTATCGTGATTGCAGGGTTGCTTGAGAGGAATATCTTTGACCTCTTCCTCCCTGAGTTCGATAAACCTTGGGTGATCCACTTAAGGGAAACTTGCTGCTGTTCTACAAACCTCTGCTCTTGGAGGCCCAACACTGTCTACAAGAATAGAAGCACCCGTAGACATCAAGCACTTTTCTGGTGCCGTTGCCGGGGAGGAAAGGTAAAAGGCACTCATACTCCGGTCCCAGGTAACTAATACTTTTCTGTTGCCGTTGTGTGTGTGCTCGAAGCTATTTCCTTTAGATCCTGCAATTGCATCTTTTTGTCTCTTGTTTTACACTAGTAAGGCTTAATGGAAGACAACAACAAAATGAGAGATCTTTATGAACTTTATCTTGAATTAGGACATGATGTGTTTGAAGAGAAAATTAAAAAACCCATGGAACTTATGCATGCTAATGGGAATGTTATTAGTATGAATGCTTTGAACACCATTGTTGCTAATACTATGGAAGAATTTAAGCTTGGGGAGGTCGGTTTTGATGAAAATGATCTCTTTAGCCCTCCGGGTATTGAGGAGAAAGTTTATGTTGATTATGATATGCCTCCCATATATGATGATTATAATGATAGTGGTCTTTTGGTGCCGCCTACTATGGAGGATAAGTTTAATTATGATTACAATATGCCTCCTATATTTGATGATGAGAATAATAATGATAGCTACTTTGTTGAATTTGCTCCCACTACAACTAATAAAATTGATTATGCTTATGTGGAGAGTAATGATACTTTTATGCATGTGAATAAGAATGCTTTATGTGATACTTATATTGTTGAGTTTGTTCATGATGCCTCTGAAAGTTATTATGAGAGAGGAAAATATGGTTGTAGAAATTTTCATGTTACTAAAACACCTCTCTATATGCTGAAATTTTTGAAGTTACACTTGTTTTGTCTTTCTATTCTTGTTGCATTATGCTTCATGAATTTGTTTATTTACAAGATTCCTTTTCATAGGAAGTATGTTAGACTTAAATGTGTTTTGAATTTGCTTTTTGATGCTCTCTTTTGCTTCAACTCTTATTTCTTGGGAATGCATCATTGAAATTACTGAGCCCATCTTAATGGCTATAAAGAAAGAACTTCTTGGGAGATAACCCATGTGTTTATTTTGCTACTGTTTTGTTGTGTCTTGGAAGTTGTTTACTACTGTAGAAACCTCTCACTACTAGGAAAAAGCCTATAGTTGGAGGCAATAGGTACCGGTGCACCACCAAGGACGAGCGCCGGTGGTCATTGTTGCCGGCGCACCTCATTGTCGCCGCGCCGGCGATGAAGGCCTTCTGCCGGCGCACCAGTGTTGTAGGCTCGCCGGCGCTATTTCCTGGCATGGCCTCGGCCGATTCGGGCCAGGCCCAAGAATCATTGCCGGCGCACCAACCCAGGGGTGCGCCGGCGGAACATTCTCTTTTGCCGGCGCAGCCCTGGGCCGGTGCGCCGGCAATGATTCTTCGGCCTGGCCCGGGGTGATATAGCCGAAAGGGATATATGCTGCCGGTGCACCCATGCCCTGGTGCGTCGGCAGTAACCTGTGCAGTTATTTCTGCTCAACAACCACTCCCCCCACTACTACCACTCCACTCCTCCACACAACCCGACCCTTCTCCCAACCCACCTATTTTTTGCCCATTTCTATCCCAAAATTAGCCAATTTGACCAAACAAAATCATATTTTTTTACCAAATCTTCCCTTCCTACATGCATCTCCCACATCCCCCTATGTAGATCTAGATCTACTATCCCGCATTGACCGCTCAATCTAGATCTAGATCTAGAAAGTCGGCTTCCATACGCCGTGGTAGCGGCGCGACGTCTCGATCTTGTTGACAAGTATATCAAACCAATAGGTGATTAATGAACAAATTGAGGAATGAAATCAACGTATATTGGACATTAATTTGAAGCAAAGCTCGTGTGTGGCATATATATCTGTTGTGTTTGTGCTTGTGCTTGTGTGTGTTGGCGTTGAAAATGAGTTGCCAACGTTGCGCCGAAATGTTGATTCTTTAAGTTTCCGTTTCGGCACATTTCTGGCGCTCCTATGTCCTACCATGTAGGAAGGTCATGCCGAAATTTTCCGTGAAAACTACCGACGGATGCATGGTTCTAATCAATTATGTAATCTTACCATGCAGGCGATAATGGTTATCGAGATGAGTGAAAGCATCGTGATGAGATATCTGAAACACGCGATCATCGACATGTATGAAAATAACCGCACAGAGGTATTGTGTCCGTGCCGGAGATGCAAACGAGGGAAATGGTTTGACCCGTATTCAGGCAAATTGCAGGGGCACCTGCTCACTAATGGTTTCATGCATGGACACACTCAATGGATGAGTGATGATGGCGCGGAGGTCAATGGGGCGACGGCGGCGGTGGTAATAATGGCCGGCAAGAAGGAGGGCATCATGATATTGATGACGATGAAGAGCTTGTCGCACAGGACGATAACCTTGACGACGACAATAACCTTGACGATGACGAAGAGGTGCCGCTAGCTTCAGTCGTGCGGGACCCTCATCTTCAAGATCTGCTTCTCGAAAAGACGAAAGGCGCCAAGCGGAAATCAAAGCTTGAGCAACTCGAGATAGACTCGAATACTCCGTTGTACGACTCAGGTCGCGGGTTGGGGGAGTCTCGCTTGAGAGTAGCTCTCGATGTGCTGCAGATGAAGGCGAAACACGGATGGACGGACACAAGCGTCGACGACATCCTGGAATACGTGAAAGATCTCCTTCCTGCCGGGAACATGTGTCCTGGTAGTCTAGCCGAGGCCAAGAGAATCACGTGCCCTCTCGACTTACCCCACGAAAAGTATCACGCCTGCATCAACGACTGTATCATGTATCGCAAGGAGCACATGGACAAGACCAAATGTCCTGTGTGTGAAGCTGAACGGTACACGAAAGGGAAGAAGAAAGCTCCTCGGAAAGTTGTGTGGTACTTCCCGCTCGCCCCCCGGCTTCAACGGTTCTACGCGGACCGCAAGGAAGCAAAGCTCATGCGCTGGCACGCAGAAAGAAAGGAGGCAGTGTTGAATGATGAAGAGCGGATTGCGCACCCGGTCTTGGCGCACCCTTCGGATGCAAGCCGGTGGAAAGCATTAGACAATGAATTCGGAAGTTTTGGGGCAGATCCCGAAACATCAGGTTAGGTGCGAGCACGGACGGATTCAATCCGTTCGGAAACGAAGCAGCACACATAGCACATGGCCCGTGTTTGTATGGATCTACAACCTCCCGCCCTGGCTGTGCATGAAGAGGAAGTACATACATATGAGTATGCTAATTCAAGGGCCGACACAGCCAGGAAACGATATCAACATGTATCTTGAACTATTAAAGGAGGAGCTTGAAACGTTGTGGGCGGAGGAAGGGGTAGATACATGGGACGCCGTCGCAGAAGAATATTTCCCTTTGAGAGCCGTGTTGATCACGACGGTGCAGGACTACCTCGGATACGGTTACATTTCGTGCCAGGTGTGCCATGGACACAAGGCATGTGTCAGGTGCATGGAAGAGACGATGTTTTTGCAGCTTGGTAAGGATCCCGGCTCTTCGAAAACAGTTTACATGGGGCATCGAAGGTGGCTACAGAAGACTGACCCGTGGAGAAAGCGTGGAGATCTGTTCGATGGTACAAATGAACCCCGAGGACCTCCACGTAAGAAGAGCGGCGAAGAGATCGATACATTCTTGAAAGGTTGGAAGGAGTGCCTGCGCCGGAAAGATTCGTCAAAAGCTTTGGAGAGAAGAAGAAGAAAAAGGAAACGACGCCGCTCATTGGTGTATGGAAAAGGAGGTCCGTGTTTTGGGACTTGCCGTACTGGAAAATTCTCGATACACCGCACTGCCTTGATGTCATGCATATTACAAAGAACGTGTGCGAGAGTTTGCTTGGCACTCTTCTCAACATGCCGGACCGGACCAAAGATGGGCCGAAAGCAAGACACGACCTGAAAGTTTTGGGCATCAGGGAAGAGCTTCAGATCCCGCCGGCCCAAGAGGGACAGTCGGAGGAGGAGGCGGACGGCGGTCGAAGCGCAAAAGGATTAAGCGACCGGACTATTCTGTCCCCCTCCCCGCTTCACTTTTAGTCCGGCCGAGGTCGATCAATTTTTCAATTGCCTTCTAGGAGTCGAGTGCCCTTCGGTTACTCCGGGCTAATAAGCAGATACATGGACCCCAAGAAACGAAACTTCAGCGGCATGAAGTCTCATGAGCATCACGTGATGATGACGCAGATTCTTCCGGTTGCAATCCGAGGTATAATGGATGACCATGTCCGTGCAACGCTGACTGGGCTCTATAACTTCTTCGACGTCATAACTCGGAAGTCGATAAGCGTGAAGAAACTCGCAAGGCTCCAGGAAGAGATCGTGGTGATCCTATGTGAGATGGAGATGTACTTCCCGCCCGCATTCTTTGACGTGATGGTCCATCTGTTGATCCATATCATGGATGATATCGTCAGTCTAGGGCCGGCATTCTTACACAACATGATGCCGTTTGAAAGAATGAATGGGGTCATTAAAGGATACGTTCGTAACAGGTCACATCCGGATGGAAGCATCGTCCAGGGCTGGCTCACCGAAGAGTGCATCTCTTTACGCACGAATTATCTAGACATCGAGGACCACTGTTGGTTTGCCTCAAAACAAGCACGTCCGCGAGGTTCGAGGGAGTAGGCCACAAAAATGGAAGGAAGGAACCGCACGTGCACATGTCCGGTCGGACTTCCGACTTTGACAGGCCAACTTAGTAGCGCTACAACACATTGACTTGATCGATCCTTGGTTGAAAGAGCACAAAACCATGATAGAGAACAGTGGCAAGCCGATGATGACGGAAAGCGAAATATACAGAGCACAACTCCTCTTTCGCGCGCTGGTTCAAAGACCACATTGATGCTAATCTCCCACCAATGGATTCTGACAAGGATAAACTAGTATTGGCCTTGTCACATGGCCCCGCGCCTAACATCATGACTTACCAAGCGTACGATATCAACGGGTACACATTCTACACGGAAGAAAAAGACAAGAACAGTGTTTACCAGAACTCAGGGGTAACGATGGATTCCTGGACGGGTGACGTAAAGACTAGATACTATGGAAGAATCGAGGAAATCTGGGAGCTTAGCTACGCTGGGGAGAAAGTGCCGATGTTCCGTATCAGATGGGCTAAGAGCGTCACAAAAGAAGACTGGTATTTCACCACCATGTTTCTACCCGAAGCCAACAAATCAAAGTCCACGAACGCCACCGCGCAGAATGAGCCATGGGTACTGGCAGAACACGTGCACCAATGCTTCTTCATAACCGACCCATCTAGGCCTAGCCGTGTTATCGTGAGGAGAGGCAAGAGGACCATCATCGGAATGGATGGAGTCGCCAACGAGGAAGACTTCGAAGGACAAGTCGGAGACCCAATGATGGAAGAATCCGAGGACGAAGACACAACATACACCACAAGAAGAAGCAGGACCACGCTACCGAGGTCCGGTCGACCCTTCAAAAGAAGAAGTCATGACACGGGGCTAAATTATTCAACGACGAGCAAGAAAAGCAAGAAGAAAGCAAAACACTCTTCTCAATCGATGATGTAAAACTTTATTTGCAATGTATAACTCATATTTTGTGTAATTCATAACTACTCATATGGTCATGGCCAATATTTTATGTATGACTAATTAATATTGTGTTGGTCTATTTTCTGCATGCATGTATAACTAATATTAATTGCTTGGTTATTATCTTGAAAAGAGAAGGAAATAAAATAGTAACTCACATATCTTGGTTATTAATATGGTGTTGGTCAATATTTTGTGTATATGTAACTCACATATCTTTTTGTTTTTGCATAATAACACTCACATATATTTTTGTTTTTGCATAATAACACTCATGTATAACTAACATATCTGAATAAAGAAACATAAAATAAAGAAAAAGAAAATAAAAAGGAATCAAAAAAATAACCAGGGCCTATAGCTATCTGTGAATTTGGTTAAGTCGCAGCTATAGCAGACTAGCCTTATTGCCGGCGCACCAGGGCATTGGTTCGCCGGGGACAAGGTTATCCCCGGCGAACCAATGCCCTGGTGCGCCGGCAATAAGACTAGTCATATGACTTAGTCGTTTCGGCCGAACCCCCATCTTCCCCAAACGTAACCATCTCACAACCCTACACCGCACCGCCGCCGTCGCGCCACCGCCGCCTCCCTGCACCCGCCCCCATGCCACCGAGAGGAGGAGAACGCCGCCGCGAGGAGGAGCAGGGCGTCACCGCCGAGAGGAGGAGCAGTCGCGCGCGGGCCACCGTCGCCGTCACCGAGAGGAGGAGGCGTTGCGCGTGGGCCACCATCGCCGTCACCGAGAGGAGCAGGCGCCACCATCGCCGTTGGTAAGAACCCCCTCTCCCTCCCCCTCTCCCTTCCCCTCTCCCTCCCCCTCTTCCTTCCCCTCTCCCGAATTCCCCTCTCTGTAGTTGGTACCGTGTAGTATTGTTGAGAAGAAAGTGAATTTCGCCCGAATTCCCCTCTCTGCAGTTGAATTTGGTAGAGAATTTGTTAGAATTTGTAATGTCTTCATGTCCTGTAACTTTCATGTCATGTAACTGCACCCATAGTCTTTCCTTTTTCTGAAAAATGACAAGATTTCTCTTTCATAAGTACACATACATGATTTACTGTATATAGCTTACATTTCCCAATTTGCTTGCTTGATTTGTTTTATAGTTTGTACTATTTAAATTTAACCTGTATAATCATCCATTGAATTTTCTTCTAGTATACTTAGTATATTTAGTTTAAGTTGGCTTTCCCCTCTCTGCCTCTAATTTCTTGCAGTAAGAAAATTGAAAATAAAAATTGGTTTTGCTATTGAAATTGATGCTCAGATGCTTACAAATGCCTAATGCAAATGCAAATGAAAATGCCTAATGCAAATTCCTAATGCAAATGAAAATGAAAATGCCTAATGCTACTTGCAAATGAAGTAGGTTCTGGTTGATATAGCAATAAGTAGTATTTTTAAATGAACAACCATATTGCAATTCTCTGAATCATAGGTTCATTGCTCTCTGAAAATTTTAAAAAAATGCAGTAGCTACAGGTTTAGTGTAGGGTTCATTCTCTGGTTCATTTAAAAAATGATGAAATGAACACTAGGGTTTAATTCACTCTCTGGTTTTGCTGCTGTGTGTTATGTTGTTGCTGGTTGGAATGCTGTGTGCATGCTGCTGGGCATGCATGATACTATTGGTTTAAATGAGCAAATTAATTGCAAAGTACTAATTGGCAAATGAGCAAATTGCATTTAAAAAATGGTCCATGCTATTATAAAAACCAGAGAATAGTTTTATTGTTGCCAAACTGTAAACAATGTGACATGCCTTCAATTGTTTGCTCTTCAGTAAACATACATTTTTTTAAGTGGTCAGTAAGCATACATGATTTTTTAAAGTAGGTTTAGGTTATAAAATGCCCAGAAATCCAATTAAACCTTACTAATTAAGTTGCTAATTAAGTAGTGTAGAAAGCAAGGAAGGCTGTTCAATTATCAAGTCCATGACTATGCTATTGCTTAAATCCATGACTATGCTGCCTGTTTGGTTCCAGTTATTGGTATACTAGTATGTCTGCTTCATTTTAGTTGAGAATTTGAGATATGGTGGTATGAGTTGATTACTGCAATTTGCTTATGCTTGTTTGTCCCTAGTTTGCTTAGGTAGATTGTAGATTACATGATGTAAATGAAAATAAAAATGCTTGCAGTACCTAGGTAGCTAGGCAGTAGGGTTTTTTGGTTATGGTACTGCCAATTCATATAAATTACAGTAACAATTAAGCTCTGTAGTTTGAAACTAAACCAATTTTAAAATGAAATGCAAAATGCAATGCTTATGCTACTACCATATATATAAAATGCTCAGTAGGCAGTACACTGAACAAAACCTGCTATGTATATATTTGTAAAATGCTACTGCTGGTATATTTGTAAAATGCTACTGCTGGTATATATTTGTAAAATGCTACTGTTGGTATATATTTGTAAAATGCTACTGCTGGTACTACCTGCTAAGTTGTTGCAAATGAAAATGAAAAGTTCTTGTCTCTGGTTATATTTGTAAAATGCTACTGCTGGTATTTAGTTCATTAGGTGGAGTTCTCTGGTTATATTTGTAAAATGATACCGGTGAAATGAAGTTGTTATATATATGGTGATGGTTGAGATCTTGATGGTTATGGTGTAAGCATCAGGACAAGTGGATGTAGATGTGATGTTGGAAATGCTATATATGGTTGAATTGTATATATATGTTTGCAGGGATTGAGTTGCTATTGAGTGCCGGAATGTCGATTCATTTCCGTTCCGGCAAT
This sequence comes from Lolium perenne, assembly GCF_019359855.2. Lineage (NCBI taxonomy): Eukaryota > Viridiplantae > Streptophyta > Magnoliopsida > Poales > Poaceae > Lolium > Lolium perenne. Next base: position 294,893,595 of record NC_067250.2, on the reverse strand, counting down.
TCTAGCACTTGGCATGACCAATTTTTAGCAAAGGTCATGCCGAATTTTTTCGTGAATTCTAACTCTTTTTCATCTTCTATTAGTGCAAGCCACCATGTCGTCTCAAGAAGAGTTAGAGGAGCACTACAATAGGCACTTCTTTAGGACGGAGGAGGATGCCGAGGCCGCTGGTGTTGGCGGCGACGAGGACCATGAGATGGAGGATGCCGCTGGGGGTAGTGTCGACGAGCCGAGCGGCAACGAGGCAAGCGGTGCCGCCGGGGGTAGTACCTACGAGCCTAGCGGCGATGAGGCAACCGGCGCCGCCGGGGGTGGCGGCGAGACAAGCGGCGACGATCCTAGCGGCGCCGCCGGGAGTACTGCCACCGGGACAAGTGGAGCCAAGAGGCCGCGGAAGGCAAGGCGCCAAAACACGGTCGGCACCGGCAGAGACACAGTCAAAGAGGTGGACCCCGCCAGTGGTTTGCCGGTGGAGCCTAAGGATGTTGCCAAGGGGTACGGCAACCAATTGGCATGTATCCTCCGAGAGGTCATCAATCTCAACGAGACGGATCTCCGAGCTGAGAGCAAAGCGCATTTGCGAGCCCAGCTCATTGCGAGGTTGCACTCACGATACAAGTTCCTAGGCGACTACGCCTCCACTGATGAATCCAAGAACATTGTGAACTCACAAGCCCTCTTGAAATTCAACAAACACCTCAGCAGCTATAAGTACATGGTGCGGAAGATGATTGCTGACGGGAAAGGTTTCGAAGAGGTCCACTCTGCCTTTCCGCATGTCTCCCAGGCGGACTTTGATGCTTTTGTGGCCAATGAAGAGCCACAAGCGACGAAGAATCGCAAGTTGTGGGGGAAGGAAATGCGGGAGCTTAACATCGGCAACCACAACCTTGGGAGCCGTGGGTACGAGGGAAAGGAGCCCTATTGGGCGAAGGAGGACGAGGCGTATGTAAATGCCGGCATTGAGAACCCCTGACTCAAGTACAAGGACCCGCTTGAAAGAAGATTCATCAGGTCGCGGTACCATAAGAAGAAACTAACCGGGGAACTTGTCATGGACCCCAAGGTCGTAACCGACATAATTTGGTTCACGAACGACCAGAAGGTCCTGTCGTTGGAGAAAAAACTGGTAAGCAATTTACCGGTTTTATTAGATCAAGTATCGTTCATATAATAGTAGCAACATTTCTAAATGGTTCACGTTTCTTCCGCAGGAAGAAGAAAGACAAAGACTTTCTCAAGGTGACGAAGGCTCCTCGTCCCAGGCGTCGACGGGCAGGGTAGCATGGGACAAGCCTCTCGTACGGGCGCTAAACATCGTCAATGAGCATTCACCTACGAGAAGGCCGCATAGAGGCCGTGTGGCTGGCGCCGGTACAGGCCACAAGCATGATCACTACGGCTTGTCATCTGCGGCCGATAAAAATGCGCGTAATGAGAGGAAGCAGCGGGAGGCGGAGGAAATGAGGGAGTCAATCCTAGCCCAAGTCCAAGCTGGTTTGGTACCACAACTGGTACCGCAACTCAAAGCTACACTCGTACCTGAAGTCAAAGCTGAAGTCGCCGCTTCAGTCCAAGCAGATTTCAACGCTCTACAAGCGTGGTATGAGGGTGGCAAACAAGGCCCGCCCCCCGAAAATGCAAGTGGTTAGCTTCAACGGCAGCAACTCGATGGTGCCGCCGTCCGCCGGCAATGACAATGTTATAATGGAGACTCCTCCGGCCGCCGGCAATGTCGCTGGTGCTAGGGATTCACCGTCCATGCCGGGTAGCAGCCCCTCTGTCACTTGCACGCCCGCCGCCGCATGTGCTGGCCCGTCGACATTAGCCGAGCTCAACACCCTCACGGTAATTAACTAATGTGTACATCAAGTTAATATATTAGTTTCGTCATCCTTGCCCTCTCTCTAACGCCATACACATGTTCTCGCAGGCGCTCTCAACGCCATGCACCTTCCTGATGAGAGTAAATGACGAACTCAAAGACGTCGCGAGGGGGTCCATCCTTCGGCCCCTGGATAAGAAGTGGCACACACGAGATATGGCGGATGACGTTTACCGGGTTGAAGTGGATCGGGCGTTACCGGGCTATGAGGATTTGTTTCCTCCTAATCAACCGCATGGTGCCGATGACGATAGCCCGTTGAATCTGGCCTCACTGAAGGGTTGGGTACTGCTATGGCCGAAGACCCTAATTCGGATCAACACCTACTCGGGGTCGACGGCAAGCAAAGACAAGCACCTTGCGGCGCCACATGTCAGCGTCCCTCCACGACAGCCAGCGGCGCCCGTGGTCATCGCCCCACCAGAACGGCCAGCTGCGCCAGAGGTCAGCGCCCCACCACAACAGCCAGCTGCGCCAGAGGCCGAGGAATACGAACGTGACAACTTCCAATGGAATATTCCTACGTCTTCACAAGTTGTCCATGAGGATGCGCCGGGCTTGAAATATGTGTGCTCCAAGAAGCTGTTCGATTCTCAAGAAACGGCTGAGGAGGAAAATCCTGAGGAGGTCGCCACCGCCGCCGTCAAAAATATGTTGAGCCCAAACACACTCCGTGCTACGGCCACTACGGAGATGGAGGGTCCATCAGTACAACCCAAGAAGAGGAAGAGGCAAAATAAGAAGGACGCCCAAGACAAGGCGGCGGCGGCCAAATCCAAGGACAAGGTCCACTCCTTGACAAGTTGCCAAACAATTGGCGACCTCTGCATCACTTGGGTCAACCGATGCTGCCGGAGCATGTCGTGAAGAAACTCACCCCGGATATGAGGAGCTTGCATGAGACTGTCTTGCATGTGGAGAACCTTCTTCTCAAATCAAAAGATCCTGGTTACCCTCTCTTGGTGGCGAAGGTGCCAACTGGCATGAACTTCGTCGAGAAGTACCCCGCGGACTTGTGCTTCATCCGGTTCAACGACATCTTCAGCATCTATCGCATGCAAGCGCTCCACTTTAGTGTGGTTCGCCTAGTTGCTCTTAGCTTGTCTGCCCAGATTGTTAAGGAGGAGACGCCGACCATCGCGATAATGGACCCCTTCTATATGCAGGAGAGCATCATCTGTAACGCTGGGGATCGGGCGATTGCCACCCAGCAGGTCGAGGATTTCATGCTGGCGAACATTAAAAAGGGCGCCATTCTCATCCCTTACTTCCCCGAGTAAGTAATCACTCGCTAGTCCCCCATTACCATTCTATCCTATATCTCCATTTGCATTTCCAAAGGTTAATCCGTGTGTTTTCCGCAGAGACAAGTTCTGCACCCTCATCGTCGTGCACCCGCAACACTCGCATGCAGTCTATCTCGACTCGGGTAGGGACCACAAGAAAGACTACACCCACATCAAGGCCCTTCTCAATGATGCTCTCACCGGCTTCGCCAACAAGGCAGGCCCCCTCAAAGTAGAGAGGAAATCCCGAGGAGGCTTGGTCTTAACCCACACAACCAACTTCCCTGCCTCGAGCGATCGACGCCCGACAATGGGATGGACGCGTGGTACGCCATCCTTCAGATGCAGGAGTACATAAAGTACGCAGATGATATGTTGCTGCCGGAGAATCTCAGAAACAGGTTTGCAAACATGGCGGATGTCCCTGATAGAGAGATTAGAAAGAACCGGGGTCGCATCCAGCAGTTCATTTGCACGATAATCCTGCAGGATGTCAACAATAGGTCTGGCGAGTTCTTCTACGGCTATGGTCTACCACCTAATGACGAGATAGAACTCCGCTTGGAGATGTCGCGTGATGAGAGGCCGTTCAACTCGCTTGAGGGCTGCCGTCTATTCCCCCCTAGGCGTACAACCTGATCCTACGACGGGAACACTTGCTAAAGCTTGAACGATATGTCCTTGAACTTCCGTACTGTAATAATTGCTATATATTCCCATAGAATCGACTAGTTGCTTTTATTTAGTTGTATGAATGTGCATGTGAACATGTGTCTATAGTTTCATTTACTTTGCTATATATTTCAAGATTATGGCATACATAGCTTAATAATTATTTGCATTTACTCGACCACTACTTGCCTCGTATTTGGAGTTCGCCGATGATTAGAATGTTCGGTCAATCGTACACTCGGGGGTGGAGCCAGTGAGCCTTGGTGCGACGGCCACAAGTATCAATCTATTGTGCATCCTACCTAGCCTCACTGACTCCATCCCTGGATGTTAATATTTGTTTCGACCGACAAAGTATGAGGCACGCTATCTAATTCGTACTACTTGTCTTCTATTTGAGTTCGCACTTCTTAATTGCATTGGCCGATGATTAAAATATTCGGTCACTTGTACACTCCGGGGTGGGGCCAGTGAGGCTTGGTGTGATGGCCACAAATATCAATCTATTGTGCATCCTACCTAGCCTCACTGACCCCATCCTTGTATGTTATTATTTATTTCGACCAACAAAGTATGAGGCACATGCTATTTAGTTCATACTACTTGTCTCTTATTTGAGTTGGCACTTGTTCATTGCATTGGTACTAACGTTTTACTTGTCTTGTGAATGGAGATGCCGACGACATATGTCGTGTACAAGGGGAGGGTTCCTGGAGTCTACGATGACTGGGAGGACTGTCGGAGACAGGTGCACCGTTTCAGCGGCAACAGCTACAAGGGATACCCCATTAGGGTGGAGGCGGAAGGAAGATACGCCCGTTATCTAGCGGGAGAGATGAGGGACATGAGGAGGAACCGGATGAAGACCATGGCCTTCGTGATGATGGTCATCATGACCATGTTGGTCATGTTCTATGTGATTGTAGTTTAGGTTAGGACCTACATTGTGAGGTGTATGACGATACTTGTGACGACTATGTACCAAGACTTCTAACTTTGTGAAACTTCGTCGTTCGGTGTTGCATATGCACATGTGTTGTATGAATCAACATTCCGAAACGAGACTTGCGTATTTGTGTACTGATACCGAAATGAAACTTGGCTCTCTATGTGCTTCTCATATTGCATGTAATACTGTATAAATATGAACTGCGTTGTAAATATATACTGCTGTCAAATACGTATTGTAATATGCTGGAAAAAAGCTGAAAAAAGAATTTTCGAATTTATTGCCGGCGCACCTAAATGACCTACTGCCGGCGCACGTGGCATGCGCCAGTGCTGGAAGCACTACTGCCGGCGCAGCTGATGGTGCGCCGGTGAAACTGGTCCTTTGCCGGCGAAGCGTCGAAGGCGCGCCGGCGATATCCATCTATCGCCGGCGACTTGCTTGCACAGGTGCGGCAGTGGCCATTTATCACCGGCGCGTTCGCACCGGCGGGCTCGTGGTGCGCCGGCAATGGGCCTTTTAGGTTCGCCGGCGGTAGGCCTTTTCCTTGTAGTGTCTCCTTCTCTTTATTTTATTGCATTGTTGTGCCAAGTAAAGTCTTTGATAGTAGAGTTGATGCTAGATTTGGATTACTGCGCAGAAACAGATTTCTGTCTGTGACGAATTTGGGCAGGGTTCTCTGTAGGTAACTCAGAAAAATCTGCCAATTTACGTGCGTGATCCTCAGATATGTACGCAACTTTCATTCAATTTGAGCATTTTCATTTGACCAAGTCCAGTGCCTCTAAAAAATTCGTCTTTACGGACTGTTCTGTTTTGACAGATTCTGCCTTTTATTTCGCATTGCCTCTTTTGCTGTGTTGGATGGATTTCTTTGTTCCATTGACTTCCAGTAGCTTTGGGCAATGTCCAGAAGTGTTAAGAATGATTGTGTTATCTCTGAACATGTGAATTTTTGATTATGCACTAACCCTCTAATGAGTTTGTTTCGAGTTTGGTGTGGAGGAAGTTAGCAAGGGTCAAGAGAGGAGGATGATATACTATGATCAAGAAGAGTGAAAAGTCTAAGCTTGGGGATGCTGAAAGGACACGGATGTCGCCTAGAGGGGGGGGGGGGGGTGAATAGGCGATTTAAAACTTTTACGAGATGGGCTTAACAAATGCGGAATAAAACTAGCGTTTACTTTGTCAAGCCCAAAGCCTATATACTATTGTTCACCTATGTGCACCAACAACTTATTCTAAGCAATGGTTCACCTATGTGCACCAACAACTTATGCTAAGCAATACAAGCAAGTATGTGATAGCAAGATATATATAACTTCAAGCACGATGGCTATCACAAGGTAAAGTGCATAAGTAAAGAGCTCGGGTATAGAGATAACCGAGGCACGCGGGAGACGGTGATTTATCCCGGAGTTCACACTCTTGCGAGTGCTAATCTCCGGTGGAGAGGTGCGGTTGCTTAGTGCTCCCGAACGCCACAAGAGGCTCACCTTGAGGTGTGGTTGCTCGATGCACACCAACGCCACAAAGGCCTCACCCCAAGATGCGGTACTCACACCACACACCGAACGCCACGAAGGCGCCTCACCTAAATCTCCGGTGACCCTCGCCACAAAGGCCTAGGTCACGGTTCCACTAAGGGATTTCCTTCGAGGCGGAAACCGGGCCTTACACAAAGATTGGGGCACACATCCACAACTTAATTGGAGGCTCCCAACAAATCGCCACAAAGGCGTAGAATCCGTCTAGGGTTCTAAGAACCCAAGAGTAAGAACCTTCTTGCTTTCACCACCACGAATCACCGTGGAGAACTCAAACCGATGCACCAAATGCAATGGCAAGAACACCACAAAGATGCTCAAGTCCTTCTCTCTCAAATTCCAACAAAGCTACAAAAGCTATTGGGGGAATAAGAGAGGAAGAACAAAGGGATTCACAAAGAGCACCAAGATCAAGATCTAGAGGATTCCACTCACAAAGAGATGGATTTGATTGGTAGAAAAGTAGATCTAGATCTCCTCTCTCTTTTCCCTCAAATGGGGGCAAGAATCATGGAGGGATAGAGAGAAAGGGCAAGCTTCTCAAGAACAACAATGGAGGAGAGAGAGAGAGTAGAAGAAGCAACAGCCCAAGGAGGAAGAAGGGGGTATTTATACCCCCCCAAGAAAATCGAGCCGTTGCAGACTTTCGAGGGCCGGATAATCCGGCCTAAGTTGGGGCCGGATAATCCGCCCCCCGGATAATCCGGCCTCAGGGACAAAACCTGGTCAAAATCCGGCCAAAAGTCCGGCCCCTATACTGAGCAGCAATTCCCCAGGTCCTTAGCCGATTTCGAGGGGGCCGGATATTTCCGAAATATCCGGCCCGGATAATCCGGCCCGGATATTTCCGAAATATCCGGCCCAAGTAAACTGCAAAAACACCAAAACTAAAACGGGCATAACTTTAGCATCCGGACTCCGATTTTGATGATCTTGGGCTTGTTTTGAAGCTAGGAACAAGCTCTACAAGATCATGCAGGAAACCATCATAGTCCAACAATGGAGGATAGAAACAAATGATGAAAGGTTTGACCTATCTAAAAAATACATACCGGTAAAACCTCCAATCTCGAAAATGCAACAAGTTGCCCGTGCAAAAACCATTCTTGATGAACTAGAGCTTGTCATGAGAATAAGCACAAGCTCTAAATCATCACATGGATAAGATCCAAATGACAACCAAGAAATATGATGAACCAAACTCGAAAACGCAACAAGTGATCTATGCGAAATCCGTTTTCGATGAACTAGAGCTTGTCATGAGAATAAGCACAAGCTCTAAAACATCACATGGATAAGGTCCAAATAACAACCAAGAAAGATGATGCAAGGATGCAAAGGTTTGAGCTCTCTCCGAACGATACGATCGAGTTACTCACTCGAGAGCCCTCTTGATAGTACGGCAACTAAACTATAAACCGGTCTCCAACTACACTATGAGACCGGTGAGAAAGAAACCCTATCAAGAGCAAACCTTATACTTGCGCATTCCACTTGAGCTCGATGACGACGATCTTGACCTCAACAAGATGGAACGACTTTCTTGCTTGTGCTTGCTTGACGAAGTCTTGTGGATTGCTCCCCCATAATCCACCATGGGAGAGCTTCTTCTTCGGCGCATCTTCACATAACCATGACCACCATGTGGATTGCTCCCCCATAATCCACCATGGGAGAGCTTCTTCTTCGGCGCATCTTCACATATCCATGATCACCATATGGATGGCAAGACTCAAGCAAAGGATCTCTTCGAGATGGCTCATCTTGAACTTGCACTTCATTCTTCATTCTTCATCATATTGATGTCTTGAAGTAACTTGAGGGATCACTTCATCTTCATCTTCAAGACATACTTGACACTTGATATCCTTCATCAATTTCTTCTTATTGCAACCTTGAAGCCAACAAATGGTTCAAGAATTGCCTATGGACAACTCCTACAAATATAACTCAATGCAAACATTAGTCCATAGGGATTGTCATTAATTACCAAAACCACACATGGGGGCTCCATGCACTTTCAATCTCCCCCATTTTGGTAATTGATGACAATCTCTTTGAGAGGGTTTATATAAGGAATTTAAGAAACAAATAAGTTGAATGTATAGAGCAAACTCCCCCATAATATATGCATGTGTGAATGATCTTGACTTTCATTGCATATATTGGCATTCAAAGCCTAGTGGAGTTTCCTCTAAATATTCAACTATGCAAAGCAACAAGATGCAATGCAATAAAGGCACATGCTTAAGCACAAAGCAAAGACATAACCAAATTCCCTTAAACCCTCCAAACTTCTCCCCCATTGGCACCAATTGCCGAAATGGGTGAAAAATTTAGAAGGCCAAAATAGTGAGAGTTCCTCCATAGCGTGTGCATTTCTCATAATTTGAGTGAAATCAAATGCACATATCCAATGACGAATATTCGGAAGGAATCACACTATAGATAGGATCAAAGATAGCAAAAAGATAGCAAAGCCAAGAAGCTTCAACAAATGAAGCAAGCAACCAAATGAACCACAATGAAGATACCAAAAGAAAGATAGATATTATGATAAGATCAAGAAGATTGCTCTAAATAATATGAGGAAGCTCCCCAAGGTTTGTGCACAAAACAAGACAATTTGCGTTGGAGTATAAAGTGCACAAACATGGAATCATCACTCCCATAATATCATTTAAAAACAAAATATACCAAGTGAATCAAACTCTAATGATCACCAAAAGATAGATAAATAAGCTTAACACTTGCAACAAACAAATAGTTGAGCAACAAGTAAGAGGCACCATAATAAAAAGGCTCAACCAAGAGGATATGTGAAAGGCATGATAAAGCATATTATAAGACTATTACAAGGATGAGCAAAAAGCATCATCATAGTCTTCAATGAATTATATTGCTTAGCATGACCAATCAACACGCAATAAATAAATAAGATATCAAAAGGAGATGTATCATCTCTTATGTGTATAAGTTTCTCTAAGTGGGCAATATCACAAAGATATTTATCCAAAGGACCAAAGGAAGAACCAAAGGAAGATACAATTTGGACAAAACACCAAATAAACCAAGAGACAATGGTTGTCCAAATTATATCAAAGAATCAAATCAACACAAGATTGACTCCAAAGACTTATCTCATTATAAGAAGCTAATTAAACCTAAGCACAAAGGAATGAGATAACCAACTCCCAAGAGAGCAAGGTTCCAACAAATAAACCAAACCCTCGACACTTTTTATGATGGCACAAAGTACCAAAAAGAAAATTTATGACTCCCAAAACCAAATTTTTGATAAAGATCAAGAGATGTTAAGCATTCTAACAAATATAGGAGAGCTCCCCCAAGATTAGTGCATTATATAGGATTTTGCATATGAATACTAAATGCACAAAACTAGGATCATCACGCTACCTAAATCTACTAAAATGCTAAGAAAGTTTGAATAAACAAATTAGATCCATAAGATGCAAGGAAGACACATGGGAGTCAAAGCACAACACATTCATGGCAATAAATAAGACAATTTAAACACAAGAGCCAATGTAAATATGATCAATAAATTTCTACCCAATAATAGATTGCCAATTGTCCTAGGACAAGAGGTATTAGGAAATATTTTCCGGTGGTAGTTTGTAAGTATATGTAAGATCATTTTTACACCAAATAAAGCATATGGTAAAAGATAAGAGTTAACCAACATGCAAAGAGAGTTTCTTGATAGCTTCAATTAGCCATACCAACATGCAAAGCAATTAATAGTATTCATACCAACATGCAAAGCAATTAATAGTATTCATACCAACATGCAAAGCAATTAATAGCATTCATACCAACATGCAAAGCAATTAATAGTATGACTTGAAGCACATGGTTTTCCAAAAATGTATTGAGGGACACATTGTGAAAAACCATGCCAAGAAAAACTTTCACAAATAAGATCCACAAAGATATTAGCAATGAAGCCATTTAAGCAAATTGGAACTTGTTTGAGAAAACATGTCACATATGAGAGACAATTTACAATATCAATTCTATGTGACACAACCTCAAATGTTCACATTTCCTAGGCTTGTAATATGCACAAAGCTTATTACTCTCCCATAATGTGATAAGGAATTTATTTTCACAAGAGGCAAATAAGATCCAACTAGAGATATTAATGGACATTAGAATTTGAATTTCTCATGAAGATGACATACCACATAGAGACTAGATAATCTTGCAATATCAATTCTAAGTGATATTCCTCATGTACACACATTGTTAGGATTGTGAAATTCCTAAAGGCATATCACTCCCCCAAAATGTTATAGTCCATTAATCTCTCATAAGAGCCATATAAGATACAACAAGATGCAAAGAGGCTCCAACACAAGCACAAATACATGGTGTGCAACCTAACATACATAGACTTGATTTCTCAAGAAAAACAAGTAGGATGCACAACATATACAAACACATGTTAGGAACAAAACTAACACATGCAAAGGGGCGAGTAACTTTCAATATAAATGAGTTGAGCACATGTTACCGCAAGGAGGAACATTGGGTGTATGATAGAAGTAAGATAACCAAAAGACTTGGCTTGAGATAATATAAATGATGAAGATCCCTTAATTCTTCATGATGTAGCCAAGTCTCCAATGCCCTCCAACAAGCACCTATTGATCAAGTTTTGGATTGTTGGTCCCCAACTAAGTTGGGTCCTAAGAGGTTAGTCACAATAGGCTTGGCAACCCAAATGGTTCTTTTCTTGACACCACTTTGAGCACCAACAAATTTGGCAAACACATTGCCACCCTCATCCTTACGAAGAGAATAAACATCATCAACGGTGATAGAGTTGGATGAGGTACCAATAGTGCAAAAGGAGGAGATGTGGCCCTTCTCGCGGCATATGTAGCAAGTTCTTTTCTTCTCCTTCTTCTCACTAGATTTCTCCACAATGGGAGCATTGGCTTGATTCTTCTTGGGAAGTGACATTTCTTCAACTTGAGGTTGAATATGAGTTTGAGCTTGAGGCCACTTCCCTTTTTGCTTCTTCTTCAAAGGGCAAGATCTAACATGGTGCCCTTCAATTTTGCACTTGAAGCAAACAATCTTGGCCGGGTCTTTGACTTGTACTTGGCCCTTGTTGTTGTTGTTGTTGTTGGACTTTTTCTTGTTGTTGGATTTGAATCCAAATCCACTCTTGTCATTGGGGGATTGTTGCACACTTAACATCGTGTCAAGTTTGCATTTCCCTTCATGACTCTTTACCAAGTCGGTCTTCAAAGAAGTGACTTGGGCCTTGAGCTCTTTGATTTCCTCTACATGGTTAGTAACAACACAAGTACTAGAGGAGGTAGAACCTTCATTGTTAGAGCAACAAGGCAAGGAGGATAATTCATCACAAGATTTAGCAATATTATGAGTGGATGAATTACTAGGACTAGCACATGGCAATATAGCATTTTGGGTAGTAGTGCTAGTATCCACATGAGGCTCACAAGGTGTTGCCTTTGATATGATAGCCTCATGAGCTAACTTTAGCCTATCATGAGAAGCTAGAAGATCCTCATGGGAGCTAGAAAGCTTTCCATGATTTTCTTCCAATTTCCCATAATTTCTAGTTAGCAACTCAAGTTGAGCCCTTAGCTCAACATTCTCCTTCAAGATAAATGCTTCACAAGAAGTAGAGTTAGTAGCACAAGCATCATTATCAATAGCAATAGGAGAAGGCAAGTTGGCATGCTCTTTTAGATAAGAATCTTTAAGTTGCTCATGCGACTCGGTGAGTTTGGTGAGCGCACTCTCAATGACCCTTGAGCCCTTTTTGAGTTGCTCAAAATCCTCAAGGAGTTTAGCATTAACAAACACAAGCTTATCATTTTTTAGCTTTAGTTCATTTGCCATCTCAAGAGCTCTATCATGGTTTTCCTTTTCTCTAGACAATTCTAGAGCAAAGGTCTCCTCAAGAGCTTCCTTAATGGTTTGTTCTTCTTCAAGTTCATTCTTTAATGATGCTACATCATCGGCATACTCTCGTTCAAGAGCACCCTTTTTATCAATGGTGTTCTCATGCATCCAAATAAGTTTTTGGCTCTCAATAGCGGTAGTCAAGATTTCAAAGAAGTGAGAGCTAGCAATTTTATCTTTGTAAAGAACCTTGAATACACTCTTACCCTTATCGCGTAGAGAGACAACCCAATCCTCTTCTTCATATTCATCCTCATCCTTATCACCACGAGAAATATTAGGTTCCATGGTAGGAGGTACCGTGGAACCCTTGGCCATAAGGCATATATGAGGGCCGTGAGATAAAGATGAGGAGTTACTTGAGGCTCCTTTCAAGATCTTGTCTTGACCAATAGAATTGTTGTTTTCCTCTACATTGTTAGTCACATAACAACTAGAGGAAATAGAAGCATTTTTATCATGGTCACAAGACAAAGAAAGCATATCATCTTGAGATTTATTCAACAAACTTACACATGATATGCAAGGACTATTAACACAAGCATGTAGATGATTTATAGTGCTATATGTGTTTATGTCCATAGATGAAGCATTGCAATGAGATAGAGATGAAGAATCATCAATATTAAGCTCAATATCAACATCGCAATTTTCATCACCACTCACCATATCATTACCTTGTGTCTTGCCACACATTGGTGAAGTGGAAGAAGATGAGACCTCATCACGGCCGGAAGTGGAAGCAATACAACCATCCTTAATAATATTGGACACATCATATTTATCTTGAATCTTTGTCCATAATTCATGAGCGCTCCAAAAAGGCAAGTATGGAAAAAGACCTACATCTCTCAAAGCATTCATAAGAACATAAGAAGCTTGAGAATTGAGATATAAATTTTTCTCATCCTCTAACGATAGATTTTGTGAATCCATAGGAGGAGAAAAACCTATATCTACAATTTTCTCCATATGAGGGTCAATGTCCCAAAAATGACTAAGCATGCAAATTTTCCAAACATCATAATTTGTGCCATCTAATATAAGAGTGTTATCGTGCACTAATCCTCTAGCCGACATCTTTACTCTCAAGGCGGTGAAGCCTAAGAATGAGAGACCTTGCTCTGATACCAATTGAAAGGACACGGATGTCGCCTAGAGGGGGGGGGGGTGAATAGGCGATTTAAAACTTTTACGAGATGGGCTTAACAAATGCGGAATAAAACTAGCATTTACTTTGTCAAGCCCAAAGCCTATATACTATTGTTCACCTATGTGCACCAACAACTTATTCTAAGCAATGGTTCACCTATGTGCACCAACAACTTATGCTAAGCAATACAAGCAAGTATGTGATAGCAAGATATATATAACTTCAAGCACGATGGCTATCACAAGGTAAAGTGCATAAGTAAAGAGCTTGGGTATAGAGATAACCGAGGCACGCGGGAGACGATGATTTATCCCGGAGTTCACACTCTTGCGAGTGCTAATCTCCGGTGGAGAGGTGCGGTTGCTTAGTGCTCCCGAACGCCACAAGAGGCTCACCTTGAGGTGTGGTTGCTCGATGCACACCAACGCCACAAAGGCCTCACCCCAAGATGCGGTACTCACACCACACACCGAACGCCACGAAGGTGCCTCACCTAAATCTCCGGTGACCCTCGCCACAAAGGCCTAGGTCACGGTTCCACTAAGGGATTTCCTTCGAGGCGGAAACCGGGCCTTACACAAAGATTGGGGCACACATCCACAACTTAATTGGAGGCTCCCAACAAATCGCCACAAAGGCGTAGAATCCGTCTAGGGTTCCAAGAACCCAAGAGTAAGAACCTTCTTGCTTTCACCACCACGAATCACCATGGAGAACTCAAACCGATGCACCAAATGCAATGGCAAGAACACCACAAAGATGCTCAAGTCCTTCTCTCTCAAATTCCAACAAAGCTACAAAAGCTATTGGGGGAATAAGAGAGGAAGAACAAAGGGATTCACAAAGAACACCAAGATCAAGATCTAGAGGATTCCACTCACAAAGAGATGGATTTGATTGGTAGAAAAGTAGATCTAGATCTCCTCTCTCTTTTCCCTCAAATGGGGGCAAGAATCATGGAGGGATAGAGAGAAAGGGCAAGCTTCTCAAGAACAACAATGGAGGAGAGAGAGAGTAGAAGAAGCAACAGCCCAAGGAGGAAGAAGGGGGTATTTATACCCCCCCAAGAAAATCGAGCCGTTGCAGACTTTCGAGGGCCGGATAATCCGGCCTAAGTTGGGGCCGGATAATCCACCCCCCGGATAATCCGGCCTCAGGGACAAAACCTGGTCAAAATCCGGCCAAAAGTCCGGCCCCTATACTGAGCAGCAATTCCCCAGGTCCTTAGCCGATTTCGAGGGGGCCGGATATTTCCGAAATATCCGGCCCAAGTAAACTGCAGAAACACCAAAACTAAAACGGGCATAACTTTAGCATCCGGACTCCGATTTTGATGATCTTGGGCTTGTTTTGAAGCTAGGAACAAGCTCTACAAGATCATGTAGGAAACCATCATAGTCCAACAAGGGAGGATAGAAACAAATGATGAAAGGTTTGACCTATCTAAAAAAGACATACCGGTAAAACCTCCAATCTCGAAAATGCAACAAGTTGCCCGTGCAAAAACCATTCTTGATGAACTAGAGCTTGTCATGAGAATAAGCACAAGCTCTAAATCATCACATGGATAAGATCCAAATGACAACCAAGAAAGATGATGAACCAAACTCGAAAACGCAACAAGTGATCTATGCGAAATCCGTTTTCGATGAACTAGAGCTTGTCATGAGAATAAGCACAAGCTCTAAAACATCACATGGATAAGGTCCAAATAACAACCAAGAAAGATGATGCAAGGATGCAAAGGTTTGAGCTCTCTCCGAACGATACGATCGAGTTACTCACTCGAGAGCCCTCTTGATAGTACGGCAACTAAACTATAAACCGGTCTCCAACTACACTATGAGACCGGTGAGAAAGAAACCCTATCAAGAGCAAACCTTATACTTGCGCATTCCACTTGAGCTCGATGACGACGATCTTGACCTCAACAAGATGGAACGACTTTCTTGCTTGTGCTTGCTTGACGAAGTCTTGTGGATTGCTCCCCCATAATCCACCATGGGAGAGCTTCTTCTTCGGCGCATCTTCACATAACCATGACCACCATGTGGATTGCTCCCCCATAATCCACCATGGGAGAGCTTCTTCTTCGGCGCATCTTCACATATCCATGATCACCATATGGATGGCAAGACTCAAGCAAAGGATCTCTTCGAGATGGCTCATCTTGAACTTGCACTTCATTCTTCATTCTTCATCATATTGATGTCTTGAAGTAACTTGAGGGATCACTTCATCTTCATCTTCAAGACATACTTGACACTTGATATCCTTCATCAATTTCTTCTTATTGCAACCTTGAAGCCAACAAATGGTTCAAGAATTGCCTATGGACAACTCCTACAAATATAACTCAATGCAAACATTAGTCCATAGGGATTGTCATTAATTACCAAAACCACACATGGGGGCTCCATGCACTTTCAGATGCCCCCGTGGTTCATCCCTGCATATTTCAAGAAGACTCAAGCGTCTAAGCTTGGGGATGCCCAAGGCATCCCCTTCTTCATCGACAACTTATCAGGTTTCTTCTCTTGAAACTATATTTTTATTCGGTCACATCGTATGTACTTTACTTGGAGCGTCTGTGTGCTTTTATTTTCGTTTTGTTATTTTCATTCTCTGAATAAATTCATGCTTGTGTGGGAGAGAGACACGCTCCGCTGGTTCGTATGAACACTAGTGTTCTTAGCTTTACTTTTAATGTTCATGGCGAAGGTTGAAACTGCTTCGTTCATTGTTATATGGTTGGAAACAGAAAATGCCGCATGTGGTAAATGGTATAATGTCTTGAATAATGTGATACTTGGCAATTGTTGTGCTCATATAGATCATGTTTAAGCTCTTGCATCATGTACCTTGTACCTATTAATGAAGAACTACATAGAGCTTGTTAAAATTTGGTTTGCATGATTGGTCTCTCTAAGTCTAGATATTTTCTAGTTGAGGTGTTTGAACAACAAGGAGACGATGTAAAGTCTTATAATGCTTACAATATGTTTATATGTGAGTCTTGCTGCACCATTTCATACTTGAGTTTGCTTCAAACAACCTTGCTAGCCTAGCCTTGTATTGAGAGGAATTCTTCTCGTGCATCCAAATCCTTGAGCCAAAAACTATGCCAATTGTGTCCACCATACCTACCTACTACATGGTATTTCCCCGCCATTCCAAAGTACATTACTTGAGTGCTACCTTTAAACTTCTATTCTTTGCCTTTACAATATATAGCTCATGGGAAAATAGCCTTAAAAACTATTGTGGTGAAGAATATGTACTTATGTGTCTTATTTCTTAATAAGTTGCTTGTTGAGCGGTAACCATGTTTCTGGGGACGCCATCAACTTTTACCTTTGTTGAATATCATGTGAGTTGCTATGCATGTTCGTCTTGTCTGAAGTAAGGGAGATTTTCATGGTCAAATGGTTTGAGTATGCATATTGTTAGAGAAGAACATTGGGCCGCTAACTAAAGCCATGAATCATGGTGGAAGTTTCAGTTTGGACATAAAACCTCAATCTCTTATGAGAATATTATCTGTTGTTGAATGCTTAAGCATTAAAAGAGGAGTCCATTATCTGTTGTCTATGTTGTCCTGGTATGGGTGTCTAAGTTGAGAATGATCAAAAGCGAGAAATCCAATGCGAACCTTCTCCTTAGACCCTTGTACAGGCGGCATAGAGGTACCCCTTTGTGACACTTGGTTGAAACATATGTCATGCAATGATAATCCGTGTTAATCCAAGCTAATTAGGACAAGGTGCGAGCACTATTGGTATACTATGCATGAGGCTTGCAACTTATAGGATATCTTATACATAAGACATATGCTTTATTACTACCGTTGACAAAATTGTTTCTTGTTTTCAAAATGAAAAGCTCTAGCACAAAAATAGTAATCCATGCTTCCCTCTGCGAAGGGCCATTCTTCTACTTTATTGTTGAGTCAGTTTACCTATTCTTTCTATCTCAGAAGCAAACACTTGTGTCAACTGTGTGCATTGATTCTTACATGTTTACCTATTGCACTTGTTATATTGCTTTATGTTGACAATTATCCATGAGATATACATGTTGAAGTTGAAAGCAATCGTTGAAACTTATATCTTCCTTTGTGTTGCTTCAATGTCTTCTACTAAGAATTTATTGCTTATGAGTTAACTGTTATGCAAGTCTTATTGATGCTTGTCTTGAAAGTACAATTCGTGAAAAGTCTTTGTTATATGGTTCAGTTGTTTACTCATTGTCTTTACCATTGCTTTGAATCACTTCATTTATCTCATATGTTTTACAATAGTATTGATCAAGATCATGTTGGTAGCATGTCACTTAAGAAATTATCATTGTTATCGTTTACCTACTCGAGGGCGAGTAGGAACTAAGCTTGGGGATGCTTGATACGTCTCAAACGTATCTATAATTTCTTATGTTCCATGCTTGTTTTATGACAATACCTACATGTTTTGTTCACACTTTATATCGTTTTGATGCGTTTTCCCTAACTAACCTATTGACGAGATGCCGAAGTGCCAATTGCTGTTTTCTGCTGTTTTTGGTTTCAGAAATCCTAGTAAGGAAATATTCTCGGAATCGGACGAAATCAATGCCTAGCATCCTATTTTTCCACGAAGCTTCCAGAACACCCGAGAGCCAGCAGAGGAGGGCCATAGGGCCACCAGATGATAGGGCGGCGCGGCCAGGGCCTGGGCCGCGCCCCCCTATTGTGTCACCGCCTCGTCAGCCCTCCGACTCCGCCTCTTCGCCTATTTAAAGGTCCCTGACCTAAATCTTCGATACGGAAAAGCCACGGTACGAGAAACCATCCAGAGCCGCCGCCATTGCGAAGCCAAGATCTGGGGGACAGGAGTCTCTGTTCCGGCACGCCGCCGGGATGGGGAAGTGCCCCCGGAAGGCTTCTCCATCGACACTAACGCCATCTTCATCAACGCTGCTGTCTCCCATGAGGAGGGAGTAGTTCTCCATCGAGGCTAAGGGCTGTACCGGTAGCTATGTGGTTAATCTCTCTCTCATGTACCCCAATACAATGATCTCATGAATTGCCTTGCATAATTGAGATCCATATTATGAGCATTGTATCACTATTAGTCTATGTGCTACTCTTGTGATGTTATTAAAGTAGTCTATTCCTCCTTCACGGTGTAATGGTGACAGTGTGTGCATCGTGTAGTTCTTGGCGTAGGTTATGATCATAATCTCTTGTAGGTTATGGAGTTAATTATTACTATGATACTATTGATGTGGTTTATTCCCCCTTCATAGTGTAAAGGTGACAGTGTGTATGCTATGTTAGTACTCGGTTTAAATTGCAAAGATCTATTATGCTCTAAAGGTTACTTAAATATGAATGCCGAATGTTGTGGAGCTTGTTAACTCCGGCATTGAGGTGCTCTAGTAGCCCTACACAACGAATGGTGTTCACTATCAAACAAGAGTATATGTAGCACAAAGGAAGAGAACTTATTTATTTATGTGATCAATGTTGAGAGTGTCCACTAGTGAAAGTATGATCCCTAGGCCTTGTTTCCAATACTGCAAACACCGCTTGTTTACTGTTCTACTGCATGTTTACTTCCTGCAATATTACTACCATCAACTGCATGCCAGCAAGCACTTTTCTGGCGTCGTTACTACTGCTCATATTCATTCATACTACTTGTATTTCACTATCTCTTCGCCGAACTAGTGCACCTATACATCTGACAAGTGTAGGTGTGTTGGGGACACAAGAGACTTCTTGTATCGTGATTGCAGGGTTGCTTGAGAGGAATATCTTTGACCTCTTCCTCCATGAGTTCGATAAACCTTGGGTGATCCACTTAAGGGAAACTTGCTGTTGTTCTACAAACCTCTGCTCTTGGAGGCCCAACATTGTCTACAAGAATAGAAGCACCCGTAGACATCAAGCACTTTTCTGGCGCCGTTGCCGGGGAGGAAAGGTAAAGGGCACTCATACTCCGGTCCCAGGTAACTAATACTTTTCTATTGCCGTTGTGTGTGTGCTCGAAGCTATTTCCTTTAGATCCTGCAATTGCATCTTTTTGTCTCTTGTTTTACACTAGTAAGGCTTAATGGAAGACAACAACAAAATGAGAGATCTTTATGAACTTTATCTTGAATTAGGACATGATGTGTTTGAAGAGAAAATTAAAAAACCCATGGAACTTATGCATGCTAATGGGAATGTTATTAGTATGAATGCTTTGAACACCATTGTTGCTAATGCTATGGAAGAATTTAAGCTTGGGGAGGTCGGTTTTGATGAAAATGATCTCTTTAGCCCTCCGGGTATTGAGGAGAAAGTTTATGTTGATTATGATATGCCTCCCATATATGATGATTATAATGATAGTGGTCTTTTGGTGCCGCCTACTATGGAGGATAAGTTTAATTATGATTACAATATGCCTCCTATATTTGATGATGAGAATAATAATGATAGCTACTTTGTTGAATTTGTTCCCACTACAACTAATAAAATTGATTATGCTTATGTGGAGAGTAATGATACTTTTATGCATGTGAATAAGAATGCTTTATGTGATACTTATATTGTTGAGTTTGTTCATGATGCCTCTGAAAGTTATTATGAGAGAGGAAAATATGGTTGTAGAAATTTTCATGTTACTAAAACACCTCTCTATATGCTGAAATTTTTGAAGTTACACTTGTTTTGTATTTCTATGCTTGTTGCATTATGCTTCATGAATTTGTTTATTTACAAGATTCCTTTTCATAGGAAGTATGTTACACTTAAATGTGTTTTGAATTTGCTTTTTGATGCTCTCTTTTGCTTCAACTCTTATTTCTTGGGAGTGCATCATTGAAATTACTGAGCCCATCTTAATGGCTATAAAGAAAGAACTTCTTGGGAGATAACCCATGTGTTTATTTTGCTACTATTTTGTTGTGTCTTGGAAGTTGTTTACTACTGTAGCAACCTCTCCTTATCTTTATTTTATTGCATTGTTGTGCCAAGTAAAGTCTTTGATAGTAGAGTTGATGCTAGATTTGGATTACTGCGCAGAAACAGATTTCTGTCTGTCACGAATTTGGGCAGGGTTCTCTGTAGGTAACTCAGAAAAATCTTCCAATTTACGTGCGTGATCCTCAGAAATGTACGCAACTTTCATTCAATTTGAGCATTTTCATCTGAGCAAGTCCAGTGCCTCTAAAAAATTCGTCTTTACGGACTGTTCTGTTTTGACAGATTCTGCCTTTTATTTCGCATTGCCTCTTTTGCTGTGTTGGATGGATTTCTTTGTTCCATTGACTTCCAGTAGCTTTGGGCAACGTCCAGAAGTGTTAAGAATGATTGTGTTATCTCTGAAAATGTGAATTTTTGATTATGCACTAACCCTCTAATGAGTTTGTTTCGAGTTTGGTGTGGAGGAAGTTTTCAAGGGTCAAGAGAGGAGGATGATATACTATGATCAAGAAGAGTGAAAAGTCTAAGCTTGGGGATGCCCCCGTGGTTCATCCCTGCATATTTCAAGAAGACTCAAGCGTCTAAGCTTGGGGATGCCCAAGGCATCCCCTTCTTCATCGACAACTTATCAGGTTTCTTCTCTTGAAACTATATTTTTATTCGGTCACATCTTATGTACTTTACTTGGAGCGTCTGTGTGCTTTTATTTTCGTTTTGTTATTTTCATTCTCTGAATAAATTCATGCTTGTGTGGGAGAGAGACACGCTCCGCTGGTTCGTATGAACACTAGTGTTCTTAGCTTTACTTTTAATGTTCATGGCGAAGGTTGAAACTGCTTCGTTCATTGTTATATGGTTGGAAACAGAAAATGCCGCATGTGGTAAATGGTATAATGTCTTGAATAATGTGATACTTGGCAATTGTTGTGCTCATATAGATCATGTTTAAGCTCTTGCATCATGTACCTTGTACCTATTAATGAAGAACTACATAGAGCTTGTTAAAATTTGGTTTGCATGATTGGTCTCTCTAAGTCTAGATATTTTTTGGTTGAGGTGTTTGAACAACAAGGAGACGATGTAAAGTCTTATAATGCTTACAATATGTTTATATGTGAGTCTTGCTGCACCATTTCATACTTAAGTTTGCTTCAAACAACCTTGCTAGCCTAGCCTTGTATTGAGAGGAATTCTTCTCGTGCATCCAAATCCTTGAGCCAAAAACTATGCCAATTGTGTCCACCATACCTACCTACTACATGGTATTTCCCCGCCATTCCAAAGTACATTACTTGAGTGCTACCTTTAAACTTCTATTCTTTGCCTTTACAATATATAGCTCATGGGAAAATAGCCTTAAAAACTATTGTGGTGAAGAATATGTACTTATGTGTCTTATTTCTTAATAAGTTGCTTGTTGAGCGGTAACCATGTTTCTGGGGACGCCATCAACTTTTACCTTTGTTGAATATCATGTGAGTTGCTATGCATGTTCGTCTTGTCTGAAGTAAGGGAGATTTTCATGATCAAATGGTTTGAGTATGCATATTGTTAGAGAAGAACATTGGGCCGCTAACTAAAGCCATGAATCATGGTGGAAGTTTCAGTTTGGACATAAAACCTCAATCTCTTATGAGAATATTATCTGTTGTTGAATGCTTAAGCATTAAAAGATGAGTCCATTATCTGTTGTCTATGTTGTCCTGGTATGGGTGTCTAAGTTGAGAATGATCAAAAGTGAGAAATCCAACGCGAACCTTCTCCTTAGACCCTTGTACAGGCGGCATAGAGGTACCCCTTTGTGACACTTGGTTGAAACATATGTCATGCAATGATAATCCGTGTTAATCCAAGCTAATTAGGACAAGGTGCGAGCACTATTGGTATACTATGCATGAGGCTTGCAACTTATAGGATATCTTATACATAACACATATGCTTTATTACTACCGTTGACAAAATTGTTTCTTGTTTTCAAAATGAAAAGCTCTAGCACAAAAATAGTAATCCATGCTTCCCTCTGCGAAGGGCCATTCTTCTACTTTATTGTTGAGTCAGTTTACCTATTCTTTCTATCTCAGAAGCAAACACTTGTGTCAACTGTGTGCATTGATTCTTACATGTTTACCTATTGCACTTGTTACATTGCTTTATGTTGACAATTATCCATGAGATATACATGTTGAAGTTGAAAGCAACCGCTGAAACTTATATCTTCCTTTGTGTTGCTTCAATGTCTTCTACTAAGAATTTATTGCTTATGAGTTAACTGTTATGCAAGTCCTATTGATGCTTGTCTTGAAAGTACTATTCATGAAAAGTCTTTGTTATATGGTTCAGTTGTTTACTCATTGTCTTTACCATTGCTTTGAATCACTTCATTTATCTCATATGTTTTACAATAGTATTGATCAAGATCATGTTGGTAGCATGTCACTTAAGAAATTATCATTGTTATCGTTTACCTACTCGAGGGCGAGTAGGAACTAAGCTTGGGGATGCTTGATACGTCTCAAACGTATCTATAATTTCTTATGTTCCATGCTTGTTTTATGACAATACCTACATGTTTTGTTCACACTTTATATCGTTTTGATGCGTTTTTCGGAACTAACCTATTGACGAGATCTTTGAAGTGCCGATTCTTTGTTTCTGCTGTTTTTGGTTTCAGAAATCCTAGTAAGGAAATATTCTCGGAATCGGACGAAATCAATGCCCAGCATCCTATTTTTCCACGAAGCTTCCAGAACACCCGAGAGCCAGCAGAGGAGGGCCACAAGGCCACCAGATGATAGGGCGGCGCGGCCAGGGCCTGGGCCGCGCCCCCCTATTGTGTCACCGCCTCGTCAGCCCTCCGACTCCGCCTCTTCGCCTATTTAAAGGTCCCTGACCTAAATCTTCGATACGGAAAAGCCACGTTACGAGAAACCTTCCAGAGCCGCCGCCATCGCGAAGCCAAGATCTGGGGGACAGGAGTCTCTGTTCCGGCACGCCGCCGGGACGGGGAAGTGCCCCCGGAAGGCTTCTCCATCGACACCACCGCCATCTTCATCAACGCTGCTGTCTCCCATGAGGAGGGAGTAGTTCTCCATCGAGGCTAAGGGCTGTACCGGTAGCTATGTGGTTAATCTCTCTCTCATGTAATGGTGACAGTGTGTGCATCGTGTAGTTCTTGGCGTAGGTTATGATCATAATCTCTTGTAGGTTATGGAGTTAATTATTACTATGATAGTATTGATGTGGTTTATTCCCCCTTCATAGTGTAAAGGTGACAGTGTGTTTGCTATGTTAGTACTCGGTTTAAATTGCAAAGATCTATTATGCTCTAAAGGTTACTTAAATATGAATGCCGAATGTTGTGGAGCTTGTTAACTCCGGCATTGAGGTGCTCTAGTAGCCCTACACAACGAATGGTGTTCATTATCAAACAAGAGTATATGTAGCACAAAGGAAGAGAACTTATTTATTTATGTGATCAATGTTGAGAGTGTCCACTAGTGAAATTATGATCCCTAGGCCTTGTTTCCAATACTGCAAACACCGCTTGTTTACTGTTCTACTGCATGTTTACTTCCTGCAATATTACTACCATCAACTGCACGCCAGCAAGCACTTTTCTGGCGCCGTTACTACTGCTCATATTCATTCATACTACTTGTATTTCACTATCTCTTCGCCGAACTAGTGCACCTATACATCTGACAAGTGTATTAGGTGTGTTGGGGACACAAGAGACTTCTTGTATCATGATTGCAGGGTTGCTTGAGAGGAATATCTTTGACCTCTTTCTCCCTGAGTTCGATAAACCTTGGGTGATCCACTTAAGGGAAACTTGCTGCTGTTCTACAAACCTCTGCTCTTGGAGGTCCAACACTGTCTACAAGAATAGAAGCACCCGTAGACATCAAGGGCCCAGACGCATTTCCGGTCACGGCGGACGCAAACGGTAGCTCAGCTTCCGTTTGCGTCGCGCCGCTGGAGATGCCCTAAACGGAAAGTGGGACGTAAACGAATTCGATCGTATATTGTCGTTTTCATATCATCTATCATCTATCTATACTATTATATTTGAGTTGGTCGTATGTCGTACAACGCGTTTGGTGAAGGAGATTAGGATCATCTTGTCCATCCAATTATTTTTAACATCTCCGCATCAACATTCACCGTCAGATTAAAGCAAATCATCGCTTTCCTTCCGCGTACTACATTGCTCCTTAATTGGTAGATCAGAACAGATTATTGGTTTCCTAATCCCTTACTACTTTACTAAATCATTATTTCCTTCCTTCTTTTTCTTAACAACTGTGAAAATGATTACGGTTAATCTCCTTCCATCGATGCACATCCCCTAGCAGGCAACCTCCACCCCCCTCCCGTGCCACCTCTGTCCCATCCCATGGCACCCTCCATCATGATGTGTGGCGGCGAGCGGAGGATCCGAACTCCCGTCCATCTGTGACGGCAAGGATGAACGAAGGAGAAGACCTTGCGATCTCGGGACGATCATTACGGATATGCCATGAGCGGGCCCAGAACAAGCAGGTTGAGGTGGCCGGCAAAGATCCCAATCTCCTTCCTGCCGCTCCAGTTCCACCTCCTACAATAAGAAGGGTGCTTGCCTGGTTTTTGTTTCCCTCCGCCCGCGTATAGGCGGAGCCGCAGGAGGAGTGGACTGCGAGGTGACAATGCCGTATATCGAGGCCCTGCGACCGCGGCGCCCGCTGCATCGGCCAGCCGCCACCAGTTCGTTGCGTCGCCACGACAGACGTCACGACGATCTCCGCCACCAGCTACGCGGTCCGTCTACACCTCGCCGCCACGGTGCGGGAGATCATCGCGCACTTAGCGGTTGTTGCGCCCCTCCATTTCCTACCTTCATTCCGATCTGATGTCTTCACCATTACAGTAAGCCCCTATTTTGCAACGAACTACGGATAGGTTACCACCACCTGCCGCTAGGAATGAGGTTTGTCTTCTTCTTCACACTACCCCGCATATTCCTCCGCCACCAAATCGTCCAACTTCTCTCACGAGTTTGGTCAATACAAAGAGTGAATAATAGATTCAAGTTTGGTCAACACATGAAGCATGAAGAATGTGCCACGTGAAGTCATGTGATATGGTAAGTCTTGTCAATTATGCTTTATGAGCTAACCCATCATATATGTGCCCTTGTGTTTTCTATGTGGATTAGGTATCTTTCCATGGGCATGGATCAAAAGTGAGATCTCATATAGCCCATGAGATGATGACGTCAAGTGGTGATCGTCATCAAGATTGAGTTGGGCAAGTTCAAGATGAGCATCTCGAGAGGATTACATGCTTGAAGTTTGCCGTCCATTTGGTGATAATGGACATGTGAAGATGTGCATCAATGGATCTTTCACATCATGGTGTATGGGGGAGCATTTGTGAGTCTTCACGAAGCAACAATGATCAAGTGAGGCATTCCGGCTTGAGTGAAGCATGAAGCATCATCATCAAGATCAAGCGGAATGCACAATTCAAATGTATGGCCTTGCTAGGTTTTCCTTTTACCGGTCTCAAGGTGGTTGTTGGGAGACCGGGTTATAGGATAGATAGCCGCACTATCAAGAGGAGTTTTCGGCTGGGTAACTTGATCACATCGTCTTAGGGAGCTCAACCCTTTACATGCTTTGCATTTCATAAGTCTTGTTGCTTCTTGGTGTTTCTCTATGTGAGGTTCTTGAGCTTGTTTCTAGCTTTACAACAGGCCCAAGTTCATCGAAAACGGAATCCATATGCATCTTCTATTGCGTTTTCATGTTTGAAGGTTTTACCGGTTTGATGTTTTATAGATAGGCCAAACTTTTTATATTATTTTTCTTACTCAATGGTTAGACTATGATGTTTCTATGAATAATATTGTAGATCTCGTTGTCGTGATTCCAACGAGCCCAAGATCATCGAAATCAGAGTCCGGATGCAAAAGTTATCGTATTTTCGGCGTCTGGCTTGGCATGCCGAGTGCTGCTGCCGGGTAGGTTGGCAGCCAGCTCGGCAGGGCCGGGTCGAGTGCTGGGTGGCTCAATTTTTGCCCCAAAAGGTTATATTTTGATGGGCTATAAAATGGGTCTTCTTCCCCATTGTTCTTAGGGTTCTTAGGCACATTTTTTACCACCATTGTTGACCTTCTTGAGCTTGCTTCTTCTCCCTTCCCTCCTATGATTTTTGCATATTCTTGGGAGATTTCAAAGAGAAGATCTAGATCTACAACTTTCTCCAATCCATTCCTCCTCTAGGTGAGGGGGACTCTTGGGATCTAGATCTTGGAGTCATTTGTTGATTTCCTCTATTGTCCTTCCTCTCTAATTTCATCCTAGCATTTGTTGCTTTGGTGAGATTTGAGTGTAAAAGATTTGAACACCTTGGGTGTTCTTGCTTTGCATCATTGCATAGTGTTGAGCTCTCCACCATGATTTGTTCGAGTGAGAGACCGTGAGCTTGTTACTCTTGGAGGGTGACCTCCTAGTTGGCTTGGTTGGTGTCCCAGTGACCCCTTCGTGGAAGATTGTGAAAAGGTCCGGGCTTCTCCTTCGTGGAGCTTGTGAATTGGTTTTGGAGCTTGTCATCTCCGGAGCGAAAGAAAAGCTAGCCATAAGGAAAGAGTTATTCCTTCGTGGGATAGGCTCGGAGAAGAAGGTGAGCCTTCGTGGCGTTGGGAAATCCTTCGTGGGATCCCCACCTCTCCAAACGTGACGTACCTTCTTGCAAAGGAAGGGAACACGGGAATACATCTTCGTATTCCCGTGCCTCGGTTATTTCTATACCTGAGTTTTACTTTCCTTTTGTGATAGCCATCGAGATTGAAGTATTTATTATATCTTGCTATCACTTGTTGTTCATATATATTATGCCTATCTTGCTTAGCTCTAGTTGTTGTTATTGCACTTAGTTGAGCCTAGCATATTTAGGGTTTGTGCTTGTAAAATAAACGTTAGTTTAATTCCGCATTCTTACAAGCCAAATCCGTAAGAGTTTTTAAAACGCCTATTCACCCCCCTCTAGGCGACATCTCGTCCTTTTACTTGCACTTTAAGTTCCCAAGTTTATGAGCTAGAGAAGACCGACCTATGAAGAAGAACAAGTTGATGTGCTTTGTCCTCTCAAGTGATTCTGCGAACAAGATTAGCTTCTTTGATGGTCAGCATAGATATTTTGGCTTACATCAGATGTGTATTCAAGTTATATACACATTAATTTAGTCATATCGAACACATCAAAACTGTTGCTGATGGCCTTGGTATTTTAGGTGCCCTCCAATTAACCTGGATATTTTAGAGGATATAATTGTTCTCCAATTTAATCCTTGTTAACGAATTAAATTATTTTTCTTGTTGGTGCAAATATTTCAAGCTACTGCTGATGTAGAGGATATAATTGTTCTCCAATTTAATCCTTGTTAACGAATTAGATTATTTTTCTGGTTGGTGCAAATATTTCAAGCTACTGCTGATGTAGTGATGTTTTTTTATAACATGAGAAAATCGCTTGGACTTTACTAGACCTACGACATGGTTGAATTATTTATGTTTTTTGTATGATTATTTGTTTGCATCTCCTTAAAAAGGTTGTTGATGATACATTTTTTTCCAATCCTTTGGTTCCATTACGACTATTCTTAAAAGGAACTATAAATTGCTAAAAGGAGGATGATATATTTTTATGTTACCATTTCCAAAGGTAATAGTCAATATTGGCGTATAGATATAGTGCTTCTCCGTAAGAGAATTATTTTGCTGATTTAGTACCTCTTTTTGGTGTGGGAAGTGGGACGCATGACTTGATGCATGCATGTATGTATTCTCATGTGTTTCAGTGTTTGGCCTCTAAATCTTGTGTGAATTTGTATTTCATGCGCTATCAAACTAACATTCAAATAAATCTTGTACCTTCTGTAACCTCGATGAGGCACCAAAGGTTTTGATTTCCTTTTTATGTCTACATGTTTATTTTAATTGTAATGGCTTTAAGCAAAAGAAAGGCTTATTAGAACCGGTCCCATAAATATCTCAGCATGGTTGTGAATTAAGGTTTTTCAGATCTAGAGTTGAATATCCATGAGCAGTTATACGAGTAATAGTGATGGAGATTATTATTCCATTTAGAGATAAAGTTTCAGTTGACAATATTCTAATTATTCCGCCTTGTTAATATGTTGCCTTTTGATTTAAAAATATATTCTTTTAGTTCATTGACATGAGCATCATACGTGATTTTTTTTTTACTCTCTTTAGACTTAGATTAATCAAGAATGGGAACACAACCTTAGCCTACCATTCAAATCCTGAGAAGCACAGTCTGCAAGAGCATAGTTGAAAGGCCATGTTATTTTTATTTTAGCATGAGTTCTAAACCTTTTGGTTGCAATGTAGCTATTGTTTCATATGTTTCTCTTACCATTGAAAAATATCAATTGTTTTAATAATGTTGTGGCAATTTTTTGTCCAGCGTTGTAGATCATATAGCATGCTCTCAGTCCCACATTATACCTTTTTTTCGTTTTATGATAGTGTGTTTGATTTCACATATATTTTGCCTTCGACCAATATATCCGTCTGAATTTGAGAAACTCTAGAGCATGAGTGACAAGGGATTAACTTGTCAATGCATACAGATTGTAGACTTAGAGTTTCGCGGAAAGTAGAGGGCAAGTAAATCTCGAAGGTTCAGCCGAAAAGGTGCTCGACTAAAAAAATTAGGATTATGTTGACAATAGATTCGATCCTTTCTTTCACCGCTTCACCCTCGGCTCCCCTTTATATAGGAAGCTGAGCCGAGACTTTCGTGTCATTCAAGATTGCGTTGTTGCATTGCGTATTGGACATACCGGGAAGTACGTAAACATGTCTTTACGTGCGTTCCTAACTAGTCGGTAAAGAATATCTAACAGGATGCCAAGCAAAAAAAATAAATTTGCTGGCACTTTAACCTTCCATAGTGAACTCTAACTTTTCTCCATTTTTTGAATCATGTTTGATCCCTTATATCATCCTTCTAGCTCTTCATGTAGATTTTGTGTGGAATCGTCACTCGATAGCATGATTAGGCCAAGAAGACACATGTCTTTCCATAATGCAAGCTAAAAAATCCTCCTTGGTAACATGGCTGATCAGAATATGTTGAATTGCCTTAACATCCATAACGAAGAAGTGAGTATTTAGAGCCTCCTCATTCCATGTCTTTGTAAACAAGCACATAAGACCTGGTTTCCTTTTCGGTGGGTTATGAGACGGGGACAAATGGTGAAAAGTCTCTTGGTACCCAATTTTGAGTTCATACGCTAGTACTTCTACCATCTCCAATTATTTTGATTAATCCTTATTTCACATGTACCTTCCGACGCACAAACTCTGCCAAACCTGAGATGGATGGATAACAACGGGAGCATGCATGATAGTATCACAAGTTGGGAAATAAACTGCTTTGGTAAATGCCCACTTAGAATCACACTTATGTCAAAACCCTTCCAACGTCATGAGATAGCAA